>NC_142697.1:42700803-43355247 GCF_029641045.1 Salvia hispanica
TCCAATCACGATCCTATAATAAGAACAAGAGATCTTTCTCGATCAATCCCCTTGCCCCTCATTCTTCGAGAATCAAAAAATTTCAAGTTTGAATTTGTTCATTTGGAATCTGGGTTCTTCTACTTCATTTTTATTTAATATTAATTTCTTTTTCACTCTCTTTTTTTATATCATTTATCATTCCTTAAGTCCCATAGGTTTGATCCTGTAGAATTTGACCATTGAACGAAGGGTACGAAATAAATCTGATTGATTTTTCGATCAAAAGTACTATGTGAAATCTTCGGTTTTTCCTCTTCCTCTATCCCTATCCCATAGGTACAGAATCAAGAGAGAACCTTTTCTTCTGTATGAATTGATCTTATTCCATTCCAATTCCTTCCCGATACCTACCAAGGAAAATAAAATATCGAATTGGATGGATCCCAAATTGACGGGTTAGTGTAAGCTTATCCATGCAGTTATGCACTCTTCGAATAGGAATCCGTTTTCTGAAAGATCCTGGCTTTCGTACTTTGGTGGGTCTCCGAGATCCTTTCGATGACCTATGTTGTGTTGAAGGGATATCTATCTAATCCGATCGATTGCGTAAAGCCCGCGATAGCAACAGAACCGGGGAAAGTATACAGAAAGGACAGTTCTTTTCTATTATATTAGTATTTTCTATCATATTAGATTAGTATTCGATTAGTATTAGTTATTCGATTCGATTAGTATTAGTTATTCGATTAGTATTAGTTAGTGATTTAGATTAGTTAGTGATCCTGGCTTAGTGAGTCCTTTCTTCCGTGATGAACTGTTAGCACCAGTCCTACATTTTGTCTCCGTGGGCCGTAGTAGAATACATAGTCCCAGAAACTTCATTATTACAAACCAAAATTTTCAATCCCTCACGACTTGTGACTCTAGACACGGCAACATACAATTGACCGTGGCTAAAGACAGGTTTTTTTTAAAATAATCCCACATGCGCAAGAGATTGCCCTTGGCTCTTGTTAATTGTCATAGCATATGACACCGACAAAGGAAATTGTCGCCGTTGAAACTTGAAAGGCAACCTAGGATCAGAAGGTGTTAATGACATCCGAGGAATCAACACTTTATGGCCTTGATTATCAGCACTTAAGACTTTAGCTTCTAAAACATGATCAGCTAAACGCGTAATGATCAATCGTGTCCCATTACACAATCCATTAGCATGATCTATGTTTCTTAACAACATAACAGGAGTACCAACCTTCAACAACAACTCATGATTTGGTGTACCAGAGCACTTAAGATTGTTCAAAAATTCTATCGAATGTATCTCTGCAAAACTATTAGAACTTCAGACTTGGATATGCTATCTGAGCTCAAATAAACACGGCCATCCGATTGATCCAAAGAAATCATACATTGATTAACCAAGTCAACCACATCTAACGTTGGAGCAAGTATAGCTCGATCATGCAAATGGCAGCTCAAATCTTGATTGTTCATATACGAAGGATAAATAGATGTAACGATGTTCTGTAGAGGATCCCCACTATTGGGCAATAAAATATCAGTAGGAAGATCAACACTGACTTCACCATCATTAGGACCACTAATAACTCCATCTCCAATAGATGCAATCCACTCAGAAAATGCCTTCAATTTCGATGCTTCCTCACCAGATTTAGTAGCAAGAACTCACATATTTTTAGTCAGTCTCAAAACTTTACAACTACTCCAAAGATATGATGAGTTAATAGTAGCATTTACAATATCTTGTCGGCTACCTTTAGGCACAACTGGTAAAATCTGTCTAAAATCACCCCCTAAGACAACAGTTTTCCCACCAAATGACATCTCCATGCTCAACTCATTGCATACTCTCATAAGGTCACGCAAACTCTGATCAACAGCTTCCACACAGTGTTTGTGAACCATAGGAGCTTCGTCCCATATAATAAGTTTTGCTCTCACAATCAACTCAGCTAATGCACTACCTTGTTTTATATTGCAGATTGAATCTTCATTAGGATTGATAGGAATCTTAAACCGAGAATGAGCTGTTCTCCCACCAGGTAACAATAGTGAAGCAATACCACTGGAATCCACATTCAAAACAATATCACCTTTTGAACGAATAGCCGCTGACAATGTCTTCCAAATGAAAGTTTTTCCTGTGCCTCCATACCCATAAACAAAAAATAATCCACCGTGATTAGAATCAATAGCAAACATTATCGTATCATACACGTGGTGTTGTTCATCGGTGAACTTCGAGACATAGATTAAATGCTCTCTTGCCAAGGCTTCCTGGTCATAACATAGTTCATCAATAATCAATCTATTATTAGAACTTTCCAACTATTGTATCCTTGGATATGGCATAGAATGAAATTCATGCAAAGTTCTTCCACCATTAACTAACAATTTCTCAATCTCAAGCAATCCTAAATTTTTAATCTCATCATCCCCCAACAACAAATCTACAATAATTTAAAAAGTCCATGTAGTGTAAAAAAACCAAAAACATTATAATGAACGCATATAAAAGCTACGCTTATAAAAAATAAAATACCTGGATGATGTAAGAGTGTGTTGTTTATGAACAACATCTTCGCACAAATATTTCCAACAGCTTGTCCACACAATATCTGGCCGTGCAAGGGTTTCTGATAGTAACAAACTCACAAACAACAATCGTATTGAATGAGCCGAAGCCCAAAAAGAAGCCTCGGTAATGCCATCAATATATTCTCTATCATCGTCCAACAACCCCAATGCATAACAAGCATCTCGAAATGTAGCATACTGAATACCATTAACACACTTAATGTCTTCATAAGATGTAGCACCACGAACGACATTCAGTAAACATCTCAAGTAATACATATCACCAGTACCAGGAGGAACATAAAACAATCTCCCGATAGAATACCTTTGTTTTCTAAGTGTCCAAGTATCTGTGTTCCATACAAACTTCGTGGGGAATTCTGCGTAAGTGAGATTTCTTCCTTCCACAAATTTTTTATTTGTTTCCATCCAAGCCAAAAATTGGCTTTCACGCACCGTGTTGCGATTCACGACACGTTCCAATGGCTCAGAATCTTCAAAAACCACATATTGTTCATTTGGTAGATGAAAACTCAATCTTTCAACACCCGGATCCTTATGTTGAATGTCATATCCAAATATTATTCCAAGCGGCTTCACAGGACGATATGTATCTACAATCATAAAACAAACTAACCTCATCCACAATTTTTTCCACACCATCAGAACCAGTTTCAAAAAAAGAGGTCGTCACGCGATCATAACCCTTGTTTATGTACTTAAACAAATACTTGATTGATCGCGATTGATTGCACCATTCCACATTAATATGACCTCCATACTTCAAAAGAAGAAAACGATTGTGAGGAACTACAAATCGATTATCCAAAGGCACCCCATCCTTCAAGATAACACGACCATTATCTTTACACCTGTAAATAGGATAACCATCATCATCAAAATTGGTTTCTGCAATATACCTCTTGGGGAAGTATTTCGTACATCTCCCGTTAGCCATACACGGAGATGATTTTCTAACAATACCACAAGGACCATGAACCATAAATTCCTTGACATTCGCATAATAGTATGGACCAGCTTGGGCATCAGGTATTTTAGCAGAAATGATCTCATCAATACGTCGAGAATCAGGTTGTTTATCCTCTTTGCTTAGGAAAAGCAAAATATGTGCATGAGGTAATCCACGCTTTTGAAATTCGATGGTATAAACAACTGCATAGGAAAAATTAGAAAGCATATATATATATATATATATATATATATATATATATATATATATATAGGGGTGTATTGATGGCCATTGGTCTTGGTTCTGTCCTCGATGGTTTCGCGTATGGAATTGGGGTGTATCCAACTGATCAGGAAGAGATTCCCGACCCAGCTGAGTCGTTGATACGGCGATCGAGACCTGACTTCAAACAAATTTCCTCAACCCACTTCTACTGATTAGTATAGTGGAGGCAAGGGTCGAATCCCACGAGGATGGACACGTTTAGATAACTGTGGTGACTTTCCTGGGTGTTTGGTTAGCTACCACGCTTGGGTTGAGATTTTTACCTAGGCAGGAAATAAGGGAGTACTGTACTGACTAGTAGGCGGGAAAAATAACAGACATGTGGGAGTGTTCGTGAGAATAGGGGACAAGGTGTATCGGAGACATGTGGAAGTAGGTGGTTACTAAATAAGGAATTGTGGGAGGGCAAGGTATATCCTATAGCTGGGGAACAACTCTGACAGATCTGGAAGGTACAAGCATAAAGTAAAGGACAAAATCAAAAGTAACTAAAAGCAAAGTGGTCCAAACAAAAGTTGATTTTGACGTTTCTTCTTCACCAAGTATTGACAAAGATCATACAGATGCAGCCACCATGACTAAACTTCAGATGCATAAACTCGAACTCACGATCTATTAATTAAAAGCTGAAGCTTAAATTAAATACGACACTGCAATTTTTTACTTCTACTGGCCGGCATGCAAGGTGGTAGCAGACATAGAAATGGAAGAACTTATGTAATAAAACTTAAACTGAAACATAACTACAGAATTGGATCGCCAACTCCAGATAAGAAAACATTTAGAAATTAAAGGCAATAACTAAATCTAACTTCCCTATGCAAAATGAAGCCAACTCGAACCAAAGAGACATGCGAAAAAGAAATCTCATACTTAGAAGGTTTGGATCGTAACGAAATACTTCAAAAGACAACAAGTTTCAGGTTCCAACAGATCCAAAACGAAAGCAAGTAAAGATTAAACTAGGAAAGCGATTAAAGATTGTTTGTGCCACTCCGGCGGTGAAACTACTATACTACTACGACGAACTGACTGGGACGGTGCATCGATGGCTTCTCCGGCGGACTCTTGGTCTCAGGTGATCATAGCTGTGGCGAGGAACAAGAATTTGGATAATGCTGAAGGAACTGATCCTCTAGAGAGAATTCTAACTAAGTGTGGTGGTTCAACTTTCCGGACGTCCGTCCTCTTTCTCCAAGTGGCTTCTTTTATAGGGAGGCTTGCCCTTGCTTTTAGGGTAGACTTCTCTCGCATTTTGACCTTTTTGGCCCTTGTAAAATAATCATCCCAGCAATCCTCCTTCTCCATCTCGAGCCTTTTCTCTGGCATGCATTCTGGTCAGTATCGCACTCTTCTTTCGCTCTTTTCACGTTCGACCTCCAACTGTCTCCCACTGACTTGGAACCTCTTATCCTGCACACTTAAGCAACTGTTTTGTAGATAATACGTGTAATTCCCGATATACTGACCAGTAACCAAGGCTCAGAATACGACTTATCAAACTGCTCACACTTACCACATGCTTGTCCTCAAGCGTGAAGACAAACAAAAGAAATAAGACTAATTCGAGCCTGGTTACTCCCCCTGACTGACTCTACCTAACTAGACTTAAGACTCTGACACAAAAGAAAAGAAAACAAACACGACACAAACACATAATTAACTAAAAACACATAGAACAGGCTATATTTTCAACCACCCCTTTCCTCGAGATCAGGTGCAATCCGGCCTTAGACAGCCTTGAACTTCTGCCGCCCCTCTTTTCTTTCCCAGTCAGTATATCTGCTTGTCAGGATCACTCAATCCTAGGCCAAACACTGGTTTCACTCAGTCACTCATTCCTCACATGGGATGTTAGGACTGTTTTCTCTCAATGCTAAACCACAGATGTTTCGGACTCAGATCTCACATGCAGCTCCCGAAGGTCTTTAAGGCTTGTAATGGGGCTAGTGGCTTGTAGCGTTTTGGGTAGTTGTCCCTAAGGCTCTAAGTTCAAAACTAACTTTTTATTTTGATAAGGGAGAACTATGTGCATTCGGGCTTCTGGCTAGAGCTCCTTCTTCGGCTGGACAATTCTGACATTGACTTCCAACTAGTTAGTAGCTTCTTGTGGCTTCGCCACCCTTATTCCTTCTTCCTTCTTCATCTTTTTGTGGTCAAGTATCTGCGACCATTTTCTTTAATTTTCTTCTTTGTGGCTTCGCCACCCTTATTCCTTCTTCTATTTTTCTTTGGATCTGGAAAATTCAGATCGATTTTCTCCTTCTTTCCTTGCTCATCCTCCAGCCGGTTCCTTTGTATGTCCTCCTGGGCAGTTGCCTCCTTGCCTCATGCCTTGCACGCACACAGTTCTGGTGGCTGATGGGTTATTTCGGGGTATAAGTTAGGCTAGAAAGTGGGGTTCTAAAGGTAGTTTTTTTTTTTTTTTTTTTTTTTTTTTTTTTTTTTTTTTTTGGGGGGGGGGGGTTCCTACTGCCTTCAGGGTTTGCTACACGCGGTCACCTTGCCCTAGACATCATGTGGTAGCCTCTCTTCTTTTTTTTAGTATTTAGTGGAAAGTGGTTCCACTTTAGGCCTTTAACTCACATTTTAAGAGGGCTTTTGTGTCTGACCTAAGGGTTGGGTTTTTCCTTCATACTCGCATCATCTATACTGACTAGGGGTTACTGGAGGGGGTGGTTTCTGTTTTCCGGCATGTCTTATTTCCCTCAATTTCCCTCACTGTCAGTTCGAGGCAGTTGAGTTTTAAGCCCATTCATTAAACATAGCACATAATTCCTCGACCTAAACAAACCTAAAAAAAAACTAACATTTACAGACTCAAATAACACATATATACATGTCATACTGGCCATTAGCTCCCCCCTCTCACTTCACAAGTTTCTGCCCCAGATACGGGCTGTGAAGTGAAAAGTGGGAATGGCTAGTATGACGGACACACACTTATAACAAACACATATTATATCTTAAAAATTCTCACACTTAGACTATATAATAGGCTAAGTGGGAGAGTTTTAGATATAAACATAGATGTACGAAAAGAACAACATATTTACAAAATGAAATATAAACATATAAACTCCTCACACTTAGACTACGCAGTAGGCTAAGTGTGAGGTAACATGCTCACGACTAAACACAAAGAAAAACATTATAACACATGCACTAAAGAAAGCCATAATAACAAAATAAAAGAGACACTAAAAAAACAAAAAAAAAAGAAAAACTAACTGGTCAGTTGGGGTGGTTCGATCAGATGTTTCTCCTGCTCCTTCGTGGTGCAGGGTTCTGTGGTTTTTCAGTGGGTTCCGGTTGGTCCTCGTCCGATTCTTCTTCTTCCCCACTCCCTTGTTCTGCAGGTTCATCATCCTGGCCTCCGCGGCCACTCGGTCCAGCCTCTGCTTTTTCTCTTCCTCTGGCTAATTCCTTGAGTACATCCCCCATCAGGGTTGTCAGCTTGGCCATCTCCACCCTCGATTGTCTGTTTTCCTCAGCCAGCTCCGCCACTGCCCTTTCCAGGTTGGCTTGCCTCTGTCCTTGAGCTTGGTCATTCTGGTTGGCTGGCTCCCCTTGTCCTTGTTGGTTCCTTCCACCGGGAACTTCTCCCATCCGGTAGAATTGAGGGACACGCTCTCTATAGTATGCGACATGGGTGCGAACAAAGAAGGGAACATCAAATAAGCCGGGGGCGTCGACCATGTACATCGGGGACAGGTTCTCTGCTTCATTTACTATGATGTTGTTGCGCACGAAAGCTCCGGGTATATGGCAGAGAGACAAGTTCCTGGCTGGGTGTGTGGCAATCAAGTGGCACTGATAGGCTGTCCAGAACCCCAGATGTAATTTCTTCCCACGCCTTGCGCACCAAACCAGATATAACTCGGTCATAGACGTCCTGGCTGCTGAGTTCGGCCCAGTAAGTTGTATCCTAAATATAGCTGTACTAATCTGAGCATGGGGTTGCTGAAATGAGTTGATCGAGATATGGTGGAAACAAACTGGCCAGCAGCAGGGTGAGTTAACTCCTCCCAGGCTTCTTGGGGGTCAAATTCCACATGTCTCCTTGGTATCCCCCTCTCCCTATTCCTCTATTCTGGCCCTATCGCCTCTTCTAGTGTGCATATCCCTAGCCTCACAGTCCATTCGATCAAACTCATGGCCAACTCTGCGCCAAACACTCTGAATGAGATTGACACCTCATCTAGGTCCGTGGTGACTTGGAACCTAAATGTTGTGAAAAACTCCTTCGCCAACCTCACACTCATCTCAGGGTCTCTGTTCCCCAACAACCACTCAAATCCCATCGTTTGTATACTAGCCAGAAATGATTCTTGCACGGATAACTCAGCCAATGAGGGTAAATGAAGTACCTTGCCGCTTTTCACTTGTTTACTGTTATCTTCCTTGTCGTCGAAAGCATCTTGGAGCTTCTTCGTATTGTAGTGCTTCATGTCCTCCATGACCTCGTCCGTGAGCTCCACATGCCAGCGCCGGTACACTATCCTTTCGGCTGGGGGGTGGATCAGCTCAAGGTGGTCGCCTGGGAGTTGTTGTTCATAGTACTCCTCTCCTTCCAGAGAAACGTCGCTCCCTGACTCTGACTCCTCACTGGAATTGTAGTCGCTGTCACTGGCTTTCCCTCTCTGTTCCGGTTCTCTGATTACTACGCCGGCATTGGTGGTGCGTTGTTTCTTACTGCCCTGCTTCTTCTTCATAGGGCTCTTCCCTTTTCTCTTCCTCTCCTTGTTGTATTTCTCTCCTTCCTCATCCGCTTCAGCCTCTTCTTTAGTCGCTGGTGAAAGGTCCTCCTGGTGTTCTCGTCTATTGCCTCTTGATCTACTGGCTCGGGTGCGAGGTCCAGACCCTCAGCCACCCTGTCAGTTTCTTGGCCAGTTGATGTTGGTGGAACCGTCCTTGTTGCTATTGGGCTGCCCTCTTGGCTAGTTTGAGAAGGCCCCTCCCCAGGTTTTGTAGGAGTAGTTTTCTCACTTCCACTTGACACCTCTACTGCTTCTTCTGCCGTGTCTGCCTTGGCCTTGCCGGACGTCCACTTGCCCAAGCATCTTTGTGAGACCCTTGTCGGTTTCTTCCCTCCTACCTTGGCTTCCTGCTTCAACACCAACTTCCTCTTGACTGCCTTTGGCTTCAGAACCTCTGGTGCTGTTGTCCCCGGCTCCTCCGATTGTGCCTCAATCTTCTTTTCTGTCTCTTCCCGCCTTTCTTCTTCCACCGTGTCTTCTGGCTGGTGGACCTCCTGTTCGAATTGTCTTTCTACCGCTTCCTCCCCCATTTGTTCCCCTTTCCTAGGTTCTTTCTCTTCCACCTCTCCTACTGGCTGTTGGGTAACACCTCCCGATTCCTTCCCCACTCCCGATACTTCTCCTTCCCCTTCTACCTGAGATGCGAGGTCCAGACCCTCAGCCATCTCATCAGTATCCACTTCCATGCCTTCTACCCCGCCCATAACCGCCTGAAATTCCTCGTCAGTCATCAACCCCTGCTTCCTGGCCGTCTTGTTCAGATCTTCCTCCTCCCTTTCTTCTTGGGTCATGGTTCCTGTAACAGGCGTCCCTGTCGCTTTGTCATTCTTTTCGTTCTCGTCGGCCCTCTCGTCGGGCTCCTGATCGGCTTTCTCCTCTTCTATTGGACCAGGGTCTTGGTAAGCAGAAAGGGGGCTAACGTCTAGCGGTTCAATTGGTTGATGTGTGGGGGAGGCTTTTTTCTGATGAGGATTTTGGAGGTGTTGGTACGGTGGTAGGGTTAGCGGTGGTTGGGATTTCCGAGGCGGGGGTTGGCATCGCCGGTACTCCTCCGACTTGGGTAAAACCTGCCAAAGTTTCCGTCCAGTCTCTGTTTGGGTCTTGTTGTCTGAGATACGCCGCCAAGGCGTCTAACTGGATCATCACCGGCACCTGTGGCGGCAGTGCTGGTTGGGGTTGCTGGGGGTTTTGCGATGGCCCTCCTTCTGTCGTCGGATCTTCGGTGTGGGTTTTCTTGCTGGTCATCTTCTTCTTTCTTATGGGTGAATCGGTGGTTTACGGTGGTTGTCGGGCGGTTGTTTTTGGGGAGGAAATTGCAGGCAAGGTTTTGAAAGATGAAGGGGAATAGGCGGTTTGGGTATTTATAGAGGGATGGCAGTTTAGGGTTTTGACCGGTTGCAGACGGTTCCAGTCGCTTCACGTCGGATGGAGGCGGTTGAGTGTTATCGCAGCTGATTGGACGTGCTCTGCCATATTTCTGCCCACGTGCCTACTGGTCACTGCCTTCGCCTGCAAAATTGTACCACGCGCAAGTATTCAAATTTCCCATTATCATTTCCCTCTTTATTTGCTGAAATAGGAATTAAAGTGAAAAGGACATTCAAATATAAATTGGAGTTTCACTAAATTAGTATCTTTGCAGTCAATACATGCTCCAAATTAATAATTGGGTCCGAAAATCTTTTTGGTATTTCATATTTTACTACTTGCCTTTTCTAAATTAAATCACTAATTATTTACAATATTTACATCATTAGATAGGGTATTTGGGAATTCTACCTGGTCAACAAGCATGAACCGTATAGAATCGGCCAGGTGGAATCCCAAACCCCTATCCTACTGATCATTTGGCCATATTAAGAGGTAGTGGAATTTCTTCCACCACCCCTATTTCGGCATTTTCCCTATATATTTTCAGTCTATGTCCATTAACGACAAAAGGTCCAGAGTTAGGAAAACTCCCTGAAATTTCGACCGCTCCATTGGAACGAAGTGCGGTGATTATGTAGGGCCCTGTTGACATACTTGGATTTTACATGGTTTTAGAGGGTGGTTATGTATGAATTTGATCATATTTTGTCTATTATTGGACGTGTTTATATCTATTTCTCTATTATGTTGGTATGTTGACCATTTTGTTAAGAATGTGTAGAAAAAGGTACAAAATATGTGGATGTGCAGCAACCTTGGTTTGAGAAAATATTTACTGGATATTTTGAAGTCCAATCAGCCCCTAATACATATCAATCTCTTCTTCTTCGAAAGAGCTTCGCGTGGGTATCTCGCACGCCTCAATCGGAGTTCGGTAGAAGAAGTTATGGCTGTTATACGAACACTGCGCTGTCCAGAAAATCTCACCCGGCCGGGTGAATTATTACCTTATAATTCCACCCGGCCGGGTGGCGTAATTATGCCTGCGAGATTCCAGAGAGTACCAAAGAAGTCCCACCCGGCCGGGTGAATTTCCAGTGGATTAATTCCACCCGGCCGGGTCCGTCAATCTGACGTTTTTCAAAGCAGAAACACTATTTTTGAAGAGGGGAATAAGAAGGAAAAATTAGGTCGATTCTAGGCATTCTCTAGAAGCGAAAAAACACATCTCTCTCTTTGTGAAGAACTCTTGGAAGAAGATTGAAGATTCAAGCTTCAATTCTTCCGCCAATTGCAATTCGAATCATGATTTCCATTGTTTTGCCTTGTTTCTATTTGTTTTCTACCATGAACATGAGTAGCTAAACATCTTTTGTAACGACCCGCCCATTTTGGGTACATTAAATGCGGCGTTCGCTAACTAGGTAGACATAAATGCATCAAAGATCATAGACTAGGGTTTCATTTAAAAGGGATTTGACCAAGGCATTAAATGAATAATTAAGTAGAAGAAGAATCATGCCTTAGCAAAAGAATCCAACAAAAGATTTATTGAAATAAAGCGTAACCAAGTTTTTCCCAAAATAATTCCAACTGTTCATATCCCAAAACATACCCACGAAAATAGCAGTATTCAACCCAACAAAAGATCAAAGTATTCATAATCAATAGCGGAAGCGACCAAGAAAGAAGTGAGGCTATGTATGAAGACACAACGACACTTTAAGTACCAACAGTTCATCTTTATTATTTCCTTGCTCAACACCGCCGCCGCTCGTCACCACTCAACCTGCACATAAGGAAAACACATGCAGGGCTGAGTACGATAAACATACTCAATGGGCTCATTGCCGAAAACAGTTTTATCACAAATATAGTTATTATCATGCCATTTTCGAGTGTCCGTCGGGGTTTTAACTTTAGAAAGACTCGAGGCACCAAAATATCATCTTTCTCAAATATCACGGTCGCGCAACCATTTTTCTCATAGACGTTTACCATATCCTCATTCTACATGACAAGGAATGCGGCCGCAATCCAGGTCACTAGACCGGCCAACCCGTACGCTGACTCTCGGTCTAACATTGGTGTACAGTAACCCAAGTAGAGTTTGCGGCTCTACAAGGATCCGAATTCGATTATAACAATAGTGGCATAGCCACGAGGGATAGGCACGACAAAACAAATCAAGGCATGATAACACATCTTTCATTCTCATCAATATCATTTTAGGACAATGTCCTTATTTTAAAAGAAAGCCCACCTCGTAGGTTTAGCTCGATAGAATTCTCTTCTCCTTGTTTATCACGCTGAGAGCGCGAAGTATCACCTTTAAATTAGGCGTATCACAAATCAGTTTCAATCATTGATTTCAAATCATGCATGATCTCTCGTTTTCCCTTTTTTCCCATCGATTATTTTCAAAATCAAAATATCAAAATCAAAGTATGATTACATACTATTTTTATTCAAATAATCATTCCAAAATCACCAATAATTCGATCACACATGAGTGTTCTACACACACAACACATGCACACGATCACCACACATGTGCACGCCGATCGAGGCGTGCACACACACACACACACACGATCGCACACACATCCGTGTATTCCCAAAATTCACCGATTAAAACCCCTTTCACTCGTTCTAGATGCATGTAGATTCAAGAACACCGATTAATCGGTAGAAGAAGAGGAGATCAATAATTAAAGTACCTTTTCCAAAGAACGAACGGTAGAAACAAGGAATTAGTCTTGATTCTTCAATAATCTGTTGCATTTCACTTGAATTCTTCTCAATTGATGAAGAAATCTTGAAGAAAACTTGAAGAAAATATGGAGAGAGTGGGGGAGTAGTTTTCGAAAATTGAGAGGAGTGGGAGGCGCCGGTATTGTGAATACTAGGGTTTGATCTCTTCTCCTATTTATAGAGTGCCAAATAATAATATCCAAATAATTAAATAAATAAATATTTGGAAGATATGGTAGAGATTGTAGGGAAGTGGCGTTGAATTGGTTGAGAAGAATGAGGATTTCAAATTTTGTAGGCTATTTTAATAGCCTATGATTTAATTTGAATATTTCACGGAGTAGAATAATATATCACGGAGCAAGAAAATAATAATTAAACTCCCCAATTAAATAGGAAAAGTGGCGTGAATTACTTCTCTCCACAAGGATTAAATTCAAATCCTAATTTAATTAGGATATGGCAATATCTTCTTAGATTTGACAAGATATGCTAGGATATTTTAGCATATTTATATTTATTCATGGAAGAGAATAAATAAGGGATCAAATAATAAAATAATTCCCTCTTCTCCAATAAATGAGATTTTCGAAAATCTCATGTATATCAAAGGTGACAATTTTCAAAAATTCCATGTAGGAATTATAGAGTATTTGGACTTTGGATTTAATTTGGATAATTATCCCAAACAAATAATTAAATCCAAGAATAATATTATTTCTTCTCCAATATGTGAAAGGGCCGAAAATTCCACATGATTTAGATAATGCTCCTATTATTTTTCTCACTCATCCCTTAGGAAAATAAATAATAATTCCCCCACAATTATATTTCTCCACATCAAATATTCACATATTCAAAATCATCTCCTTTTCACTTTCACTTCATTTCCTCATCGCATTGACCTTTCAACGGCCACGTCATTTTTCCACATCTTTGACTATTCAATAGCCACGTCAACATTTCAACAAGTTGACTATTCAACTCAATTAAAATCCACATATGCAATTAGGTCACATAGACACTATGCAATTAATTACTCATCAAATAATTCACATATCATAGCATTTAAGGCATTTAATGCAAAAATTTTATAACCCGAAAATTAGGGTTTGAAAAAGGGGGGCGTTACATCTTTTATGTAGAATTCTTGGTGAAGATGCATTGATTTATAGTTTTAATCTAATTGACTTCGTTTTTATCTTGCTCTTGCAATTGTTTGAATTATTCTTGTGCTTTTTCCTAACAATTGCTTGATCACCAATTGGGAGTGTAGGGTTTCTTAGAATAATCAGGAGATGAAATATTTAACCTTGAAAGAAGAATTATTCACACCTTAATTCAATAAAACTTGGGAGAGTTGAGGTTTTGAGTGAGATCTTTAATCTAATTGAACTATTAGGAGTTAGGTCTAAGAATTAGAAGGGGACTTCAATTATTACACCTAATCTACGGATTTCTCACCTCGGGAGGGGGTTTAATCTATATTTGTGATTGATTCAACAATTCTGGAGACTTTAAATGGTAAATCGGTTTCAATTGAGTTAGGCTATGAGTTGTGCATCAGATCCTCGAATTCTGCATATTTCTCTATCATTTTTACAACTTGTTTCTTTGTTCTCTTGTTTAAGTGTTTTATTTCATTCTCTGAATTTATATGCTTTCAGTAGTTGATAGTTTCAAAACAAATTTCTGGATCGTCTGAATAGTAGTCGAAATTGGTTCGTGGTACTTAGGTTTACACTCAATTGTCTCTGTGGGATACGATATACTCTTGCTTGCTATTTGCTACAATAACCCTGTACACTTGCAGGTATTATTTGGGTAAAATAAAGTTGAGTCAAGTTTTTGGCGCCGTTTCCGGGGATAATTTTTGTGTTATATAGCTTGATATCGTGATAATAATCAAGACTACTACTTCAGACATTACTGTTTTATTTTTTTTCTTTTCTTTTAATTTTTCGAGTTCAATTGTGTTTCTTATTCAGGTGTATGCACACACGTTCTAAAGGCTTGCCTCTAGAACCTTACGACTCTGAGATCGAAGCATCGAACTGGAAGAGGAACGCATATAGGAGACTCACAAAGAAGATTCAAGCTTCTTCGCCAAACCGCGTAGGAGCATCTTCAGATCAGAGGGACCTCTCACCTATTCGATCACCAGTTCAGGATCATATTCAGCTTGATCCCAATTCTCCTATTCTGATGGAGCACGAAGAAGGGAACAACAACAGAGGCAACAATGGCCCACCACCCCCTCCTCCCACCAATGCTGAGCTTCTACGACAGCTGGAGGAATTGCGCCGACAGGTTAATCGTGAACCATCTGTGCCGGTGCAGAATCAATATGTATACCACGGAGTGGCAAACCCAACCGTCTTCAACAATATTGACGCCAACAACTTTGAGCTGAAACCAGGACTGATCCAGATGGCGGAAAACAATGCTTTTAGGGGCAAATCCTCAGATGACCCTAATAAGCATATTACCAAGTTCATTCAGATATGCAACACGACGAAAATGAATGGAGTAACAGATGATCAGTTCCGATTGAGACTGTTTCCTTTTTCTTTGGAAGATGCAGCAAAGGATTGGCTCGAGAGTTTGACACCGGGGTCCATTAGAACATGAGACCAGATGGTCCACAAATTCCTGGAGAAGTTCTACCCTCCTAGTGAGGCTATTAAGAGGCAACACGAGATCATTGCCTTTCATATGATTCCTACGGAGACTATCAGAGATGCATGGGGGAGATTCAAAGCCTTGCTGAAGAGGTGTCCCAATCATGGTCTGTCCCCAACAGTGCAAGTCATTACATTCTTCAAGGGATGTATACCTGAAGCACAACGGGAGTTAAATCTTAGCGCGGGAGGTAATCTTCTCAAGAAAGGAGAGGAGGAGGCAATAAGAGTGATTGAAGAGCTTGCATCCAGTGATGAAGGATGGAGCAACGAAAGGAGTAAGGTGCATAGGGTGGCTTATACCACAGATCATGATATAATGAGCACCCTATCCGACAATCTAGATGCCTTAACCATGAAGTTCGGCTGCATGGCGATGGGGCAACCGTCTCAAGAGCCCCAAGGAAGTATGGAGGATGTGAATTATGTGCAACAAGGGGGTAACATGTATTACAATAACCCACGCCCGAACTTTAATGGGGGAGGATACAACCAATATGGGAACAATGGGCATCCCAATCTCTCTTATGGGAACCACAATAATACTTTGCAACCTCCTCCGGGACTCACAGTTTCTGATGGGATGATGAACGACTCCAAGAAGATGACCACGGAGGACATACTCAAGTCCTTCATGCTACAATCTAATAAGGTCATGGAGCAGAACAATCAAAGGATGGAGAAGGTCGAGGCGGATGTACAGGGAATGACCACTCATTTGAAGAACATTGATATTCAGATCAGCCAGATTTCCCAGACTGTGAGCACTCTTACGCAACCGGGAAAATTCCCTTCTACCACTATCATCAATCCCAAGGACTGCAAAGCTATACATCTGAGGAGTGGAACAAACTACGAGGGACCTTCAATGCCATCCGGGAATGAGGGTAGAGTAGCAGAAAAGAGAGCTGAAGAGGAGGAATTGGTCAAAGAAGATGAGACAGTGCAAATTTCTACTCCACCTAAGGAGAACACGACTATACCTTCACCCACACCACCTACAGCTCATACTCCAGCTGAAGTGAGGATCCCTTATCCTCAACGTGTTCAGAAGAAGAAGACAGATGCTCAGTTCTCGAGGTTCTTAGACATCTTCAGGAAGGTGAACTTGAATATCCCATTGGTGGAGGCACTTCAAGAAATGCCTACATATGCAAAGTTCCTAAAAGATGTGCTCTCCAAGAAGAAGAAGTGGACTGACTATGAGACGGTGAACATATCTGAAAACTGTAGTGCCATAATTCAGAAAAAGCTACCGGCCAAGCTTAAAGATCCTGGGAGTTTCAACATCTCATGCGTCATTGGAAATGACAGACAGACAAAGGCACTTTGTGATCTAGGGGCGAGCATAAATTTGATGCCATTATCATTTTTCAGAAAGATGAAGATCGGCACTTTCAAGCCGACTACAATCACACTGCAGATGGCAGATAGAACCGTCACATATCCTAAAGGAATTGTTGAGGACGTTCTTGTGAAGGTACACGACTTTATATTTCCCGTCGATTTTGTAGTGTTGGATATGGAAGAAGACGTGAATGTACCGCTTATCCTGGGGCGTCCATTCCTTGCAATGGGAAAAGCATTGATAGATATAGCGAGGGGAGAGCTTACTCTTCATATGGGCAACAAACGCCACATCTTATCCATCTACAATGCTATGAAGAGTCGTGAGGAAGAGGAACTGGTTACAAAGAAGGAGTGCAAAGCTGTGCATGTTGTAGAAGTCCAAAAGGCACAAGAAATTGAGTCCATATTTGGGGATTTCTCTTTGCCGCAGTGGATGTTTGGTTCATGTGGTGGATCAATTTCTAAAGAAAAGACTGCATTAGATCCTAAAGTGAAGGAGAAGAAAACAAAAGGTGAAAATTCACCCAAAGTGGAGACCAAAATTTCTGATGGAGCTCTGAAGAATACTTGGTGGAAAAAGAGATTGGCTAGATCTTATGCTTCCAAGATTGACAGAAAAGCCAACACCAACATTTATGGCGTGACATGATGCAGCTCATGGAGGACGTCGAACCAACGACGATAACCAAAGGCACTGTAGGGGAGGTAACCCATAGTATGTAACTTTTAATTTTATCGTTTTAGTTTTTTTTTTTTGTGTGTTTTGTGTTGCTTGCATACCATGTAAGTCTCCCTTCTCCACCAACTTTTCAAACTTATTCTTTGCATAGCTTTGAATAAGTTTGGGGGGATGATATGGTGGATAGGGATACTAACGAGGTGCTTATCTTATTGCTTTAGATTGATTAGTTGTCTTTTGTTGCTTTTTATTTTGTTTTAGGATATAATTGTTTTGCTTGGTTGTGATTGAAAATTTTGAGGCTTGAATTGAAAAAAAAAAAAAATTGGTTTCTTGGGGTAAAGACTAGTTGTTAATGATAAAAACATCATCCATCTTTTAAGCTATCATGGGCTTTGACTTAAGAGTTCGAGTAATAGGTGCATAAGTAACGAATTGCTTGTTTGCCTTGATTCATGCTATTACCCGAGTGAGATTTGAGCAAAACCTTCTTTTTTGTGTGATTTTTTATCATATGCTTGTTGTTGTTTCTAGAACTTGCTCCTAATCATATTAAATCTACATAGTGAATGTGAATTTAGGAGATGACGTTAGGCATTCTTTGTTCTCCCCTTCACAAGTGTATATACTTTTGTCTTAATCCCTAGTTAGCCCTCCTAGCCTAAAAAGTGTCACAATGTCAAATATTGTTAAGTCACCGTCAAGAGTGATAAGCCTACAAACTTGGAAGCACATATGGGGCGTTGTAAAAAAAAAAAAATTATAATGGAGGTATAAGCTAGACGAAGTCTAGAGGAAAAAAAAAACAAAACAAAAAAAAAAAAACAACAAATTTGTGGAGGTATAAGCTAGACGAAGTCTAGAAGAGTTATTGGTTGAGTTTCTAAATAAGTGGGGACCGGATGGGAGGAAGAAGTTCGACAAAGTCTTACTTATCTGAGATTTGTTATGGGAAATGGTCTTTTGTTGGGATTTGTAATATGCGAGTACTTGGGCTTCTTTACTTCTCAGCCACTTTAGCCAAAATGTTCCCTACCGTCCAAAAAGCCACATTACAACCTTAATAAAGTCCTTTCTGATTTTAGATTCACTTTCACATTCTAGTAGAGGAGATGTTTGATTTTGAGCAAGCATATGGTAAACACTACTTGTATTTTGATTTGAGAGTATTATTTCTATACATACACCTTTGAGAGTGAGATACACATACACATATCTTGAGAGAAGCATGAATCCAAGGTGATATACGAGTTAGTAGTAAAAGTACATTCGACAGCTTGACTTTATAGAATTTGTATTTTGATATGCTCTTGTATTTCATACTCTTTGAAACAATGATGATGTCTAAACCCCTTTAAATCCAAGTCTTCTTTTAGTTCTTTTTCTTCATTGCTCGAGGACTAGCAATTATTTAAGTTTGGGGGAGTTGACATACTTGGATTTTACATGGTTTTAGAGGGTGGTTATGTATGAATTTGATCATATTTTGTCTATTATTGGACGTGTTTATATCTATTTCTCTATTATGTTGGTATGTTGACCATTTTGTTAAGAATGTGTAGAAAAAGGTACAAAATATGTGGATGTGCAGCAGCCTTGGTTTGAGACAATATTTACTGGATATTTTGAAGTCCAATCAGCCCCTAATACATATCAATCTCTTCTTCTTCGAAAGACCTTCGCGTTGGTATCTCGCACGCCTCAATCGGAGTTCGGTAGAAGAAGTTATGGCTGTTATACGAACACTGCGCTGTCCAGAAAATCTCACCCGGCCGGGTGAATTATTACCTTATAATTCCACCCGGCCGGGTGGCGTAATTATGCCTGCGAGATTCCAGAGAGTACCAAAGAAGTCCCACCCGGCCGGGTGAATTTCCAGTGGATTAATTCCACCCGGCCGGGTCCGTCAATCTGACGTTTTTCAAAGCAGAAACACTATTTTTGAAGAGGGGAATAAGAAGGAAGAATTAGATCAATTCTAGGCATTCTCTAGAAGCGACAAAACACATCTCTCTCTTTGTGAAGAACTCTTGGAAGAAGATTGAAGATTCAAGCTTCAATTCTTCCGCCAATTGCAATTCGAATCATGATTTCCATTGTTTTGCCTTGTTTCTATTTGTTTTCTACCATGAACATGAGTAGCTAAACATCTTTTATGTAGAATTCTTGGTGAAGATGCATTGATTTATAAATTTAATCCAATTGACTTCGTTTTTATCTTGCTCTTGCAATTGTTTGAATTATTCTTGTGCTTTTTCCTAACAATTGCTTGATCACCACTTGGGAGTGTAGGGTTTCTTAGAATAATCAGGAGATGAAATATTTAACCTTGAAAGAAGAATTATTCACACCTTAATTCAATAAAACTCGGGAGAGTTGAGGTTTTTAGTGGGATCTTTAATCTAATTGAACTATTAGGAGTTAGGTCTAAGAATTAGAAGGGGACTTCAATTATTACACCTAATCTACGGATTTCTCACCTCAGGAGGGGTTTAATCTGTATTTGTGATTGATTCAACAATTCTGGAGACTTTAAATGGTAAATCGGTTTCAATTGGGTTAGGCTATGAGTTGTGCATCAGATCCTCGAATTCTGCATATTTCTCTATCATTTTTACAACTTGTTTCTTTGTTCTCTTGTTTAAGTGTTTTATTTCATTCTCTGAATTTATATGCTATCAGTAGTTGATAGTTTCAAACCAAATTTCTGGATCGTCTGAATAGTAGTCGAAATTGGTTCGTGGTACTTAGGTTTACACTCAATTGTCTCTGTGGGATACGATATACTCTTGCTTGCTATTAGCTACAATAATCCTGTACACTTGCAGGTATTATTTGGGTAAAATAAAGTTGAGTCACCTGTCCACTTTGACTTGAGTTTCCCAGGCATTAGCTTCAGTCTTGACTGGAAGAGTAGTACTTTCTGGCCAACTTGGAGACCCTTGGTTCTCAGATTTTTGTCGTGCCACATCTTTGTTTTCTCCTTGTACCACATGGCTGAATCAAACGACTCCAACCCGAGTTCTTCCAGCTCCTGCAGTTGTAGCTTCCTTTCCTCTTCACAGGCCTTAGCATCTAAATTAACCTGTTGTACTGCCCAGTATGCTCGGTGCTCAATTCCCACTGGCAAGTGACACATCTTCCCAAAGACGATGCGATAGGGGGACATCCCTATAGGAGTTTTGTATGCTTTCCGATATGCCCACAGAGCATCTTCCAACCTTATGCTCCAATCCTTCCTGGAAGGGTTGACTGTCTTCTCCAGGATACTCTTTATTTCTCTATTGGAGATTTCAGCTTGCCCATTGGCTTGTGGGTGGTAGGGACTGGACATGCGGTGATGGACACCGTATTTTTTCATCAAGGCTTCGATTGTACGGTTGCAAAAATGAGTCCCTTGATCGGATATGATTTCCCTTGGTATCCCAAATCGGCTGAAAATTTGACTCTTTAGGAACTTTGCAACCTCCTTTGACTCGCAGGTGCTCGTGGCCTTTGCTTCGACCCATTTCGACACGTAGTCGAATGCCACTAAGATATAAGAGTTTCCATACGATGAGGTAAAAGGACCCATGAAGTCCATACCCCAGATGTCAAACACCTCACAAACTATTACTGGAACTTGCGGCATTTCATCTCTTGCGGAAATTCTACCGGTCAGTCGGCAACGGTCATAACCCTTGCAGAACTCGTATGCATCTCTATTCAGGGTTGGCCAGTAGAATCCGCTATCTAGCACTTTTCTCGCAGTCTTCCTAGGTCCGAAATGCCCCCCACATGTGAAGGAGTGGCTATGCGTCAGTACATCCCGTTGCTCCCAGTCAGGAACACATCTTCTAATGACCTGGTCTGCTCCTGCCTTCCACAAGTATGGGTCGTCCCAGAAATAATACTTTGCCTCGCTTTTGATTTTCATCCTCTGAGCCTTTGTTACATTTGGCACCATTGGCAGCTCTCCTGTTACCAAGTAGTTTGCCATGTCCGCATACCAGGGTTCATGTCCCACTTTTTCCTTACCTTTGGTTGTTGCGTCCTGACCAGTAAGTCTCATCACTTCTTCCCAATTGACCTTCCTTGCGGAGAAATTGACTTCACATAAATGCTCTTCTGGGAATCGATCCCTCACATCTTCACTGTTCCCTTCTTGTATTATTCTGCTCAAGTGGTCCGCTACCTTGTTCTCAACTCCCTTCTTGTCTTCTACCTCCTAGTCGAATTCTTGTAAAAGCAGCACCCATCTTATTAGTCGAGGCTTCGACTCCTTCTTCATAATGAGATACTTGATCGCTGCATGATCAGTATAGACGATGACTCTGGATCCCAGTAGGTACTGCATGAACTTCTCGAATGAATAGACAACCGCCAACATCTCTTTCTCGGTGGTGTCGTAATTCCGTTGGGCTTGATTCAGGGTTTTTGACGCATAGAATATCACGTACCTTTTCCCATTTATTTTCTGACCCAGCACGGCCCCCACTGCATAGTCACTAGCATCGCACATCACCTCGAAGGGGTGATCCCAGTCAGGAGCCTGAATAATTGGTGCAGACACCAATTTCTCCTTAAGGAGGTTGAAAGCAGCCTTGCAATGTTTGTCAAAAATGAACTCCACCTCGTTCTGGAGAGGTCTGGTAAGGGGTTGAGCAATCTTGGCGAAATCCTTAATAAATCTCCGATAAAATCCAGCATGGCCAAGAAAACCCCTTATTCCTTTCTGATCAGTAGGGAAGGGTAGTTTGGATATGACATCCACCTTAGCTTGATCCACCTGGATTCCTTTTTCCGACACCACGTGTCCTAGAACGATTCCTTCTGTAACCATAAAGTGGCATTTCTCAAAGTTCAAGACCAGATTCTTTGCTTGACACCTTCCTAGCACTACATCCAGATGTTGCAAGCATGAGTCGAAAGAGTCTCCATAGATAGTGAAATCATCCATAAAGATCTCTATACAATCTTCAATCAAATCCGAGAATATGCTCATCATGCACCGTTGAAAAGTACCGGGGGCGTTGCATAGGCCAAATGGCATACGCCTATATGCATAGGTTCCAAACGGGCATGTGAACGTGGTCTTATCTTGGTCCTCCGGGTTCACATAGATTTGAAAGTAACCACTGTACTCATCCAAAAAGCAGAAATACTTCCTCCCAGCCAGTCGCTCCAGCATCTGGTCTATGAATGGCAGGGGGAAGTGGTCTTTCCTGGTTGCAGCGTTCAACTTTCGGTAATCTATACACATCCGCCAACCAGTGACTAGTCTGGTGGGCACTAGTTCATCTGGATCCCTGACTTCTTGGGGACAATATGGATTGGGCTAACCCATTCACTGTCTGGCACCGAGTATATAATACCCAGTGAGAGCAACTTCAAGATTTCCTTCAGTATATCTTCTCGCATGTTTGGGTTTACCTTTCTTTGAGAGTCTCTATGCGCCTTGGCTCCATCCTCCAGTCTAATGTGGTGCATGCAGACGTCCGGGCTTATACCTACCAGGTCCGTAAGGCTCCATCCAATAGCCTTCTTATTCCTACCCAGCACCATTAGTAGTCTTGCCTCTTGTTGTTCAGTCAGCCCGCTGTTGATGATTACAGGGAATGAGTCTTCTTCCCCTAGGTAGGCATACTTAAGGGTTGCTGGCAATTTTTTTAACTCCACTTGCGGGGGTAGTGTGTCTGTAGGTAGAGGGTTCTTCTCTGAATCCTCCTCTTGTTCCTGTTCAGCATCTGATTTTTCCTCCCTACTGACCGATAACACAGCCCCTACGGATCCCGCTAGTTCTGACTTTTGGCAAAATTCCATAATTGCTTCTTCGATCTCCTCGTCAGTCAACCCTCGGCTACTGATCATATTGCTGGGGTTTGTATACTGAAAGATGCTTCGAGCGTACATGCCTTTGTACAGTCAGCTTGTGCATGTATACGAGAAACGCCACGTCCACTTGTTTACCTATTTATGAGAATAAATAATATAATATAATGGTTTATTATTGAAATATGATAAACAAGTCTAAGGCTCTTTACTAAGAAGGTCAAGTAGGGAAATTCGATGAATCTCCTCATGAGTTTTCCAGTAGGGGACTTGGCCAGATCTAGTAAGAAGAAAAACGTATTCACAACCTAGATAGGCTGGCTACCTATCGGTACGGTTGCGGTGTTTGTGATAATTCTCTCTTACCTAAGAAGAGATTAGTAACACCGGTGTGGTAAAGCACTGAAAGGATCTAATCCGAAATGTATTCTTTATTGCTATCTACTGAAAGAATATATTTCAGAAAGTTTAGTATTTTCTAGTCTATGATATTAATATCAATATTGTTTATTCAATCAAACGCCACTTTGACTTATCAATATGTTAGAGTTTGTACGTAACTCAAGTTCATGATATCTTTGGTGGTAGTAGTTGAATAACATGAAGGTATTGGAATATTATTTCATAGAATTCGCGTGCCCAGTGTGGTATGATTAAATCCCTAAGGGGTGATCCCCAAGAGGTGTTTGAAAAAGGAATTTATTATTCAGAAAACTGCGCAGTTGGAATTTATTCCACGAATAATAAATAAAGTTTCAAGCTAGAAAAACTCTTTGGAGAATTAATTTAATTCTAGTCACATAGCAGACAAAAGAATTAAATTGACGGATCAAGATAATCTTAAACGCGGGAAATATTATAAAATAAAATGGACCCAAGTTATTTGTAATTTGGTGATTTAAGTGGGAGTGCAATATTATTCTTTAGCGGAGTAAAATAATATTCCATTGATAATATATTAAATCATGGGTCATTTGATTTAATTAGTAATTTATCTAATGGGTGAGCCCAACACTTAAATCATTCCATGGATCCCCTTACTAGCCCAATAAGGTCCACTATAAATAATGAGTGAAAGGGAAACCCTAGCACACAATCCAAGACACACCAAACCCTAACCCTAGCCGCCAAAATCGGCGCCTCTCTCTCTCTCTCTTCCTCTCGGTCTCGATTTTCGTGCCTAGTACGTGGGAGAATTAGGGTTTTGATTATTGTTCTTGATCTATCCTAATTCATAGGATTAGATCTAGACAATTTGGTGTTTGTATTGGGTTTTCCCTAGATCCATTCAAAGTTATTTAATTGGTTTTCTAAGATCCGCCCACACGGATGGAGAATCAAGGACGAGGGAATAGTAAGGAAGATTCGTGGTCGATAAACCAAGGATCTCCGGGTGGTGCAGCTAGCAACGTCAATCCGATGTCGGATTATGAGGTAACAATCGTATCTACATCAAATTGCATGATTATGTGTTTATTTGATGTTATATCTATAGATCTATGTTTATTGCATGAAATTGGAGTTGAATGCATAATCACCTAAATAGATCCGTTAAGGACATGTTTGTTTTCCGTGTCTTCCGCTGCGGTAGTCCTAACACATATCGCACCATGCAGCTGCTTCCACATCAGCCTGGGCATACACATCTAAGGTTTGGATCATTTCCTGCAATAATTCGGTCTCAAGAAATTCTTGGACTAGGGGGTCAATTACATCAACATAACATAGATTTTCAGAATCTATTGGTCTTTTCATGGCCTCATTGATGTCAAAGACAAATTTCCCACCATTAAAGTCAATGCATATTGTTCCCTCGGCCATATCCACAATTGTCTTAGCCGTTCTTAAAAATGGTCTTCCTAACAATATCCCACTAGACTCTCTAGCTTCTGGTTCACTCATTTTAATGACATAAAAATCAGCGGGATAAGTGAAGTTCTGTATCCTGACCAACACATTTTCTAACACACCTTTAGGGTTGATACATGACCTATCAGCTAGTTGGATCAACACCCTAGTACTCGACAATTTTACCCCCTTTAACCGATTATAAATGGATAACGGCATAACATTGATAGATGCTCCTAAATCACACATTGCATGCTCAATTTTCACATCTCCAATCGTTATGGGTAGGGTAAACATACCTGGGTCGGCTCTCTTGGGTAGCTTCTCCTGTACAATTGCTGACGCTATTCCCTCCACCATAATCTTTCCATCCTCCTGGGCCTTCTCGGCTATGAACTCCTTTATAAATTTCCCAAGAGGGGGCAGTCTCACGGCTTGGAGGAATGGTATGGTGACATCCAACTTCCCAAAGATTGACATGAAATCCACAGGGTTTTCCTTCTTCCTTTTTGTCACAAACCGATATGGGAACGGTTTCTCTCCCTTAGCCTCTCCAGTCAATCCTTGTGGGTTTCCCGTTTGAGTCTCCTGGGTTGGAGGATCCGATGTGGGCATTGCTCCTCCCGGTTGTGTTTCTCCCTCATTTTCTTCCGCAGTAGGGTTCTCACTTAGAAAAAACGGATCCTCCATCTGAGGTAGAGGTCTCTTGAGTTCTTCTGCTGAGACGATGTCGCTCAGCACCCCATCCCTTCTAGACTCCCCAACAGGGTCCTTGAGCTGAGGTCCATTATAGGCTGTTCCGGACCGCAGTGTAATCTTACTCACATTTGCCTTTTTCGGTATATGGACTGTAGATGGGAGTTTCCCTGAGTTCCCCTTCATTTCGCCTACTGAGTTAGCGAGCTGGGCCAACTGCCTGTTCATCATATCCATATTTTCCCTATGCTCTTTCTGGGCACTTTGCATTCCTTGCATTGTTTCATTACTGTCCTGCAAGTCATTTTTAATGCTTTGCTGCGAGGCAAGCATCTCTCCCATCATGTCCTCCATGGATCTCCTCGACCTGTTTGGGTGATGGAATTGGTTCGAGCTCTGATGCTGATTATACTGAGGTGGTGGGTTTGACTGGTATCCTGAGAAATTCTGCTGGTTTTGGGTTGGTGGGTACTGGTTATACTGGGTAGGAGGGTTATACTGGTCGTGGTTGTGCTGGTGCTGACTTTGGTTTTGGTGGTGGGTGTTATGTTGAGGCCCTGGGTTAAATTGATGCTTGTTCTGGTTTTGACTGTGGTTTTGGTTTTGGTAGTTCCGCTGATGGGGTGGCACATATGTAGAGTTCGTGTTTTGGTTTTGAGGGTTTTGGTTCTGAGGATGCTGGTTCCTTCCTACCCAGTTAGACTGGTAGTCAGGGTTTGTTGGGCCACGGTTGGGATATTGATTCGGCTGGGGGTTGGATTGATTTGGAGCCTGATTTTGGTTCTGATTCTGATTTCCATCTCCCCATCAGAAATTTTGGTTGTCCCTCCATGGTGCATCTCTTTGTTTCCCCGGAATCCAATTGTCGTTGGAATTGTAGTAACCTGCGGCATTCGCTTGCTCCACAGCCGGCGAGTTGTCCGGTTGATCATACGGTGGTGCTGGGGCTTCTTGGCCTCCAGTTGGAGAAGGTGGTGGAGTGTTCTGCTTGATTGCAGTCAGCAGTTCCTTCTTCAATTCCTCCATTTTAAAGTCCATCCGTTCCTCCTGGTCAGCAGCCGAAGCACTCGCTACTCTTTCTCTGCTGTACCCATCTCTCGCGTTATCGTACGTCTTCTTCGCATTCAACAGCTTGCGTAGCACCTTTTTGGCTTCACTCACTCTCAACTGGGTGAAATCACCTCCAGACGATGAATTTGCCAGATCCTTGGTTTCTTTGTTCATCCCCTCATAAAAAGTGTGGTGCACCTCTATCTCCTTCATGCGATGGTTGGGGCATGACTCCAGAAGGCTCATGTACTTCTCCCAGTACTCGCTCTACTCGGTCAGGGTTTCATCATATTCTTGCCTTATGCACGATATTTTTCTCTTCAATGCACTTGTCTTCGAAGATGGAAAAAAATTCAGCTAGGAATACTGACTTGAAATCGGCCCATGTATTGATGGAGTCGGCTGGCAGGCGCATGAACCAAGTGTTGGCCTCTCCCTTTAGGACAAAGGACAAGGCCTTCAGTCGGTAATCGTCCTTGCTCGCTCCTACTGGCCGCCTCTGCGCCCTACAGATTTTGCAAAACTCATTTAAGAAATCGTATGGTCCCTCGTAGCTCTTCCCACAGTACGTCGGTAAGATTGCGATAACGTGGGGTTTCACATCACAGGCGGTCTGGCCTGGGGTGACCACTATAGCTTGTGGGGGGTCTCCGCCGGCATGTGCGGTAAGTGTCGTGAGCTCGGGATCGTCCTCACCATGGTCAACCATCCTCACTAATGTCCTTACTGGTTGGAGTGGAAGCTCTGGGAGTTGGTACTCTAGCTCCTCCCTTTCTTTGTCGCTGCTCGTGCCCAGGTCGGACAGTGCTGTCGACAGGCCAGAACGAGTGGTAACGAGTATTGTTCCTCTGGGAAGTATCCTTGGTCTCCACTGGCCAGGAGCCGAGCCACTTCTCATAAACTGAAAACAAAAAGAAAAGAAAAATTATAAACAGTATGTACACCAAAAAGATCACACACAATAACAGGTTTGAACGCCATCCATCCCCGGCAGCGGCGCCATTTTGATGGCCATTGGTCTTGGTTCTGTCCTCGATGGTTTCGCGTATGGAATTGGGGTGTATCCAACTGATCAGGAAGAGATTCCCGACCCAGCTGAGTCGTTGATACGACGACCGAGACCTGACTTCAAACAAATTTCCTTAACCCACTTCTACTGATTAGTATAGTGGAGTCAAGGGTCGAATCCCACGAGGATGGACACGTTTAGATAACTGTGGTGACTTTCCTGGGTGTTTGGTTAGCTACCACGCTTGGGTTGAGATTTTTACCTAGGCAGGAAATAAGGGAGTACTCTACTGACTAGTAGACGGGAAAAATAACAGACATGTGGGAGTGTTCGTGAGAATAGGGGACAAGGTGTATCAGAGACATGTGGAAAGTAGGTGGTTACTAAATAAGGAATTGTGGGAGAGCAGGGTATATCCTATAGCTGGGGAACAACTCTGACAGATCTGGAAGGTACAAGCATAAAGTAAAGGACAAAAGCAAAAGTAACTAAAAGCAAAGTGGTCCAAACAAAAGTTGATTTTGACGTTTCTTCTTCACCAAGTATTGACAAAGATCATACAGATGCAGCCACCATGACTAAACTTCAGATGCATAAACTCGAATTCACGATCTATTAATTAAAAGCTGAAGCTTAAATTAAATACGACACTGCAATTTTTTACTTCTACTGGCCGGCATGCAAGGTGGTAGCAGACATAGAAATGGAAGAACTTATGTAATAAAACTTAAACTGAAACATAACTACAGAATTGGATCGCCAACTCCAGATAAGAAAACATTTAGAAATTAAAGGCAATAACTAAATCTAACTTCCCTATGAAAAATGAAGCCTACTCGAACCAAAGAGACATGCGAAAAAGAAATTTCATACTTAGAAGGTTTGGATCGTAACGAAATACTTCGAAAGACAACAAGTTTCTGGTTGCAACAGATCCAAAACGAAAGCAGGTAAATATTAAACTAGGAAAGCGATTAAAGATTGTTTGTGCCACTCCGGCGGTGAAACTACTATACTACTACGACGAACTGACTGGGACGGTGGATCGATGGCTTTTCCGGCGGTCTCTTGGTCTCAGGTGATCATAGCTGTGGCGAGGAACAAGAATTTGGATAATGCTGAAGGAACTGATCCTCTAGAGAGAATTCTAACTAAGTGTGGTGGTTCAACTTTCCGGACGTCCGTCCTCTCTCTCCAAGTGGCTTCTTTTATAGGGAGGCTTGCCCTTGCTTTTAGGGTAGACTTCTCCCGCATTTTGACCTTTTTGCCCCTTGTAAAATAATCATCCCAGCTATCCTCCTTTTCCATCTCGAGCCTTTTCTCTGGCATGCATTCTGGTCAGTATCGCACCCTTCTTTCGCTCTTTTCACCTTCGACCTCCAACTGTCTCCCACTGACTTGGAACCTCTTATCCTGCACACTTAAGCAACTGTTTTGCAGATAATACGTGTAATTCCCGATATACTGACCAGTAACCAAGGCTTAGAATACGACTTATCATGTATTCAGATATATTAAAACATCAAACCATGTAAAATAATGTACATTATACACACTAATAATGTGTTAGAGTTTGTATACTAGAAATCACGTTTTGAGTGATTGAATACTGTAAAACTCTTATTTCATTTTCCAATGAATAAAACAGATTATTTTTGTCATAATATTGTTATGTTTTACATTTAATGGATGTTAATGCATGTTTAAATGTATAAGTTAACTTAACAAAGTCTAAGTCTTTGTTTTAGTAGACCGGTTGTGGGCGTCGTCCACTTTAAGGTAATACGGTCAGTTCTAAACAAAGAAAAAGATGAATTTCACAACCTAGATGGAATTTGACTATCCATCGAGAAAGGTTGCAATGTCAGTCCGCATATTTCTAAGCCTTACTGAAATAAGATGACATTGGTGTGGTATAGCACTGAACGGATCTAACAGCAAGACTTGCCTTGTGCTATCTACTAAAAGGCGAGGTCTTGATAATATTTGTTTCTTAATCAATGTAGGTTAGCATTGAGCATACGGTATTGATTATGCACTACTTTGACTTATCAAATGGTGCGGGTTTTTCGTAACCCAATTATCCTGATATATTGGGTAGTGGTGATCAACATCTAGCGGTGCTAGGATTGCTTTTATATTGAATCGTGCACGAGGAGAGTCTCGTTTGATAATATGCTCAAGAGGAGCGCGAAACAAGGTTTTATTATTCGGAACCTAGCTAGTTGGAGTTTGATTACTCTATGAATAATAAATAAGTGTTTCATGCTAAGTCCACTCTTGGAATTAATAAGAAGTTAATTAATTAAGTCAATAGCAGACATTAATTAATTAATGGACATTTTTATCTTAAGCGCGGGAAATGAAAGTTAAACGGAAACCCGGATTACTTGTAATTTCGGATTTGGATGGGGAGAGTTCAATATTACTTCTGTAGTGGCTACTCGTAATATTCCAATTATAACTTGCATTAAATTGTGAGTTCAATTTAATTAGTAAAAAGTAAATTGGATGAGCCCATATCCAAAACCTTCCATGGATCCCTGTCTGGGCCCAAAAGGAACTTAATATAAATAGGAGAATAAAGGAGACAGAAAAACATAATTTTTATCATTGTAATTTTCGAAAATTATAGCTCCTAGCTGTAGGATTTTTCGAATTCCTCTCCTATTCCATAAAGGATTTCTTCTGTCTTCTTTATTTAAGTACGAGTATTCTAGTAAGATCAGCCCACACTGATATTAGAGTACAGTTCGGGAACCAGAGAGAAGATTTGTGGTCTAGTATTCAAAGCATCACGTGGAGAAGTCGCTAGCCATCTTCAATTTTTTGGAGAATTAACAAGGTATTTTTCTGCTCCGTAGAAAAGCATGTTTTAGGTTTTCAATATTCTAAAGCATGATTAATTCAAGTTATGAGCATGATACATGTGAATTATACGCGAATAGATTTTGTCTATATAATCTGCTAAATAGGTTTGATTATTATGTGATTGTTATTTATGCACCCGCTTCCGCTGCCAGTTCCATCATAATGTACATTTTATTCATGTATAATGTACTGTCAACATAATGTACAGAATTCATATAATGTAAATGTACATTATTAATGTGTACAATATTTAGAACAGTACATTATACATGAATAAAATGTACATTATTAGTGTGTATAATTGAAGTGTCGATTGCTGCAACCTATCAATTTCTAATTACACACTTCCTGGATCCAGTAAATCAACTAGATCACAAGGTCTAGAGACTCACAGAACCAGAAGTCTGGTCGTCGGGCACGCAAGCAATCCTTCAAAACCCTCAACCACAAATACTAAACTAGTATAGAGAAGTAGGGATTGATCCCACAGAGATGGATTCATAAAATTCATGCGTAGAGATTTGGAAACTATTTTTTTGGTTTTGGCTGCTGCCACGCATTTTTGGGTTGAGGAAACTACCTAGAGCTGGAAACAAAATGTGTTAAGCTAACCGCTAGATCTAGGCAAAAATTAATGATGCAATGAAAACGAAATCAAGACAATCACTAGATCTGATTTCCTAACCAATTTACCTAGACCGAGGAATTTAAAACAAGTGGGGACCATTTCCTGAAAAGAAAGTGAGTACGGGTGGAAAAAGGACTGCAGAATAACTAACTAAAGCATCAACTGAAAATGACTTCATCTTCTCCAATGAACGCAAATAAATGCAGAGGTTAAAATCAAAATCAGGCGTAGATCGGAAACAACACTTTAACGGTAAACGAAACAACGACGAAAGTTACACCACTAGACGAAGCAAACCAAGCAGAACAAAATCCCCATAATTTCATGCAAAAATTCACCTCCCCTGTTCAGATCCACACTTCGGATGCTAAATCCACTCCGGATCCAAGCATCCGAACAAGAAATCCAACCAAACACAACTTCATAACCAACGATTTCTCAATCCCCACAAGATATTCAGCAACAATCACCAGACAACATCCCAATAGAACAAATCGAAATAGCAAACGTCATAAGAATAGTAATCAAAACGGAATTCAACTCCATCACAAAGCAATCAGAACGTAGACAGAATAACCAAAATGAATCCAGTAGCAAAAGCGACAAGCTCGACTTCCAAAAGTGAAGTTCGAGACGGAAATGAGTAGCAAACAGAAATTAAAAGGAACGATTGTTTCTTCGCCCTAACAAGGACGGTGTTGCACTGATACGTAGTCGACGAAAACGAAAACCTCCCTTAACCACCAGAATTCCCCATTTCCCTAAGTGTGTGTGTGAGCTAAGAGTGTGACTGTGTGAAGAGTGTGACGAAAAAGTGATGATTTTCTTTTTGCGCACTCCTCTATTTATAAGCGTCGAGGTGGGGCCCAGCGAGGTATTGATTGACTTGATTGCCCTCAGCTATTGGCTTCCTTCCTCTAGCTTTTCCTCGTGATTCTGCTCATTCCGTTCCTGCTCCTCGCTAGATCAACTCCTCCAGCATCTCCTGGATCTAGCGCTACACACACACCTGGCTTAACAAAACTTGTTAGATCCAGCAGAAATGTGATGTTTTTCACTATATAACCAATGCATGAAATTAGCCTTATCAAAAATCTCACACTTAAACCATACTTGTCCTCAAGTATAAAGACAAGAAGAAAAAAGAATAAGGCGAATTTCAGGCATGGTTATCCCTTTGACCGACTCTACAGACTCTAGACAAAACTCCTACACCTAGACACAACTAAGACAAAGCTAGACACTAAAACAGAAAACACATAATCACATAAGATGAAAACATATAAACACATATGCATGAACTGGTTTCAACTTTTAGGCAACCGTCCCCACAAGATTAAGGTCAATCCAACAGGCTGCACTCCTCCAAATAGGCCCTTTTCTTCCCTCTACCTAGCCAATCTGTCAGCTCGTCAAGATAGCCTTTTACTTCCCCAATTGTTAGATTCACTCGATCACTCATTCCTCACCAGGGATGTTAGGACCGATTCTCTCTTAAGTTATTGCCAAACCACTGAAGCCTCGGGTTATGAGAATTTCCTCCTTCTATCCTCCGTTACTACCCCTTTTTTTTTTTTTTCTTTTATTCTGGACTTCGTCCAGCTTATACCTCCTTAATTTCCTGGACTTCGTCCAGCTTATACCTCCTTGATTTCCTGGACTTCGTCCAGCTTATACCTCCTTGATTCTTTTCTTTTTTAAATTTCCTCCTCTGGACTTCGTCCAGCTTATACCTCCAGATTTTTATGATTATATAATTTTTTTCTTTTTTCTCCTTCTTAAATTCTTTTCCTTCAGCATTCAGTGGCAGCCCTTTGTCATGTGTTAGCTCTAAGTTATCAAAGGCTTATAACTCACTTCTAAAGTAGGGCTTCACAACTGAGCAAGTAAAGGCATTTACTATCGTTCTCACTTCATTCAGATTGGTTCGGCTTATTAAAGAATCAGGCTTCTAAGTTGGAATACCTCCTATTTTCAATTACTCTCCCTAAGGGAATCCTGCCGTATTATATTCACTAGTTCATGCGACACAATTCTAGACCTACAACTCCGCAAAGCATAATAACACTGCATTGACTCCTCTCCCCCTCCCGCTTCACTCAAGCTTGGCCTCAAGCCATCGTCGTGAAGGGGGGAAAACAGAGAATTCAATGCAGAAATAAACAACAACTCTAATTATAAAAACCAACCAACTTCTCACACTTAGACCGAGCAACGGGCTAAGTGGGAGAAGAATAAACCAACAGAAAACACAGAACTTCTCACACTTAGACCAAGCATTGGGCTAAGTGGGAGAAGACAGCATAAAACACAGAAAACGAATGAAAACAAAACACAGAAAAAGAACACAAAAACTAAAATTTACTTGGTCTGGGGAAAATGCTCATTTCTGGGGCTGGCTCCCGCGGGAGCCAGACTGTGGTGGAACACTGGGGCGGGTTGTTTTCACTTTCTTTCTTGCTGGCTGCTCCAGCTCTTCCTTTCCATCTGCAGACTGGTTGGGTACTGGTTTCCTCACGTGCATTCTTGACTTCGGTGGAATTGGAACCTGCTCGGGAATAGTCGGGGTGGTCAACTGCTGGAGTGGCTTGACCGAGGGACTGCTGTGGATGGTCTTCTGCGCCTCACCACTTGACCCAGGAGTCGTCTTCGACTGGCTCAAGGGGAGCGTCTGGTGCAGCCATTTCAACATCCTTGTAGATAGCTCCACAGCCTCCGCCACTCTATCACTTTGTTTGGCACATTTCGTGGCCAATTCTTCTACGTTGCTGCTTAGGACCTTCACTTCTTCCCGACTCCCATTCAGTTCTTTTCTTACCCCCCCGAGTTCCCTGATCATTTCCTTTCTCATCAGCTGCATCTCCTTCTTGACGTCCTGCACTTCTTTCCTTACCTCCTGCAAATCCTTCCGTAGCTCCTCCACCTCCTCACTTGGCATGGCCTCCTCAGCGTCCTCCGGCTCTGCCTTCGCTTTATCCCCCAGCGAGTAGAAGTAAGTCTTGTTGCCTTGAGTTTGCAACAACCCTTTGTTGAAAAAATAGTCAACGCTGAAAACCTCTGGGGGGTCGCACATCCCGACTTGGGGAGCCATCTCGGCGATCTTCACCTCAATGTTCCGTTGCAGGTAGGCGCCGAGAAGGTGGCATGTGTGCATATGGCGTGAGGGGTTGCTCGTCATCTGGTGACAAGCCTGAGCCAGCCAGTATCCCAAATGCACCTTAATGCCATTGGCCATGCACCAGGTGAAGTATAGGTCGGTGGTTGTAAGAGCGGCATTTGCTGTCCCCATCAGATTGTAGCTTATAAAAGTCTGAGCGAAGCGGAGGATTCGGTCTTGGATATGAGAGGCCTTCGAATAGCTTGACTTGAATGCACCCGCTTGAGAGTGAGTGACCGACTCCCATGCCGACTGCACATTGAAACCAGGTGTGTGCTTCGGTAGCCCTTCATCATCCTCCTCTTGAGTGAGCACTCCCATGCGTAGTTACCATTCCCGGATGCTTATCTCATGCTCTTCATTGAACATCCGGAAGGTGATGGAGTCTGCATCCAAGTCAGTAGTATTTTTAAACCGGAAGGTGGAGAAAAATTCCCTCGCCAGATCCACCGGAACCTTTTCTCGGCTGTGCTTCAGTAACCACTCAAACCCGATCGAGGAGATGCAAGCACAGAACTCATCATCGCTCGCGATCTTCTCCAGCTCCCTCGAGCGATACTGCTTCCCCGACTTAGTCATTTTTCCCGTACCACATCGTTCCTTGTAAATAGCAGTCCTCTTCGGATCGTCGAACTTCCTCATAGCCTCCAACAATTTCTTCGTCAGCAACACTTTCGGGCGCCCAGGAATAGGCTCCTCCTCCACTTCCTCAGAATCAGACTCAGGCATGGGAGTCTGTTCGTCCTGGTGCTCTGTGGAGGACTCCTCGACCACTGGGGAAAGGGGTTCCTCGACCTCCTTGACGGAGGTAGCTTTCCTCGATCGGGTAGATGTAGTTGCATGGCCTTTCCCTTTCCTTTTCTTCTCGCTCTCCAGGCGGCGCTCCTCAGCCGTCGAGTCCTCAAGAGCCACTTCGTCAACTTCATCCAGTAGGCTTCTCCTGGTGCGCCTTCGTTCAGCCCTTTCGTCTACAACGGGCTCATCCTTCTCCTCGGGTTCATCCACCAAATCCACAATTAAATGAAGCCCCTCCACGTCGGGCTCCGGTACCTCAGTCGGCTGTATCTCCGCAACATCCTCAAATTTCTCAGGGGTTGCCCCCTCACCTTCAACCATCGGGGTTGCCCCCTCAATATAAACGGGGCTCCCCCCCGCGACACTCAGTAGAGTAGCCTCCTCTTCCGCAGGAGTACCCCTGTCCTTCTCCACGTCACCCTCAAGAGTAGGGTCTTCAAAACTTCCTGCCTCTGTTTCGTCCACGTCCCCGCCTTCCTTTGGCCTACATCCGTCGTCGTCCGCCTCCTCTGGAATGGTGTCTGTGTTTTGCGGCTCAGATCTACGCGCTTCCGCCTCTTCTTGCAGCGGTTCCTCTTGAGAGACGGAATGTTGGGCCGACGAATCTTCTGGTACCGACGTCGGCACAGTGATCGCCGCGGATGGCATCATATTGGCAGAGAATAGGGCATAAACTTCCTTCGCCTTTTCGACGCTCCCTACTTTCTGCGTCAGATCGGCCAGCAGGGCTGGGTCATAGACTATGTGTGGAGAATTTCCGGCGGTCTTGGTTGATTCCATTACTCAGATCTGCAATTAGACAAAAAAAACTCGGCCGATTGGGTTAGTGTAACGACCCGCCCATTTAGGGTATAATAAATGCGGCGTTCGTTAACTAGGTAGACATAAATGCAACAAATATCAAAGACTAGGGTTTCATTTTAAAAGGGATTTTGACCAGAGCATTTAAAGAAACAGTTAAGTAAAGATAAAATAGTGCCTTAGCAAAAGAACTTCCATAAAGATCATCGTACCAAAAACTTATCAATATTTTCCCAAAAATCTTCTCAAACATTTCCCAAAAATAAATATTTCTAACTGTTCATCATCCAAAACATACCCACAAACGCAAAAGTGTTTATCCCAAACAAAGATCAATAGTTTTCATAGAAACATAGCGGAAGCGACCAAGAAAGAAGTGAGGCTATGTATGAAGACACAACAACACTTTAAGTACCAACATTTCATCATTTTTATATTTCCTTGCTCAACACCGCCGCCGCTCGTCACTGCTCAACCTGCACATAAGGAAAACACATGCAGGGCTGAGTACGATAATTCATACTCAATGGGCTCATTGCCGAAAACAGTTTTATCACAAATAAAGTAGTTATCATGCCATTTCCAGATGTCCATCGGGGTTTTAACTTTAGAAAGACCCGAGGCATCAAAATATCTTTCTTTCTCAAATATCACGGTCGCGCAACCATTTTTCTCATAGACGTTTACCATATCCTCATTCTACATGACAAGGAATGCGGCCGCAAACCAGGTCACTAGACCGGCCAACCCGTACGCTGACTCTCGGTCTAACATTGGTGTACACTAACCCAAGTAGAGTTTGCGGCTCTACAAGGATCCGAATTCGATTATAACAATAGTGGCATAGCCACGAGGGATAGGCACGACAAAACAAATCAAGGCATGATAACACATCTTTCATTCTCATCAATATCATTTTAGGACAATGTCCTTATTTTAAAAGAAAGCCCACCTCGTAGGTTTAGCTCGATAGATTTCTCTTCTCCTTGCTTATCACGCTGAGAGCGCATAGTATCACCTTTAAATTAGGCGTATCACAAATCAGTTTCAATCATGGATTTTAAATCATGCATGATCTCTCATTTTCCCTTTTTCCCATCGATTATTTTCAAAATCATAATATCAAAATCAAAGTATGATTAACATACTATTTTATTCAATTATTCATTCCAAAATCATCAACAATTCGTATCACACATGAGTGTTCCACATACACAACACATGCACACGATCACAACACATGTGCACGCCGATCGAGGCGTGCACACACACACACACGATCGCACATACACACACACGATCGCACATACACACACACGTTTTCACACACATCATGTATTCCCAAAATTTACCGATTAAAATCCCTTTCACTCGTTCTAGATGCATGTGGATGCAAGAATCACCGATTAATCGGTAGAAGAAGAAGAGATCAATAATTAAAGTACCTTTTTCACAAAAACGAACGGTAGAAACGATGAACTAGACTTGATTCTTCAATAAACTCTTGAATTTGACTTGAATTCTTCTCAATTGATGAAGAAATCTTGAAGAAACTTGAAGAAAATATGGAGAGAGTGGGGAGAAGATTTTCGAAAATTATGAGGAGTGGGGCGCCGGTTTTGAGTGTGCTAGGGTTAGGGTTTTCTTCCCTATTTATAGAGTCACAAATAATATCCCCAATAATTAATTAAATCAAGATATTGGGAGATATGGTTGTTGTGTGAGGGCCGAAAATTTGGAGTTTGTTAGGGGCTGATTTTCGAATTTTAGGCTATTAATTTAGCCTATGATTTAATTCAAATATTTCACGGAGTAGAATAATATATCACGGAGCAAGAAAATAATAAAAGAACTCCCCAATTAAAATAGGAGTAGGCGTGATTTACTTCTTCTCATAAGGAATAAATTCAAATCCTAATTTAATTAGGATATGGCAAGATATGGTAGATATATCAAGATATGCTAGGATATTTTAGCATATTTATATTTATTCATGGAATAGAATAAATAAGGGATCAATAAAATAATCAAAATAAATCCTTTCCTCAATATAATGGGATTTTCGAAAATCCCATGAAAATATATATACATATTTCGAAAATTCCATGTAGGAATTAGAATATTTGGACTTTGGATTTAATTTGGATAATTATCCCAACAATTAATTAAATCCAAGAATAATAATATTTCTTCTCCAATAAATGAAGAGGCCGAAAATACCACATGCCAATTAATAATATTCCTATTATTTTTCTCACTCATCCCTTAGGAAAATAAATAATAATTCTCCCACAATTATATTTCTCCACCTCAAATATTCACATATTCAAAATCATCTCCTTTTCACTTTCACTTCATTTTCTCATCACATTGACCTTTCAACGGCCACGTCATTTTTTCCACATCTTTGACTTTTCAAAAGCCACGTCAACATTTCAACAAGTTGACTATTCAACTCAATTAATATCCACATATGCAATTAGGTCACATAGACACTATGCAATTAATCAATCATCAAATATTTCACATATCATAGCATTTAAAGCATTTAATGCAAAAATTTCCACGTCACTAAAATTAGGGTTTGAAAAAGTGGGGCGTTACAGTTAGGGTTTGTAAGTTTAGAGAGAGAGTGGTAGTAGAGAGAAGGAGGAGCAAGTTGCAGTGTGATTCTGTGGAGAGAGAAGGACAGTTCGCTTCCTTTACACGAAAAGGAAAGGCGGTTGCAGGCATGACATCAGCGACCGTACTCATCCATAATTGTCGGCATTTTGAATTTCAAAATATAACTTCCCTCCTCAACTGCTCCTTCATCCTATCCTCCTCTAAATGACTTCCCTGACCGTGACCCTACACTAAAAAAAATGTGAAGACCCCAGACTCCTGGGTCAAGGTTGAAGTACAAGATATAAATCCCCTTCTGAGTTTGGTGCTTCGAAAATGTTTTTGGAAGATTTTGAATTTTTACTTTGTTTGGATTTTCTTTGTCTTCTAAAGCAATTAAACTATGTACAATTATTTTTAAGTATTCTCGAAATCCCCTGGGTCAGTTTGTAAAAACATAAACATTTCCCTTGACCCAGGAGTTTGTCGAGAATATTCCTTTGTCTGGCTAAGTGATAACTGAGAGCGCACGTAGTGGCATTTCCTCCACTACGCATAACTCAGAATTATCCCTGTAGACTTTCAATCTATGACCATTAACAAGAAAAGGGACCGAGTTAGGGGCACTTCCCTGGATTTCCACTGCTCCGTGTGCGCGGAGGCCAACGATGGTATATGGACCTACCCACTTTGATTTCAACTTCCCTGGCATCAGCTTGAGCCTGGACTGAAAAAGAAGTACTTTCTGCCCAACCTGAAGTTCCTTGACCCGGAGGTTCTTGTCATGCCAGAGCTTCGTTCTTTCCTTGTACCACATTGCTGAATCGAATGCCTCTAGCCTTAGTTCCTCCAGCTCCTGTAATTGCAGCTTCCTTTCTTCTTCACATGCCACAGACTTCATATTCATCTCCTTAATGGCCCAATATGCCTTGTGCTCCACTTCCACGGGTAAGTGACACATTTTCCCAAACACCAATCTATAGGGTGACATCCCGATTGGTGTTTTGTAAGCAGTCCTATACGCCCATAGAGCATCGTCAAGGCGTTTACTCCAATCCTTCCTTGTGGTGTTTACTGTTTTTTCCAAAATACTCTTTATCTCCCTATTAGAAACTTCAGCTTGCCCATTTGATTGGGGGTGATATGGTGTAGACAACCTATGATGCACGCCGTACTTCCTCATCAACGCTTCTATTGTGCGATTGCAAAAGTGTGTTCCTTGGTCCGAGATAATCGCCCTAGGAACCCCATATCTGCTGAAAATGTTAGATTTCAGAAATTTTGCTACCTCTTTTGACTCACAAGTGGGCGTAGCCTTCGCCTCTATCCATTTGGAAACATAGTCTACCGCGACTAATATGTAAGCATTCCCATATGACGACGGAAATGGGCCCATGAAATCCATCCCCCAGACATCGAAAATTTCGCAGATCACTATAGGTACTTGGGGCATCTCATCTCTCCTCGAGATTCCCCCTGTCTGTTGACACCTTTCGCAGCATTGGCAGTACTCAAAAGCATCCTTGTTCAATGTAGGCCAATAGAATCCACTGTCTAGAACTTTCCTTGCGGTTCTCCTGGGTCCGAAGTGCCCTCCACACGCCAGAGAGTGACAATGATGGAGTACATCTTTTTGTTCCCACTCAGGAATGCAGCGTCGAATTATCTGATCTGCGCACATCTTCCAAAGATAAGGATCATCCCAGAAGTAATATTTGGCTTCACTTTTAAGCTTCATCTTCTGGGCCCGGGAAGCTTCTTCTGAACTTGGCACCTCTCCCGTGACCAAGTAATTTGCCAGGTCTGCGAACCATGGTTCCGCGCTACGTACGCGCTTCCCTCGATCAGATTCTCCTGGACCGGTTAAAACCAAGACAGATTCCCAGCTTATCGGTCTAGGTAGTTCATCCATATAGTACAAATGCTCTTCGGGAAAAGCATCGGGAATAGCCTCGTCCGTATCTCCTTGATGGATTCTACTCAAGTGATCAGCCACCTGATTCTCTGTTCCTCTTTTGTCCCTTACTTCCCAATCAAACTCCTGTAGAAGCAATACCCATCGGATCAGCCTTGGCTTTGATTCCTTCTTAGCCAATAAGTACTTTAATGCTGCGTGATCAGTGAAAACAATAACCCTTGACCCAAGAAGATAAGGGCGGAATTTTTCGAACGAGTAAACGACAGCCAACATTTCCTTCTCTGTAGTATCGTAATTCTTCTGAGCTTGATTCAATGTTTTGGACGCATAGAAGATCACATAACTTTTCCCTTCTATCTTCTGCCCTAGGACGGCTCCCACAGCGAAATCGCTCGCGTCGCACATTATCTCAAAAGGGTGATTCCAGTCTGGCGCCCTGATAATGGGTGCGGACACTAGTCTATCCTTGAGCAATTGAAATGCCCTCTTGCATCCCTCATCAAACACGAACTCCACATCGTTGTGCAACAAATGAGTGAGTGGTTGTGCAATTTTTGCAAAGTCCTTGATAAACCTCCGGTAAAAACCTGCGTGACCGAGGAATCCTCTAACTTCCTTTTGACTTGTAGGGTAAGGTAACCTTGAAATCACTTCCACCTTCGCTTTGTCCACTTGTATTCCTCTTTCAGAAACCACATGACCTAGGACAATCCCCTCAGTCACCATGAAGTGACACTTTTCAAAATTCAGAACCAGATGCTTCTCTTGGCATCTTTGCAGCACTAGGTCAAGGCTGGCTAAACAAGTATCAAATGAGCCTCCATATACGGTGAAGTCATCCATGAATATCTCGATGCATACCTCTAGTAGATCCGAAAAAATACTCATCATACAACGCTGGAATGTCCCCGGTGCATTGCATAGACCAAATGGCATTCTTCGGTAGGCATAAGTTCCAAAGGGGCATGTAAATGTGGTCTTTTCCTGGTCCTCTGGGTTGACGTAGATCTGGAAATAACCGCTATATCCGTCAAGGAAACAGAAGTACTGTTTGCCAGCCAACCTCTCTAGCATTTGGTCAATGAATGGCAAGGGAAAATGATCCTTTTTGGTGGCTTCATTCAGCTTCCTGTAGTCAATGCACATCCTCCATCCCGTAACCAGTCTAGTAGGCACCAACTCGTTCTTGTCATTCTTTACCACTTGTATTCCTGACTTCTTAGGTACCATGTGAACCGGACTGACCCACTCGCTATCTGGGATAGAGTATATAATTCCAAGGGACAATAGTTTCAGAACTTCCTTGAGCACTTCCTCCCTCATGTTTGGATTCAGTTTCCTTTTTGGATCTCGTCGAGCCTTTGCCCCTTCCTCTAGTCTGATGTGATGCATGCAAAGATCGGGGCTAATGCCAACTAGGTCTGAAAGTGTCCACCCTATGGCCTTCTTGTTCCTCCTTATTACTTCCAGCAATGCATTCTCTTGTTCCTCAGTCAAGCGGCTGTTGATTATCACTGGACAAGTTTCTCCTTCCTCTAGGTATGCATACTTTAGATTTTCAGGTAAAGTTTTCAGCTCCTTCTTCGGTGTGATGGCTTCCTGAGGTAAGGGGTTCTCCGCCTTACTTCTTGTCGCTGTTTCTTCTAGATTTGTTCCTTCGTCTGGGCTCTTCCCTTGAACAGACCCGGCTGATTGGAATGATAGTGGCTGGTGGCAGAATGCCATGATCGCTTCATTGATCTGATCATCCGTCAAGTTCCGCGTGAAAAGAGTTTCACACCATCCTATCACCTCCTTTTCTACAGCTTGGCTCAGCTCAGAGTTGTCAAACTGTTCCTGCATTAATTCAGTCTCAAGATATTCCTGGACTAGGGGGTTAATTACATCCACAACATGCAAGTTTTCAACATCAAGCGGTTTTTTCATAGCTTCATCAATGTTGAAGGTGTATTTCTCCCCATGATAGTCCAAGCATATGGTTCCATCAAACACATCAATAATAGTTTTCGCGGTGCGAAGGAAAGGTCTTCCCAGTAACACCCCACTAGACTCAGCAGATTCATTACCACTCATTTTAATCACATGAAAATCAGCTGGATATAGGAAATCATGCACTCTAACTATGACATTTTCCAACACTCCTTCAGGAGAGATGCATGTTCTGTCGGCCAACTGAATCACTACTTTCGTATCAACCAAACTGACTCCCACCAATTTTTTATATATTGACAGCGGTAGGACATTAATCGATGCACCTAGATCACACATGGCATGCTCAATTTTAATATCACCTAAAGAAATAGGGAGAGTGAACATACCTGGGTCTGTGCATTTTGACGGCATCCTTCTCTTTTGTATCACCGCGGACACATTTTCTCCTATGACAATCTTCCCATCGGGTTTGGTCTTTCCAGCTATGAATTCCTTGATGAACTTGCTGAAGGTGGGTATTTTCAGAGCCTGTAAGAAGGGTAGGTTAATCTCCAGTTTGCTAAATATTTCCACGAAGTCCTCTGTATCATCTTTCTTTTTCTTGGCTTCCCCTCGGTATGGGAATGGTTTGGGTCGCTTCACTGCATTCGTGGAACTCCCTGCTGGGGCTTCACCAACCTCCCTGCTTCCTTCTTTAATTTCTAACTCAGGTTCTGGATCAAGGAAATATGGGTCACTTGGTCTAGGCATAGATCCCCCTAAATCTCCCTCCTGGAGGTCATCCTGAATAGGAATTTCTCTGAGTCTAGGATAATCCCCTCGAGACTTCTGACTTCCCTTCTCTTCATTCATCTGTGAGGGTGTCTCCTCGTTCATTACTTGCATCGGTCCTTCATAGCCCCTCCCAGATCTCAAAGTAATTTGACTAACATTTGCTCGGTCCGGTGGCTTGACAGTGGCAGGCAATTTCCCTTCATTCCCCCGCATTTCATTCAATGATGTGGCTAACTGGGACATTTGCTTTGCCAACATGTCCATGGCAGACTTCTGCTCCTGCTGGGCGTCTTGCATTTTGTGCACCACGTCATTGTTAGCCTGCATGTTATTCTGCATGTGTTGCTGGGAACTGACCAAGTCATGCACCATGTCATCTAGACTCCTTTGAGGTCGAAAACCTTGATTCGAACTGGGACTAACTCCTTGATTTTGGTTAGGTCCAACCATCTGGTTCTGGCGAAAATTTCCCTGACCTACCTGATTATTGTTGTACTGGTTTGCTGGACCATGGTGATTCTGTTGGAAATTTTGATTGTTCCCTGAGGTGTTCCTCTGATGCGGTGGTACATAGGAATTCCCTTGATTGCTCTGGTTCCTGTTGCTCCAGTTATGCTGATCCCCTTGGTTACAGAAATTCCAGTTGTTCGGCCCCTCTGGCTGCTTCCCTGCCCAGTTAGAATTATGCTGTGATCCTTCTTGATTCCGGTTGGGCCAAGTCTGCTGGTTCTCCACTGGACTTGGTTGTAGCAATTGAGGTTGTTGGTTCCCTTCAGCCCACCTGAAACAGGGATTATCCCTCCATGGTGCTTCCTTAATCTTCCACTGGTTCCAGTTTGTATTTTGATTATTTTGATTCCAATTTCCCATTGCATTCACTTGAGCTTGGAAATCTCCATCAAGTGGTGAACTATTATAGAATTGGAGTTGATGTTCCTCTTGACCTGGGTTCTTTTCTTTATCCGTCGACCCAGGGGTATTTTTCTTTTCAATGGCATTTAGCAGTGCCTTCTCCAATCGATCTATTCTGTCTTTAACCCCCTCTCCTTCTTGTTCCTTAACTGCGTTCGCGGAGCTTCTCCTCATGATAGCACGCGGGTAGTCATACGCCTTCTTCGCGTCGATTAATCTTCCTAGAATCTCGCGTGCCTCACTTGCCTTATTCTTGGTAAAATTCCCCCCGCTCGAGGAATTCATTAAGTCTTTGGACTCGGGATTTGCTCCTTCATAGAATAGATAAAATGTTTCAGCCTCCGTCATCCTGTGATTTGGGCAAGCGTCAAGCAGCCCTTTAAACCGAGACCAATATTGGCTTAAAGACTCATCGTAGTCCTGCTTGCACTCTTGAATCTCCTTTTTTAGAGCGTTTGTTTTATTGGACGGAAAGAAGTAGTCTAGGAATTCTAATTTGAAATCCCTCCATGTGGTGATCGAGTCGGGTGGAAGCCTCAGCAACCATGTGTTTGCCTCTCCCTTCAATGCAAATGGAATCGTTCGTAGGCGATAGTCCTCCTCGGTAGCTTCGTTGGGCCTCTTCTGGATGCTGCATAGCTTACTAAACTCGTTCAAAAACTCATAGGGACATTCATTCCTTCGTCCAGAGAATGTAGGCAAAACGCCCAGCACATTCGTCTTGATCTCAATAGACCGCTGGCGCTGATTTGACACTATGGCATGAGCTGGCTCTCCGTCGAGATGTGCAGTGAGTGAACCAATTTCTGGGTCCAGGTCCACTAAGTTTGCCATTACAGATTCCTCTTCCTCCTTTTCCGAGTGCTCAGTTTCTGACGACGACCGTGAATCCTCCTTCCCCGATGAATTCCACTCTTCTTCACTTCCCGATTCAAACGGAAATGGATCTGCAGTTGACAGCCCCGATCTGGTAGTTACGGCGGATGTTGATTCCTTGACTTGCCACCTCAACTGCACGTTCTTTGACCAAGATGGGTTGCTACAGATTCCTGACCGTGAGCCCTTGCTCATAAACTGCCAAAAACGAAAAACAAAAGATTAAAATTATTCACACCAAATCGCTAAACACATAAACAAACTACGCCATCCATCCCCGGCAGCGGCGCCATTTGAAGTGTCGATTGCTGCAACCTATCAATTTCTAATTACACACTTCCTGGATCCAGTAAATCAACTAGATCACAAGGTCTAGAGACTCACAGAACCAGAAGTCTGGTCGTCGGGCACGCAAGCAATCCTTCAAAACCCTCAACCACAAATACTAAACTAGTATAGAGAAGTAGGGATCGATCCCACAGAGATGGATTCATAAAATTCATGCGTAGAGATTTGGAAACTATTTTTTTGGTTTTGGCTGCTGCCACGCATTTTTGGGTTGAGGAAACTACCTAGAGCTGGAAACAAAATGTGTTAAGCTAACCGCTAGATCTAGGCAAAAATTAATGATGCAATGAAAACGAAATCAAGACAATCACTAGATCTGATTTCCTAACCAATTTACCTAGACCGAGGAATTTAAAACAAGTGGGGACCATTTCCTGAAAAGAAAGTGAGTACGGGTGGAAAAAGGACTGCAGAATAACTAACTAAAGCATCAACTGAAAATGACTTCATCTTCTCCAATGAACGCAAATAAATGCAGAGGTTAAAATCAAAATCAGGCGTAGATCGGAAACAACACTTTAACGGTAAACGAAACAACGACGAAAGTTACACCACTAGACGAAGCAAACCAAGCAGAACAAAATCCCCATAATTTCATGCAAAAATTCACCTCCCCTGTTCAGATCCACACTTCGGATGCTAAATCCACTCCGGATCCAAGCATCCGAACAAGAAATCCAACCAAACACAACTTCATAACCAACGATTTCTCAATCCCCACAAGATATTCAGCAACAATCACCAGACAACATCCCAATAGAACAAATCGAAATAGCAAACGTCATAAGAATAGTAATCAAAACGGAATTCAACTCCATCACAAAGCAATCAGAACAATAACCAAAATGAATCCAGTAGCAAAAGCGACAAGCTCGACTTCCAAAAGTGAAGTTCGAGACGGAAATGAGTAGCAAACAGAAATTAAAAGGAACGATTGTTTCTTCGCCCTAACAAGGACGGTGTTGCACTGATACGTAGTTGACGAAAACGAAAACCTCCCTTAACCACCAGAATTCCCCATTTCCCTAAGTGTGTGTGTGAGCTAAGAGTGTGACTGTGTGAAGAGTGTGACGAAAAAGTGATGATTTTCTTGTTGCGCACTCCTCTATTTATAAGCGTCGAGGTGGGGCCCAGCGAGGTATTGATTGACTTGATTGCCCTCAGCTATTGGCTTCCTTCCTCTAGCTTTTCCTCGTGATTCTGCTCATTCCGTTCCTGCTCCTCGCTAGATCAACTCCTCCAGCATCTCCTGGATCTAGCGCTACACACACACCTGGCTTAACAAAACTTGTTAGATCCAGCAGAAATGTGATGTTTTTCACTATATAACCAATGCATGAAATTAGCCTTATCAATAATGTACATTATTTACATGGTTTGATGTTTTAATATACATTATGGTTTTCATCTGAATACACCCTTATATATATATATATATAGGGTCTTGTTAGGTTGAGATTTTTGGGCCTAATTGAGAATTGAGATGCAATCTCAGCCACCCATTCACAATCTTTGTGCGATGTCAACAACGTCTGGTTTATGTCAACAGGGGGGTATTTTTGTCATTTCTGTTCAAAAATGTTTCAGTTGTATTCAAAACACGCCGCAAAACTCTCGAACATTTCTCTGAGCTCTCTCCCAAATTTCTTCTACAATTCTGCATCTTCTCTCCCCTTCGTCACAATTCATCTCCTAATCTTAGACTTCGTTCAGTTTTCTACATCAATTAATTTTCAAAAATGAGGATCGAAGAAGTAGTTGAAGCTGAAGCACCGATTGTAGCCAGAAAAAGGCATTCCAAATCGGCGGTTGTTGAAGCGAATTCTTCAGGTAATAAATTGATTCAAATTTTAAGTATATTGCTTCGATTTTAGTGTATTAAAACATATCTGGATTTGTTTTCTTCTGAATTCGAATTCTGCTGATTTTTTTTTGTTGATTAGCGATGGTAGAATCGAAAGAGAGGGAAATCAACAAGGCTGCTGGAAAAAACGAAAGAGAACATACATCTGCTTCCCGTGAAGGATTTGTTTAAATTTTTAATATTATTGACATTTCATACAATAGCTATTGACATAGTTATGATAATAGACTTGTGTTTTCTATAAACAGCATGTACTTGTCATTGAGATGATATCGTATACTGTTGACATAGTGTATGCTTGTTTGGATTGCTGTTGACATTATAAACTTTAACAATTGATATAAAAGTAATAAGATAATTATGTTTGCTTTAAACATGATATACTTGTTATTGACATAGTGTATACTTATTAGAATCGCTGTTGACATAGTCAAATTGACATAATAGTAACCAGATAATTGTGTTTGCTATATATGATATATACTTGTTATTGACGTTGATTTATTATGTACTTTATCTATTGACATAATTTTAAGAATATACACGCACTTGCTGTCGTAGGTATACTTTTTATTGATATAGATTTATTGTGTACTTTATCTATTGACATAATCGTAATAACATACATGCATTTGTTGTCAACAGGGTATACTTGTTATTGACATGATATCGTGTATAATTGATATTGATTTATTCTGTTTGATTTTAAAACAGAGAAAAGAAAAATATCAAAGCAAACTAGGAGTGTTATTGAGATTAGCAGTGTAGATCAAATAAAAAATTTGAAAAAATAAAAGAAAAGTATAGAGGAAACACGAATAAACAGCGAAGATGAAGAGATGCACAATTAGAATAAAGAACAGACTCACATAAAGAGGAATGACCTCCTTGTTAACAGAGTTCACCTTAAGGATAAGGCTACTGTTCGAGGCCTTCGCCCCGATGTCGTTTATGGAAAATTTCTCAGTATTATTCCTCACTTTTGATATTTTCTATGATATTATGTTCTTTTTTCTTGATTTTGTATTTTCATGTCACAGTTTTTAAGAGGCCATTTTGCACTGATTTTCTCAAGTTCTGCTTTGAACGCTTTGAGGTTACTCTGTGGTCTTCTGCAAGAGAGTAATTCTGATCTTCGTTTATTTCTTTCTTTTCCATTCATGTTTAGTTATTTATGAAAAATGTTTTATGATTTTGAAATGCATGATTGCTCAGTCATAACATAGAAGGTGTTTTAACCAATATTACTGATGGGAGTGCAAACAGAAACAAGTTGCTATTCATTTGGGTAAGTAATGCATTCACATACCAATTTGCATCACAAAAAATTATTATAACAATTTATTAAGTTTCCTCAATTACATGAACATGACCAAATGTATCTCTTCCGTGGGCTACTAGGCTAAAAGTGGCACATGATGCTGCAAAATGACTAGCATATCTTCATGAGGGCATGAAATTCAAGTATACTACTTTCTCTCTGTCGAAATTCGCCTCAACGTACCTCAACAGCGTAACTTTATATAAAGAGATGGCTTTTCGTGTAGATTATATTTAGAGATTTCAAGTCTTCAAACATTCTTTTGGATGGCAGTGAAATGCTAAGCTCTCGGATTTTGGGTTGGCCAAATAAGGCCCTAGGATTAAGTCATGTCTCTACTGCTAAGGGAGAGATCACCCAGACATTGGAGGAAGCAGATGAAATCAGGTGTTACTGTACAAGACAGAGGAGCGTCTTTCCTTCACCCCCTCGCAGTTGAGGCCTTACCGCGAGTGGGTCAACAAGAGGTGGGTTCTCCCTTTGGACCCCTCCTGCTCGTCGTATAAAGCTAATGTAAGCATCCTTTAAATGATACTTCTGTGAATTCGAATTGGTGATATGTGGCCTTGATGATTAATTGTTTGAACTTGTATAAGTTGTGAATATAAGTACTATTGTAGTCTATTTGTTGTATGCTCGGATGTCCCATTTTTGCTTTGTTGACAACTATTGCTCAAGTTAGATATATATATATATATATATATATATATATATATATATATATATATATATATATATATATATATATATATATATATATATATATATATATATATATATATATATATATGATTTCATATTAGAAGTAAATAAGTATCTTAAACCAATGTTTTCTTAGTAACTGAATCAACCAGTTATTTGATATTTCTCAAATGTGAAATTTGAAATTGACTTATCTCTAGATGTTCTTGCCTTGTAACACAGCAGTTGTCACCTGAAGTAGAAGCAGTGATTGAACATGTCTTTAACTTAGGAGACCATGTTGAAGCCATGATTGATGGAGATGGTTTTTATGGTGGTTTGAAGTGGAAGCAGTGATTGAACATGTCTTTAACTCAAGAGACCATGTTGAAGCAATGATTGATGGAGATGGTTTTTATGGTGCTTGGTTCCCTGCAATTGTTCTTATAAAAACAGAGGCTTTTAACTATTATATGATTGAGTACAAAAATTTGATGATGGATTATAATTGTTGTTGACATGACTTGTACGTGTAGTTGAAGAACAAACATCAATGATTTGAAAGTGTAGTTGACATGACTTATAATTGTTGTTGACCTGGCTTGTACGTGTAGTTGACATGGTTTAAAAGTGTAGTTGACATGACTTATAAATGTTGTTGGTATGGCTTGTACGTGTAGTTGACATGGTTTGAAAGTTTAGTTGACATGACTTATAATTATTGTTGACATGGCTTGTACGTGTAGTTGACATGGTTTGAAAGTGTAGTTGACATGACTTATAATTGTTGTTGACATGGCTTGTACGTGTAGTTGACATGATTTGACGGTTTAGTTGACATGAATTATAATTGTTGTTGACATGGCTTGTACGTGTAGTTGACATATTATGTACCGTAGTTGACACGATATGTACCATAGTTGACATGACTTGTATGTGCAATTTACAATGATACAAGACTCTGAAAATTGGATAAATGCAAATAGGCACAAATTGAATGAGTTACAAAACAAGTACAAGGAATGGTTTAGCCGTAGAAGCAAGAAGTAAACAACTGCCTTATTCTGATTTGAACAAAAAGTGGTTTGAATATTTGATCTTAACATGTTTTTTAGATGGATATGTAAAACAATTATCACATCTGATTTTTAAACCATGAAGTCTATAATAATATACCAACTGTCAATCAGTTCAAAAACTTGAATTGAGATGTCAACAACTTGAATTGAGATGTCAACAGCTTGAATTGAATGTCAACAGCTCAAAAACAATCCTTGCAACTAAAAAAATATCAACTATTTTTTCTTATTTTTTTAATTTGACACAAGTTCTGACATCATTATCATACAATACATTTTAATAGTTGGCATAATTACATCTGTTTAGTTGACATTATATGTGTGTAGTTGATATGAATTGTATATGTAGTTGACATTATATGTGTGTAGTTGACATGAATTGTATATGAAGTTGACATAGATTATATATGTAGTTAACCATTTTTTGTCATTTGAAAAGCCCTCAACCAATAATTCAAGATGAAAAGCATAGCCAGAAGTAAAATTTCCATAAGCAAAATGATTAATTACGTGCCTAAAGTGCAAAATTAAATAAGATCCATCAAATGTCAACAAGTCGTATTAAAATATCAACAACTAAAAAATAACACTTATTATTCACATATCAATAGCCAGAATATCAAATGTCAACAACTCGTATTAAAATGTGAACAACTAAAAAATAACACTTATAATTCACATATCAATAGCCAGAATATCAAATGCCAACAACGCAGTATTAAAATGTCAACAATTAAAAAATAACACTAATAATTCACATATCAATAGCCAGAATATCAAATGTCAACAACTTGTATTAAAATGTCAACAACTAAAAAGTAACACTTATAATTCATATATCAATAGCCAGAATATCAAATGTCAACAACTTATAGCAAAACAACAGTGTGTCAACAAGGATTTCCAAAATCCATAATCAAAATCTCAAAAACAATGTCTCAAAATATGCAGCACCAACACATCAGTACCAACATCTCAAACATAATTCTCAACCTCATCTCCTTACTCTCCGGAGCTCTAATTCCACAGATCTCCCTCTCACCTTCAGATCTCTCACCGAGAAGTTGGAGCGTCATCATTTTTCCTCAAACTGGAGCGTCAACTATATGTTCTTGCAGAGCTATTCTAATTTACTTGATCTCAGCTTCTCGCTTTCACTCACCAACTGCAAAAATCGAACAACGTCAACAACAAATCTGCAAAAATTGAAACCAGTAAAGGAAGAGCTTCATCTATCTCTACTAATTTCGCGAAGAGCTGCGCCTTTTCCTTCTTATCATCGAAAGCCTCAGCCGATTATTTATACTCTTTCTCCTACAAAATCTAAAGAAAGAGATAAATCAATCTGGAAATCAGAGATAGAATAAGAAAAATCATCAAATCATCAAATCAAAACTTCTTCTGACAGTCGATCCCCAATATCTTCACATCTCACGTCACGATTGATACGCTCGGATTTTGCACGGTTTTAAGGCCATTATTTGGTCCGTTTTTACTATCAAAATTACTCTACATGTCCATTATTTGCATATTTTATGCATTTTGGTATTTTGACGTGTTTTATGAGAAATGTGCATATTTGAGCCGAAAAGGGGAGTAAAAACGCATAGTCTGGAAATCTGGAGTCAGACGGCGACCAGCGACCGCCGCGAAGATGTACGGCGACCGCCGGCGCCCAGCGGTCAGAGCCATGTGGCGGTCCGCCTCAGAAATTTACGCTAAGGAGAAGAGTCTCGCCCGGCGACCGCCGGAGGACATGTGGCGGTCCGCCATCGAAGGGTCAGAGTCTCTGGACTCCAACGCGGCGACCGTCGGCCAAGGTGTGGCGGCCCGCCGGAGAAAGGCGGCGAATCCGACCAGCCCTAGATATGCTCCAAGACTTACCAAATTTTGAAGATCTTTTCCTTCTATGATGAAGAATAATTTTCCCCTATAAATAGGACCTCAAGCTTCATAAAAAAAAAAGAGAACACATTCACAGAGAAAGAGAGTTACTACTTGCAATATTCACAGAGATCAAAAGCTAGAGTACTTAAATTGTGCAAGGAGTTGGAGAAGGATTTCAAGAACATCAAGAACGACAAGGATTCTACCTACGGGTTTTATTTGCTTTAGTTTTATGTTCAAATTGTTTTCCCTTCAATCTATGTTTTTAGTTTATTCAATTATGTGTAACTAAACTCATAGGATTCTAGGGATGTGTTAGTAGCAACTTTGGTTATACAATTCCGTTTTCTATTTAATATCCGTTTTGTTTTTACTTTGTTTCTTCTCTAAGTTAATCATGATGCTTCGTAATTGAGTGAAACAATTATGTATGATTTAATATAACTTGCTTCATAACTGTGACAGAGTTCTAGCGAGTTAGATCCACTTAGTAGACGGCACTGTTAATTGAGAGTGAGGACTGTTAATTGAGAGTGAGGACTTTTCAAGGGTCTTAGGAGCTTTTTGGAGTTACGTATTAGGATTGACAACCCTAATGTTAGTAATCAACGTTTGTATCGCATGAGCATAAGCTAGGTGACTCGTCCTTTCAAAGTATTAACTGTGCTAGGGTATTGTAGTTTGGAATTTGTATAACCATAAAAGTGAAAGCACATCCCTGGAATTCCCTTATCTCTATACTTTTCTCTCCGTGATTTGCTTGCATTTAGTTGTTTACTGTTTTCAATATTTTCTGTTTTCAAAAATTTTCAAAAAATTCTTGTTTCTCCAGATAGTAATTGAGTTCTAGTAGGAGATAGACACTTTGTGTACGTCTTCCCCATGTTCGATATCCGGTACTGACCTTTTGCTATACTATACCTACTCTGTATACTTGCAGGTATTTATAGTGCAAATAAAAAGTGCATCAAGTTTTTGGCGCCGTTGCCGGGGAAGGCAATTCACTTTGGAGTGATATCTTCAAACGGATAATTTTACTACTTTGGATTTTAATCGCTTTCATTTTTTTTTGTTTTATTTTTATTTTTATTTTTTTTTCTTTTAATGGATTTTCCTGCAGGCGTAGGAAATCCATGTGGTCATTTTGATGAGCAGCATGGGGCATCGCACTACGTCCCGGACTGTTCTGATTACTCCTATGATGCACAAGAGTACTGTTCTAATGATTATAAAACATGTGCAGGTATGGAGGATCAACCCCGCTCCAATTGGGAGGTTCTGTTAGAAGTTTGCATTACCGAGGTTCTCAACCATAGAAAGGTGACGAACAAAAGGTTGGAGAATTTGGAAAGAAATACCAGCGCCTTGGAAAGAGGGTTGGCAAACCTCGCTACTCAAGTCGGGATGTTGGAATTCAACCTTGGGATCTTAGCCACAACCATAGGAAACAGGCACACTCCAGGGTCACTTCCTAGCCTGCCAGAAATAAATCCGAAAGGAAAATGTCACGCGGTGCAGCTACGCAGCGGGACTACATATCAACCTCCGGAGGCAGGAGACCTGGTCAGGAGAGGAAGAGAAACAGAAAAACCACCTGGTACCTTGTCTGTCGATGATATGCGGCGGCCCGCCGCATTCCAACACGGCGACCCGCCGCGTACACACCAACAGGACGAGGAAGATTCTGGAATTGGCATTGCTGAAGACCCGGCGGTCGCCACGCCGCATCGCGGCGGTCCGCCGGCCGAAATACAGCAAGCATATGCTCTACCACAAAGCAGTGTCACCATTCCATATCCTCAATGATTGAAGAGCAAGAAGCTTGACGCTCAGTTTACCAAGTTCTTGGAAGCAATGAGCAAAGTCCACATCAACATTCTACTAGTAGAAGCCCTTCAACAAATGCCCAATTACGCCAAATTTTTGAAAGATGTGGTGGCAAAGGATTACCCACCAAGCACAAAGATCCAGGGAGTTTTACATTATCTTGTGTTTTAGGGAATGATGTGAAAGGTAAGGCGTTATGTGATTTAGGATCCAGTATTAATTTGATGCCTTTATCTTTTTACAGGAAACTCGACGTTGATAGCATCCGTCCCACCTCAATCACGTTGCAAATGGCAGATCGTAGCACAACAACACCAATGGGGATAGTGGAAGATGTCTTGGTAAGAGTGAGAGAGTTTATTTTTCCTGCTGACTTCGTTGTATTGGATATGCAGGAAGACAAGAAGGTGCCTTTGATCCTTGGAAGACCATTCTTAGCCACTGGTGGAGCCATGATAGATGTACAAAAGGGAGAGCTGACATTGAAGTTGAACGATGAAAGCATCACATTTAACATCTACGGTGCACTGAAATTCCATGGAAAGGAGGGGGCAGAAGGCTATCAAGAATGCAGTGTCATACAAATCGTTACCGACTGTGTGGGAGAAGTAGAAGTCACTTATCATCAAACCCAGGATCCTCTTGAATCTTGTCTCATAAATTCATTTACTCCTAATGCTGATTTATCATCTTGTGATGCAAATGTTTGTGCAGTGGTGACAGAATTGGAAGCGCTACCGGAGAGAATTCCTCAAAAGGGAAATGCATTTTTGCCATTGCGTACCCCCGAAGAAGAGGAAGAAAGAAGGCTAGCAGTGGGAAAACCACGGGGACCACCAACGGTGGAGCTAAAGCCACTCCCCGAACATCTCAGGTATGCATTCTTAGGGCCAGGTAACATTTTTCCAGTTGTGGTGTCCGCTGCATTGAATGAAGAGGAGTGCGAAAAGCTTTTGTGTGTGTTAAATAAGTATAGGTCTGCCATAGGATGGTCTATTAGTGATTTGAGGGGGATTAGCCCGACCACATGCATGCATAGAATTTTACTTGAGGAAGGGCATAAACCTCGTGTGCAAAACCAACGTAGACTTAATCCTATCATGGAAGATGTAGTACGAAAAGAGGTGATAAAGTTACTAGATGCAGGGATTATCTATGCAATATCTGATAGTGAATGGGTAAGTCCTACGCAGGTGGTAGCTAAGAATGGGGGGATGACTGTAGTGCCTGGCCAGAATGGAGAGATGATAGCCACTAGAGTAGCTACAGGATGGAGAGTATGCATTGATTATAGGATGTTAAATGCAGCCACTAGGAATGATCATTTCCCTTTACCTTTTATTGATCAAATGCTTGATAGATTAGGAGGATATGATTATTACTGTTTTCTCGATGGTTATTCTGGTTATAATCAAATTGCTATTGCTCCCGAGGATCAACATAAGTCTGCCTTTACATGTCCTTATGGTATTTATGCGTATAGAAAAATGTCTTTTGGACTATGTAATGCTCCCGCTACTTTTCAGAGATGTATGATGGCTATATTTCATGATTTAATTGAGAAAGTAATGGAGGTTTTATGGATGATTTTTCGGTATTTGGCAAATCCTATGATCATTGTCTTGAAAATTTGGCTAAGGTTTTGCAGAGATGTGTGGAGACTAACCTAGTTCTCAATTGGGAAAAATGTCACTTTATGGTGAAAGAAGGTATAGTTCTAGGACATAAAGTGTCCTCTGCAGGTATAGAAGTCGACAGGGAAAAAATTGCAGCCATTGAAAAGCTCCCACCTCCGTCCAATGAGAAGGGAGTAAGAAGTTTTTTAGGACATGCTGGCTTCTACAGGAGATTCATCAAGGATTTTTCAAAAATCTCTTAACCTCTTTGTAAATTGCTTGAGAAAGATGTGAAATTTGATTTTACTTCTGATTGCTTGCAGGCTTTTGAGACCTTGAAGAAAGCTCTAGTGAACGCTCCCATTCTCATCACCCCAGATTGGAGTCAACCATTCAAGATTGTGTGTGATGCAAGTGATGTTGCAGTTGGCTCAGCTTTGGGACCAAAGAGGAACAAGATTTTTAGAGTCATTTATTATGCTAGTAGAACTTTAGATTCTGCTCAAGCTAATTACACGACTACCGAAAGGGAGATGCTTGCTATCGTGTATTCTTTTGATAAATTTAGAGCTTATCTCGTGGGGACTAAAACTATTGTTTATACTGACCATGCAGCAATAAGGCATCTGTTCGCAAAGAAAGAAGCAAAACCCAGGCCCATTCGATGGATTTTGTTACTTCAGGAATTCGATGTTGAGATAAGAGACAGAAAAGGGTGTGAAAATGTTGTGGCCGATCATCTGTCACGATTGGAACATCCGGTGGAAGGAGAAGACTTATCACATGAAATCAACGAGGAGTTTCCCGATGAACATCTGTTTTTCACTCAAGCCATTTTCCCATGGTACGCTGATATTGTAAATTATTTGGCAACCAAGGTACATCCTCCTGATCTCACTCCTTATCAGAAAAAGAAATTTTATAGAGATGTACGATCTTATTTTTGGGACGAGCCCTACTTGTTTAAAAGATGTGCAGATACTATACTTAGGAGGTGTGTACCTCAAGAGGATTGGGCGGCCATTGTTGAGATGTGTCATTCATCCCCTACTGGAGGACATTTTGGTGTGCAAAGGACCGCAATAAAGATTTTGCAAAGCAGTTTCTATTGGCCCACCATATTCCGCGACTCTGCTAGTTTTGTTCTTCAATGCAATGAATGTCAGCGCACGGGGGGAATCACTAAGAGGAAGGAGATGCCTATGAATACCATTATTGAGGTGGAATTGTTTGATGTATGGGGGATAGATTTTATGGGACCATTCCCAAAATCAGGAGAGTACTAATATATCTTACTTGCAGTAGAATATGTTTCTAGACGGGTGGAAGCAATTCCAACTAGAACTAACGATTCTAAAGTGGTTACTGCTTTTGTTAGAAAGAATATTTTTTGCAGGTTTGGTACTCCTCGTGCCCTCATTAGTGATGGAGGATCTCACTTCAACAATAGATGGTTAGACAACGTGTTGGACAAATATGGAGTCAAGCATAGGGTCACTTCTCCATACCATCCGCAGGCGAATGGACAAACGGAGTTAGCGAACAGAGAGATCAAGTCGGTCCTTCAAAAGACAGTGAGTGTGAACAGAAAAGATTGGACACTTCGGTTAGAAGATGCGTTATGGGCTTACCGCACTGCCTACAAGGGTCCCATAGGTATGTCTCCTTATCAACTTGTGTTTGGGAAGTCATGCCATTTGCCTCTTGAGATGGAATACAAGTCGTATTGGGCAATCAAGAAGTTGAATCAAGATTTTCAAAAGGCCGGTGAGGAAAGACGTCTTTTTCTTAACGAGATGGACGAATTTCGAATGGAGGCTTATGATAGTTCATCCATCTACAAGGAGCGAATGAAGGCTTATCATGATAGGATGATCAGTCCGAGAGAGCTCACCTTGGGGGATGTGGTTTTGTTGCATAACTCGAGACTATCTTTGTTTCCCGGGAAGTTGAAGTCCAAGTGGACTGGTCCGTACATGATCAAGAAAATCTATGATAGTGGAACAGTTGAGTTACTAGCCCCGGATGGACAGTTGTTTCAAGCAAATGGTCACCGTGTTAAGAAGTATTACAGTGCAGACAAAGTGTTAGATGAAGAGGTTGGTCTCGAAGAGCCAACCAAGGAGTGAAAAAGGGGGGTAAAAGTCAAGCTAATGAATTTAAAGGAGCGCTTGTTGGGAGGCAACCCAACAATTTTTGCTTTAATTTTAAGTATTTTTGGTTTTGGTTTAATTTGTGCTTTGCGAAAATTTTGGCAGGTTCTGACCTCTCCGTGGCGACCGCCGCAATCGCTGCGGCGGTCCGCCACCTGAACGCTGGAAAGCACCTTTCACGAGAGGCGACCGCCGAACAGCTGCGGCGGACCGCCACCTGGGCAAAATTTTCCAGCGCGATTTTTTGAATTTCTTCGAATTTTCGCCCCGCTCAACATCTACGCGAAATTTTTCAGGGTACATTTTTTTTCAGTAGTATACTCACGTCCCTACCGACTCTACAAACTTATTTTACACTTTGTTGTAAATAAGTTTGGGGGGATGAAGTGGTGGACCGTGAGTTTAGGTTTTCTTTTTGTTTTTAGTTTGTTTTTGTTTTCTTTTTGTTTTTAGTTTGTTTTTGCTTTAATTTTTCAAAATCCCGTAGGAGATTTTTGTGTTCTAAAAATGTTTTCTTGAATCCATGTCATGAACATAACATGAAGAACTTAGAAACACGCATGCTTAGGGACGCATTAGACCGAGTTGCCAATGATATTATATTCCATCTATGTTTAAGTGTGGCTTAACGTTTTGATATGATGGTTTGGTGAAAAGGTGCATAATTAGTGAATTGCTTGTTCGCCTTGAATCGTGCTTATACCTTGTGAGATTTGAGCCTTAAATTATTTCTTGTGTGATTTATCTGTATGCATGTATATGTTTCTAGAACTTGCTCCTAGTCTGCCTAAGTTTACATAGTGTTTAAGTTGATTTAGGAGGATGTTAGGCCGTCTTTTCTTAGCTACTTTTATATCCAAAATTTTCGACCCTATCAAATTTTTCCTTTGGAGCCAATTTTGAGCCTTTAAGCCTTTTCTTTAGAAGCCAAAATAAATGGGGACAATTCCTTGGGTTGGTATAGTTTTTGTTATCTTCTTTTGTAAAGGAATTGGAGATATAAGGAGAAAGTTAGAGAAAAGTAGTGTGCTTAAATGTTGAAAAGTACAAGTTGTGAAACAGTAAAAAAAAAAATTCAAAATATGTGCTTGATTCTAGAAAGGATGCTTATAAAAAAAAAAAAGAAGAAAGGTTGTAAAAAAAAAAAATCAAAGGATTGAAAGTAAGTTGAAGGAGAAAAATAAAGTGTTAGAAGTGCCTTAAGTTTTAGAAAAGTAGAGTCATTTTAACTCTACTTGGGATATTTTTGTATTTGAGTCACTGTTTAGCCAAATATTCCTCACCTACCAAAGAGCCTACGTTACAACCGAGAAGAAAGACCTTTCGGACTTTTGATGCTTAATCACATTGAGTAGAGGAGGGATTAGACTTTGAGCAAGCCTATGGTAAACTTTGCATGATGCATGAATTGAGTAATATACACTTTACCTTTATACACTTTGAGAGTGAGAGAAAGAACACTTCCCATCTTTGGAAGTTTGCCACATGTGAGTGCTTGAATTCAAGGTGTTCCACGAGTTAGTAATGAAAGTGCACTTTTAAGCCTTGCTTGATTTGATTGTGTTAATTCATGCTTAATCTATTCTTTCATCTTTTGAGGCAATTATGAAGTCTAGTCCTTGTGCATTCCGTGCGCCTATTCTTGTGTCTTTAGTGTTTTGTTCGAGGACAAACAAAAATGTAAGTTTGGGGGAGTTGATACGCTCGGATTTTGCACGGTTTTAAGGCCATTATTTGGTCCGTTTTTACTATCAAAATTACTCTACATGTCCATTATTTGCATATTTTATGCATTTTGGTATTTTGACGTGTTTTGTGAGAAATGTGCATATTTGAGCCGAAAAGGGGAGTAAAAATGCATAGTCTGGAAATCTGGAGTCAGACGGCGACCAGCGACCGCCGTGAAGTTGTACGGCGACCGCCGGCGCCCGGCGGTCAGAGCCATGTGGTGGTCCGCCTCGGAAATTTACGCTAAGGAGAAGAGTCTCGCCCGGCGACCGCCGGAGGACATGTGGTGGTCCACCATCGAAGGGTCAGAGTCTCTGGACTCCAACGCGGCGACCGCCGGCCAATGTGCGGTGGCCCGCCAGAGAAAGGCGGCAAATCCGACCAGCCCAAGATTTGCTCCAAGACTTACCAAATTTTGAAGATCTTTTCCTTCTATGATGAGGAATAATTTTCCCGTATAAATAGGACCTCAAGCTTCATAAAAAAAAAAGAGAACACATTCACAGAGAAAGAGAGTTACTACTTGCAATATTCACAGAGATCAAAAGCTAGAGTACTTCAATTGTGCAAGGAGTTGGAGAAGGATTTCAAGAACATCAAGAACGACAAGGATTCTACCTATGGGTTTTATTTGCTTTAGTTTTATGTTCAAATTGTTTTCCCTTCAATCTATGTTTTTAGTTTATTCAATTATGTGTAACTAAACTCATAGGATTCTAGAGATGTGTTAGTAGCAACTTTGGTTATACAATTCTGTTTTCTATTTAATATCCGTTTTGTTTTTACTTTGTTTCTTCCCTAAGTTAATCATGATGCTTCGTAATTGAGTGACACAATTATGTATGATTTAATATAACTTGCTTCATAACTGTGACAGAGTTCTAGCGAGTTAGATCCACTTAGTAGACACTACAGTTAGCTTCCTTTAAAACGGCACTGTTAATTGAGAGTGAGGACTTTTCAAGGGTCTTAGGAGCTTTTTGGAGTTACGTATTAGGATTGACAACCCTAATGTTAGTAATCAACGTTTGTATCGCATGAGCATAAGCTAGGTGACTCGTCCTTTCAAAGTATTAACTGTGCTAGGGTATTGTAGTTTGGAATTTGTATAACCATAAAAGTGAAAGCACATCCCTGGAATTCCCTTATCTCTATACTTTTCTCTCCGTGATTTGCTTGCATTTAGTTGTTTACTGTTTTCAATATTTTCTGTTTTCAAAAATTTTCAAAAAATTCTTGTGTCTCCAGATAGTAATTGAGTTCTAGTAGGAGATAGACACTTTGTGTACGTCTTCCCCGTGTTCGATATCCGGTACTGACCTTTTGTAATACTATACCTACTCTGTATACTTGCAGGTATTTATAGTGCAAATAAAAAGTGCATCAACGATTTCAACCTTTTTGCAGATCGCAGCAACTTCCTTCCTCATCAGAGTCACGGAATCGAGCTCCTAATCAGCCACAGATCGCCGACACAGCTCTGATTCCTTCTCTCGTGATTTTCTTTGTGAATTCACGAACCTCATCAATTTTCTCCCTATCCAAACACAAAAGACAACAAATTGTGCCAAAATTTCATTATTGCATTTTTACTCCAGCTGCGATCGATTATATCAGAGGAATTCGACAGTTCATCTTTGCCCTTCCAAGCATAAGAATAACAAAACTGAGCAAAATTTTGTTCAGGATCACGTTTGTAACAACCAAAAATGTACTATGTATAAAAGAAACAACACGCACAAATCTCACCGAAAAAAAATCATGTGTGAACGGCTTTAGCGAAAAGCTGATAAATGACAACTGATTCCAACCAAATATTCAATTAACTCCAACAAGTTATTATCTAAAAAATAAAACAACAGTGTCTGATGATTTTAAAACAAAAGCAACAGTGAAACATAATTCACCTGAGAAGAGCGACACTATATGAATGTGAGAGAGACGAAACAAGCTAAAACATATAATGTCAACTATCATATCTTAAGTGACAACATAGAGGGTTTCTAAAATCCAGAATCAAAATTTCAACACTATATCTCAAAATATGCAGCACCAACACACCAACACCAACATCTCAGATATCCTACCATGGACTCTCAACCATATCCATAACCACTTCCTCCACCAACAAAAACCACAGCCGAGGGGGTGCATTTTGGATAAAATTATTTTGTATGTAAACAGAATGTCAACAAAGAGTATAGCTACATAAAATATTTAACAGGTAACATACATCATGTCAACAGAATTGCATTTATGTCTTCAGCCAGAGGATGCATTTTGGATACAACTATTTTGTATGTAATCAGAATGTCAACAAAGAGTATAGCTACATAGAATATTTAACAACTAACATACATCAAGTCAACAAATTTGCATTCATGTCAACAGAGTATAATTCACCAACATAACACAAAAAATCATGTTAATGAAAATCAAACAAAATTACCTCCACCATTCGTCGACGTCGACTCTGAATATGATGAAGAATCCATCAGATAACACTTACGTATTGATTATGAATTGAAATCGAAGCTAAAGATGAAAAAGCAAAAAAAAAAATGGTTAGGAACAGATTTGACTGGGCATCAACAAATAAAACATAAAAACAGAATCAAAGTGGTAAAATCGACTAAAAAACTTCAAAATCAACACCGAAATCCGTTGAACTGGTCGTCTATTTTTGGAAAATTGATATGCTGAGGAATCGTCGAATCAGAGATAGTTGAAATCGTTGAAATCGTCTGAATTCTAATTTTTCAATCAATTGAATCATAAATCCTTGGAATCGATTGATCAGAGAACTCAAACAAATCGCAAATCTCACAGAAATCGCCGATGAAAGCTGAAGAATCCTAAATTAAAACATGAAATGACTATTATACCCTTTCATAATAAATTAATCTAAAAATATTTATTGTGTGGCAAAATCTGGACCACTCATTTAATAAAAATGAGTGGCTGATATTGCATCTCATTTCTCAATTAGCCTAAATAATCTCAATTGATCACAATCCTATATATATATATATATATATATATATATATATATATATATATATATATATATATAGAGGTGTATTCATATACTTTTCATATTTGTTATGCTTTTTGCTTTTTAATCTCCACTATCTATTTTGGAGATCTAATGGCCGAAATTTGTGGCTAATCAAGTATTTTTAATTAAATAAATAAATGAAAAAGGGCGTTTAGGGTAAGTGAAAAATCTTTCATCGGTATTTTCTATAGATTACAGAATTCTTTTTTCTCTTTCATCGTTCTCCTCTCTCCGCAATTAAATCATTCTCGAAAATTCTTTTGTTAACAAATCTTGCCATCGTCCGAATCGCAAGATTGGAGAGCATTATCGCAAGATTGGTTATGAAGTAGCGATTTTCAGTCGATTCTCAACGTTGCACCAGTTAATTCTGTCCATTATTGCAACAAGGTGGGTTTTTGAAATTTCGATTCAGGGTATTTAAAACATCTAAGCTTCGATTTTGGTCATTTAGGAGACCACATAGTCTTTGATTCACTGTTTCTAGCTTCGATTGAGTTCGTTGATGCAATAATGCACAAATCTTTATGTCAATTTTTCAGCAAAATAAGAAAATTGTAATCAATTGAACTAGGGTTCTGTCAAATATTGAAGTTTTTTAGTCTATTTGGTATATGTTCAAATTTTGCGCTTGAAACCATTATGATTTTTTAGATGGTACTAGAAATTGACGATTTTGTGTTTAGTTTGTTGTCGATTCCGTCCATTATTGATGGCTTGGTTGATTATTTAGTTATTTCTTGGTTTTTGGTCAATTTGGATTAAGATTTGTAATCTGAAGCGATTTTTTCATTAGAATTGATGCATTAATTATGCTAATATGTGCATTATGATTGGTTTACTGTCTAGAGTAACACCAATATTAATTTCATATTAGGCATGATTAGGTTGATATTATGCATTACACATTACACATTACTGCATTATTGGTATGATTTATTGCATTATATAATGAGAGGGATACATGACTGACTCTATGTTACATTATTGGTTTGATTTATTGCATTATATTAACATCGTTTGTGCATCATTTGTTCTGTACATTTTATGGATTGGTATGCATAACTGTTTGTTGATGTAGTGGATGTTATATAATGTCGTCCATTATTTGATGGAATGTAAACATTACTGTATGAAGTTTTATGCATTATGTTGTTAGTGACCTTTAGTTCCTGCATTACACAATACACTACTGATACATCTCTGTTTCCTATTCTGGACAACATCTAAGCAGCGTCGGCTTGATTTTGACAAAGCGGTTGACGATGTTATTCCAAGCAAGTGAAGTTTGCAAGGACTCCGCTCACCTGCGCACATAATACCAGAGGGTCTGTCAAACCAGACATATGCGACCAGGTTTTGGAGAGAGAGGCCGAAGAATTTACAGTTTCTAATGATGTTGTTCGTGTGTATAATGTAAAACTTTCATTTGTGTAATGTAGATAACACGTTCTGATTTGGCATGGATCAGTGAATAATGCAAAGATTGAAGAGAAAAATGTTGAAAGGAAATTGAATTCATTCCCTTTGGAATTAGCAATCCATGAGGCTAGGTTGTACTACTCACTCACAAATAGAACCATCACAAAGGGCAAAGAGTTTGAATCATTCCCCTTGGATTTAGCAACCCATAGGGCTAGGTTATAGCACCACCACATGAATTAAATTTTATTTTTTAAAACTACTCATAAAATCACAACAAAAACGTCTCATAAACATATACATTACAAGACACAAATCGTCCATTACTGAGTAAATAAAATCCATTACACTGAAATATTTTTACATTTTATACATTACACATAAGAACATTGCATTATTACACTGTTAATGTACATTATTATTCATGAAGATGTACATTATTGTACGCAATGACTTATGTTGTTGTAGATTATATTTTTGGGTTAGTTCATCATTAATAAGCACATCTTGTCCATTATTCGATTAATACATCCATTATTAGTCTGTTAATGGTCATTACTAGTAACGAAGTTGTACATTACAGTTCATTATTAGAAACATTTTATACATTACTCATAATAACATTGACATTACTTGGTTCTTTACATCCATTATATGTGTTGTGTTTACGACATCAGACACTAGTACCAAAATATGCTTTTGTTAGCAAGATGTTCTGCATACTCTGTATGGTTCAAAACAGACCAAGCAACAAGTAGTCTTTTTTTTCCTACCAAAATGATCTATCCAAAAAAACATGGTGTTAAAAGTAATATAAACATCGTTTCCAATTATTGTCCATACGATCAATCCAACCCATAATCATCGACCCACTTCTCGAAGTTGAGCTTTGGCGGCCGCTCTCTCCAAAACCTGGTGGCATGAGTTTGGTTGATGCCACCTCCGGAGTTATGTGGATAAGTAAACAGAGTCTTTGCAAACTTTATTCGGAACATTTCCAAGCTCTTTGTCCTCTTGGCGCTGAGGCCGCACTCCTAATCTTTCTCACTCTCCCCGAAGTAAGTCTCCCAACCTTGGCTGCTTCGCTGCTGTCCAAAAATCAGTAATGTATCGCTTTAATATTTTATAATGCATACTACTGGTTGTATAATGTACAAATGGAAACAGCTAATGCACCAAGGAATATTACATTCTCTCAACTATTGACCTTTTATAAAACCGAATTATTTAAATTAAAAAAATATATATAATGTACACCACTTCATACAATAATATACTCAATGCAGCAAATAATGCACAAACGCGTACGATATTCACTCAATTACATTCATATTAAGAACCCAACTGATGTTAACTTCAAAAAACAACATAATCTACACAACACCCTACAATAATGCATACTACTTGTTGTATAATGTACAAATGGAAACGGATAATGCACCAAAAAATATTACATTCTCCCAAACATAATGTACACCACTTCTTACATTAATGTACTAAATGCAGCATATAATGCACAAAAAAGCAAATAACAAGAGATTGCTCACCTGCAGTGGTGGGTTGGCTTTTGTAAGGTCGGCCTCTCTTCGTCATGATAGATCTGTGAGACAAACCACAAATGAAAACCGCTACATTATAAATTCAGTACTATACAGAACCCTAGCAAAAATGCTACTGGTTTTGAAAAATCGATACCAAATGTAAATCAGTCGAAACTTCAATAACTAAAATCGACCAATACAACAACCTAAAGCCACAATGAACTGAAAGGGGCGAATAATGAAGATAAACCTACAACAAATGAACAAGCTTTCCTGATTTAACTATCAAATCGTCCAAATGTTTGCCAAAAAAGTGTCCGTCTTTAGTAGAAAACCCCGAACCGTCGACTATAGGTAATTTTTATGGCTAAAATTAAATCGGGAACTGCTCTATTACCAAAAATCGGAAATTTGGAACCCTACCTTGTTGTCGATTGTAAATCTTCCACCGATTGAAACGTTGGTGCATCGACCGTAGGGCGTGATTCCGACACAAACCGTCGCTTAGAGAGGAATCTCCACGATTTTGCAGCGGCTAGGTTTTCAAATGGGAGAGAAAGGGTTTCAATCGTGGGTTGAGGGATGAGAGAGGTTTTGTGTGAGAGAGAGAGTGATTGGATGGAATGTGAATCAGTAGCAATGAATAGCCCCCTGAATTCTCACGCCTGCCGTATGAAACGTGTGGAATCCTCTGCTTGTTTACCATTGTACCCTTATAATGCACAAAATTGAACTAATAATGCAACACGGGATCATATATATCCTCTTAATCTAGTCCGTCCATTCCATCAATCTAATGGATGTAATTAAGAAGGAAATAGTATCTAAAGGGGTAAAAGGATATATAGGGTTTTCATCTACCAAAAGAAGTCCCTAAGTATAGAAATACAGACTATATATGGACCGTCAGCTTTGGAGATTAATGGCCATGATCTGGAATGACTCCTCGCTTTTGTTGGGTCATAATAAGACGGATTTGTGTCATGTGAGGGGTAAGTTAGGAATCAAAAAAATTAAAAACCGTCATTCCTTTTTTTGAGTGCGGATTAATTGGGAGTCATTACTCCACACTCTCTTTTCAACGAAAACTCCTCTACTTTCCCTCAGATCTTCTTCTTCTTCCACAAAATCAAGAAAAACCCTACCTCCACACAAATCGTCTACTCCACAAAACCCTCATCCTAATTTATGATTCTGAAATCGACGAGGTGGGTGAACCAAAAGCCTACCTCAACAATGGTCGAGACTCGAGCTTCTGGATCGGCGAGACATGACGGAAAAGGTTAGTAAGATTTCATACAACGATTGACTTAAAATTGACAAAATCTGGCAAAATTTTCACTTCAATTGGTTGGATTTCACTTCAATCTAGTAGTTTTTAATTGTGTTTTTTTTTTCATAATCAAAAGGGCGTTCTTCCAAAAAATCCTCAACTGAAGTGAGGCCTGGTATTGATGACACAAAACAAGGTTACAGTTATATTTTTTTTAACCTTATGTACCTATGCTTTTGAAGAACTCATTAATGGTATGTGATATGATGGAGTTACACCAATTATATGGTGACTTGCTATGAGAAAAACACCAAATTTTTATGCTTGGTTTGTGTTAATGTTATTCACTAATTTGTTGATATTTCAGATACAACACCACATAACAAAATCAGTCCAGAAGGGGAAAAAGGAAAGGAACGGCTGAAGATGAGAAAAACTTCCATTACAATGACCTTGGAATGCTTTCCTCTTGTTTCTTGTAGACGATAGCCCATGTGATGAGCATTACTCGATACATTGGGTCATAGTAAATGATATTTGTGTCATAGCATTGTTAGGTTAATTTGTGTCATAATATACCCACATTCGAGGTATGACATAAACTACTGAGTTCCAGAATGTCTCATACAATTTGATCGAAATGTTTGTATCAAACAAATTGGATATTAGTACGACCGAATATTGGGTCATAATATATGAATATTTGGGTCATAGCATCGTATAGTTAATTTGTGTCATAATAAACCACTAGAAATGGAGGGATCAACAAAGTGTGCAGCAATTGAAGCTACTAATGTCAGGAGCAAGTATACAGCAGAAAATGTGAAATGTAGTAATCAGAAGTGAAATGTTTTGGAATTACTTTACATATTATTATGTAGATACTATTATGATGTACTTTGATGTTCAGTAAGTAAATGACTCATTCAAGGTATTGCCATGCTATAAATTAATTTTGATGGCCACTTTGTGATTTTAGGGAAAGTGGAAAAGGCGTTGTCGGGATAGGGGTCTAGCATCAGACGTTGCAGATATTCATGGCCGGTTACATTGGTTATTTTATTCACCAATTGAAATGAGGGACTTTAGAATTTTCCACTCATCACCTTGCTTTTGTAGTTTAGATATGTCATTGGATTTTATGTTTGACATCTTATTATATGTTATTTAAGAAAACATGGTTTGATACCTCAGTAAATCTTCGTTGCATCTTGATATTGTGAGTTTGCTTTAGTTATTAATGTGACAAACTATTTGTATCAATAAGGGTCATTGTTATATGAAAATGTCTGGGGCTTGAAAAACTGAAATACAAGGCATTCTTTTATAGATTATAGAGCATAATAATGGCATATTCATGTCGTACCATCTATCACAACATAACAACGTCAAAAAAGAGTCATCATAGAACATAAAAAAGGTATATACGAGTCATAAAATATGCTATCACAGCATAATAATAGTATCGTCAGATCATATTTTACATATCAAAATATGCTACAATGTGACATAGCAAAACTTAATCTTATTGCAGAAATACAGAACCACACCCAGATGTCATTTTTAGACAATATGGAGGTCGTTCTTATTCGGTTTTAGGTAATGATCGTAAGCATGACCTAAAATGATCTAAAAATGACATTCGTATTTTGCAAATCCGGATTTTGTAATATGACCTAAAACAAACTAAAAATGACCTAAAACAAACTAACAATGTCTTATTTTATACTATGACTTAAAACAAACTAAAAATGACCTAAAACAAACTAACCATTATCAATATAGTGATGAAGGAGAAGAAATCAAATGACAATCTGGTACAGAATATATAAACGATTAATTCATATTGAGGATGAAATAAAAACTTGTAGACGTTGTAGAAATAACCGTATGATGATGAAAAAATCGCAAAGTGAAGTCTGGGTTAGAATTAACGGTGATTTAAAGATGACGATGATAAAATTGACTAATTTATTCGATAAAATTGATTCTGGTGAAGAAAGTGAATCATGGTTAATAATTTTTCACGAAGATATGGAGTGAGAGAAAGAAATCTTTATTGAAATAAGAATATTGCATGATTGTAGGGATTACCATAACAAGAGGAATATTGATGTACCAAAATTAGCCTTCATCGTTTATTTAAAATTTATAATGAAAGAGAAATCAAATTAAAATAGCCATCAGATCTAATCTTAAGATGAAAAAGCCGTCTAATCCTAAGGTTAAAAGTTGGTCTGTATTTCTTTATTTAAGCTCATTCTTGTTTTGATTAAAATCATATATATATATATATATATATATATATATATATATATAGAGAGAGAGAGAGAGAGAGAGAGAGAGTTGTGATCAATGTCGAACCAATTTTAAAGACCGAACTAGAGACCAAATCTAGGCCATTAGATCTAGTTTTTTTGATGAGATTTGCTGCTGCGAAAATTTTTTCTGCTTCATTACTAGCCCATTTTACTTCATTGTATAGGTTTATTACTTCATTTTGTACCTAATACCTTGAAACTACAACATGTTTTTACTTGCTTCCAGTAGGTTTTGAAATGATTCAACATATGTTTCATTCATATTCATTGACGTGGGTTTTTGCTTGATTAACATTTAAAAATGCAATTTATTCAAGTGAGTTTATTATTTCATTCAGGAACGTTATTACTTCATTGGATAACATTTTTACTTCATTCCAGTAGGACTTCAAATGCTTCTACACATACTTCATTCCAATAATTTATTACATTATTCCATGTGTTTATTAAACCAATATTAGCGTCATGGCGGTGGTGATAGATATTGTAGAGAGAAAGAACGGCACACAACGGCGAAACCACATTTACGTACTGGAATGAAGTAAAAACCTACTGGAATGAAGTAAAAACCTACTAGAATGAAGTAAAAACCTACTAGAATGAAGTAATATATTCTGGAACGAAGTTAAATCTTCGTAACATGTTAGTATGACTTATTTACCTTCGGATGAATTAAAATAGGCTCGTGATGAAGGCGAAAATAATTTATAAATTTCTGTATCTTATCCATAAAAAACTAGATCTAAAAGCCCTAATTTAGTAGGGTTCGGTGGTTCGGTCTTTAAGAGTGGATTTGTGGATAATAGGACTCTCTCTCTATATATATAGGGGTCGGTAAACGGTTTTCGGTTAATCGGTTAACCGAGAACCGAACTGAAACCGGTCAACCGACATTTACAGTTATCGGTTCAGTTCCGGTTTTAAGTTTTGCTTAAAGTCGGTTATCGGTTATAACCAGTAACCGAATTAAATTCAATTTTAATTTCAATTATATGTTTATTTAATACTAGAACAAATTATAATTTACTTCAAACTTTGTCACCATGGAAGAAATTGTAATTTATATCTAGATTTTGTCTAAATCAATGTAAAAAAAAGTTCATTTTAATTTGTGTCACTATCAATTAGAGTATTATACTTATAAATTTAAATCTCAAAGTCAATAAAGATCTTGAGAATTACTATTTTAATTTTAAATATAGAATAACCCTTCACTTATTATTGGAAACAAGTTTTTAAAGTATAGATCATGTAAAGTTCAAGTCTTTTAAAGTGCCTAAATAATTTATATATTACTTTTAAATAGGAGTATAATAATAATAATAATAATAATAATAATAATAATAATAATAATAATAATAATAATAATAATAATAATAATAATAATAATAATAATAATAATAATAATAATAACAACAACAACAACAATAACAATAATAATAATAATAATAAAAGTAGATGAAAAATTAAAAGTCAAAATCATAAATAATTTTAAATTCAATTATATTTTTAATTAATAATAACAGAAATTGTAATTTACTTTTAAACTTTGTCACAATAGAAGAATCTGTAATTTACTTCCAAATTTTGTCAAAGTCTCATATTGCATATTTGGAATGTCAAAAAATCTATTTTAATTTGTTACCTATTAGTTATTTATACTTATAAAGTTATAATATATCAAATTCAATAAAGTTTCTAAATATATTTTTAAAAATATGATCTCTCAAAGTTAACAAGTGCTACTATTTTAAAAATAAGATAATCTTTCACCTATTATTAGAGAAAAGTTTTCAAATTTTAGATCATTTAAAGTTTAAGTCTATTAAAGAGCCTAAAAAATATATCATATATGTATTGCTTGTAAATAAGAGTATAATAATAATAATAATAATAATAATAATAATAATAATAATAATAATAATAATAATAATAATAATAATAATAATAATAATAATAATAATAATAATAATCTGTAATTTACTTCTAAATTTTATCAAAGTCTCATATTGCAAATTTGCAATGTCAAAAAAGTCTATTTTAATTTGTCTACTATCAGTTTTTTATAAACTATACATATAAGGTTATAATATATCAAATAAATAAAGTTTCTTAATAATAAGATTTCTTAAAGTTAACAAGTGCTTAAGCAATACTACTATTTTAAGAATAAAATAACCTTTCACTTATTATTAGAGAAAAGTTTTCAAATTTTAGATCATTTAAAGTTTAAGTCTATTAAAGAGCCTAAAAAATATATCATATATGTATTGCTTGTAAATAGGAGTATAATAATAATGATAATAATAATAATAATAATAATAATAATAATAATAATAATAATAATAATAATAATAATAATAATAATAATAATAATAATAATAATAATAATAATAATAATAATAAGAACCTGTAATTTACTTCTAAATTTTGTCAAAGTCTCATATTGCAAATTTGCAATGTCAAAAAAGTCTATTTTAATTTGTGCACTATCAGTTATTTATAAACTATACTTATAAAGTTATAATATATCAAATTCAATAAAGTTTCTAAATATATTTTAAAAAATAAGATTTCTTAAAGTTAACAACCTTAATCATGCAAAATAAACATTTGAATAAGTTAAATTAATTCGGTTAGTTCGGTTATAACCGATAACCAACCAATTCTAACCGAGTCGGTTCTAACCGGCTCATTGTTGAAAATCTTTCAAGTTTGTCGGTGTGTAGTTTTGAGTTTTGTTTCGTTATATTCCGCGTTTTGATTAATTTATCAAGTAGAGTGTTGTCTAATCATAGGATATACTATTAATTATACTAATTTCAACGACAATTATAATAAAGTAATTGAACATAATTATTTTTGAATAGTCATCTACAGGGCTTAGGTTAATTTCATATCAATCCTATCACATTACCGGTTGATTTGAAAATTTTCAAACAATAAAATTTTACTAGGAGTACCTTTTAACTTCATCAAATTAAGCTATTCGGATTATTTCAGAGTGAATTAACATCACTAGGCGTGGTATATGGAATGATACATTGTACGATAAGCGTAATGACAGTATACATCTGATACGACACTATAAACAATTTAATATGATAATATTGTATGACTGGTGTAAATAATACTCCCTCCGTCCCCCATTAGGAGTCATGGTTAGACCGAGCACGGGTTTTAAGAAATATAAAGAAAAGTTGGTTGAAAAATTAGTGGAATGTGGGACCCACTTTTTTATATTGGTTTTATAATAAAATGTAAGTGGAGTGAGTTAGTGGAATGTGGGACCTACTACCATTTATGGTTAAAAAGAAGTGTGACTCTTAATTGGGGACGGACCGAAATGGAAAAAAGTGACTCCTAATTGGGGACGGAGGGAGTAATACGTTTTGGTGCGTTAAGAAATACTCCCTTCTGTCCCATTAGAAATGCAACGTTTTGTTTTTTGGATTGTCCCACTAAAAATGAAATGTTTCCTAAAATGGAAATATCACTCTCTCTACTTTTTCCTCTCTCTTACTTTACTCTATATTCATTAACTCGCAAAACAACACTTGCATAAAGTCTTGTGCCGGAAACCAAATGTTTCATATTTATTGGGACGGAAAGACTGGTTTCGTACAATAATATGGATACTCCAAGCTTAAACCCAAATCCAAGTCCAAGCCCACAAGTCCAAAGGATTTGGATACAAATCCACCGTGACACATAATTTAAATTACTTTGATTTGGAGTAGTACTAAGAGCATCCACAGTGGGGGAGCCGCGGCTCTCGGCCCGGGCTTGGGCAGCCCGCGGCCCCCAACTACTGAGGCGAGGGCTGGACGCGGCTCGGGGGGGTGGACGAGCGATGGCCGAGCGCTCGGCCAGGCCGAGGCTCTTGGGCAGGCGGCTCGGCCCGCCACTGCAGGGGCCGAGAGCCGCGGCCCTGCCCACCAATTTTCAATTTTTTTTTTTTTTTTTTTAAATTCGAAAATTATATTTATAAATACTATATTCATTCCAATTTTTTTTATCTTCCTCCATTCTAAAACCCTAAAAATTCCTACCATTTTCAAAGTACAAAATGCAAGGTGGATATGATTCTCCCGGCTATGGAGAATCGGGATTTGCCGCATTTTCGTCTTCCCAACCGTGGAGATCGAGTCCGACCCCCCCTCCAACGAACCTGTGGAGTCCACCGCCGCCGCCGTGGCATCAGACACCCCAACTCCGGGGTCAGTCCTCCTCTCAGCCGCAGAGGAACGTGGGTCGTCCCCAATCGGGGTTCGGCGACTACCGGCCCAATATGGACGCGATAAACAACCCTTCTCAGCAATTCCAATCCTCCCAATTCCAATACACCCAATCCCCTCTATCTGAATCTGATAGATTCACGTGGGAACAGTTGATGGGAACACCACCAGATACTCCGGTGTCCGGTACTCAAGGCGGTCGCGGGCGGAGTCAAGGCGTTGGGGGGCGAAACGGCGACGGAGGTGGGCGATCCGGCGGAAATGGTGGGGGGCGTGGCGGCGGCGGTGGTCGAACCGCCGGCCGCCGTGGAGAGCAGGGCGGTGGCGGCCGAAGTGGTCGGCGAGGCGGCGGACGCGGCGGCGGTGACGGTGGCGGCGGCGGCGATGGCGGTGGCGGCGACGGTGATGGCGGCGGCGGTGGTGGTGGAAACCGGCGGTCGACCTACTATAGCAATGCAGAATCCATTGCTGTAGCCAGAGCCTGGTATGCGGTCACGACCGATTCTATAGTCGGTACCGATCAGACCGACGTTTGCTTTTGGAATCGTGTTCTCGAAGTGTACAACGAATTCAAACCAGATGGGAGCGTCGAGCGTACGGCTAGCCAGGTCCGGAAGAAGTTCGGGCGGATTACTAAAGCGTTGAAGAGGTTCAGTGGCATATACGAGACCCAACTCCGCCTTGCTGAGAGCGGCCGCACCGAAGCCGACGTACGAGCGTTGTCGTATCAGTTGTTCAATACTGAATCGTGGCCCAAGTTTACATACTGGGACGAATACCTCGTGCTGCGTGACTGCCCGAAATTCAGGGTCCTCATCGACAAAGATCCTGTTCCTGGGCCAAAGCGGACTAGACTGGGCGTCGCCGGCAACTACAGCAGTAGTAGTGACTCACGCGCCTTCGACCTGAACGATGATGCTTCGGAGGAGGAGCCCCCCTCCAGACTCTCTCGGCGCTCACGTCCACAGGGCCAGCGTGCCGCAATCCGAGCATCTAGAACCGGCTCTCAGTTCTCCGCTGCGACCTCTACAGCGATGCCCGCAACACCGCAGGCGGCTTTGGCTCATACCCTAGAGGTGCAGATGATGAAGCAACTTCAGGATAATTTGGCCTTGTACGAGAAGTCAACTGATCCGGTGACCAAAAGGTTCTACTACGACCTCATTATTCGACTGAGGTCGAAGTTGGGATGGTCAGAAGGGTCGCAGTCGGGCGGTGCCAGCGGCAGTGGGGTCGGTGCAAGTGGCAGTGGCGGCGATGGAGGCGGTGGAGGCGGTGCCGATGATGTGATGGATGACGATGACGACACCGAGTAGTCGGACGGTGTGCGTCATTTTTATTTTTTGTATTTAAAACATTGTCGTTGTATAATTTTACCCTATCTATAATACTACGACAATCTGGTTTCAAATGTTTTTTAATTATGCATTTTTTACTTATTATATGAATATAATTTTTATTCTAGCAATATTAAAATATACCAAAAATTTATAAAAACAATTTTAATTGTTGAAATAGAAAAAAAAATGGTGGCCCGGAGGGCCACCATTGTGGTGGCCAAGTTTTGAGGGCAAGGGCCAAGTTTGTTGGGCATGCCCAAGAAATGGTGGCTTGGGCATGCCCAAGAGGGCCACCATTGTGGATACCCTAATATATGAATAAAAAAGAAAGAGTTTTTAATTAAAGAGATTCATATTTTTTAGCACAGAATAAATCAACGGCCGAGATGCTCCTAATGCTATAATATTAGTATTTTATTCTATTGGGAGAGGTGGAGTAGGAGTGGAGGAAAATGTGGAGATCCTCTGTGAGTTCGCGCTTCTTCAACTTCGCGCTCGGGAACCAGTCACTCTCTCACTAAAGCAGTTTCATCTCTCTAAATCCCCCTCCGCCGTTGTCGGAAATACTCACCGTCTGCAATTCTCCCCTAGAAAAGCCCTAATTCTTGCTCCGAACTAAACCCCCAAACTTTCCAATTCTAGGGCTTCCATTTCACCGGATTTTTCAACGATGTCGTGTATGACAGTGACCAGAAAAATAATCCAGATAGAGCTTCGGAACTTCAAATCGTATCAAGGCCCCCATACCATAGGTCCGTTCAAAAACTTCACGGCTATAATCGGGCCTCATATCGACGGGAAGTCGGATCTCATGGAAGCCATAGGCTTCGTCCTGGGAGTCCGGGACGAGCAGCTCCGTGGTGCTCAGCAGGAGGAGCGTGAGGCGTTCGTCATGCTCGTTTACCAGGATAACGAAGGGTTGGAGGTCAAGTTAACTTCGTTAATCAACCCTGATGGTAGTAGAACGTACAAGTTTGATGGCGTTGTGATGAACTTGGACGAGTACAAAGCGAAGTTGAAAAATATTGATATCCTTGTTGATGCTAGGAATTTCCTTTTTCAGGTGATCAAACGGTTTAAGTTTACAACTGCTGTTCAGTTGCAGAGTTGATTAGCGTGAGCAACAATTCTGGAGATAGGAACTTAGGAATGCTTAGTATTACTATAGGGACAGAAAAGGCTTGAAGAAACAAGTTGGAGTGAATTGCTAAGTAATGAGTTGGAGTATGAAGAGAGTTCTTATCTAGGGACGGTGCAAGTTTTAAGATGATTGTGCCACTTTAAGCGTTTGTTATACAAACTTTAGAAATTTATTATTGAAAAACGATGAACACAGTTCCCGTTCTTGTTCAAATCCTCAAACCACTTTTCTTCACCCATGCCTTCTTGTAAATTGAATATGCATGCATGACTATGTTATGATCTGTTTTTTTAAAAGAGCCGTTTACTTTATTATTTGTTATGTTCTTCTATAATATTGTCAAATGTTTTTATGACGCAGGGTGAACTGGAGTGTATTGGTTCAAAAACCCCTAAGGAGCTAACAGCCTTAATAGAACAAATATCTGGCTCTGATGAATGCAAGAGAGAGTATGAAGAACTAAAAAAGCAAAAGTTTGAAGCTGATGACAAGGCTAAACTTGCTCATCAGAATAAGGAATCCATTTCACTCCGGAAAAAGCAGATGGAGATGCATCTCATGTCTAATCTGGTTCATATTTAGCATTTTTTATTTTGTATTTTTACTGATTATCTCATAATTCATAATATATGATATAATTATGATTAAATGTATTTTCAAGCCATATCATGATCTATGCAATGGTGAAGCTTGAAATATATAATTAACTATTGATATAACTTTCATTATAACTTTGTTGACTATGTAATGCAATCAGTGATTGGAATTGTATATTTTTTTGTAGCGTTTTCAATTCTTAGCAATTACTCATCCCTTTTTATATTATTTATTAATAGAATAAATCCTTTATGTTTGTTTTTTTTTTCCCTTCCAAAACCTGTCGCGTTGTGCCAATGCTCCAGTGTCAAAGTGTGTCCGGCAGAGGTACTGTATGGATTAACGCTTGATGTTGTTTGAGTATCCACTTCTTTCTTCATTATGGCTCTGATGTCTTTGACTTCAATAGTGGCTTATCTAGAAACTGAAACTTTTCTACAAATGCTCAAGAGTTAGATTTGAACATAGGAACCTTTTTTGTTGTTTCTTGATTCCTTTTGTTTGCTCTAACTAAATCCTTACCAAAAGTGTGTCCGGCAGAGGTACTGTATGGATTAACGCTTGATGTTGTTTGAGTATCCACTTCTTTCTTCATTATGGCTCTGATGTCTTTGACTTCAATAGTGGCTTATCTAGAAACTGAAACTTTTCTACAAATGCTCAAGAGTTAGATTTGAACATAGGAACCTTTTTTGTTGTTTCTTGATTCCTTTTGTTTGCTCTTACTAAATCCTTACCAAAAGTTTGCTGATAACTACATCTTTGTTTTCTAGTTGACAGTGATTTAAAAGAATTTTCTATTAATAAACAAAGATCAATTTCCTTTATATTCTTCTCTTTGTTAACTTCAAATATATTCTCTTTGTTGCAGATACTTTGTTTGGTTTATGTAACTGATCGAGGTCTATATCAACATATGACATTTATCTTTTTTTGATGCTGCAGGCAAATGAGCTTGATAAGTTATTGAAGGAGACAAAGCTTATGAACTCAGATATAGAATTGACTCAAGAGGAACTGAATAAGGTGATACAAAAGCGTGAAAGTAATTCGCTGGAGGCTACGAATCTTGAAAGAGAATTTAGGAATTTGACAAAGGAACTTGAAGATTTGCGTGAGATTAGCCAGGGTGGTGGAGGTTTTGTGCCAAATGAAAAGGATGCGGAGAAATTTTCCCAGCTGTGAGTTTATGTACCTCTGTTTTCTCCAACTTTTGATGAAGTATCTCTCTGTTTAACCCATGGTTCATCAAAGCAAGAACAAGTGTTTATCCTGTAATTCTTTTGCAGCAAAAACGAGGTCAATGCGAAACTTGCTGAGTTCAAAAGAATCAAAATGATTTTAGACGAGCAACAAGATGTTTATGTGGAATTAGAAAAGAACTTGGAAGAGGATGCTCACCAATTTGAATATCATAAAGAGGGTCAGTGAAAATTCAACTCTGAACACTGCTTGTTCTGTTCTGTATCTGTTGGTTCAATTGCTGTAGTGCTAAAAGCTATCCTTTTTTAGTGCTTACGAAGTACATAGAAAAACTGAGGTCTAAATTGGATGAGCTTGAGCCAACAAGAGAGAGGCAGCAACAGGAATCTGGACCATCAGGCAAGATAAAAGGCCTTGAAAAAGGGATACAGCAGACAGAAAATGGGGAGGTTTATCCAATTTTGTACTCTTTTCTTTCCTTCATACATATATTTTTCAATTCACAAAGCATTTCTTCTTTTAAAGTACGAACAGTCTTTAGTACATTGGTTTTTCACATTGTTTTGTCTGACAGTCTTTATAAAAATTTCCTATTTAAGTAAATTAATTTGAACAACTTAAAAGAATGTTTACTACTCCCTATCACAGTTTAGTCCACACACATTTAGTGATCCCTTCTTGAACTTGAAATTTGATGTTAGAACTTAGAACCAGTTTTTTGGTACCAACCTGACCATCTATTTTCAACTTGAAACTGTAAAATTGGTCTACATAGTCATACATCAGATATCAGGTTAAGCACTTATATCCAGAATCCAAGATAAAATCATAAAACTGTAAAGATGGGAAGCCGTTAAAACTGGAAACTCTGGCTGGCTCTGGTCTTTGTTTTTGTAGAAAACAGTTAGAGCTTGAAGTTCAACTAGATGCTTAATCTCTATCGAAATTCTTTCTAATTTGATAATGGAGATATATATGGTAAGAAGTTCTTTTATATGGAGAATTTCTTCTATTAATCTGCACGTGTAGTAAAATAGTATGCATAGTTAGTCATTCTAAACAGAGTGAGCATTGATTTACATGGCATAATGTGACATCTAATCATGTTCCATGTGATTGGCATATGATACTATTACTTAGAAGACAATCTTCTGCAGAAAGGTATCGATAAAAATCTGGACGAACAGAAGATGGAAAATCGCACAAGAATTGTAACTGAGATGGAGTCCTCTAATAGAAATTGCACAGAGGTTCTTAGTATATACTCCTGGTCATGAAGCTCTACAATCTTCTGTACATGTGTATATAAAATGATGAAATTCAATTTTCTGATTTAAATTCTGCAGTTGGAAAGCTATATTACCCAGAACGTACCAGATATCCAAGTGCTGGAGAAAAGCATCAGTGATAGTGTTCAATATATCTACAAAAAATTCTGTAAGGATGTTGGTCAGGACATGAGCGAATATGACAAAAGGCATAAAAATGCTTCAGATAAATTTGCAACGCTTGGTGAGGAATTTCGGGAAAAATGCAATCAGTATGTATCAATTTCATGCTGTTCCATTTTTTTGCTTTTGATGATGTTTTATTTACAGATGACTTTACTTCTGAAAGTTTGTTGCATCCTTAACTGCAGCGTGTCATAAACATTGATCTACCTACTCTTTATTTTCCTTCTTGAAAGTTTCTTGCACCCATATGTATGTATGTTCTAAACTTTCATTTTCCTCTCCCTCCTGGCACACTCTTCCCCCATGTGTGTTATAATAAAAAAGCTTATCATACGTGGAGCATGATCATCTGGTGCTTTTATTCAGGATAAATGAAAGATTGTAGATTGGCTTAGGAATATGTGAGAGAAAAAAGATGCCTGTGGCACCACTAATCTGTTCAAACCAGTGTTTTCTTAAACAGGTTTTACTAAGATATATTGATGCAAATATTCCATATTTATGCCCCAAAAGTTGCATCACATGGCATCGCATGCATGGGGTGTTCTCTAAGATTCTGTAGCATGGTGCAATCTTATAACATTGTAATCTATTGTTATTTCCTCTCCATGTGGCTAGATTGTTGGAGTTTGTTTCGCATATAACCAAACTGGAAAAAACGACTGCTCACTCAGAAGCTAAGATGGGAGATTTGGTGGAAAACCAGAAGTTAGTGGAAATAGTGAGAGAGAAGAAAAATCTTGACAGCGAAGTTTTAAATGAACAAGAACCAGGTAGCTTAAGATTTTTGTTCTTATCACGGCATGAATCTCATTATTATATGTACTTACCGTTTTGCTTAACTGTGTCGATTGAAGAAAATTGTACACTGGATGATTATAAGATTGTCTCAAAGGAAGAAGAAGCTGCATTACAAGAGTGGGAGGAAGCCAACAATGAGCAGCATAACGCAACTGTTAATTACAACGAAATTAAGCTAAAGAGGTACTGCAATTTCTGCAAGATATAGCATGTACTATAACCTTTTGGCCTACATCTTTTTATCGAATCAGATACTGGCTACTGATCTTATTTGTTTCTATTAATTGGTGAGGAAAGTTCTTTACTTATATCCTTCTTTTCTAGTATGAAGCAATCTTCAATTCATTTATGAAGTGGCTATCCTCCCTACATTGAGCTCAATTTGGATTTACTTTTAGACACAGTACCATTTACTCCAAATAGAACCATTTCTGATTTATACTTTATTAGTAAAATTCCAAGGTGATAAGGTTATGGTTCTACCTTTTAGCTCATAATTTATTTGTAGAAAGTATGCCAACACGTGCTTTTCTTGATCATGCCTTCTGCCCAACTTGCCTCCGTATATGTACATGTGTGCAATTATCTGCCTTTAACCGGTAGTCTTTCTCTAAATAATCAAAGATAATGAAGAACTACGTTTTGCTTGTTATAGTGGTTGTTTTACATGTAGTTGGTCGTAGTCCTCAGCTCTAGATTTTGCTTTATCTCCATATTATTTAAATCCTAGTCTACTGATGCTCTATCATGAGTATCATCAGCATTCTCTTGATTGTGCTCCATCTATATTGTTAATTGTTATCTACCTAGTTTCTCAAGTCATGACCACTGATTTTCAAGTTGAATCCAGGAATAAAATCTTCATGGATGCTTTTAATCACATCTCAGATAACATTGACAAGATATATAATGAACTCACAAAGAGCAACATCCATGGGGTGGGTGGAACAACGTATATGAACTTGGAGAATCCTGATGAGCCATACCTAGGTGGCATAAACTACATTGCTATGTCACAAACATTGGAAAATCTATCTGGTGATGAGAAGACAGTTGCGGCACTTGCTTTGCTCTTTTCCATCCACAGGTATTAAAAAATGAAAGCAAAAAAAATCTGCATTTAGAGACCTTTTAGGTGTGTCAAATGAAATTTACTGCAGGCGTGCTGTTGATTTTTGTCTTATCTTCTTTCTGTGGATGCTTCTTGCACTTCAAAGAATATTCCTATTTAGCTATGCACTTCAAACCTTGGATGTAACTTTCTGTTCCATCTTAATATCTCTTCTAATTTCTTTGGAATTCTCAACCTGCTGTATCTGTAAACTTAATGTGCATAAATTATTATGCTCTTCAATTTCTTTATGTGTTGATATGATGGTTGACATGACATTCTATATAAACTATTCTTTGCTCATCACCTTTGGTTTGTTTTATTACTTTTACTATGATCAGTGGTACAGATAGTCCTATTTATTCAACAATGTTGTTGCTCAATGGAGTTGCTGTATACAGATTATTCCACAATAAGGAATTTCCTGACTAATCATATCCTGGGATTTGCAGTTTCAAACCTTCACCGTTTTTCATATTGGACGAAGTGGATGCTGCATTAGGCACTTTGAATGTTGCAACAGTTGCTGACTTTATTCGAGCAAAATCTTGTGGAGTAAGATCAGACACAGACAGTGTTCTTGACGGAGCATCTAGTTTCCAGAGCATCGTGATCTCTGCCAAGGATAAGTTTTATAGAAAAGCTGATGCCTTGGTTGGTGTATATCATAATTCTGAGCGAGGGTAAGAAATTTATCATTGCTTGCATTCTTGAGCTACTGCTTCCCCTACCTGATATGCAGATTCTGAACTTTATGCTTATTTTCCAGCAGCTCACAAACCTTGACATTCGATTTAACTAAATACCATGAATCTTGAGAGGAATTCGACACTGCTGTGGCCTGCAGCTCTTTATCAAGTCCACACGATGTTGAAGATGTATGTAATAGACAATGTACATGATCAGGATGATCAGGATGCTCGTAGACTCGTAGTTGTTAAATGGTATGTACTGCCAAATCACTTGTTTTTTTTGAGGCGCAGAATATTCAAATGTCACAACAATTAACATTAGCAACTTGATAACAAAATCAAGAGTAAAGTCAAAACTGGTCTTGAATATATGCTCATTTTATGATTTTGGTCTTATATTGTCTTTTGAGTTTTTGCATCATGAATATTTCAACTCGGATCACAATCGGTCTTAAACTAACTGTTTCGTCTATATTTAATGGTCAACGGTATTAAACTCGATTGAAACCAAATTAAATTGTTAAATATGATTCTTTATTATTTTGAAATTGAAATACTAGTATATTCTAAATTATTTTCTAAATATATGAAATGAATATAAGATTAGGGTTCCATCCCTTATTAGCTTGTGATCCAGAGATTGTAGTCGGTGACGTTGCAGTTGGATCACTAATTGAATGGCGCCGACGTTGACCGTTAAATATAGACGAAACAGATAGTGTAGGACCGATTGTTATCCGAGTTGAAATGTTCAGGATGACCAATTTTAGCCATTACTCTAAAATCAATGTGTCTAACATAGTAAAATAAGCTTTGTAGCCAAATACACTAATCGAGGTGTCTAACATTCCTTTACAAATAATAAAACTTATACTCCATCCGTCTTGTCTCAAATAAGGAGCTTCTTTTTGGGCATGAGATTTTGGGAAGTGTTGATTATTGGTTAGAGTGAACTACATAAATGTACTTGATCTTTCACTTTCGCAAATAAATGGTATCTGATCTTTATTTTATATCGTTTTTGATATCATGTGACAAAAATAACTTTGGGTACCAAACATGTGATTTTTTGCTTGTGGAGGTTATTTTTGGAAATTTCAATTAAATAGTACTCTCTCCATCCCATAATTGATGTCACACTTTCACAAAAGATGTCACATTTCCTTTTTTTTGGAAAAAATTCTCTTTCACATTAATATAAATATATTATTTTCTCGAGTAAAGGTCAAAACTGGTCCTGAACGTATGTCCATTTTATGATTTTAGTCCTACACTTTATCTTTTGAATTTTTTGGTCCTGTACATTTCAAATCGGATCACAATTGGTCCTCAGTTAACAATTCCGTTAATATTTAACGGTCAGCGATTTTAATTACAATTTTGACCAATTTAAGCAATTTTTAATTATTTAATAATCAAAACCAAAACCTCCGTCTTCTTCTTGCAAATCTCCAATAAACCCATCTTTCCTTTTCCCACAATAAGCTCGAGATTCCCCAAACAAATCCTCCAACAACCCGCTTCTACTCCTCTCCGCTGCCTCAAACTCCTCCGCCGCGTCACTCGACGACGACGCCGGAGTAAATTGGGGCAGATGAATTATCTCTCAAACAATCAGCTTTGCGGGTCGATACCGTTTTCCCTATCGAATTTCTCATCCCTCCAAATCCTATTGCTCGGCGGCAACAACTTCTCTGGGAGAATGTCTACATCTCAACTACCTGGACTTGAGCAAGAACAAACTCGCCGGCCCAATCCCGCCGGAGATATCCAACATCCGAATCCTCAACTACCTAAATGTATCACGGAACCATCTGACAGAAGGCATACCCTTATCCATCGGCTCCATGAAGAGCCTCACCACCGCCGACTTCTCCTTCAACGACTTCTCGGGCAGGCTGCCGGAGACAGGGTAGTTCTCGGTGTTCGACGCCACCTTCTGTTCGGGCAACCCCAAGCTTTGTAGCTCAACAGTGAACAACCCCTGCAATGTCACTGGTGGCGCCGCTGTGAAATCGCACAACGCGTTCAAGCTGGTGTTTGCTGTGGGGCTATTGGTGTGCTCGTTGGTGTTCGCGACGGCGGCCATCGCCAAGGCCAGGTCATTCAAGCGGGGCAGCGGGTACGGATTCATGGAAGACGACGGCGCAGCATTAAGAAGAAGGTTTTGGTTTTGGGTTAATTATTTTATTCAGAATAAATAAATATAAATAGGGATTAAAAAGTTATAATTAAGAGTTTAATTTGGCCAAAAATGAGATTAAACATGTTGACCATTAAATATGAACGGCATTGTTAACGGAGGACCAATTGTGATCCGATTTGAAATGTACAGGACCAAAAAATTCAAAAGATAAAGTGTAGGCCCAAAATCATAAAATGGACATATGTTCAGGACCAGTTTTGACCTTTACTCTTATTTTCTCTCTCCATCTAACATATAAAACAATATCTCCTAAAATCTCATGTCATTCTTCAACTATGCCCATCTTCTATGTGACGGAGTTAGTACCAAATACTCCCTCCGTCCATGATTAAAAGTCTCATTTCTAAATGGCACGGGTTTTAAGAAATGTTAAGAATAGTGAGTGGAAGAAAGCTAGTGGAATAGGGGTCCCACTTGTATATATCTATACTATCTAAAAGGGACAGTTTATTAAAATTACTTTTGTACCCTTTTAGGCTGGAAAACTGACTGCATGTGTAGCCATCTTTTTTTATTTCTTTTATTGAAGTCTTAACGTGAGACATCACTGATATGGCTCAGTTTGTATATACCGAGAATTTATTGTAGAGTTGCAGCCTATTTGTTGCGTTGCATAGGCTTTTTTTAAAATAATACTATTCAATTACTACAATATATCTAACTATTACAGTACAATATATTAACTTCTTATGGCTAATATTAGAATATATTTATTTCTTGTGCCTGATCTTCTATTCCTTAAAACTTTTTATGTATACAAACTTAAAAATATTTTTGAAATTCATTTTTTAAAGGAAAATGGGGAAAGAGTGAAAGCTGTCAAATTAAAATACTGTTTCAGATCCATTCACTTTCTATGGCAAGTTGTTCCTGAAAAATAAGCCTATATATAGTCAGTAGCATGTAATGTAATTTAGATACAAAATTGATGCAGCGAAAAAAATCTGTATATAGTCAGTTTCATGTAATCGACAAAATTGGTGCAGTAATTAAATGAGGAGTAACTCTGCTAAATCTAAAAAATTTGAAGTATTTAAAACTGATTTTTTTTTTAAAAAAATAGTTTTCTAAAGAAACTGGGGAAATGGTGCAGTTGAAATATTTACTCATTAAATTTAAAAGCATTTCAAGTAGTATATAAATTTGAAAAAAGAATCATGACTTTTTTAAAGAAAATGGCAGAAAGTGGGAGGGTGCTAAATATTATAAGCTTACTTCGAAAGCATTATCGAATTAATATATGCAGAGGATATTTAAAAAAATTTCAAGTATATAAATTTGAAAAATATGAAGAGAGAAATGTTTGAGAGAATATCAGAAGTGAGAAAAGACACAATTATCTATAGTATAGAGTAATTAAATGCAAATATTTGAACTAAACCAGTTTAGATTATTAAACCTGTCTCCAATGCAATATATTCCTGAAAAAGATAAATAATAGGTCAGTATTTATGTTGCTGCACATTTTATGCAAATTTTAAAGCAAAAGGAGAGGAAGAGCTTCAATTCTCCCCTTAGAAAATCAAATACAGGTCAGGAGAGAGAATTCCAGATACACACATTTATTGTGTGAGAAATGGAGAGACTTGAGAGAGAGAGAGACACACACACACACACGCAGAGAGAGAGATACAATCAGATAGAGAAACTGAATGTGCGAGAGGAAACAGCTTAATAAATACATACATCTTTTTTTGCTATGCAATGATTTAGATTATTAAACCTGTTTTCAATGCAATTTATTACTTGAAAAAGATAAATAATAGGCCAGTATTTATGTTTTTGAATTTATATATAGATAGTTGAAGTTATACATTAAACTTGCTTCAGAACATATATGCATTAAGACAACTTAAGATGCTCTCTTAATCTATTGTTTGAAATTATATATAGATAGTTCAAATTTTACATTAAACTTGCAACATACCATATTTGCAACTAATATAACTAAAGTAGCTCCCTTAATCTATTGTTTGATAGCAGTAGGGTATGATATACGTCTTAAGATGTATGGGAATAAATGGTACAGTGTTGACAAAATATAACTCACAGTACAGTTGTAGTTTAGAAGAGAAGTGAACTAATATTTGCAGATTTATGCTTTATTCGTTTGTAGAGATGTTAGATCAGACATTATTTATTGGAAATCTGTCGTAGAAAGGGTGTGATTATATTTATAGGAATTTATCTAAACTAAGATTATTTTTAAAATGAAATACCTTTTCGTATGCATTTGCCATTCTTCTGTATATAGAATTGGAGAGGTTGTTGTGGAAGCATCTACATTCAGACCTTTTGCAGCATCTTAGTAGGTAGCAGGATCTTTTTCCTTTGGAGAGAGTGCCAGGCGGCTGTTTTTTTAGGTTTTTAATCAAATTCCCTTTGCACTCATGTAAAATAGGGTTAGTTTAAATAGAGGAAATACCAATCAGAAAGGCCATTTATTAGGCAAGGCAAATGGACCACTTAATTGCTTTTACTGTTTTAATCGTTTTCCAAGACAAATGCACCACTTATTTATATACCTGATCATTAATGCGTGTAATGCATTAATTAAAATTGTAAATGCATTTTTCACACTAATTAAACATTAGAAACAGTTATTTCTACACTAACAGAATAATCTGTAATAATTTATCTATTATATTAGTAAAGATATCTGAAAGGTTCTCCTAATGATTCTGTTTTTTTGGGAATATGGTATGGTGTACATGTGTGCAGTGCATACTGGTCTCCAACCTCTATAAATATTCTTAGTCACTCAACTTACAAATCAGTTAGCTAATCTCTCTCAAAAAATTACATCAACCTGAGAAGCAATTCATAAACTCGAGTTTTGGTTGTTCTTCTTTCTTTACTTCTTTTCAAATCAGTAGCAAGTATGTTAGATATCAAAGTGTCTTACCATTTTTTGAAATATTCAGATGGAATCCTGTGGCTTTTCACTCATATCTCTACTTTTGTATCATGTTACCTGCACATGTAAATGCATTTGTTGTTATAGGTTGCCTTCAATGCATACTGCAATAATGCATTGAAATGTTAGTGATGTTAGTGCTCTACCATTTTGCTGATACATCTTTTACTCTTCTTGCCTTCACAGTTTTGGAACCTTTTGTTTCACTTATGCTGCAGAAATGAAGATTATGCTGTCATTTCTAAATGTCTCTCTTTTTGTTGCTTTCTTTCTGCACAAGTAAACAATGTTAAATAAGCTTCTTTGCTCACGGGATAGGAAAGTATCATTTGTTCGTCTGTTGTAAATCATGACAGAGGTATTGCTAGTGTGGACTCTGAAAAAAAATTAATATTTATCGTTGATGGTTTATTTTTGAAAATTATTTCTGGAAATTCTCTTTAGTTCTAATTTTTAATATATTTCTATTTTATTAAAAGAATATTTTTTGTTTTGTAGAATATTGGGACATTGCTATATCTTGAGTCACGAGTCGCGCAGGTCTGAAAATTTTGGTCTGTAAAGACGAGGATGATGATAGTAGGGGTGATTCGACTATTAATGTTGTTTACAAAGAGGTTTTCCAAAATTTATGAACTATTACTGTTTTGTATATAATATTTTGTTGAGTTTTTTTGTCTTTTTCTATTTAGCCTGTTTAAATTTTTTTTTTGCCTTTTTTTGCATATTGTTTATATTCTTATATGTTTTATATATTTATTTTTACTTCTAATCTTTTTTTCATCGGAAGTCGCACAATTTTATCTTTATTTACACATATTTTAAAAATCTTATATCCAGTGCATAGCACGGGTGTTGACACTAGTTAGTTTTAAATGATATGTGAGTGAAATGAGTTGGTGAAATGTGGGGTCTCTTTACCATTTATGGTAATTATGAACCGGGACTCTTATTCGTGGAGGACCAAAATGGAAAAACGGAACTCTTATTCGTGGACGGAGGGAGTATGTGATTTTTTTTCTTCATTTCTTATTTCTTTTTTCTTCTTTAGTTTCTTCTTCTTTCTTTTTACTTCATTTTCTTTTTTCTTTTTAGTATTTTATCTTCCTTTCTTCTTCTTTTTTCTCCTTAGTTTATATTTCGTCTTTTTTCTTTTCTCTTCTTATTCTTCTTTCTTTTTAGTGTTTTATATACATTTAATTTCATTCATAATATAAATCAAGAACAAACAACTAATAAATTAATTATTTAAACTAATTAAATTAATTGAATATTTTAAATTAAATTATTTTATGATACTCATTTTAGGGTTGAAACACCTAACTAAAATATTCAATTGTTTATATCATTATGAATTCAGTTCACAATTTAAATTTTTATTAAGACTATATTGATTAGTTATTAATTTAATATATAATAATAATAATAATAATAATAATAATAATAATAAAATTATTATCATATTATATGATTCATAATTTAAATAATTATAATATAATAATTTATTAATTAATACTAGGTTTTAGTATTATATCAATAATAATATTATTATAATAATAATGAAATATAATTATAGCTATAATTTTAATTAAGTATGTTTGAATGATACTAAAAATTAAATTATTTTAACTTATAATATTAAAATAATAGTATTAATATTGATTAATGATAATAGTATAAAGAGTGATGAGAATGAGTGAAGATATTATAATATTAATTTTGGTACTAGTTTTGTGTATGTCTAAAATATACTTTATGACGCAAACTGGAAAATGTATTTGTTTTCGGGAATTAATTAATTGAGCTCCAACTCATTTCTTAAATTAAATTCCAACTTCTCATAATTTAATTCACGATCCAAACATTAAATCCACTGGCCCAAATCAACAGAAATTCCTTGGCCCAATTCTTAATTAACTACTAAGGCCCAACAACCATTTAAAATAAATTGGCCCAACATCTTAAACAATTACTAAGGCCCAACTACCAAATAATTTCCTTCTCATCTTCCATCGTCACTTCTCTCTTCTCACATTTCAAAATTATTCCCAAATGAACTCTCTCTAAAGAAGAAGAAGCAGCGGCGACAGCCACTCTTCCATCTCCGGCGAATCGCCATCTCCGGCGTCGCCGGAGCCCTCTCCTTCTTCCCCTTATACATCTTCTCCCTTCAGACTCAATTATCTCAAAATTAGAAACCCTCTGTGAACAAGGGGGCGGCGGCGGCTTTCCCTTCATCTCGGCGACCGGCGATCTTCGCCGTCCTCTGTGTCGCCATTCCCGTCACCTCTCGCGATTTCCACATCTCTTCTCCAATTTCTCCCAGATTCGTCGAATTTCAAAATCCCTAAATTGGGAATCACATCGAAGAACCCGGCGGCGTCTCCTTCTCGTGCTCGCCGCTGCTCCGGTCGGCGCCTCCTCTGCGGCGCCGGCAGCGCATAGCACGCACCGCCTCTGCTCCATCGTCCTCTCTCTCTCCGTCCTTTCTCTTCCTCGGCGGAATCGCGCCTCACCTGCGTCGCCGGGCAAACTCGCCTCAGCGTTCTCCGACGAGCGCTCTCCGTCCAGCGCCGGCATCCTCGGCGAACCCAGCAGTAGAGAGGAGGCATCGCCTCCTTCTCTCTCTCTCTCAGCCGCGGCCTGCAGCAGCTCCGCCGAAATTTTCGGAGTCCGTCGACGCTCGCTCGTCGCCCGGCAGCCCCTCCGCCTAAGCTAAGCTTCCTCCCCTTCCCATTCTACTCAATTTCTAACAATAAAATGGAAAGCTTTGGGGCTCTCTAGTGCTTATTGATTCGAAACTTGGCTGCACTTAATCACTGGAAGGAGCTTGCTATTGTTTTTGCTACACTTAGTCTTGTTTCTATGATTGTCATACTTGTGGTTTACTGATTTAGGAGTATCTCATACTTGACTAAGCATTGGTACCCTCTGTTGGTGTTTGGTTCTTTATGCTTGCTACTGTTATGACTATTCTATTGAGCTTCTATGAATCTAAGTTATTGGCTATCTATTTTGGTTGATCTACATGATGCGATGGAGATGGGTGTTGAGGTTGTTTACCTCACTTGTTGAACTTGTATCAGTGGTGGCTGTCCTTGCCGTCACCACTCGCTGCGCTCTCCCTCCTCCCTCGCTGCTCTTCGCGCTTGGTGTTGTGTGGAATTTGTGGTGATGAAATGTGGTGGTGGAGGAGGTGAGGAGAGGCTGCTTATATGGTGCTAAGCTATTGAAAGCTAGGTTTGAGACTTGGAGCCAAAGGCTCCTATTTTGGGCTTGTTAGCTCTCTCACTTTCGAGCTTAATGATTGTGAGATTCTTGCCGTTTTGGTGTTTGTGGCTGATCTTCTTGGCTGATTTCTCGGCCTCGATCGACGGGGAGATGAGAGTTTGTCTCATCTTCTATTTTTGGGCTTGTGTAGGAGCTCGCTCTCCAATGCCCCTTTGTCTCGACTACCTTTTGATGTTAGAAGATATGGTGACCAAGATTTTCTTACCTCATGCTATACTTTGTAGCTTACTTAGCTACATTACTCACTAAATGCTCCATCTCTTTATTTAGCTTGTGCTTCCCTCTCTCTTTACTTGTGTGTCACTTTCTAACCCCAATTTGGTGTAAACTTTGTAGGTACATGGAGGCATTCTTGGAGCTTGTGGAGGAAAGCAAAATCGAGATTAAGAAAGAAAGGGAAAGAAAGAAGATGCTCCTCTTGAGCTCGTTTGGTTCTTCTCCCAATTTAGTTCGCTTCCAAACTTGAGAATTAAAGAAGTAGGATAGATAGCGTAGAATAGGTGTATGTTGATTTTATCACACTTGTAGGCATGTACTATTTCTATCATCCATGTATTTTATTTCCTCAAGGTGAAACCACATTTCTCTAATAAAAGTATTTTCTCCACTTTTATTCTTGAAACTTAAATTTCTCCTTGCATTTTATTTCCTCCACCGAAGATACTTAAATTACTCCAAAGTCGAATACAACGAGGAAAGTACGATCACACATCTTCTAAACGAAATTAATTAAGCTAATAAATCCTGATTTATCTCGAAAGAAGGGAACGAAATTTCGGGGTGTCACATTTCACCCTCCTTATAAGAAATTTCGTCCCGAAATTTGTGCAGCTCTACTTGAAAAGTTCGGGGTAACGTTCCTTCATCTTATCCTCCAACTCCCACGTGGATTCTTCTTGCCCGTGGTGCTCCCACAGTACTTTCACTGAAGTGATCGCCTTATTCCTCAATTGTTGCACTTTTCTATCCAAAATTGCCTTTGGCTTTTCTTCATAGCTCAGATCCGGATTAATTATCATCTCTTCTTGGTGAATCACATGCTTGGGATCAAAAACATACTTTCTAAGCTGAGATACATGGAACACGTTGTGAACGTTTTCAAAGCTTGGCGGTAGCGCCAATCGATAAGCTACTGGTCCGACCGCTTCCAAAATCTCATACGGTCCTATATAGCGGGGTCGGAGTTTTCCCTTGACTCCAAATCTGGTGATCCCTTTCGAGGGTGATACTTTCAAGAAAACCTTATCTCCTACAGTAAACTGCAAATCCGTTCGTCGAAGATCTGCATAGGACTTCTGTCTGTCCTGAGCCTCCTTGATCCTCTCTCGGATTTTTCTGACAACTTCTATCATCTCTTCGACCGCATCTGGGCCCAGAATTTTCCTCTCACCAACCTCGTCCCAATAGAGGGGTGATCTACACTTTCTTCCGTACAGAGCTTCGTACTGAGCCATATCAATCGTTGCTTGGTAGCTATTGTTATAGGCAAACTCTATTAGCGGCAGTACTTGTTCCCAATTGCTCCCTCTATCGAGCACTACTGCCCTTAGCATGTCCTCTAGCGTTTGAATCGTTCTCTCCGACTATCCGTCGGTCTGTGGATGAAAAACAGTGCTAAAATTCAGCTGCGTCCCTAGCTCTTTCTGTAGGCTCTTCCAAAATCTGGACGTGAATTTAGCATCTCTGTCCGACGTAATCGTCGCTGGTATGCCATGCAGGCGAATGATCTCCCTCACGTACAACTGGGCTAGCTTCTCCGGCCCGTATGTGATAGGTATTGGCACAAAATGGGCGCTCTTAGTGAGACGATTCACTATCACCCAGATTGCAGTATTTCCTTTTTGAGATTTCGGCAATCCCGTAATGAAATCCATAGCTATGTGTTCCCACTTCCACTCGGGAATTTCCAACGGCTGCAACCTTCCATAAGGTCGCTGGTGTAGTGCCTTCACTTGTTGACAGGCAAGACATTTCTCAACGAAAGATGCTATATCTCTCTTCATACCGTCCCACCAGAACTTCTTCTTTAAGTCCTGATACATCTTTGTACTCCCTGGGTGGGCAGTGTATGGAGTATCGTGCGCCTCGCTCATTATCTCGTTCCTGAGCTCTTCCTGGTTCGGAACACACAATCTCCCTTCGAAAGTGAGAGCGTTATCTGCCTCCTCCTGGTAGTTCTTTTGTTCGCCCGTTCTCACTTTTAAGCGAAACTTCTCTAGAGTTTCATCCCGTCTCTGGGCCTCGATGATTCTGCCTCTCAAATCGGGAATAACTACTAGAATAGAAACTATGCCTTCTACAGTTTCGGGTGCTCGCACCATTTCTAAACTCATTCTATCGAATTCTCGCAGCAATGCCTCTTCCTGAGTGAACAGGACAGCCACTTGGTGCTGGGTCTTCCGGCTCAACGCGTCTGCCACAACGTTGGCCTTGCCTGGGTGGTAATTTATGCCGCAGTCATAGTCTTTTACTAATTCGAGCCATCTCCTCTGTCGCATATTCAAATCCTTTTGCTCGAAGAAGTACTTGAGACTCTTGTGGTCCGTGAAAATTTCACACCTAACTCCATATAGGTGGTGTCTCCAAATTTTCAAGGCGTGGACCACTGCCGCCAGTTCTAGGTCGTGTGTTGGGTAGTTGAGCTCGTGTGGCCTGAGTTTCCGTGACGCATAAGCGATCACCTTCCCATTCTGCATCAACACACATCCGTATACACAACGTAGTCCGTCCCTGGCTTTGGGACTGCTAGTACGGGTGCGCTGGTCAACTTCTCCTTTAACAGCTGAAAACTCGCCTCGCACTCAGGAGACCATGAGACCTTGGTTCCCTTCTTGAGTTGCTGAGTTATCGGCCGTGCAATCTTCGAGAATCCTTCTATGAATGTTCTATAGTAGCCAGCCAGTCCTAAGAAACTTCGGATCTCGTTGGGCGTAGTTGGTACCTTCCAATTTCGTACCGCCTCTACTTTTGCAGGGTCCACTCGGATCCCTTCCGCTGTCACAATATGTCCAAGAAAATTCACCTCATTGAGCCAGAATTCGCACTTACTGAATTTGGCATACAACTTCTCCGCCCGAAGCGTCTCTAGAGCAGTCCTTAAATGTTCCTCATGTTCCTTCCTATTCTTAGAGTATATCAGCACATCGTCGATAAAGACTAGGATAAACTTGTCGAGGTAAGGATGAAAAACGCGGTTCATCAGGTCCATGAACACTGCCGGTGCATTCGTTAGTCCAAACGGCACCACTGTAAACTCATAGTGACCATATCTGGTTCGAAAGGTCGTCTTGGGCACACCGCTGGTTTAATCTTCAGCTGGTGGTATCCCGACTTCAGATCCATCTTAGAAAATACGCTAGCTCCTTTGAGCTGGTCAAACAAATCGTCGATCCTGGGTAAGGGATATTTGTTCTTGAGAATCAGCTTGTTAAGCTCTCGGTAGTCCACACACATCCTCATGGTCCCGTCTTTCTTCTTGACGAACAGTACAGGTGCTCCCCATGGCGAGACGCTAGGTCTGATGAACCCCAGGTCCAGGAGTTCTTGCAGCTGTACCTTCAGTTCATCTAGTTCCTTTGGGGCCATTCGGTATGGTGCCTTTGATACTGGAGCAGATCCTGGTTCTAGATCTATAGTGAACTCCACTTGCCTGTCTGGCGGCAAACCCGGTAGTGTGTCAGGAAACACATCCGGAAAATCACGAGCAATGTCGACCTCTTCCAATTTCCTTTCGTCTTTCTCCTCTTTGTTCAAGTAGACAAGGTATGCGGGGCATCCTTTCCCCATCAGCTTGTTGGCTTGCAACATCGAGATTACAAATTTTCGCATTCCTAAAGAAATTCCGTGGAAGCGGGTAGCTTCACCTTCGGGGTTTCCAAAAGAAATTTGCCTTTCTTTGCAAAGGATCGTGGCATGGTTTTCAGCCAGCCAGTCCATTCCTAGTATTATGTCCACATCCCACATGATCATAACACTCAAGTTGTTCGCTACAATCTTAAGTTCGTCCAGAGTGATTTCTAAGTTCGAGCAAGTACGAGAAATCTCTATACAACCTCCTACTGGGGAAACTATTTCCATTCTATGTTCTGACTCCTTAGTAGCGAGTTTCAAAGTAGTCACGCAATTTGCAGAGATAAACGAATGCGAAGCACCAGTATCAAACAGAAGCATAACAGGGGTATCGAAGAGCTTACCCATACCTGCCAAGTTTCCCCGGTTCACCTCTGGCTGCTTCTGCCTCATTGCATAAGCTCGAGCCTGCGATGGGAGTTTTGGCCTCTGCTGCTGATTCCTCGGTGCCTGCCGTGGATTTGCGCCAGGTTGAACATTCATTGCGCGCAGTTGTGGGTGCTGAGCTGACGGGTGAGATTTTGCTCCCGTCCCTGAAGTCTTGTTTGGGCAGTATTTGGCAAAGTGCCCAGTCTTCCCGCAGTTGAAGCAACCATCAAGCCCTGACTTGCAGATGCCGCTGTGCAGTCTGTTGCATTTGGGGCATAAGTTGGACTTTGGGGTATTCCCCTTGAATGATCCAGGGGTAGTTTGATATCCGCCACCTTGTGTCTTGCTTGGTCCATATCCTCCCCGCTTAGGCTCAGATTGGGCCTGCGGTCCTTCCCATTTCCTCTTGTCCATGGATGCTTGGGACTGTGCCAGAGGTGGAGCATGATTCACAGCTGACCCGGTTTTCTCTCCCGGCATAGCTGCCTCAATGTCCAGTGCTCGTCCTAGAGCTTCAGTGTAGGATAGTCCTTCATGACTGGCCAGAGTCATCCTTATCTCGTACCTCAGGCCGGTACAGAATTTCTCGGCCATCTTTTGGTCGGTGTCCACCTGATCTTGGTGCGTACCGAGTCATATTCCATTAATGTTATTCGTCCTTGTTCCATGCAATAGGGACTCCATTTCTCTATTCTCTATTTTCTCCCACACTTGTTGCTGCTAATTCGCCAACTCACTTGTCGTCAACATTTAATCTCTAACACGTAATCCGTGAGACTACTTGTGCTTCCTTTATAACTGATCTTGCATAACCATGGTGTAAATCTCTTTTTCTCGCGGCTCACTCATTCTTAATCGTTATACGTGTATCGATCGGTTAACTATTCTTATCTAATACGTGCGGCATTAAAGGGTCGTTGCGTGTGTTATCTTTACGCATATCTTGTCAATTGAGACTTATTTCTCATGGATATTTGAAATGGTCAAGGCCTTTCCTTTCCTGAGAGTCTTGCATCTGAAAATTTATTCAAACAGACTTATCTTGGATGAAACTGATTTTTTGATCGGAGAAATACTAAAAAGAGATCACTGTCTTGAGAAGGTACTCAAATTACTCAGGGTGGCAAGAATAGCATCTCTGGTGTGACTCCATGAATTAAAATTTGTCAACTCGCCATGAATGGTTTACAAGGAAACTGGGACTAAGTTCAATTGAACTTATCACATCCCTTAGGATTACGTGGGTTAAAAGGTCTTAGGTAAACCATACAGCTTGAAAATTTCTTGAAAGGAATGAAACATGTCTTGGAACAAATTTAATTTTAAATTCTCATAATAGGCATCAAATGAAAATGTCAATTCGACCGTTCTGAATCGAAAAGATCTTGATAACAATGAATTATGGCTCAGCCACGTTGAGGTCTAGAAAAATCAGGCATAGAAATGTAGGCAACTGCCATAAAATCGTGCTGACCTTTCTCCAATAATGTCAAAGCTAGTGAAAATGGAATCATATTGGAGAATTCTCAAGTTTTCCAAAAGGAATTTCCCAGACGGAACAATCGTGTAGTGTAATTGAATATGAGAAAATTTCATTCTTGCCAGAAAGAACTTGCCACACACGTGTTTGCAAAACAACCATAGTTGACGGAGTTGCAAGAAGAATGCGTCACTCGTTAAGGACCAGGTCTGGAAAAACGAGCTTAGTTTGAAGGTTCTGAAGACATACAACTTTTAGAAAGTGATGCGACTGGGCATGCGAAGTCAAAATATTGCTTGTACGAATGATGAGTAAGAAAAGTTGTTGTCAATCGACATATCTGAAAATACAAGAGCAAAGCTCGTGCTTATGAAAACTGGAAGTGAATTGCGATCTGATGTACCCAAGACAAGAAGTGGCACATTGATTTGCAATGCAAGTAGCTCAAGGTATCTGAAAGCAAATATCTAACCATGATCTCTGAACTTAAAATAAGTCACAATTTCATAGAAAGGGGAAAGTTTTTTCACCCTGCTTTGAATGAAACGCAGGTCGATCAAGAGCGTTAAACAAACCGGAAGGCACTTTAAGCATTTTCAAAGAGATTTTCTGGGAATCCAAGTAAGTAATGCTGATTAAAATTGTCTATTTCATCCACGTAGTGGGAGCATCTAGAGTCTGTCGCATGTACTTGAAAAGAAGCGAATTGAGGTATGAAAATCCATGTTAGGGAAGTCATCAACTATAGCCACTACATTGTGTGATCTAACGTCAACAAACAAAGTCCACAACTCAAATATAACGCTTCTATAGAGTCTCGGGAAATGTGACAGAATCGATACTCTCTTTCGGATCTAGTCGAGTGGCATAGCCACCGTGAGGATCTATCTTGTGATATTCCCTTATAGCATCGTTCCTCATTTTCCTTTTCAACGTTTGCCCCTCTTATGCTCTCGTGCACTGGGCGTCGGCTCTTCTCGCGCAAAAAGTCGTGTCACCGCGGATCACGCTTTCGTGCCTAACTCTGTCTAGCATTATCTCAAAATTGTTGCTTAGGAAAGAAATTATAAGATTATAGTTCATCCTTTGTAGTCTCATTTTGAGCTACATTCTTTTAGAAAACTCTTATTCACACTAGGTTCTTTCATTCTCGGCTGGGATTATCTCTGGTCATACTTGCATCGGTTATCTCAAAATTTCACTTCTTTACTTCCAACTTGGTTGAACGTCATGGAGATGATCGAGTCGATTACTTGGAATGATCTAGTGAACAAGTCTAGATCTTGACTGAAGAAAGTTTGGATCTCAGAGCAAGAAAGAAATTGAGTGCTCTGATACCACTCTGTCACGACCGCACTTTGCTAAGGATAGCGAAAGCGGGTAAATCGCGACTAATGGGGGATTAAAGAAACGGGGAAAGAAAGGGGGAAAGAACTTGTGAATATACTCGAAGGCCAAGTCGAACACTTCATAGAATAGAAGCCAAATGTACCATTTCATGGTCTTAGAACTAGAATGAATATTACATCAATAAATCAGAGTTCGAAGGTGAGATTCTAAGATGTCTCACTTCACAAAAGAGCAGCGGAATAAGTCCATACTAGACGACTTCGTGTATGAAGACACGAATCGTGAAAAGATCCACTAGTTATTTAGTAGCATCGACTCCGATCATATCTCCATCCTCTTGACGTTCAACCTGCACATTTATAAATACATGCAGGGCTGAGTTCAGGAGTACTCAGTGGACACATGCCGAAAACAAAACATACAGTATATAGTTGTCATCCATCTACAGTATCGCACAGGGGTTTTTCTTAAAAGGCCCGAGCTACCTAAATTCTTTGTGATCTTAAAAGTCCGACTGCAGTCTAAGTTCTTTTGGATCCTTGCCTTATCTGAGAATCGTGTACCGTGAAGGTGGCCACCTTCAGCGGACACATCGCCGGCCAACAGCTGATGGCTCACGGCTCGCGTGCACATTATTCCAAACAGGATTTGCGGTCCTATTGGGAACCGAATTCGTTAAACTCGGGCTGGCATCGCCAAAACCCACGGGCTACAACCCCAACAGATAGGCCTCAAAACAAACATTTTATGGAATGACAACAACTTTAAAATAATCACTGCTTCATTTTGAGAAAATGATTTTTAATAACTTCAAAAGTATTTGCTTTATATCCACACTATAGTGCTGGATATTAAAAGAAAGCCCACCTGATATGCTTATGTCTCAACTCAATTACTCGCTTTGGCCTCACTCGCCCTTAAGCAATTTATCCCTTGAAAATAAATAGCGTAGCACGCTAATTAATACTTGAATTATTTCTCTTTAGAAAGAATGCATGCATCCTACTGGATAGCACCTACATCTCAGTCTCGGCTTATAGGATTTTTCTTAATCCTACCTCGGCTTCACTACTCTGCAGAGTTTACTTATTCTCTTTATTAACTTTGGAGAAATTCTATTTTCTCTAACTTAAATACTCGGCCCTTATTAACAAGAATAGGAATTCTTGGAAAGTCTCTTCAAAAATTCTTCTCTTCGGATTTTTCTTAAGGCCGCCCATGGCGTCGCGGGGCGACGCCGGTCGGCTTTCGCGTCTCCCACTTTACTACTTTATTTTTTTTTCAGAATCTAAATAAATTATTTGGAAATTTATTCCTCGACCTTCGAGCTCCAACTCTATTTTTTTCCCATTTTTGGAAACTTAGTAATTTATTCGGGAATTAATTAATTGAGCTCCAACTCATTTCTTAAATTAAATTCCAACTTCTCATAATTTAATTCTCGGTCCAAACATTAAATCCACTAGCCCAAATCAACAGAAATTCCTTGGCCCAATTCTTAATTAACTACTAAGGCCCAACAACCATTTAAAATAAATTGGCCCAACATCTTAAACAATTACTAAGGCCCAACTACCAAATAATTTCCTTCTCATCTTCCATCGTCACTTCTCTCTTCTCACATTTCAAAATTATTCCCAAATGAACTCTCTCTAAAGAAGAAGAAGCAGCGGCGACAGCCACTCTTCCATCTCCGGCGAATCGCCATCTCCGGCGTCGCCGGAGCCCTCTCCTTCTTCCCCTTATACATCTTCTCCCTTCAGACTCAATTATCTCAAAATTAGAAACCCTCTGTGAACAAGGGGGCGGCGGCGGCTTCCCCTTCATCTCGGCGACCGGCGATCTTCGCCGTCCTCTGTGTCGCCATTCCCGTCACCTCTCGCGATTTCCACATCTCTTCTCCAATTTCTCCCAGATTCGTCGAATTTCAAAATCCCTAAATTGGGAATCACATCGAAGAACCCGGCGGCGTCTCCTTCTCGTGCTCGCCGCTGCTCCGGTCGGCGCCTCCTCTGCGTCGCCGGCAGCGCATAGCACGCACCGCCTCTGCTCCATCGTCCTCTCTCTCTCCGTCCTTTCTCTTCCTCGGCGGAATCGCGCCTCACCTGCGTCGCCGGGCAAACTCGCCTCAGCGCTCTCCGTCCAGCGCCGGCATCCTCGGCGAACCCAGCAGTAGAGAGGAGGCATCGGCCTCCTTCTCTCTCTCTCTCAGCCGCGGCCTGCAGCAGCTCGGCGGAAATTTTCGGAGTCCGTCGACGCTCGCTCGTCGCCCGGCAGCCTCTCCGCCTAAGCTATGCTTCCTCCCCTTCCCATTCTACTCAATTTCTAACAATAAAAAGGAAAGCTTTGGGGCTCTCTAGTGCTTATTGATTCGAAACTTGGCTGCACTTAATCACTGGAAGGAGCTTGCTATTGTTTTTGCTACACTTAGTCTTGTTTCTATGATTGCCATACTTGTGGTTTACTGATTTGGGAGTATCTCATACTTGACTAAGCATTGGTACCCTCTGTTGGTGTTTGGTTCTTTATGCTTGCTACTGTTATGACTATTCTATTGAGCTTCTATGAATCTAAGTTATTGGCTATCTATTTTGGTTGATCTACATGATGCGATGGAGATGGGTGTTGAGGTTGTTTACCTCACTTGTTGAACTTGTATCGGTGGTGGCTGTCCTTGCCGTCACCACTCGTGCGCTCTCCCTCCTCCCTCGCTGCTCTTCGCGCTTGGTGTTGTGTGGAATTTGTGGTGATGAAATGTGGTGGTGGAGGAGGTGAGGAGAGGCTGCTTATATGGTGCTAAGCTATTGAAAGCTAGGTTTGAGACTTGGAGCCAAAGGCTCCTCCTATTTTGGGCTTGTTAGCTCTCTCACTTTCAAGCTTAATGATTGTGAGATTCTTGCCGTTTTGGTGTTTGTGGCTGATCTTCTTGGCTGATTTCTCGGCCTCGATCGACGGAGAGATGAGAGTTTGTCTCATCTTCTATTTTTGGGCTTGTGTAGGAGCTCGCTCTCCAATGCCCCTTTGTCTTGACTCCCTTTTGATGTTAGAAGAGATGGTGACCAAGATTTTCTTACCTCATGCTATACTTTGTAGTTTACTTAGCTACATTACTCACTAAATGCTCCATCTCTTTATTTAGCTTGTGCTTCCCTCTCTCTTTACTTGTGTGTCACTTTCTAACCCCAATTTGGTGTAAACTTTGTAGGTACATGGAGGCATTCTTGGAGCTTGTGGAGGGAAGCAAAATCGAGATTAAGAAAGAAAGGGAAAGAAAGAAGATGCTCCTCTTGAGCTCATTTGGTTCTACTCCCAATTTAGTTCGCTTCCAAACTTGAGAATTATAGAAGTAGGATAGATAGCGTAGAATAGGTGTATGTTGATTTTATCACACTTGTAGGCATGTACTATTTCTATCATCCATGTATTTTATTTCCTCAAGGTGAAACCACATTTCTCTAATAAAAGTATTTTCTCCACTTTTATTCTTGAAACTTAAATTTCTCCTTGCATTTTATTTCCTCCAACGAAGATACTTAAATTACTCCAAAGTCGAATACAATGAGGAAAATACGATCACACATCTTCTAAACGAAATTAATTAAGCTAATAAATCCTGATTTATCTCGAAAGAAGTGAACGAAATTCCGGAGCGTCACAATTACCCTTACATTAATTGTTCATTAATATACTTAATTAAGGACATTGCTCTAATTATGCATATTCAATTATTTTGTTAGCATACGACCTTTATATTTATGGTTGACAGTATTTTTTTTTTTAATCTCATCTTTCTTTCATTTATTTAAAGACACATATTTAAAGTTTTAAAATAGTGTAATTTCATTATATATTTAGTGTTCATTTATCGATCTAATAAAGTAAGATATATTTATCAAGCAAATAATTTATAATGGATTTCTTATCAAATTAGTTTTTATAATTTTAATTTAAATAAATTAATAAGTCTACACAATTAATATTTGTTCTTTCCAAAATTTAATCTCTATATATACTTAATTTCTGAAACGTTACAATTGAACCTCGATAAAAATAAAATCATATGTTCTTATCTCGTCAAATTTCCTTATAAATAGTACTATTAGACTTCTTGGCTCCACTCAACTCAACGGAATTGTTAACGGAGGACCAATTGTGATTCGATTTGAAATGTACAGGACCAAAAAATTCATAAGATAAAATTTAGAACCAAAAAGTCAATAAAATGCGCATATGTGTATGACCAATTTTGGTCTTTACTCTATGTAATATTACTAATTAAGCTTAGTAATGTTGTATAGAGTAATATTACTAATTAAGCTTAGTAATGTTGTATAGAGTAATATTACTAATTAAATTTAGTAATATTAGTATCACCATAATGTTCAATTTCAAGGTCATACATAATATAAAGTTAAAATAGTTACTTATTTTATAGCACAATTAAGAAAACAAGTCATACTATGTAAAACTAACGATATTATAATCACAAAATAAACAATAAAATACAAAATACGGAGTTATCTTATATAAAAATTAAAATACAAACTAACTAATGGTATATAAAAAGTATAAAAATAGAAAGAAAATCAAAATCATACAAAGCACATTACGAATATAATTAAGATATAAAAATAATATAGTAATAAAATATACTAACTTCCTAGTACTATTACTTAAAAAAATATAAAAATCTGCCTAATATTTGTAAAAATAAAGTCTAATCTAATGCATTAATGAAAACAATATTAGTACAATTTAGCTAAAATCAACACAGATATATATCTAATTTGATTTGGCATGTATAATCCAATTAGGCTATATTAGTCCATATTTAAATTAATCTTATGTTAAAGAGACAAAGGGATATTATGTCATGGAGACATTATGTCTCTAAATCACTACTGAAAACTGAGTAATCATTCAAATGGATAGCTATATAATTATAGCTAATAAAAAAAAGATGAATTTATTATTCATTCATACTCTTCGTCATAAAATTATTAGAATATATTGGTAGGTATTTTGAAAAACATTAATTTTTTTTCACTTTCTCGGCACTTTATAAGATCTATGTAATCATAATTTCAAATGAATATATTGACATAAATAATTGTCATTGTAGTAAAATCACACGCTATAATAAACTATCAATATTATAATTTAACTAATTACTGATGAGCAATTTCATCGTGCGCTCTAAGTCTTTACCTCAAAAGGCATGAAACAAAATTAAATATACTAATAGTAAGTTTTAAATTAAAATGCTAATTGTCATTCGTATTCAATTATTTTATTATTAAGTACTCTGCAATTCCAAAAATTACTCTATAAATTATAAAAATAACTACAAGTAAATATATATGTAACACCTCTTACCCGATTATTTTAATAATCGTATAAATAATGTCACATTTTGGTACAAATCTTGATTTAATAGAAGATGATCCCCTTTTTGCGCGCGCGCGCACACACACACACACACACACACATATATATATATATAGGATTGAGATCAATTGAGATTATTTAGGCTTATTGAGAAATGAGATGCAATATCAGCCATTCATTTTTATTAAATGAGTGGTCCAGATTTTTCCACATGGAAAATATCTTTAGATTAATTAATTTTAAAATGGCAGAATGGTAATATCATAGTTAATTTTATTCAATAAATATTTTTTTTAATTTTTAATTTTAATTTTTTTAAAAAAAATTTAAATTTTATTTTATTTTTTTAAAAAATTTTTAAATTTTTTTTTTCGTTTTTTTATTATTTTTTATTTTTTTAATTTTTATTTTTCAACTACATATACAATTCATGTCAACTACACACATATAATGTCAACTATGTGTACAATTCCTGTCAACCACACACACAATTCATGTCAACTACACATATATAATGTCAACTATGTGTACAATCCATGTCAACTACATATACCATTCATGTTAACTACACAATATAATTTCAACTTCATGTACAATTCATGTCAAATAGTATTTATTGAATAAAGTTGTTGACATTTGATGTGTAGTTGACATGAATTGTACATATAGTTGAAAAAATAATTAAAAAAATAATTATAAAATTTAAAAAAAAATAAAAAAATAAAAATAAATTAATAAAATTACAATTATGCCCCTCTGTTGACATAAACTACATGTTGTTGACATTTCACAAGTATTCTGGATGAGTGACCCATATTGCATCTCATTTCTCAATTTAGCTAAATAATCTCAACCTAACAAGACTCTATATAGGAAATTTGCATTTATATGTATTCTGGATGAGTGGCCCATAGGAAATTTGCATTTTAAATGTAGAACACAGAACCAAATAAAATAAATCATTACAAAAGATCATAAAGTTATTGTAAGATCATTTGTAATTCATTATAGGAAATTTGCATTTTAAAATAAATTAAAATAATCCAAAAATGTACTAGTTCATTTTAAGAAGCAGATTACTATATTGAACTAATAATGAAAGAACAATGACCTTAATGGTCTCCTACAATGAAGTATTTTCATATAGTTCCATGTTCTACTACATTTAAGATTGGTTCTACTACAATGAACTATTTTCAGTATTTAGTGTAAGGATGTGAATACATTCCATTTGGAAAACACAAAACTAATTATAAGGCATTGATCTTTTCCATCTAGTGGCCAATTTATATGCCAAGTGTAATTAATAAAAATATTAAATAAATTTTAAAAGGTTAGTTTTGGGAGATGAATATTGCAGCGGTTATTTTCTTTCCTTGATTATCTCCCTTTATGTAAACGTGTATTTTATGATTGATTATATTTGATTTTATTTCCTTAGATAATCCTGTACCTTTTGAAACTCACGCAGACGAAGACTATATATTCATTCTCCGCTACAGAAACTCAGCGAAATTGACAAATTTGTGTTTTTATATCCATGTACCTACTCAAACTCGACCAACTCGATTAGCGATGAAAGAAGATATTGTCGATTTGTAATTCCCAAATACTGAAACAAGATGAATTCCGTAATTCTTTATGCGTTGTCTATAATTTGTATAAATTTTTATATGAACACTTTGTGCTTAGAACTTGTGTTTATTTGACGTTGATGTTGCAATTTTTCATTTTAAGTATGAAATTTTGTTATAATTAACATTTTTTGTATAGTTGTCAGGGGCCATTACAGTAAATAATGTACGAAAAATGACAATTAGTGTAGATGTGTAATACTAAATGGTGTACATGTTTAAAGATTTAATGTTTGGAGAGAGTTGAATCCATACACTTTGGGTTTAACAATCCATGGGGCTAGGTTGTAGTACCCACTCACAAACAAAACTATCACCAAGGGCAGAGAGTTTAAATTGGTCCCTAAGCGTTTATTAATCCATGGGGCTAGGGTATAATACCACTACATGTACTGAATTTTATTTTTTGCGTGTTTTGGATTTCATACAGTAAATAATGTACGAAAATTGGCCTTTAATGCACATGCGTTACACTAATGATGTACTTGTGTAAGAATTTAATGTTTGGTGGGAGTTGAATCCAATAGCGTTTGAGTTTAGCAATCCATGGGGCTAGGTTGTAGTACTCACTCACAAAATGAAATCATCACCAAGGGTAGAAAGTTTGAATCATTCCCTTAGGGTTTAACAATTCATGGGGCTAGGGTATAGTACTACCACATGCTTTGAATTTCGTTTTTTATATGTGTTTTGGATTGCATACAGTAAATAATGTATGAAAATGGACCTTTAATGTACATATGTAATATGAATGATGTACATGTGTAAGGATTTAATGTTTGGCGGGAGTTAAATCCATATCCTTTGGGTTTAGCAATCAATGGGGCTAAGTTGTAGTACCGACTCACAAATGAAACCATCACCAATGGCAGGGATAGAATCATTCCCCTGTGGTTTAGCAATCCATGGGTTAGGGCATATTACCAACACATGCGTAAAATGCTTTCTAGTGTGTGTTTTGGATTTTATACAGGAAATAATGTACGTATATAGTCTTATAATGTGCATGCCTAATAATGAATAATCTATAAAAGTAATCGTATAATGTATATTGTTTTGGATTCTGTTTGGTGACAATTATATATATATATATATATATATATATATATATATATATATATATATACATATATATATATATATATATATATATATATATATATATGTATATATATATATATATATATATATATATATATATATATGGATATATTCATGTCCATCTTTGATTTTATGTTCTATTCTCCTTTTTAATCTTGGCCATTTAATTTAAAGATCTTATGGCCCAAAATAATGCCACATGTAATTAATTAAAATGCTTAAAAAAATCGTGTAGGGTGTTTTAGGAATTCACAATGGAGTTAGTTATGGAAACTTGCTTGATTTTCTCTTCACAATATATTTCATCGGTTTTTTTTCATGGAATTACCAGAATCTTTCTTCTCTCTCCAAAAAATCTTTCTGTATCAATACATCACTGAGGAATTAATAAGATTGGATGCATCGTAAATCTGGAGAAATTCGTGAATCAAAAGAATTGAAAAAGTTCCATCGTTTGTGATTTTGTTCTTATTCTCCAACAATGGAAGAAGGTAATTTAAGGTCTTCACATGTCTATTATGAATCTGAGTTCGTTCATCTCATTCATATTTTAGGAGTTTTGCGTTTAATCATTCGCAGGGTTTTGTTTATTTTCTGTCGTGTTTGAATGTATTGGGCGAATTTAATATAATCTTCTAGGGTTTAGCAGTAATGGTGGTCATGGTGTAGTATGTTGTTGAGCCGACGAGTTTCAGTTTTCTGTCTAGGGTTTAGTTATTTTCTCGGCTACTGTATGGTGTTTATCGACGTATGTAATGTACAAATATTAAACTGTAATGCACTATTTGTTATCAGTAATGTACGATTTATATCATGTAATGAAACCTAATTCACGAATGCTTGTTTTTTTGATCTGGTTTTGAGTTTGTTCATCTCGTTGACATTTTAGGAGTCGACGCGTTTCATTGATTTGTCTTGGGTTTAGTTATTGTCTCGGCTACAGTGTGATACCAGCAAACAAGGAATGAGGAAGGCGGCGGACGGTGTTACTACTTGGTATCAGGTGTATGCAATATGGAGGGCTGCAAGAGGTCGAACGAGGAAGACGATGTAGAGGTCCATCCTCCGGATGTTGTAAAGACGAAGGGTCATGCTAGCAGCTCCGCGAGCCGATTGGTTTCAAAGAGAGAAAAGGCTATAAAGGAGGCTGCTAGGCCTCTTAGACGTTGTAAGGCGTGCGATGAGTTGGGCCATCACGACTCTAGAAACTGTCCAATGCTTAAAGAGATGGAGAAGGAGAAAGCGCTTAGCAAAGGAAAGAGGAAAGCTTGATGTGTTTTGTAACTAAGAAAATAATTTTTCATCTCGGATTTGTTCTTATTCTTTGTATCGCTGTGGTCATTTTTTGCAGAATAACTCTGTGGAGTTGCTATATTTATTGTTGATTATCGACTTAAAACCTTGCATTAATTATGATATTATATGCATCACTCCCTCTATTTATTCCATTAATTGAGTTTTTTGGTTTTGTGCATTAGCGCATTTATAAGCTTGCATTAATAACGATATTCTGTGCATCATTCTGTCGTTTTGTTCCATTTGTCGAGTTCGTTCATAATGTGCATTATCGATTGATATCCTTGCATTAATAATGTATATTTTATGCATCACTCCGTTTATTTAATCCAGTACTCCATCACTTTGTTAATGTTTGTTATAGTCTTTTAGACTTGCATTAAACCCGCCAGGTTGCGCAGCACTCCCGTTTATTTGTTCCATTACTCCATTACTCTGTTATTGTGCATTATCGTTTTATAGCATTACATTAATAGGGCTATGTTGTGCATTACTCTCGGTTATTTCATCCATTACGGATACAACAACTATTAGTCCTAAGTTTGTAAATAGTTTATCCTTTATCTCTGTACTACATCACACACTAGTACCAAAAAATGCATCAGTTATCAAGTGAAATGTATGGTTCAAAACATGCGTCATTTGACAAAATCAAAATAAGTCTTCATTGCGTGAACTTGTTGCAGCCTCTTCCTCGGCTAACCTTTTCCGCAGTTTCTCAGCTAATCCTATGGGAATAACATCGTCTACGGCTTGGTCAAACTCAGGCCGACGGTGCTTGGAACCTGCCCAGAACAGGTAAAACCATGATTTAGATCAAATAATCTATGCGTTTAACTAACTAATGCACGCCAAGTATTTATCAATGCACAGAACTGAAGCTGTAATGCACAAACACAAACATACCAATATATCAATTGCTAAAGGGATGCATCCAACAACTTCATGCCAAACTCAGAACGAAAATGCCAAATAATCTAAGCGTTTGAATTAGTAATGCACGACATCTACTCGCCAATGCACAGAACTGAAACTATAATGCACAAACACAAAGACATGAATATATCACTTGCTAAAAGGGATGCATCCAACAGATTAATGTCAAACTCCCACAAAACAAAAATGCCAAATAATCTATGTGTTTGAATTAGTAATGCACGACATCTATTTACAAATGCACAGAACTGAACCTACAATGCACAAACACAAAGATAGCAATATATCACTTGCTGAAGGGATGCATCCAACAGATTCATGCCAAACAATCACAAAACAAAAATGAACAATTACCCACAAAATTGAGGGAATGATGCATAACCTTCATTCTGTTCTGGCTGGCTTTTGTAAGGGCGTTGTCTTTTAGTCATTCTATATCTGCGCGACGAGAGGGCAAAAAACGATGAGTTTTCAACCATATCTCAGTGTTTTTTCACCCAAAAAAGGACAAAAAGTGTACATATTGGCCGGAAAACGAGCATACAGTAAATAGAATGCTCACAATACCAATGTCTCCAACAAAAAAACAGTATCTTTTGTGCATTACACCAACTGCAAAGTAAACCGATGCAAAACCCAGATCCAAAAGAAAAAAGTAATTGTTTTATCAAGGATGAACAAAACCCTATCTCTACCAACTGCAATTTCATTTTTTCTAACAAAATCGAGCCACATAATTTTGTGCATTATTTCGATTACAAACTCAAAATCGATGTTTAAGAGTGTTTGTGACTTCAATCGAAGTTTACGAGTGTTTGTGCCTACCAAAAGACAAAAGAAGACACTTAGGGTGTAAAAGGACCTTAATGTTACCCTATATATATATATATATATATATATATATATATATATATATATATATATATATATATATATATATAAGGTTGTGATCAATTGAGATTATTTAGGCTAATTGAGAAATGAGATGCAATATCAGCCACTCATTTCTATTAAATGAGTGGTCCAGATTTTGCCACACAATAAATATTTTTAGATTAATTTAATATGAAAGGGTATAAGGGTAATTTCTTGATAATCTGCCAATTTCGCCTCCCTTTCCATCGTCTTCCCTCCCCAATCTCTAACGCCTAATCCTCCGCTCCAATTCCTTCTCCGACCCTCTCCCAATCTCTCTTTCTTCCCCCGATTCCGTTTTCTCTCTACACTTACCAGGACTGCAGAGATCAAATGGTAAGCACTCACTACTGGCCTTGTTTCGATTCTGAGCTCGATTTAGTGTTCTGATGAATTTTGCGTTTCTCTAAATTACTGCGATTCGACTGTGTTGTGATTTTTTTTAACCGATTTTTGTGATTTTTTAGGCGTTGCCGAATCAGCAGACTGTGGATTACCCAAGCTTCAAGCTTGTAATTGTCGGCGATGGTGGTACAGGTATTGGATTCGACTTAAATCTCGAATTTGAGGTTTTTCTTTTTTGTTTTTGTGTGTTTACCTTTACATCTGGATTCGATTATATTGTTTGAAGTGTTGATTGTGTTTTTGGAGAACCTGAGCCATTTTTCTATGTGTAGTGAGATTAATTAGCATTGATTTACTTGTTAGACATTTAGGATTATTTCTGAAGTCTACTTGTTTTATTGCTATTTTATGAATATAGTGTATGGTAAATTTATGTTTTCTTTTTCGTTTTGATTTAGGACTTCGGATGGTAGGGTTTAGTCTAGGTTTTATGCGATTTTCTTTTTCTATAGAAATACTTTTAATGAATAGCCTTTTAAAATTTTTATGTGATTCGAAATTAAGTTTTGTAGTGGAAAAAATAAATTCTATTAATGTCTGATGCTTCAAATATTAGCTTGTATGTATCGCATGTCTAGTTCAATAAGTAGAAGAAAGATCATACGAATGAGTCTAATCAATGGTGTATCTCTTTAACTCTATGACAGGGAAAACTAGATTTGTGAAGAGGCATCTGACTGGTGAATTTGAGAAGAAATATGAGCGTAAGCCTTTACTTTGTCATTTGTCAATAGTCTCAGTACATTTCATTTCCTTTTTTCCTCTTTTGTCTTTCCTTGTGTTTTTATTGACAAAGAGATCTGCTTTGAACAGCTACAATTGGTGTGGAAGTTCATCCTCTTGATTTTTTCACCAACTGCGGAAAGATCAGATTTTATTTCTGGGACACTGCTGGTCAGGAGAAGTTTGGTGGTCTTAGGAGAAGTTTGGTGGTCAGGAGAAGTTTGGTAGTCATAGGAGAAGTTTGGTGGTCAGGAGAAATTGGACACGCTCCAATTTCTTGATAAGCTACGACGTCTACTACCTCAATCTCTTGCAAATCGCCGATGCAGAGGATATGAACTCGCTCCTAAATCAATTGTGAGTATTAACTCGCTCCTAATTCAATTTTTATTTCAGTTATGCACTGTGATTGTGACAATCTTCATGATTATTTGAGCTTAATTTCGTTGAGGTTTGAGGAGATTCTCATGGAGACTGAGATTTGAATAAAGTGTACCATGATTTTCCTGAACTAGTGTGTTGAAACTGTTGCAGGCTTTGAAAGGGGGATGAGGGAGAAAGTGCAAATTATAAGTGTTATTTTGTTAGTTGTTGACATTTTAATATGAGTTGTTGACATTCGATATTCTCGCTACTGATATGTGAATTTTAAGTGTTATTTTGTAGTTGTTGACATTTTAGTAGAGTTGTTGACATTCGATATTCTCGGTATTGATATTTGAATTTTAAGTATTATTTTGTAGTTGTTGACATTCGATATTCTCGGTATTGATATGCGAATTATAAAGGAAGAGATTTTGTCTGGGTTCCATTTGATGTCATTACCAATGCAGTCAAGTATGTTTCTATCATTAATTCATCTGAGTGATTATATTCTGTCTATAGCTTATTACAGATCTCAGGTGTTTATTTATTTATGTTTTATGTGAGAGATAAGGTGTTGATGATACATTGTCCTTGAGGATTGAACTGGTCATAGTGAAATATTTTCTTTACTGCTAGATTTAGAAACAGATCTATCAATGTTCCTTTCACCAAAATCCAAGATGAGATTTATCATGGCTCTTTATTAGGCTTTTATGTTGTTTCTCACTTTATGGGTCAAAACTGTAGGTTGTGATACTAACCTCTTAATAGGATGGTAATTTTTTAAAGCAGAGGAGCATGTCATGGTTTGTTTGTGGCTAGGAAATATTATAGTGTTCTTAGATGATTTAGTAATCCTATATGCTCTAGGCATAGCTGAAATACTAAGGATATATTTCCAAATAATGCAGGACTGTAGAGGGGCATTTAAAGACTTTCAGTCATCGTGAGAGGAAGAAGGTAAAGTATTTCTTCTAATATTTCATTTCCAAATTAGTTTTTCCATGAGAAAAGTGAATTCTCAAAAGTTGATAACGTGCTATTAATATTGCTTGTATCACAATTCAGATGCCGGACATGTTGAACTGGTTCAGATGGTGTACATGGGATGCCTTCTATACTAATGTTACTGCCCAAGGGGTGAAGCAGGGTTTGGAGAGGTAACCTGGTTACATTCTAGTGTGGCCTGACCCTTTGAAATTTCATCAACTTGATGTTATTTTCTTTGCTATTTCTTAACACAATTTGGAGAAAGGCGGGATTCCCCCAAAGTTTTATAATAATTGATGACGGGTGGCAGTCAGTTGACATGGATCCAACTAGTGAGAAAACATAAGCAGATAACTTTGCTAAGTGAGTCCATTTATCATCTAATACCTTTCATTTGTTCTTGCTACTCTTTTCTATCACTAACTGTTGTACTTTGCTCATTCTTGTGTCCAGCTTCGCGAACAGATTAACAAATATCAAGGAGAACCACAAATTTCAAAAGGATGGGATAGAGGGTGAAAGAATTGAGGATCCAGCAAAAGGAATCCAGCACATTGTTTCAGAAATCAAAGATGAACACTCTGTCAAGTATGGCCTCTTAGTGATCTTACTTTTTAAGTGTTATTTGTTAGTTGTTGACATTAGATATTCTCGATATTGATATGTGAATTTTAAGTGTTATTTTAAGTTGTTGACATGAAGATATTTATTTTTGACATGAATATATAGCTCGTTGACATAATAATGTTTGTTGTTGACATGAATTATATAGGTTGTTGGCATAAATTTTATGAAAAATGTTGTTGACATAAATTATATGTAAAACATTGTTGTTGACATGAATTATATGTAAAACGTTGTTGTTGACATAAATAAAATAGGTCGTTGACATGAAAATATTTGTTATTGACATTAATAATTTGTAAAATGTTGTTGTTGACATAATAGTTGACATAAATAACGTTTGTTGTTGACATCGTAGTTGACATGAATAATGTTTGCTGATGACATCGTAGTTGATATGTGAATTATAAGTGTTATTTTTTAGTTGTTGACATTTTAATACGAGTTGTTGACATTGGATATTCTCGGTATTGATATGTGAATTATAAGTGTTATTTTTTAGTTGTTGACATTGGATTATAAGTGTTATAAGTGTTATATTGATATTGATATGTGAATTATAAGTGTTATTTTTTAGTTGTTGACATTTTAATACGAGTTGTTGACATTGGATATTCTCGGTATTGATATGTGAATTATAAGTGTTATTTTTTAGTTGTTGACATTGGATACTCTCGGTATTGATATGTCAATTGTAAGTGTTATTTTTTAGTTGTTGACATTTTAATACGAGTTGTTGACATTCGATATTTTTGGTATTGATATGTGAATTGTAAGTGTTCTTTGTTGGTTGTTGACATTTTAATATGAGTTATTGACATTCGATATTTTCAGTATTGATATGTGAATTATAAGTGTTATTTTTTAGTTATTGACATTTTAATACGAGTTGTTGACATTGGATATTCTCGGTATTGATATGTGAATTATAAGTGTTATTTTTTAGTTGTTGACATTGGATATTCTCGGTATTGATATGTCAATTGTAAGTGTTATTTTTTAGTTGTTGACATTTTAATACGAGTTGTTGACATTCGATATTTTTGGTATTGATATGTGAATAGTAAGTGTTATTTGTTAGTTGTTGACATTTTAATACGAGTTGTTGACATTCGATATTTTCGGTATTGATATGTGAATAATAAGTGTTATTTATTAGTTGTTGACATTTTAATACGAGTTGTTGACATTCGATATTCTCGGTATTGATATGTGAATAGTAAGTGTTATTTGTTAGTTGTTGACATTTTAATACGAGTTGTTGACATTTGATATTCTCGGTATTGATATGTGAATTGTAAGTGTTATTTGTTAGTTGTTGACATGAAGATTTTATTTTTGACATGAATTATATAGCTCGTTGACATAATAATGTTTGTTGTTGACATGGATTATATAGGTCGTTGGCATAAATTTTATGAAAAATGTTGTTGACATAAATTATATGTAAAACATTGTTGTTGACATGAATTATATGTAAAACGTTGTTGTTGACATTGGATATTCTCGGTATTGATATGGCAATTGTAAGTGTTATTTTTTTAGTTGTTGACATTTTAATACGAGTTGTTGACATTCGATATTTTTGATATTGATATGTGAATAGTAAGTGTTATTTGTTAGTTGTTGAAATTTTAATACGAGTTGTTGACATTCGATATTCTCGGTATTGATATGTGAATAGTAAGTGTTATTTGTTAGTTGTTGACATTTTAATACGAGTTGTTGACATTCGATATTCTCGGTATTGATATGTGAATTATAAGTGTTATTTATTAGTTGTTGACATTTTAATACGAGTTGTTGACGTTCGATATTCTCGGTATTGATATGTGAATAGTAAGTGTTATTTGTTAGTTGTTGACATTTTAATACGAGTTGTTGACATTCGATATTCTCGGTATTGATATGTGAATAATAAGTGTTATTTTTTAGTTGTTGACATTTTAAAACGTGTTGTTGACATTCGATATTCTCGGTATTGATATGTGAATTGTAAGTGTTATTTGTTAGTTGTTGACATTTTAATACGAGTTGTTGACATTCGATATTCTCGGTATTGATATGTGAATTATAAGTGTTATTTTATTGAATGTTGATTGTTGAAGATTCGAAGATTTGAAGATTTGAATGTTGAAGATTCGAAGATTTGAAGATTTGAATGTTGAAGATTTGAAGATTTGAATGTTGAAGATTTGAATGTTCAAGATTTGAAGATTTGAATATTGAAGAGATTTGAAGATTCGAAGATTTGAACATTTGAATGTTGAAGATTTGAAGATTTGAATGTTAAAGATTTGAAGATATGAATGTTGAAAATTTGAAGATTTGAATATTTAAATGTTGAAGATTTGAAGATTTGAATGTTCAAGATTTGAAGATTTGAAGATTTGAATGTTGAAGAGATTTGAAGATTCGAAGATTTGAATATTTGAATGTTGAAGATTTGAAGATATGAATGTTGAAGATTTGAAGATTTGAATGTTGAAGATTTGAAGATATGAATGTTGAAGATTTGAAGATTTGAATGTTGAAGATTTGAAGATTTGAATGTTGAAACTAGAGTTTTAGAGAGGATTTTAGAAAATGATTTCAAACACAATTTAATGAAAAGATAATTATACCCCCTTGTTGACATAATGTGGTATTTGTTGACATTTTGTTAATCTTGTGGATAAGTGGCCCATATTGCATCTCATTTCTCAATTTAGCTAAATAATCTCAACATAACAAGACCATATATATATATATATATATATATATATATATATATATATATAGAGTCCCATTATCCACAAATCCACTCTTAAAGACCGAACCACCGAACCCTACCAAATTAGGGCTTTTAGATCTAGTTTTTTATGGATAAGATACATAAATTTATAAATTATTTTCGCCTTCATCACGAGCCTATTTTAATTCATCCGAAGGTAAATAAGTCATACTAACATGCTACGAAGATTTAACTTCGTTCCAGAATATATTACTTCATTCTAATAGGTTTTTACTTCATTCTAGTATGTTATTACTTCATTCCAGTAGGTTTTTACTTCATTCCAGTACTTAAATGTGGTTTCGCCGTCGCGTGCCGTTCTTTCTCTCTACAATATCTATCACCAACGCCATGGCGCTAATATGGTTTAATAAACACATGGAATAATGTAATAAACTATTGGAATGAAGTATGTGTAGAAGCATTTGAAGTACAGAATGAAGTAATAAACCTATATAATGAAGTAAAATGGGCTTATAATGAAGCCGAAAAAATTTTCACAGCAGCACATCTCATCAAAAAAACTAGATCTAATGGCCCAGATTTGGTCTCTAGTTCGGTCTTTAAAATTGGTTCGACATTGATCACAACTCTATATATATATATATATATATATATATATATAGGGGTGTGTTAGGGTCCTTACAGCATCTTAGTGTAAAACACAGCACAAATCACAGCCCTTGGATCATTAGATTGGATGGTTGTGATTAGTTACATTATCATACTAAAAATCTACATTATTAGGCGAGGTACATTATTAGACTACAAATGTACATTGTAAGACTAAAACTGTACATTATTAAACTAAAATGCTACATTATTAACCTAAATTGCTACATTATTATCCGAGCTACATTATTAGTCTAAAATTCTACATCATTAGATGACACGTGGCATTAATCTAACCGTTAGATCATAAGATCCAATGGACTGCAAGTGTTTTGAGTTTTACATATACTTAGCGTTCTGACCTGAATACATCCCTATATATATATATATATATATATATATATATATATATATATTGTTTTAATACAGATACTAGTCGTATGATCTTCCAGAGGGAAAAGGCTATAAAGGAGGCAAGCAGACCGCTTCGAAAGTGTAGGATATGTGGTGCAATGTGCCATCATAATGCGTAAGGGGAAGAAGAAATCTTGATTTTTTTTCGTTTGCTTTCCAAAACATATTGTTTCTAATGCGTAAGGGAAGAAGAAATCTTGATTTTTTTTCGTTTGTTTTCCAAAACATATTGTTTCTAACAGCTGTTTTTACATCTACATTATTTACTACTGAATGGTTACATAATAATGAGTTTTCGTACATTATTCACTGGTGAACGACTACATTAGTTATGTATTTTATGTACATCATTCATTTAGGCAGTGAATGACTACATTATTTACTATCGAATGACTACATTATGCATGAGTTATTGTACATTATTTACAAGTGAATGAGTATATTAGTTATGACTTGTATGTACATCTTCTAATTATTCTTTTACAATGGTATATTACTTTGTCATGATGTGTTACATTATTGTTGCTTATATGTACATTACCAACATACTTAATAAATAATGTACGGGATTTTATACAATTAATGTATTATTCATACAGTAAATAATGTACAATTGTATAATGCATAAAATGTACATTAAAACATAAATATTACAAACAATGTAAACGCTTTGGCGTGGCAGCACGATCAGTCTCCCTATCTGTAGCCATTTCCTTTCTACATTGGTGTATAAATGAAAGAGGAATTTGTTCATCAATGTCATCATCGAAGTCGGCCACTGTCCATTTTGATTCTAATAAGACAAGCGTACATTTATTAGTCTAAATGTAAATTAAAATGTCTTATAACACAACATATTAATGCAGTATAAGGATTGTACATATCGAAATAATCGATGTAATACGATGCTTCAATTAGAAGACTTGGTGTACACATAAGACTGAATAGTGTATCAATGCATAACTAATTAATGTACACATTAAATCCTTACACATGTATATCACTTAAGATTATGCATGTTACTTTTCGTACATTATTTACTATATGCAATCCAAAACACACTTTAAAAAAATTAAATTCAATGTATGTGGTGGTACTATACCCTAGCTTCATTGATTGTTAAACCCTAGGGGAATGGATTCAACTCCCGCCAAACATTAAATCATCTTTACACAGGTACAGTATTTAGTATTGCACATGTACATTAAAGGCCAATTTTCGTACATTATTTACTGTATCAAATCCAAAACGCACATAACAAAATGAAATCATATTACAATAGAGCATAAAAAAACAATAATGTACAATATCATAATTAAATGTACGAAATTGATTCAATAATGTAACAAAATTCGAATCATTTATGAAAGGAAACACAAATAGATAAAGAATGAATTAATTTCAATTACAATTTCAAAGAAATACACTATATCATACTGCAAATGACCAATCTTTCAGTATCAAGAATTAAATTTGTCAAAAGAGAAACAAAATTCAAACATTAGCTCTGTCATTGAAAGTAATAAATTAACAACATTTAAACATTAGCTCTGAAACAAAATTGAAACTATTACATTTGGTTACCAAACAATCGAATCTATGACGAAAAACAACATAAACAAAAGACAAATGCACCGAAACAGAACAAAAAGCATACCAATACTGACAAAAATAACTGAAAATCTGTCATTAAAAGAAACCCAATGAAATCTTGAACAAAAAAGTTCAACTAAAACCGAAATCGAGATTATATGGTAAATTTAGCAAAAAAAAAGACCAAATAAGTGTCGATTACTATTACCTTGTTCGTGGTCATCATGAAAGCGACAAAAAATCTGGAAATAATGTACAATTCGCGGTCGATTTCTAATATCCACGTTTGCTTCGTCTTCAATTCCTCCACAAATAGTGAAGATTAGGGTTTTGTCTTCAAAAATTGGGGAAATGAGGGTTTTGAAAAGAGAGAGAACCTGGGGAGACGGATTTGAGGATTGATGGTGTAACATTCCGAATTTTCGAACCTTATTATTATTATTAGCTTAAGAATAATTAATAAGTGATTGTTGTAGTATTCGGAACCTGCCCCTTTACGTTTATAATAATCGATCTTGGAATAATAAATATAGTCGCTTTGTTCTCAAACGAACATTTCAAGTACTGCTAAGAGATTAGATCCAAACAAAAATTTATAATATTCGGCTACTATTATACAAATTTATCAAAATCCTATCTATTACATTTAGAGAGAGAGACGTGCAAGTTCCAGCCAGCCCTTCAACTATATCATGGAAATAACCAATGTTCTCCAAACGAATTCTCCTGCATAAAAAGGTAATTAGAGAAAATAATAGATATATATGCAATAAACTATTGTAGTAAATTGTAGGACATTCAAACTAAGATAACAATAAAAATATGAGTAACAGAGGAGATTTATCTCAACATCAGACCAAATCTTTGAGCAGATTTCAACAAAGAATAATTAACGTCTCAGATAGTCCCTCAAATCTCAAAACTCATATTGGCCATAGGATCACCAAAATGAACAAAATATCTCTGACATACATCCAACCTCCCCAAGATAAACCTTTCTTCTATTTGACAGAACTTGCAACAAGTATATAAACCCAGCTCTTTGCACTTTCAAGCAGCCATCACCATCAAACATTCTCTTCACACTCACATAGAATAGAGGAGTAAGAGGAAGAGAGTATTGCAGATAATTGTAGGATCAAAGTCCCCAATCCAACAAAACTTTGCTGAGTTTGCTCCCATCTAAAAAGGTAAACCCCCAAACCTTTCTTTTCTTTCATATATTTACAAGCATATGCATATATAAATTGATAGTAGAATCTACCCAAGTAACATCAACAAATACACAGCAAGTTTAACATCATCTTCCACCACTAAGCCATCCATAACAGTAAGACAAATGCTCCAAAATCACCAAATTCATGAAGTAGCAGAAGTAAGTAGACACTTTAATGACTAAGCCAATTGGAAAACTTATCTTGAGGAATGAATCCGCCGGATTCCGGCGAATGGACTTAGGCACCCCATCGACACGAGGACAGCCCCACAACCCCGATATGACACCGATGCAAAGATTTCAAGACCTTTACAAATCTACAAGTTAAAAACACCAAACTTTGAATTCAAGATTTAATCTTTAGAAATAAAACAAAAAGGGGAAATGATAAAATTGGGCATTCCTTACCTTTCGGGAGTTCGGCGAGGAGGCGGCGACGGTGGTGGCTTCGGGGAGCTGCTCCGGCAGCGCGAGGCGCGGAGAAGAAGCGGCGAAGCCGCTGCCTGTGCATGCACAGCAGCGGCGGCGGCAGATCGGGAGAAAGAAGGGGGCTGTGGCGGTGCGTAGCAGCGGTGATCGGTGATGGCGGCGGATTCCGAGGGAGAGAGGTGGAGGGCCGCGACGGCGAACCGCCGCGCTCACTGCAGCTGCGGCGATGGAGTAGGGCCGAGAGAGAAAAAGGGAAGGGAGAGAAGAGAAAGAGAAAAGGGAGAAGGGAGAAGGGGAAGCCGCCGGAGGCGGCAGCGGCGCGACGGTGGCGGCTGGTCGACGGAAATTCCGATATGGGGAAGGGATTTCCCTAGTTTTAGCAATTGGGGAGGATGAGGATGAATAGTGATTGAGAGAGAGGATACGATAAGTGGGAGAGAGTATATGTGTTGAATTAATCTCAGAATTTGGCCATTGTTTTCCTAATTAGTTGCTGGGCCATTAATTATATTTGAGTTGGGGTCAATTTCTATTGTGGGCTAGTCCTATGGAATAGGCAATAGGCTAGTATAATTAATTACTGGACCTAAATTTATCAAAGAGCAAGAAGAATTGTTGGGCCGAATGGAATTTTTTTTCTAAGGGATTTTGGACTGAAGAATAAAATGGTTAAGAAAGATAAAATAATTAGTTGCGATTCGAATTGTTATAGTTTTGCGTAAAAATTTGTAGCAATATATGGAGTATCAATTTAGTCAAAGCCCAAAAATAATAGAAGAAGAAACATCAATTAATATATGAGTTTTAGAAATTTCTTAAGGATAAGTGAAACACGTTTCAATAAAAGAGAATTAATTGCGGCATGCATTCCTATAAAAGTTTAAGAATTTCTTGAAGTCTGATTAGTATACTATATTATATTTTGTTGTTTCCAAAAAGGTTATCTTTGCAAGTTAAAGTCGGAGCAAGAATTTCAAGTTAAGGAAATTAAACCAACGAGGTGAGCTTTCTTATACTAAAAATACAAATTATACTTTGTGAAAACTCGAACACATGTTCGTGATTTTAATGTTGTCTTGCCATAAATATTTTGTGTATGATGCCTATCTGTTGGCTAAGGCCAAGTGAATTATGAATGATGATATATAAGTCGAATTCGGGTCCCAGTGAGGGTGGTGTCCCTGCTCGGACTAGTGTACACGGGATACCTCTGACCGTGAACGGACGGCAGAGAAGGTGACCGTGGAAGGTGGCCACCTTCCCGGCACAAGGATACCTCTTACCTGTTGGGCAGAGAAGGTGACCGTATGAGAACACCATCTCAGCGGCACAAGGATACCTCTGACCTGTTGGGCAGGGAAGGTGACCGTATGAGAATAACATCTCAGCGGCACAAGATGATCAGATATGGCTAAGTACAGATAAAAAGGGGCTGCAGCCCAATGTGAATATTTTTAGTAAACTCAGGTCTTTTCAATAAAACCCCTGAGTGTTACTGTGATGTTGATGGCTTGACAATATTTTCAAATGTATATGTGTATTTTTCGGCAATGTGTTCACTGAGTACTTTTGTACTCAGCCCTGCATATATTTCTAAATATGCAGGTTAAGCGGTGACGACGAGGGGCGATGTTGAGCAGAGATGGCGAATGTGTTTCAGTTTGATAAATGCTTGGATGCATCGTGTCTCCATACACGGTGTCATTCTCTCTTGACTCTTCCGCTGCAATGTAAATAACGAACTTATGTTCTTTTGTATTACGCACTCTGATACATTTTGCTAGTTATTCTAATTTAATTTCGTTCATTCTAGTTTTGTCGAGATTTTCCTTTCTTCCCCGCTTCTTTAATCCTCTCCTAGTCACGATAAACCGTGTTTGCTATCCTTAGTAAAGTGCGGTCGTGACAGATGGTGAGAGAGTGGGATTCGGTTTTAATGAAAATAGCGGAAATCATGGATATGCATTTTAAAACCGACTACTCAATTTCTCTGATTCCAATTTTACCCTTATAATGTAGCTGAAAAACGTATTAATGTAGCGTGTGCTTTTTAAATCACCACCATCAACTTCTATGATCTAACGATTGAGATTAGTGCTATGTTTAAGACTAAGGGAGTGTTAGGAGGTTAATGCGCTCCTATATATATATATATATATATATATATATATATATAGGGGCGCACTAGGCTACCACCATAGTTAAAATAACACCATACCACCAATATAGTCCGTTAGATCTTATCTATGGACGCCTAGGATTAAATTTCGTGAAAAAACACGGGTTTGCAGTCTACTGTATTAGATATTGCAGTCTATTGTATTAGATATTGCAGTCGCGGTACTCTGCAATATTGTTGTGGTACGACTGCAATATTCAATGAACAGCACTGCAATCTGGTAGCATAAAATTAGAAATTTCCTATTTTACCCCTCCGTGTTTTTACACGTGGCAGCATAACAGGCACACGATTTTCAGATCCAATGGCCTAAAATGGTGGTATGGTGTTACAATAAAGAGGATTGTTATCTTAGCACATCCATATATATATATATATATATATATATATATATATATATATATATATAGGATTGTGATCAACATAGAACCAATCTTAAATGCAGAACATAGAACTATATGAAAATAGTTCATTGTAGGAGACCATTAAGGTCATTGTTCTTTCATTATTAGTTTAATATAGTAATCTGCTTCTTATAATAACCTTATGATCTTTTATAATGATCTTAAAATGCAAACTTTTTTTAGTGTATTTTTAGTGTATTTTAGTTTATAATAACCTTATGATCTTTTATAATGATCGTTGGATTTTTTTAGTGTTTTTTAAAATGCAAATTTCCTATAATGAATTAAAAATAATCTTATAATAACCTTATGATCTTTTATAATGATCTATTATATTTTGTTCTGTGTTCTACATTTAAAAGGGGTTCTGGTTTTAACGCTACCCATATATATGTATATATATATATATATATATATATATATATATATATGTATGTATGTATATATGGATGTATTCAAATCTTTTTCATATCTTTTGTCCTTTTTCCTTCTTAATCCTAGCCCCACGATTTTGTCATCTGACGGTTAGATTAATGTCACGTGTCATTTAATAATGCACATTTTCATTCTAATAATGCACATCGGCTAATAATGCAACATTATAGACTAATAATGCACATTTTCATTCTAATAATGCACATCGGCTAATAATGCAACATTATAGACTAATAATGCATTGATCACAACCATCCAATTCAAGGATCCAAGGGCTGAGATTAAGAAGGAAATAGGACACTTAGGGTGCAAAGGAACCTAAATATATATATATATATATATATATATATATATATATATATATATAGAGATGTGATCATATCATAACCCCCAAATCACATAATAACTCTATAACTAAATCTGGACCACACATATTTGATAATCTTGTGGTTGAGATTCAAACTTAGATTTACTTCATAAAAAAGGTGCAGAGGGGTAACAGTGTAATTTCCTCATTTAATTTCTGAATTTTACTCTAAACGCGTGATTCACGCTTTCATTCTGTTTGAACTCAATTCTCTCATCTTCATCTTCATCTTCATCTTCATCTTCACAATTAACAGATCGATTCTCTCATCTTCATCTTCCATATTTCTCGCCTATTTTATTTCAACATCTCCAGATTTTCTTCGATTTGTTCATTATTCCGTAGTCTCCAGATTTTGTTTCCATATTTCTCGCATAATTGTGATCGGGAAGATGTTTTGAATTTTGCGTTCTTATTTTCATTGATTACCTCTTCAATTGCTGTGAATATTTGCTTCTATGGAATCTGTAGCAAATAACGAAGATAACAATCATTATTGATTGTGGTCATATTCATGTATTGAATTTGATTTTAGATTAATATTAGTTGTCAATTGGTTTGTGTTTCTGAAGTACTGAAATTCTTATTTGATTATATTATGTATTGTCGATTATGTGTTAAAATGATACTTTTGGCTTATAAATATTAGGTTTACTGCATGACATGATAGTTTTGTCGGATAAAATGATACTATGATAAAATGATACTTTGGGCTGATAAAATGATAGTCATGGCTGATAAAATGATACTTTTCAGACGTGTCATAGCTGATAAAATGATAGTCCTAGGTGATAAAATGATACTTTTGGCTGATAAAATGATAGTCATAGCTGATAAAATGATACTTTTTGCTAATAAAATGATACTTTTGGCTGATAAAATGATAGTCATAGCTGATAAAATGATACTTTTGACTGATAAAATGATACTTTTCAGACGTGTTATAGCTGATAAAATGATAGTCCTAGGTGATAAAATGATACTTTTGGCTGATAAAATGATAGTCATAGTAGTTGATAAAATGATACTTCTTACTAATAAAATGATACTTTTGGCTGATAACATGATACTTTTTAGCTGATAAAATGAGCAACCTTGGAACAAAGTTTCTACAACGGTTTACATCTACAAGGAAACTTCTATGACAAACTATCTTTGAAGAAGGCTTCCAAAATAATTTCAATTGAACAATACAGAAGAGTTCTCTTCACATTGCACATACCTACAAATGAAAAGTCTAATCTAGTTCAAATTGAACCACAAACAATGGCAAAATAATGTTTAAAGCCTACATAAGTAAATGTCTACCAACAAAATCTATGTTGAAGTATGGTAATTAAAACAAGCGTTGAGTTTCAGTTAGAGATCCTATCATGCTCGCGCTTGGCTTCACCATCTACGCACTTCATGCCTGTTGGGCGGCATCTTCCTGGGCGCCATTAACAGTAGGCGTTGGTTGTTCACTGTCAGCGACAACAACTTCTGTTTTCTTCCGCTTTGTGGCGGACTTCTTTCTCGTTTGAGCCGCAGGACTCTTCGAAGGCTGCAGAAGCAATAAGCACCAAAATATTCAGGAAGCAGAAAAATCTAGAAAGAAGAATTCAACATCATCAATGTTCTTACCTAATAAACAAATGATTTCAGTGTGTTAAACAGTTTATGTAATTATATAAAGTCAAAGTATCATTTTATCCCATGAAGCTATCATTTTATCAAGAGCAATTATCATTTTATCTTCTGAAACTATCATTTTCTAAATTTCAGTGAGTTCAAAAAAGCAGAGAGGGCATAACTTGTCAATTAAGTAGAACAAAACACTATTCACAAATTATCATTTTATCATTTTCAGAAACTATCATTTTATGCACCCAAAGTATCATTTTATCAAGCAAAAGAAAAATTTCTACATTTAAACAGATCATCCAAACATATAGCAACACACACACACACAAAAACACAGAGACACACACAACAACACACACAAACACAGCAGCAGTAGCCTCAGGACACACACACACACAAACATAAAGTATCATTTTATCCCATGAAACTATCATTTTATCTTCTGAAACTATCATTTTATCAAGGGCAATTATCATTTTATCAACTATCATTTTATAATCTGAAACTATCATTTTATCCCATGAAACTATCATTTTATCTTCTGAAACTATCATTTTATCAAGGGCAATTATCATTTTATCAACTATCATTTTATCCCATGAAACTATCATTTTATCTTCTGAAACTATCATTTTATCAAGGGCAATTATCATTTTATCAACTATCATTTTATAATCTGAAACTATCATTTTATCCCATGAAATTATCATTTTATCTTCTGAAACTATCATTTTATCAAGGGCAGTTATCATTTTATCTTCTAAAACTATCATTTTATAAATTTCAATGAGTTCAAAAAAGCAGAGAGGGCATAACTTGTCACTTAAGTAGAACAAAACACTATTCACAAAGTATCATTTTATCATTTTCAGAAACTATCATTTTATGCACCCAAAGTATCATTTTATCAAGCAAAAACACAATTTCTACATTTAAACAGATTATCCAAACATATAGCAACACACACACAGCAAAACACACACAAACACAGAAAAACACACACCAACAGCACACACAACAAAATGTAAATCTAAATATATAGACTATTCTCAATATTGTTATGCATGAATGATATTGTATAAATATAAGAAATATCTACACTAAAAAACTACAGAATCTAAAAAATCGAGAAAATCTCCAGCAAAATGATAAATCGAGCAAAATCAAAAGTGAAATAAGTAATAAACTTCATCCAACCTTTCTTCGATGATGCTTGATCGTTTTCCTTCGACATTTTCCAGAATCGGATGATTTTTCCTTCGATTCGAAGGCTTTGAAACGTGATTCAGAGGGTTTGATTGTGAGAGAAATTGATGCAGGGTTTGAGTCAAGTTTCCTTCTTTTCCACCAAATTTTAAAATGAAATGACAATTTTGCCCTTAATATATCCGAAAATGATAGTTTTATTTGATAAAATGATAGTTTTGTTAGATTAAATCTAGACCACATATTTTAAAAATGTGTGGTGGAGATTTAGTTATAGGGTTATCACATAAATTGGGGTTATCATTATAATGCACCCCTATATATATATATATATATATATATATATATATATATAGGGGAGTGATCAATTGTTAACTCATCATTTAATTGTTAACTACAACTAATTCAAGGCCACGTGATTTTAAAAAACGTGTGGTCTATAATTTGCCACGTGTAATTTGCGTTTTTATTAATTAAATCGAAAAAAATTAAAAAAAAATGTCAAATTAGGGTTTTGGATGAAAATGTCAATATAGTGTTTCGAAAATATCAACACAATGCTTTCGAAAAATACGAAAATTCTAAATTTTTTTTTTCAAATTTTGACGTCGGAACATATGCATGTAGTATATCGTTGGAATCCTTATAAAATTATCTTTAATTTGATATATGTTATAAGAATTTAAAGTTTTGGAATTTCTTTTAAAAATTAATTATAACTAACTTGACATTAATACCCCTATTGATTTTTATTGGAATTAATTCTATAGCCTTATTGACGTTTTTTGTTGATTGTATTGACATTTTGTGGTATGATCTAGGTCTTTAATTTGAATATCTAATGGCTATTATTGAATTGTAGTTAGCAATTAAGCATTGAGTTAGCAATATAACATTCCTCCAAAACACTAAAGTAGAGAATCTCATTTCACACCGTTAGATGGGTGAAGATTCGTCACAAATAACAAGATTCGGATCCAACCACACTCCCAACACCAACACAATATATAAATCATTTAATATACGAATTTTGATCCAAATATAAATAATCTCAACATGTCATATGCTATGAAATATATTCCGATATTCTAGTGCATATGAAATAGTGGATTGTGCTGGAAATTGTTGTCGTATTAGCTTTAATTAACTAGCACCTATATTCGACAAAAATTAAGAAGATAAATTAATCCCACAAAAACAGTTATCAGTCACACTCAAAAGCCCATTAATAAACTAACAAAAACTGATTTAGAAGCTAAAGTCTCGTGAAGATCTTTACTAAAATAGTGATAATTAAGTAAGATTAAACTACAACTTCCAAAAACCTTAATTAATTAATTAATTTTGTTTTTCCAAGATTTGTGGCTGTGATTTACCTGTCATGATCAAGGCCCACTTAATTCTATTGCCCACAAAAAATGGCTTGTAGTCATAAATTAAATTAAGAGAAGAAAAAAAAACACTTTTGCTTATTGGGTCATCTTTTCATTCGCTTTCGAAAATCAAAGCTCATTGAAAAAGCTAAAAGCCTATTTAATCTTTTTCGAATTTTTATCCATTTTAGGAAATTTTGTGAATGGATTACTCATGGAAGTGGTTTCCTCTATTGGGAAAGCTATGAGCTATGGGGAAAAGCTGTATTAATTAAGTTGATTATTAAGTTGTTGTCTTGCTTGGCTACATTACATGTGGCAATCACTTGTAAAGATTAATAAGTGGTGCTTGTTAATGACACTTCGAAGACTTGGAAACCATTGTTGGGGCTTGATTTTTTGCTATTGTTTTGTGGCAAACTTTAATGACTCCATCTAGAAGGTTATTTCATTATCATTTGGATATTTTTATTGTGTGGCAATGAAAAATTTGACACTATTGCTTTGAATGAATGGTTGCCACTTTTTTTTAAAGAGGTTTCACGATGATTCTCAATTACTCTCGTGATAATCTGAATCCTTAATTATTGAAAGAAGGAGAAGCATTTTATCAATCAAATTATACTTTATAGTTTAATGATTGATGAGATTAGGAGTTCATGCTATTTATTATTAATGTTTAGCTCGTATGCTTCGTTTAAGTCACAATTTCATCTATTTTACTTATCATAACAAACAATTAATAATAGAATAAATATATCCCCATTTCAAGAGTCCATAAGATGTCCATATACATGCTTAAATTAGAGATAATCAACTAGTTGCGTTTTATCCTAATTATTGCCTTAAATTAGTGTCCATCATCTTCTTTAATTGATTTTGATCATTAGCCGCCTTACAAGGACAAAAGTACAAGGTTTAAACCTAGTGGATAGTACGTAATTAACAAGATTAACACCCTTAATCAAGTCGAAGAACTTTAAATTTTTCTCAAAATAGTATCCTCTCCATGAAACATTTCGAGAAAACCGGCATAAATACACCTCTCACGAGTTATACAAATCAGTCAATCGAAATTTATACATGTAACTGCCTCCACCATTGGCAGAACTCTAGTAAGAGGAGTGGGCCCATGAACCCACAATAAATTTTGGTATTTTGGTAATTTTAATATTTTTTCAAAAAATTTAATAGAAAACAATTTACATAATGATTTTTCTTTCTTTGGTCGTATTTTCTCATTTTACTAATTAGAATTGGTTCGAATTCTAAGTTCCTACTTCTCTCTAACTAAAATCTTTGTCGCTTTTGCATTTGTCTCTCACTCGCTTCACTCTTTTATCATTTTGTTTTCTCCATCCGTACATTACATTTCTTATTGCAGACGGCACCACAACTACTTGCCCGTTGTTGTCAATTCGTTAGGCATCGGCGTTGCTTTCACATTGATTTCTAATTTCCCTAAATCACACTCCAGTTATTTCTCATTTGACGCCAAGAAATATCCTATAACCATTAGGCATTAATAGTAATACAAAGCCATATATTTTCTTCTCAGATCTCTATTAATGTCAAAATCTTAACTCCTGAAACAATGTGTTGGCATAAGTTAGGTGCACATTCACGAGAAATACAACATATATTGTCCGCCCATCCATTGAACTCCTATGTTACAAAGTTATAAACGACATCTCATTTTACATTTCAACGTAATTAATACATTGCTACATCAATTAGTTAATTAATTAATAAATTAATTAATAGCTAGTACTTGTAGTCTTGTAGATATGGTGGATGGGTCGATTATTCAAAGAGGGACCATGGCATGTTAGGAATCAATCATTCCAAACCCTTGATTAATTAAATTTTGTATATCTTATGTGCAGACAATAGATCATAATCTATAGCAATTGATTTTGTCCATTCCTGTCTTCCCCTTCCATAGACTTTTTAGTTTGTGTGGATAAGAAGTGTTCTTCAATACCTAACTCTACATGCTATTCATCAAATCTAGCCCTCTCTCTCTCTTCATAGATCTTTGAATAAACAGCTAAGACACTTTCCCTTTCATCCACATATTTCATTTTACTTGGATATTTTTGATGGATTTGGATCGAACAAAGAACAATGAAAGTGTTGATGGTTTTGATTTTACCATTCAATCGCCTAAACTCGGAATTTTAACTTGACTATATATGTATGGGGAAATAAATCATACTAGTATACAAGCATGCATCTCTTTGTATAGAAACAAAAATAAATGTACTCAAGTCCATAGCAATTGGATATTAGAAGTCAAATAGAAACAAATTCATTAGGGAGTAGTTTTTATGTATATGTGGATGATATAGTGGCACATACACATTGAATCTACACTACAATAGGTATATTTATATCTCAAAATATTAATTAAATTACAATTTTAAGAATTTTTTTATCCATAAAGAATCCTTATGTAGTCTATATTGTAAAATAAGAGTAATAAAAGCTTGTGTATTTTAATATTACCAAATCCATATAATTTAAACTATTTTATAATATTACATTATACAATCAAAATTTCTAAAAATATACTAGTAGGATTTTTTACTGAAATTAATGTATTAGTATCACGCATTACATAGAAGTATTATGTACAATTAACATCAAAATAAATATTTAATATTCTCCCACGAAAAGAAAAAGGTATTCCACAAAGAATTTAGAGAAAAAGGGAAAACTTTGAAGTATACGTATCCGTACAGTGGGCCCATCGTCGGTCACCCATAAACGCTTTCCCTTTCTATATATGGAAATATTCATTTGTCGCCGACTATTACACAATTCCACGTCACGGGAAGAAAATATTTAACTGACCACAACTTTCCGTATTTAGAAACTCATTTGTCTTATGTCAGTCACTTGTTGTGGAGTCAAACATTATTAATTCAATCTTGTTTATTAGATCATTCATTTCTTTCTGTATTTAATTAAATAATGTATCTAGATATAAAAGCATGTAAGTTAATGAGAGAATATTTATCTAATTATATAGCAAAACTCATTCGGCATGCAGTACTAAAAATTTTTAAAGTAATTTCTCGAATAGAGTTAGACAATTTTGTTTCAAAAGTTGCACTAGTAAGTAGTTGTTAAATAGCAAAGAGAGATTTGAAAGAATAATTTTGAACAGAATGATATTCAAAAACTAAACCATCGAACTTTATTTTAAATGATCTTAATATAGTTATGCTTGATTTTGGAGTACAATTATACCCGTTTTCTTAATATAATTGACTATCTACCTATATTACTGTTTTATCCCAAATAAAATCTCATTAATTATACATATTGCGATTTTGGATTTTGTTGAATAGCCTTTCATATTATGGGACCCAATATATATTTGACAGGTCAACGACTGAGGATATTTAAATGACCTTAATTGATAATACGAGTGTATGGACATTAATAAAATGCTAGTCTTATTATTAACTTTTTCGAGACTACAAGATTCGAATTAAATTATTGGCACTTTTCAAAAGAAAGTGAAATCATAGTAGCTATTTTAAAATAATTGCAAGTTCTTTAATTTAATAATTGTATGTTGATCGAGAATTAAATCAATGCCTATATATATATATAGATATTATTTAACTGGCCATTATCTATACCTAGCTATATTTGGATGAAATTATAAAAATTTCAAATTTAATTTAGTAAGTAGTACATAATAAAATTAAGATTTTGTGTGTAGTGTATGCGTGCTTGAGAAAAAGAATTAGTGACTCCATGTGTGGTGTGGTGTGTGTGTTTAATAATAATTATAGGAGTACTACTAATAAATAATAATAATAATAATAATAATAATAATAATAATAATAATAATAATAATAATAATAATAATAATAATAATAATAATAATAATAATTACTAAATTATTGAGCGCATAAATCTCAAGTGCTATGTGCATCATTCCACATGATAACAACTTTTATCGACTATTTTGAGAAGTTTATATGGGACACTTGCATTTCTCCTTCTATTAATGTGCGTGGACTGGAGCATTTGAGGTGTGAGCTTGCGAATATTCTTTATATGTATTTATTTATTTATTTATTTTATTTATATGTCTCTCTCATTGGTCGGAGATACTTTCGTGATTGAGTTTTATGATGTAGTAGTACATAAATTATAGACAGGCCTTACATCACTCATTAAATCAACTCCGACTCCACCATTTTATAATAATAATAATAATAATAATAATAATAATAATAATATTAATAATAATAATAATAATAATATTAATAATAATAATAATAATAATAATAATAATAATAATAATAATAATAATAATAATAATAATAATAATAATAATAATAATAATAATAAATAATGATGACTTGAATTCCACAGATTGAAATCTTGAATCAAGGCTTGTTGACATTGAACATTTTGCAAATGGAAGATGGGTTAACGATTTAACGAGATTTATTAATGGTCTGTTTTTTTTGTGATACATTTTATGTATCATTTTATTTTTTCATATTTTTTATTAATTTATTAAATTTTAAGTTCTTTCTGAATTTCTTAGTTATTATCAAGAGTTTATTTAAACAAATAGGTCAAAGCTGTGATACAGGACACCACAATTTGATGGGTCTCTTTGGATATCTCATTTCTTGTAAAATAATTTTATCTCATTTCTTGTAATTTGTTATACTCCCATTCCCGAATGAGTCGCACTCAAAAAAATGCATCGTCGGGATTTTTGTTTTTGGGAGTTAGTTATTCCATTAAACATATGTAATTGATAAATTAGGGACAGTTAATATGGTTCCAAAGAAAATTAAGCTTTTTTTGCTTTTAATTTTATGTCTTTCTAGCGTGCGCTCAATTTAATTTTTTCTCTTGCAGTATTTCCAAGTTACTATTGTGTGGCTTTTTCTTCACGCGGATTTGAATTAATCTTTCGATTCCAAATATGGTTAAAGTCAGAAAGAGTGTTATACATATATAGTGATCATGTATTAATGCTCTGTCACGGTTAGGTATGCTTTAAAATTATCATTTTATAGTAATTCTCTGAATAATATTGGTATGTGTTGCTCTTAAATCTAAAAGCGTGTGAGTAATACTTTAATCATTGTAATACACACAATAAGTGTTTCCAAAACAATAATCAAAGAACTTGAATTTTGATGGAATTTGTTTTTAGAAAAAAAAATCCATCAAAATTCAAGTTCTTCAATTATTGTTTTGGAACAGATATTTGAGTAGTATGTATATATGTGGACATAAGCTATCATTTTTCTAAATTATCATTCATTTCTTAATTAAGTATGTATACTCCATGTATTAGTATTATATTTTGCTATAATAATATCAAAATATTCTAACCAATGCATATAAAAGCAATTACACTATTGGTGTCTGGACTGTCCGTACCCCCCCTTTCATTGTATGGCTGCCAATCATTATAGTATTATCTTGAATTGATAAATAAAGTAAAATGGAGTATTAATAAGTTCGAACAAAAAAATTGGGAGAGGGTGAAAGGAAATCCTGCGTGAGCTCTCAATAAATTAAATTAATTTCCTATTTATGTAAATATGTGGAAAATCTGTGCATGTGAATGGCTTTGACAGTTAAAGGTTGCTACAAGACATCAAAGGTGCATGGTCAAATCACTGGGGTGTTCGATTTGACATCCATATATCCATAATTTCGGAAAGGATCACATAATCCGGATCCTAAGAGCATCCGCAATAGTCGGCTAGCGACCGGCTAGCCGATTCGTCGCGCTAGTCGAACCATTGCAATCGGCCAGCGGCAAATCGGCCAGTGCATCGGTGTGGGCTGGCCGATCGCTCGTCGCTAGCCGATGCGCTGGCCGATCGGCTAGCCGCCATTGCAGAGGCCCGATCGGCCAGCGGCATTTTTCGATTTTTTTTTTTTTTTAAACCTATATAAACGCGATTTTCGTTTCATTTTCATTTGTACCACTTGTTTTAACGAGTTTTCTCTCTCTCTAACTTTCTGTACAAGAGCATTATCGAGCGACGGATCACAACAACGAGTCCAGTCCAGCGACGAGTGGATCTTAGACTCCCACGGTACCTGTGGGATCTGGATGGGGGCAGATGGGCCCGGGGTTTAACATCCCTTGGAATCAGATGATGGGGATGATGGCTGGTGCGCCGGGGGGTATGCCTGGTGGGATGCCGGGGGGTATGCCGGGGGGGATGACGGGCGGGCAGGGGAGCGGCGGGCAGTCAGCGCCAGGGTGGGGGGGTATGCCCCAAATGCAGCAGCAGGCTGCAGCAGATGATTGGGATGATGTGGCAGGGCGGGGGGCAGGGGGGTGCAGCACGGTATGTATCCCGGGATGCAGGGGGGGTTGCAGGGGCAGGGGTCACCGGGAGGGGACGCGGTATATCGGCCCTCTCTTGATTTTTTGACGGCTTCGTCTCACACGTCGACCCCAGCGGAGACGCAGTTCACTGGCGATGACCTTCTGTCGTTGCATGATATCGGGATCGATCTCGATGATCCGGATACTCCCGTTCCAGCGAGGCGGGCCGCGCCGAAGAAGAAGACGAGGGGGAAGGCGAAGGCGGTCGGCGAGTCATCGCAGCCCGCTGTTGACCACACCCCGACCCGGAGGAAGTGGACGGAGGATGAGTACGTCGGGGTGGCCAGGGGGTGGTTGGAGGTGTGCGACGATCCGCTGGTTGCGAACCAGCAGCGGGTCGTCAACATGTGGGCGAAGATCAGAGCTGCCTATAGGAGGCACTGCCCGCAGGGGAAGGACTTCAGCAACGAGGAGGTTCGGAAGGGGTGGCAGCGCACCAGGGCCGCGGTGGGCCGTTTTGCGAATTTGTACGCCAACGCCCTCCGTCAGCTCAAGAGTGGGCAGAACGAGGAGGACGCCCGGAGGATAGCCGCGAGTCAGTTCCCCGTGGAGGGGAAGTATAAGGAGTTCACCTTCTGGGAGTGCTTCTTGTTGCTGAAGGACTCCGAGAAGTTCCGGGCGGGGTGCGACGCTGGGTGGCCGAAGAAACATCAACTGAACTATAGCGGCGACTACAGCGGCAGCAGCGGCGGATCCCACGACCTCCCCCCGGATGCCGGGGAGTTTCCGTCCCCTCCTTCATTTACTGGTCGCCCCCGCCCGATTGGACAGAAGCGGGCGCAACGAGCTGCGAGGGGCGGATCCCCCCTATCGCCCCGCGAGGTCCAGTCCGCCGCCCTCGCACCCGCCCCACTCGAGTACACTCTCCATTCGCGTAACCATACGCGAGATCAGATGTACAAGGTCTTCCAAGAGTGGAGGGCCGCCACTGACCCCACGGAGAAGATGTTTCTTCACGAGATGCTCGAGAGCATGCGTGCCGATTTAGCCGCCGCGAGGGCACGGCTAGCGATTCCGACGTGGGCTCAGATACCACGGGTGGCGGCAGCGGCAGCGGTGGCGGCGACGGAGACGGAGACGGCGACGGCGACGAGGAGTAGAGAGCGGCAGGGCCCGTGTGTTGAAGCCCTTTTTTTTAGAAAAGAATCATGTATTTTTTTAAAAAATATTTGTACTTTTTTTTAATGGAATGGATTATTTTTCCCGTATATGTGTCCTAAATTTAATTCCGTATTTTAATTCCGTAAATGTAGTATATTTTGAATTATTTTTATTGCGGCTGGCCTATGGCTGGCCTAAATCTGATGTGGCAGGTGGTTTTTTGAGTGTTGCTGACGTGGCAGGGGAGAGAATGGCTGGCCTATCAACCATTGCGGATGCTCTAATACATTTCCTACTCCATCTCTCACAAATATAAAATATAACGGTGGGGTCCACTATCATGTTTGTGAGGGATGAAGCAGAAAATATATTAGGGTCCGGATTAGGTGATCATTTCCACCATAATTTAGCCCTCCAAAATTCCAAATATCTTGTACGAGCTATTATATGTTGAATGATATCCATAATTTAGCCCTCCAAAATTCCTAATTAATATATTGTACGACCAGTTAAATGTTGAATGATATCCATTCATCCATAAGTTAGACATCTATACTCCTATTTTCTTCTATGGTTGTCAAAGATTGCGGTTTATGATTTAAATGTTTGTAGCAAATGGTAATAATGCACAATTTTTTTTAATTAGTAGATAAAAAAAAGTCCTACTCTACAAGAACAGAGAAATTGTTCAAATTAATGTGGAAGGACTATAATTTATACCTTTCTTATCAATCATCATGCTCCTTCCGTCAGCCATTAGGAGTCCCAGTTGACCATTTTAGTTCATTCGACATTAAGAATCTCGGTTCATTTTTACTATAAATAGTAGGTACACCTCACTTTCCACTAACTCATTTCACTCACATTCTATTATAAAACTAATGTAGTGTATAAAAATAAGTTTCACATTCCACTATCTTTTCTCACCAACTTTTCTCTATATTATTTTAAATCTGTAACGAACTCAAATAGGACTCTTAATAGCGGACAGTGAAAGTACTAACTTTATAATTAAAGAACATTCTGAACAAGCTATAAATTATTTTCAAATAAGATTCTTTTTTCATAAAAAAATTAATTCTGAGTTTTATAAAAAAAATTATAATTTTAACTTTATTTCAAAAAGTAATTTTACGTATTATGAGAGTACTAACATTTTTATATAGCAGTTATTGTCATTTCATATTATTAGATGAAGATTGAATTATATGCAATTAAATAAAAATACACTGACCTAATGTTAAAATTTTTCAAATTGCCTTTTTTTATGAAATCATATTGTTGCAAGACTCGTACATGTCACATGTTTGCAATAAATTGCGGTGGTATATTAAATTAAATGTAGAAAATATATAAAACAGGATATAAAGTTAGAATCAAGGAAGTACTATCTCTAAATTTAGAAATGGGAGTTTATTTGTAGTATTTTCCAAAGGTTACGATTCTTCTATTAATGAACTTGAAATGCTCCTGTATAGAAATGGGCCAAGAGATTTTACTGTACCGACTAAAAGTTTATTACTTGTAGCTATAATTCAACCTATTGAGTATATATGTCACACGTGCATGCACGTGCGAAGCAGATGCAAAAAATCCTCGTACCATTTGATCATTCACCAAAACAGTGTAAAAGGGAGAGGGGTGGGGGATGCATGTATTATGTATATATACAAAATGCAATGTTCACATCCGAGTTCTATGTATTATTATAGGATCATGTATTATCAATTATCATGACTATTGAACATTTGAACCATTGAATTTGCCTATAGTACTTGGTCAAAGGGGATATATGTATTCCACGATATAATGTTTGATCAAATTTTATGTGTTCATTTTCTCAATCACGTCATCAATATTCAATTATGATTAATAGCATGACGAGTATTCAACATTTGTAACTGTTGAAAACAAAATTAAAAATTTATTAATTGTGTATGTATAAAGACATACTACTTGTAAAAATATTAGTATATCGTATGTATAATTGAGTTGACTAGGCTAAGAATCCATTTTAATATCGGAACCACGAACTATGCATGGGATATGGATTTACTCAATAAATTATTTTTATCGTAATTCTTTAAGATTTTTTAATAAAGGGATAGTTCTTTCCAATATAATTCATATGTGTATTTATTATATGTGTGATTTTCAATTTCTTATGTTTCAATATGCTATCTGATTTTCTTTCTTTCCAAGACTTTTGCTTTCAAATATTAAAACGACTCGTCCGTGAAATGTTGTCTACATTGCTTTTTTTTTTTCATTTTTGGTAAATGGAGCCCACTATCCACTAACTCATTTTATACTTATAAAATTAAATTAAAAATGTGGAACCCACATTCTCCTAACTTTTTCCACATTTTTTAAAATCAATGACGAGTCAAATATGGACAACATTTCGTGGACAGAGAGAGTATACCACTAGGCAACTTAAAAGCACACCGGATTCTCCTTTTTACCATATAAATACTCCCTCTGTCGGTGAAAAATAGACTCATTTGTGAATATAAGGGGTCTTAATGTGCGATTGTTAAAATAGGAGATGATAACGAGAAACCGTGAATAAAGTTTCCATAAGTGAGATTATTTTACATACGTGAATCATAACTCTCATTCAAGCTATGTTTGTTTGAAGAAAATATATATATTGCTCAATCCCAATTCAATTCGAAAAAATTAAACTACTACTATGTATTTGGCTCCATGCATACAGCTAAATGTACTATTCCAGCAACTTACGTCTATTCGCATGTAAAAACAATTAATGACACATATATAAATTCGCTGCGTGTTTAGCTTCATACACACACACAATTTTACACATACACATATATGATAGTATAATATCATGCTAGATATCCATACTATGTTTTAGACCCTAATTAGTAATTACCAATGTTGATACAAAGTTAGGTTTAAAAGATCTCCATTATGTTGTCAATTAATAGCTCATTTAACTGGAAAAATCTCTCTTATACTGCCTCTATAAATTGAGCATCACCTCCATTATTTTCTTCAGATATCAACCTCTCTCTCTCTCTCTCTCTCTCTCTCTCTCTCTCTCTCTCTCTCTCTCTCTCTCTCTCTCTCTTCTTCTTCTTCTTCTTCTTCTTCTTCTTCTTCTTTTCTCTTTCTTTCTCACAATATCTGTCTAAAGATGGATAAGAAACCATGCAAATCTATAGATGTTGAAGTGAGGAAAGGCCCATGGACTATGGAAGAGGATCTTATTCTCATGAACTACATTGCAAATCATGGCGAAGGCGTTTGGAACTCCCTCGCTCGATCTGCAGGTAAATTAAACACAAAACACACACATATTTATATATAAAGAAAACCCTAATGAGAATAAGAGAAAATAAAACTTTCTTCTACCATTTTAATTACTTTGATACTTGATGGAAATTTTCTAAATTTGTTTACTTTTTGTGTTGTTTTATAGGGTTGAAGCGCACTGGAAAAAGTTGTCGTCTCCGGTGGCTTAATTACCTCCGGCCAGATGTTCGACGTGGAAATATAACACCGGAGGAGCAGCTTCTGATCATGGAGCTGCATGCTAAATGGGGAAACAGGTATGTACTATTTATTTTTCTGGTGTGGTTTATATTTAAAAGTGGTAGTATTTTAATTTTTATAATCTTTTTTAGATTAAAAAGAAACATAAAGTGGTAGTATTTTGTTCTCCGTCTTTTTTTTTTATTATGCTTCATTTGAGTTGTAGTACAACTATATAACTAGATTTTATAGAGAGATAGAGAGAGAGAAGAGGACGAAACAACCAAGTTATGAACGTGAGGAAATCAAGCACTTCGCCGCAAAAAAGATTCAAGAAACATGCGAGTTTGTAATTTATGGAAACCATAATATTCCCCAACCCCATATCTTTCTAAAACAACTTTTATTGATCGTTACATATAATATATTTATTGAGGATATTAAACCCTTCAGCTAATCCGGTAGGCCCGCCTTGTTATTCCCATAATTATGGAAGTTTAACTATGAGTTGTTTTAGTTATTTACTCATTTTGAAAGTTTTTATTTTTATTTTCTATAAAGGGTCTTGATTTAAATAAATTATCGGGATAAGTTAGTTCGGAAAAGAAGGTTGCAAATTGATACACGTTTTGAGAGGTGAAGCCAAAGAGATTGGGGCTATGGAATTTTTCCATATTAATTAGGAGAAGAAATCACATGTACAACTCCAATCACTTGAAAGAGAAGCTACCAATTGATGCCTACTATCATGAAATCGACATCTGCCATATTTTGTTGTCCTATTCCAACAAAAGGGCCCCTTCCAAATTATTTTTATTTACACTTTTTTATAAAAATTTGCATCTAAGGTGAATGGGATATTTCCTAATTATTATGCTATTATCCACTGAAATAGTACCACTAACCGTTTGATAATATTTTTTGTGTGTAAGAGAGGGGGGGGGGGGGGGGGGGGGGAATGGAAAGGACCCATATACATGTCCTTGATTTTGTTCATTTCAAATTTTTTGCCATTATATGTCTATTAATCAAGCTTAAATATACAATGCTTGATTGTGGAAAATGGAAGGCGAAAAAGAATTTTCAAGCCGCCGGAGATAAGAGATGGAGAGAGAGGCTTTAAAATCATGCTAGAAAAGAATTTCCACGAAATAGAAAACTTTAAAAAATTGCACTTTATTCTTTTAAAAAAAATACTAAGAGATTGTGAGTGAATGTTAGTAAAACTTACCGGCCTGTGAGGGGAGTATCAAATGATGATATACCACACTTTCTTCGTTTTCGTCGAATCGAAATAAATAAATAAATCATTTTTAAGAGAAAAAGAAAGAAAAGAATATTGAAGATTATATTTTTCGGAAATGGATCTCAACCATGCCTAAGAGTATCGAGTGAAAGCGAGGTGCTAATACACACATGCAATACTTGGTAGTATTTGTTTTTCCTATAATTTGATTTTTCAATTTGGAGTGAATCTTCACTTTGCCTTCAACAATTGCTTTAAATAAATTGGGAATGCCAACAAACTATGAATTTCAACCGTAGAACATGGCTTGTCAATAAAATCCTTGTTGTGATGCAAAAAAATTGAAATATTGTCTATTAATAAGTGGCCCATGATGCATATTAATTTGGCTCGTTTTACACGTGTTGCTAGAAGAATATTAATAAAATTATAGCTTCATTTCCTTTACTTTCATACAACAAAATGCATTCTTGGAATACCAATGTAAGTGGTATAGTATAGCCGTCCCACCACCTTTAAAGAACATATACTACTATCATAAAATAAATAGTTAATTATTTCAATACCTACAAAAAATTGCATTCTCAGCAAAAGAAATGGGCCCCTTCTTTACTATATACTCCATAAAAATATTTTTAGAATTCTTTAAAACAAAGAGATTATATTGGGTGAAGAACATGTCAAGGAAGGCATGTCAATATCTAATAGTTGATCGAGTACATGTTAGAAATAGTGACAATTTTCTAGTAATTAAATGACAGAGATTTAATTTAGTTGAAATTATTTGTTTTTTCACACCTTATGAATTTGAAATAGAAGGGATTTTAAATTTGCTTTCCAAAGTACATAATATAGTCCAAAATTAATTAGGTAGCAACTTAATATCAATTTGATTATAGGTGGTCAAAAATTGCAAAACATCTCCCGGGAAGAACGGACAATGAGATAAAGAATTATTGGAGGACTCGAATTCAAAAGCACATCAAGCAAGCCGAGAATTGTACAGGTCAAACTGTGGAGAACTCCAACGATCAAGCTAGCACTAGCCAAGTCTCCAGTTCATGCCCTGCAGATCATACAGTTGAATCCTACTCCCCGCCTTCCTTTAATGGCAATAATATGGAGTCTTTTCAGGGCCCATTTCCGACTGAAACGAACGAAAACCTTTGGAGTATTGAGGATCTCTGGTCCCTACAGTTACTCAACGGAGACTAAGTTAGCCTCTGTTGACTAGCCGCCCTATGATGGGCCCTGCGATTGCCTCCGTATATAAAGTAGTTAAATTTCCTCCTTAGTATACTACTGCTTTTTCATATAGTTCTTGAATTAAGGGTCGACTTGTAATATGGTATGATGAAATATCGAGTTAAGTGCATTTATATACTATATTAAATATATATAATAATATATACTAAAGGACGAAGAACGGTTACATATGTTGTACATTAAAGTATGATGAGATTTGATTAGTAAAGGGGGGGTTTTTTTCACACTTAAATGCGAGTATTAGACAAAGTGCTGTTTTTTTAAGATTAGGACAATTAGTACTTTTGTTACCATACTTAGTCATCTCCAAACAATGATTAAATCCTGTTATTATAACGATTGATGGTTAGTTTTGTTTGCTTATTTAAATTTTGTTTTCTATAACTATGTCACTATTGGAAGTTGGAACTAACTAGCTTTTCAATTGAATAAGATTTTACTTTAATAGTGAACTCCCCACCTTAACGTGTTGTCTTAATCTACTTTGAAAGCTGACCTTTTTTTGTCGATCTTATCCTTCATATACAATTAGGGTTTCCTTCTCAAACACGATTTCTTTGTGTGATGTTCACTGTGTGTCTGTGTGTGCATTCTACACACGATTTTTCCAACTAAAGGTGTCGACATGTCTTGCATGTGTGGTCTGTGGACTGTGTTTATATCCGATAATGTGTGTGTGTAAGCGCGTGCGTGTGAGGAGAGCTATTTACGCGTGTGTATATATGTGTGTGTGATGTCGGGTTCAGGTAGGGTTGGTGCCGATTGACCCAACGCCGGTTTATAAAGGCTGTAAAATTTCATTAGATTTGGATTTTTGAGTTGTCGTCGGTATTAAGGTGTAATAACGTAGTGTATAATGTGTGAAGAGAGTCACGCGGGTAATAATTGCCGAACTGAAATGAGGAGAAATAGGCACGTGGAAAGGTGGCATAGCTATTTATGGCAAAATTGAATATCTACTTTCTATATATGGCTATATATGGTCGTTGCCATCTATTTTGAAGTATGACTGCTGCCTAACTCTTTACCTCTTTTTAAGAAATCTTCACGTGGTCCCTTTTTATTCACACCTACTATTATTTTTATTACTATTTTTTGATAAAATATACTCTCTCCGTCTATAAAAAATGTGATACATTGTGAATAACACAAGTTTTAATGTAGAAATGGTAAAGTAACAGATAAAATAAAAAAGTAAGAGAGAAGTAGTGTTAGTGGAATGTGAGACCATATTATTAGTAAGAGAGAAGAAAAAAAAAATAAGAGAGAAGTAGTGTTAGTGAAATGTGGTTCGATATAATTAATAGGAGAGAAGGGAAAAAAGTAATAGAGAAGTTGTTGAAAACTTTCCTCTTTAAGATGTGCTCTATTTTTCATGGACAACCAAAAATGGCAAATATGCTCTGTTTTTCGTGGACGGAGGGAGTAATTATTATTTTAGTTTATCTAGTATTTTAATATTATCGCGTAAGTCTGTAAGAACACTAATAAATTGGGAATAGAATTTCACGTGTGTATGTATGTAGACACACACAACTTGAGTAATAAACTAATTTTACATTTAAATATTTATTTGAAACTAATATTAAGAGATTGATCGGTCATCAATTAATAGCACAAGTCACGCAAGCAATGAAATTTCGTTTTGGGCTTTCGCACTACCAAATTTAGACGCAATAAATTTTTAGAACTGAGTTTAATTCGATATTAATTTCTAGAGCTCAATGAAAAACAATTAATTGCTTATAAATTTATAATTTGTTTTTAATATTCTTCACCCGCAAGCTAAATGCTATAGCCTTTATGTATCCATTAAGAAAATTGTCTTTCTGTAAAAAAAAATAGAAAAAGAAAGAAGTACTACTAAATACTTCAGCCACAAAAATTTTTTGCCCACATGTTTTTAGTGTGAAATTGAAAGAAAGGAACGCACCACGTGAAGGATAAGTAACTGTCACATGGGGGTCTATAACTGCATGGAAAACAACTCTTTTACCAATTACAAATGTGTAAAGGAAATAAAACTACAAATGTGTAATAAAAAATCACAAGCATCATATAATCAAGAGAAATATTGGCGAAGACTCCAATATAACAATAAGAAAATGTACGAGATACAAATTCAACTTAGTACATTTTATTGTAGAAATATGAAATGCCCAAATCTTAAGTTTGTGATTAATTATTTAAAAATATGTATGAAAAGGTTTGAGTGCTTGAATCTTGGGCTTTTAGTTCGGCCCATTATAATTATACCATGATCTGGTTTCACAGTTTGGGGTTATATAGTGGGCCCTATTGAGTAAATATTGTGTGGATGTGGGCCCGAATGGATATTTATGTAGTGGAGTACGGAGTATATTTTATTTCAAGTCTTAATACTCCATTAGTTATAAACGGTTAATACTTAATATAAACACTACTACTTAATATAGGGATGTACTAAGAGTGTCCACAGTGGGGGAGCCGCGGCTCTCGGCCCGGGCTTGGGCAGCCCGCGGCCCCCCACTACTGAGCCAAGAGGTGCCCGCGGCTCGGGGGGGTGGACGAGAGAGAGCCGAGCGCTCGGCCAGGCCGAGGCTCTTGGGCAGGCGGCTCGGCCCGCCACTGCAGGGGCCGAGAGCCGCGGCCCTGCCCAACGAATTTTTTTTTTTTTTTTTTTAATTTTTTATATATTCATCCCTTCTCCTCCAATTTTTTTACCCCAAACCAAATTCTACTCTTTCCACTTGATTTCAATTTAAGATTCAAAACATGAATTTCGACGATGAAAATTTTCAGCGCTTGGTCGATGAGGAGTTCGAAGAACTCGTTGCAGCGGTGCAAGCTGAAGCCGACGAGGAGGCGGCGGCTTTGGCGGCGGCGGCGGCCATCCCTCGGCCGAGATACCGTCGCCGGTTTATCAACCGTGACCATGTCGGAGCCGACCAGCGGTTGATGGAAGACTACTTCGGCGATAACCCCCGTTATACGCCGGAGATTTTTCGTCGGCGATTCAGAATGTCGCAACGACTCTTCATCCACATTGCGGATTGTTTGTCTCAGCGATATAGGTGCTTCACCTTGCGGAATGATGCCACCGGTCGACCCGGATTGTCGACATATCAGAAGTGCACGGCCGCAATTAGGCAGCTTGCCTATGCCGGGCCTGCTGACATGTTCGACGAATATCTACAGATGGGCGAAACGACTGCCCTCAAGACGCTGAGGCAGTTTTGCAAGGGTATCAAAGAACTCTTCAAAGGGGAGTACCTACGGAAAGCGACGGCCGAGGAATGCCAGAGACTGATAAATATGCACGGGGCAGTGCATCATTTTCCGGGCATGATGGGCAGCATCGATTGCATGCACTGGGAGTGGAGGAACTGCCCGGTGGCTTGGAAGGGGCAGTTCACTTCTGGTTTCAAAGGGCGACATCCCACAATGATTCTTGAAGTCGTTGCTGACTACCGCTTGCGAATCTGGCATGCGTATTTTGGTGTCGATGGGTCGAACAACGACATCAACGTTCTACAATCATCGCATCTCTTCAATGATGAGTCCCGGGGTAAGGGTCCGCAAATCAGCTTCATGGCCAATGGCACGCAATACAACAAGGCATACTATTTGGCCGATGGAATATACCCTCGCTAGCCCGTGTTTCTCAAGACGATCCGACATCCCGTTGGGCCGAAGCAGACCTATTTTGCCAAAAAACAAGAGGGTGCTAGGAAGGATGTTGAGCGGGCTTTCGGAGTCCTCCAATCGCGATGGGCCATTTTACGGTGTCCGGTTCGACAATGGCACGAAGATGATGTCGCGGACATCATGACTGCGTGCATCATACTGCACAATATGATAATAGAAGAAGAAGGCTTTACTGCAGAGCGTTGGGCACCGGAAGATGGTGCTAGCACAAGTCACGGTATTGCAACCCCTCCTCTACAGATGGGTGTACCACGCAGTAATGAATACTTGATTCAGCGCTTCACCGATATGCGGAGTGAAATATCACATTCAACACTGCAGGCTGATTTGGTTGAAGAGGTCTGGAACCGTAGAGGAGGGGGCGCAGCGTGATAGGGGTTCTCTTTGTTGTTCGCGTTGTATCGAAAATTTTCGTTGTGTAATTTTCCCTTTTATTATAATACAACGAAAAATTTGTTATAATTTTGTTTAGTTTAATTTTGTTTTGTTATAATTTTATTCTAGCTAAATTAAAATATATCAAAAAAGTTAAGAAAATAATTTTAATTGGTGGCCCGGAGGGCCACCATTGTGGTGGCCAAGTTTTGAGGGCAAGGGCCAAGTTTGTTGGGCATGCCCAATAAATGGTGGCTTGGGCATGCCCAAGAGGGCCACCATTGTGGACACCCTAAGAGCATCTCCAGTGGTCGGCTAGCCACCGGCTAGCCGATTCGTCGCGCTAGCCGGTCGGCTAGCCGAACCATTGGGGCCGGCGAGCGGCAAATCGGCTAGACGATCGGCTAGGGCTGGCCGATCGGGAGGCGCTGGCCGATGCGCTGGCCGATCGGCTAGCCGCCATTGTGGCGGCCCGATCGGCTAGCGATCGGCCAGCGCCTATTTTCGAATTTTTTTTTTGTTTTTTTTAAAAACCTATATAAACGCGATTTTAGTTTCATTTTCATTTGCACCACTTGTTTTAACGAGTTTTCTATCTCTCTAACTTTCTGTACAAGAGCATCATCGAGCGATGGATCACAACAACGAGTCTAGTCCAGTGACGAGTGGATCTCAGACCCCCACGACACCTGTGGGATCTGGATCGGGGCAGATGGGCCCGGGGTGGAACGTCCCTTGGCCGCAGATGATGGGGATGATGGGCGGTGCGCCGGGGGGGGGATGCAGGGGGGTATGCCGGGGGGTATGCCGTGGGGGATGCCGGGCGGGGGGCAGGGGAGCGGTGGGCAGTCAGTGCCCGGGTGGGGGGGGATGCCCCAAATGCAGCAGATGCTGCTTCAGCAGCAGATGATGCTCCAGCAGCAGATGATGGGGCTGCAGGGGGGGATGCAGCACGGTATGCATCCAGGGATGCAGGGGGGATGCTGGGAGGGGACACGGTATATCGTCCCTCCCTCGATTTTTTGACGGCTGCGTCTCACACGTCGTCCCCGGTGCAGACGCAGTTCAATGGGAATGAGACTTTCTCATTACAGGAGTTGGGGATCGATCTCGGGGATCCGGCTTCCCCCGTTCCAGCGCGTCGGCCCGCGCCGAAGAAGAAGGGGAAGGCCAAGGCGGCCGGCGAGTCGTCGCAGCCCGCCGCTGATGACACCTCCACACGGAGGAAGTGGATGGAGGACGAGTACGTCGGGGTGGCCAAGGGGTGGTTGGAGGTGTGTGACGATCCGCTGGTGTCGAACGAGCAGCGGGTCGTCAACATGTGGGCGAAGATCAGAGCTTGCTATAGGCATCACTGCCCGCACGGGAAGGACTTCAGCAATGAGGAGGTCCGGAAGGGGTGGGGGCGCATCAGGGCCGCGGTTGGCCGTTTTGCGAATTTGTACGCCAACGCCCTCCGTCAGCTTGGTAGTGGGCAGAACGAGGACGACGCCCGGAGGATAGCCGAGGGTGAGTTCCCCCTGCCGGGGACGTATAAGGAGTTCACCTTCTGGGAGTGCTTCTTGTTACTGAAGGACTCCGAGAAGTTCCGGGCGGGGTGCGACGCTGGGTGGCCGAAGAAGCAGCGACTGAACTATTCCGGCGACTACAGCGGCAGCAGCGCCGGATCCCACGACCTCCCCCCGGATGCTCAGGAGCGTCCATCCCCTCCTTCGTTTACCGGTCGCCCTCGCCCGATTGGACGAAGGCGGGCGAAACGGGCTGCGAGGGGAGCATCTCCCCTATCGCCCCGTGAGGTCTCATCCGCCCTCCCCCCCGCCCCACTCGAGTACGCTCTCCATTCGCGTAACCATACGCGGGATCAGATGTTCAAGGTCTTGCAGGAGTGGAGGGCCGCCACTGACCCCACGGAGAAGATGTTTCTGAAGGAGTTGCTCGATAGCATACGGGCTGATTTGGCACTCGCCAGGGAGCGGTTGGGGGGTACCGACGTGGACTCGGATACCACGGGTGGCGGCAGCGGCGGCGATGACGGCGGCGACGGCGATGGCGGCGGCGACGACGACGAGGAGTAGATAGTAGCGGGGCTCGTGTGTGGAAGCCCCTTTTTTTTACCAAAATTCATGTAATTTTTTTTTTTGAAACTTTGTACTTTTTTTTGAATGAAATGAATTAATTTCCCGTATATGTGTCGTAAATTGAATTCCGTAATGTAATCGTAATTTTAATTCCGTAAATGCAGTATTTTTTGAATTGTTTTTTTGCGGCTGGCCTATGGCTGGGCTATGGCTGGCCTAAATCTGATGTGGCAGGAGTGCTGCTGACGTGGCAGGGGAGGGAATGGCTGGGCTATGGCTGGCCTATTACCACTGGAGATGCTCTAATAGCTAACTAATTTTAAAGTGCTAGCGTACATCCAATCACGTGCTGCCACGTGGCACGAAAAATGCAATATTATATACAGAAAAATGCAATATGAATTTCGACATATTGCATTTTTGTTATATGAAGATTGCATTTTGTATTGTTGAGTTTTGCATTTTCAATATTGACTGTTTAATTTGCATTTTTTATCTATACGGATTGCATTTATATATGTGAAAATGCAAAACTTAACAATATAAAATGCAATTATGTGAAAATGCAAAACTTAACTATAAAAAATGCAATTTTCCTATAACTAAAATGCAATATGCGGAAATGCATGAACAACTTCACAAATGTGTATTGCATTTTTATATATACAATATTGCATTTTTCGTGCCACATGGCAGCACGCGGTTGGATGTACGTTAGCACTCTAATTAAGGATGCGCCCTAGCGCTCCCCACTTAATATATTATCATCAAAATAATGACATTTTGTCCTTTTCTACGATATGAGTCATATGACTCTATCACTTTCTTAATCGGAGTACTCTCTCCGTCCTATAAAAGATGTCAAATTTGTGGAACGACACGAGATTTTAGGAGGTTTTATTTTTTGTGTTAGGTGGAAAGAGAAAATATAATATTTATATTATTGTAAGAGAGAACTTTTAAAAAAAATGAAAGCGTGATATCTTTAGCGGGACAAACTAAATATGACATCTTTTATAGAACGAAGGGAGTATTATTTAATCACTGCAAACCCTTATTTTAAGTGAGACTCTTTCTCATCTCACAATACATCAACCATTTTTACTCAAATCTGCGTGTCTTTGAATAATTCAGACTCGAATGTACTCATATTAGTGGCACTTGATGAAGTGTAAAAAGTATGGAATTGTTGTTTTTAATATTCATAATTAAGATGGATTTTATACGAATCAGTTTAATAAATTGTGACAAGATGGATTTGATGTGTATGTAATAATGTAGTACTATCAGTGGTTGTTAGTGATTCAATTTATTACAAGTATGAGGTGACATCGCTTTCATTTATATCTTTTTCAATGATTTTGTACTATAAAGTCGAAATCAAAATTGAGCAATGATAAATAACCAAATTTTGTACAACCAAAACAACATTATATTAGTAATTTTGATGTGTTAATTAAATATTAAAATAATAGATATAGTTAGTTAACAAATTAAAACTAATTTATTAGTCTTTGGCCTCATTTTCAATTTTTTATTTTTATATTTGAATTATTTCTCTATTATTTTTAAAATTTGTATTAAAGTATGCATTAATTATATTTTATGATTCAAAAAATTTAAAAAATTATAGACAAATACCATAATATTATGCTCATTCCCTATACTATATATATGTTTATACTTTTTAATTAAATGCATAAATAAATTACATTTTTACTTAAATAAACTAAATTTTGGTTGTACAAAATTTGGTTGCATAGACTTGTTGATCAAAATTTCCACCAAAAAATCTCACTCCATTTTTGTAGGTTGATTGAGATTGCATAAATTGGTTGTATGGACAAGTCAATTCGGCAATCACTTACACTTCACTCTCTATCTTGAACCGACATTATAATTTGATAACTTTTTATGAAACTTTAGCATGTCGATATCCTTATTAAATAAATGTATAATGTGTGATTAGGAGAGTGATAGGATACCATCATCTCTTAAAATAACACCGTACCACCATTCCTAGCCAATCATTTATACATATAGACGAATAATAAGTTGTCACGTGGCCAAAAAATAAAAACCTAAAAAAGACGGCCAACAATATCGTATACACTATACAACAATTTTTTTTGACCAGCAATATCTGACACACTATATAGCAATCTATAGATTGATGTGTAACGTTTATAATATTGTTGTAATATATGGTGTTATGGTGTCACTTTAAGAGGTGTTGTCATTTTAACACAAACCTGCGTGACCAAGTTGCTATCTTAACTAAGTCTCTTATATAAGAAAATTGGGTTGATATGCAACTACACACAACTTTCATGTCACTTTTCTTCGTAGATGTTCTAGAACTAAGATGGTAAAATGGACATTATGCGAAAAATCACGAGTTAAAATTATGTCGACATCATCAAAATTCAACCACACACAGTATAGAGTTTATTGAATTTTACCTAATAATTAGCAGGTAAATAAAGTTCAGAATTTGATAGAACTATATATAGCATAGAAGCTACTTTCAAACACTAATGAGTATTGAGTACTGACTGAGCTAAACATATATTCTAAAGTATTAGACCATCTCCAACCATACACCATATCCCATTTTTAGTGTAAAAAACATTTCCAATCATACTCTAAACCCAAACCCATTTTTGGGTTTTTCTATGTGATAACACCAAATTTAGAGTAGAACACCAAATTTGGGTATCTACTGCAAAAAATTTTAAGATGTGCAAATCACTCCATATATGAAAAAGAATACGTTGTCTTTCTAAGCAGCAAGAAAGCATGCTACTGGAATACTTGTTTCTTTGGTTTGGTAGTAATGTTGCAATGGAATGCATTATTTCTTTTGGCTTGGCATTCGTTATTTAAAATTATTTATAGTCAAGTGAGATTCATTAATTATTTAAAATTAAGAACATTTCAAATTAGTGTAAGTTTTTTAATGTAAAGTATATTTAATACTATTAATAAGAAAATTAATTTAATTTTTTAATATAAATAAGTTATTGAAAAAGTATTGTGGGTTTGATATGTGATTTAAATAAGTATGTGAGTATAATTGAAAAAGTATAAAAAGTAGGAGAATGTAGAATATTCTTTTGGGTTTGAGTTTGGTGTAAATGATTGGAGTAAAATTACTTTTGGTGTTGACACATACTCAAAATTGGGTTTGAGTTTGGTGTAAATGGTTGGAGATGGCCTTAATGCATTCAATAAATAAAGATATGAAACTATAACTTTAGAAAATGATGTTACCAGAAATCGACACCTTTTTTTTTATCAACAAATAGTTTTAACTTGTAAGACCATCTCTAACAATACAATAAAATCTAAAATGAGATAGATAATTAGCTTTATTGATATTAGAAAATTAATTTCATTTTTTATTTTTGAATAGAGAAATAGTACTATTTTTAGGTCATTCAACCAAAATACTCCCTCCGTTTTTTAAAATAGCAACTATTTCCATTTTATCACATTCTTTAAAAATAGCAACTTTCAAATTTTCTATTTTAAAAAATCTTTACACTATTATACATCAATTTATTTACCACTTATACCACCACAATTAACAACTTAAAGTGGACCCCATGATCCACTAACATTAATTCCTTTACTTTTTTTATCTCTTTCTCTTACTTTACCAATTTATCACATCTTCTCTCTTACTTTAACAAATTGTGCATTAAAATCTATGTTTCAAACCTCCATATTTTTAAAAAACAGAGTGAGTAAAACTTTTCTAATTTTGTACTACTAAAAAAAAGGCATAATGTAGTATTCTTTTTAAGTCTGAGTTTAATGTAAATGGTTGGAGATAAAATTATATTTAGTATGATATACACTAAAATGGGGATTGAGTTGAGTATAAATAGATTTGAGTTTAGTATAAATAGTTGGAGTATTAATCACATAAAATTAAATGTTTTTGTTAGCCGGAATTTTTTTTTTTTAGCAACTGCTGTACTTGAAAAAAACACATTAAAAAGGGCGAGTTTGACGAGTCAAGAGCGCTGACTCAACTCGGAAGAAAGACAGGGAGGGACGTATTCTACTGGTTACTCCGTCTATAACATCGACATCGCGAGGATCAATAGTGTTCGGCGGCGGATGGCGAGAACGTTTTTGTACTTGATTCTCTGCGGTGAGTGTCGGCGTCGGCGTCGGCGTCGGTTAATTTGTGAGAAAACTGAAGAAACAGGTAATTCCCCTCTCTCTAATATGTATGCATTTATGTTTATAAAAATGTGTGATGCTGTTTTTTTTATGTAGTTCGCGAGTGATGGTAATTTTTTTACTGTATTAAATGTGTGTGTTACTGGTGGTTTTGCATTTACAAGTTCAATTATGATTTGCAGTTGATTGCGTTGAGTCCGATTAGTTACACTTGAAGGTGCTTGAGCTTTGTAAATAATTGTGTTTTCCTTAGGAATTAGGATGATTATTTGCTATTGTCATGGTTTTTACTTCATAAATCATTGCATCACAACATAGCCATAACTTGTGTACCCTAGAACAGCATCAAAGAATTCCTATACCATTCAACAGCTTCTTCAACACATATAGCTCTCTGAGTTACGCAAAGGTGCATAGAACGAAAAAGAAGACGGTTGGATTTGATGGCAGAGTATCCAGTTCACTCTACGCATTTATCTATATGCTGTTTAGGACTCTGTGGTCTGTAGCATTGTGAAACTATGGTCATAAGCAATTCTTCATTTTCTCATCAAACTCTTCGTCCTCTTTCATAAGCTTATTATTATACATAGAATTGGATCATGAGATTTTCTTACGAATTTTATCAGTTTGAGAAGGGGCAGCATGCTTTGTTAAAATTGATGTACTCATATTATGTGCAAGGTGAAGTTTGGCTGATGACAAAATGTTAGTATTTCCGATTTCGTTATTGTTCTTTGATTATATGCACGTGATCATCCTTTGCAGGTTGTACCCTATGAAAGGCCTGCATTAAGCAAAGGATATTTACTTCCTCAAGGTATTGATTTCCTTGTCAACCATTTCTTGCATGCTCTGCCAGCACTGGGAAGCCTTCTAAGCAGAAGGTGTGAATTAGTAAAGTTAAATATGATTACACAAACTGCCTCTGCTGTATAGTTGGGATTTTGTTTCATCTCCATAATGTCCACCATGATTAGTTTTGTTAGATTTCAAATACGCCCTTTACGGTTTCAAGTATATCGTTGATAGTTGATTAAAATATGCCCTTTACAGTTTCAAGTTTATAGTTGATAGTTTATTGTTACTCCCACCAGCAGAGTTTCCCTGCGGAATAAAAAATTCCAGTTGTAGAAAGGATGTGTTAATGTATTGACCCCTTTTTGCAGTATATGTGTGTTCCAGTGTCATTCTATATCTGTATATACATGATGTTGTTCTCAATTCTTATTGATTCTATACAACTGAAATTTTGACTTTTTGTTTTGACTGGTTTTCTCTCTGCCCTGTTTGTTATATTCAGCTCAAGCACGCGTTCCTTCATTTCACTGGTGTGTGGGTACCAAACTACCAATGGCTAAAGGCTGACTCCACGAGGGTACAAGGAACATGGTAAATCCATGTTAGCATACTGGTTATTGTGGAGCAACTTGGGTTAGATAAAGCACCTCTAAAGTTTTTTTATGCAATCTTATGTGTTTTTAACTTAATTTTTGGTCAAATTCTTTGATCTCAAATTCGTGGATCAGATCTGTTCATAAATCAATGTAACTCATGATATATTTCACGATAAAATGAGCATAAGTATCGTTGTAATAATTATTACTGGCTATATGACTATGCATATAAACTTATGTATTTTTGGAATGTGTTGATTTATTACTTGTTAACCCATCTTAGGTCTTGATTGCGGCCAAGAACCTGGTAGCTTGTGTGCTCATTATTATATAAGAAGTTGAGTTTGAGACCCTTCCTGAGGAATTCAATCCGTTTGTTTGCTTTTGATTTAGTTTGGAGATTCGTAAACATGTGATGTGGAGTATACGATTGTTGGATTCAGTACTATTTACTCATCAACTGTACTTCTTCAGGTATTGAGTTGATTCTTGGAACTAGACTTCAGTTTTGTTGATTTGATTATGTGAAGTGGAAGATATTGCTAACTGCAAAAAGGAGAAACCATAAGATAATATATCATAGTTCATTTCATGTAATGTACTAATGTGTTCATTTTGCCTTTGGTTGTTCAAGAACTCGCGAGAATGTATTGTCGAAAAATTGGAGTTCAGTTACTCTTAAATTATGGTCATACATTCAAGTTGTAAACCCAATTTCGATTTGTATGACCTTGTGTGAAACACCTTTTACAGATCATGAAGGAACCATTGCTTTAATGATGTAAGTTCTAGTTCTAGAATGGCTCTTTTTTGTAAATCTATGTGCTTTGATAAGTAACAATTCATCAAGATGGGCGTTTGGTCTAGTGGTATGATTCTCGCTTTGGGTGCGAGAGGTCCCGAGTTCAATTCTCGGAACGCCCCTTTTTCCCAAATTTTTATAATTTTGAATTTTCGGAAATTTAATTTTAGTAAATTGGATGGTTTGAAATGGTGATTAACTTAGGAAAGACGGAACGCCCCTTTTTCCCAAATTTTTATATTTTTGGAAAATTAATTTTGGTAAATTGGATTAATTTTAGTAAATTGGATGGTTTGAAATGGTGATTAACTTAGGAAAGACGGAACGCCCCTTTTTCCCAAATTTTTATATTTTTGGAAAATTAATTTTGGTAAATTGGATGGTTTGAAATGGTGATTAACTTCGGATAGTCATCAAGTCGCAAATCAGTCGATAGAATGATACAGTGTATAACTTCAAAATAGTTATAATTGAAAAAACGAACTACTCAAATGGTCCTTGAACTATGCGTTTCGCATGTAAATGGTATCCAAACTTTAAAAATATTATGAGTAGTCCCTAAACTAAGGTGTAATCATATTTATGGTATTTTTTCACAATTTTGCACTAAAAATGCCCCCATTGCATGCAGTGCATTTTTGCACCTAAAAAGCCCTTCATGCCTTGGGGGCATTTTTTGTGCAAAATTGTGATGAATAGTGAAAAAGTATCGTAAATGTGATTACACCTTAGTTCAGGGGCTACCCGTAATATTTTTTAAGTTCAGGGACCAATTACGTGCGAAGCGCATAGTTCAGGGACCATTTGCGTAGTTGACTCAAAATATTAATCCACAAATCTTGAGAAATGTTTCAGTGGTTGGTGAACGAAAATTTGAAAGATGTGTTGTTGTATACAAAGATCACTTCATTCGTCAAGTTATCATAAATCGATGTAGTTGTTAACATAGTCTGACTTAGGAATAGGTAACATGCTAGAGTAATTCATTAGAGACAAGTGTAGATAAGACCAAATATTGATAACTATTCGACGAATATTGACTTATTAGATGTTTGAGATATGATCATAATTATTGCCCGAAATAATTATGACTCTTTTTAATCTTTCAATTAACAATTTAGGGAATCATAAATCTCAGCGCTAACGAGGTACGAAACAAATTGAAATAGTCCACCTCCATTACAAAATTATGTATGTATGGCGTTTTTTAACATGCAATTTTCTACAATTTTATGCTATTAAAACACACTTGAAATTATACACACCTTTTTGTTTTCATCTACCCGTGCAATGCACGGCCTATTAATTTATTTCCTGTGCATATAAATGCGAGAATATTTTTCAATTTTTTAGCGCATATTTTTTATATAAAAATTAATATTCTATACAATTATAATTTTGATAACATTTTATTTCATATTAGTAGATGGGTCATAATTAGAAATTAAACGGGCAATATCTATCATATACTACCTCGAATGTGTCGATAATCATACCTATACCAGTATCGACCTATCAATATTAAATGCGAGATATTTTTTTACATTTTATGCGCATGCTTTTTAACTGGCTATTTATATAGTATTAATTTAGAATTCACATATTGATAAAAAAAAATTCTAAAAATCACTATTAATACCTTTTACTATTTTATATATATGGATGAGATCATAATCAATTCAACCTTATCAATCATTGTATTAAACGCGGAAAATAAATTCTATTTCGAATTAATCGACAATTAACAATCGAATCGACCTATACATGTATCTACCTGTCTATTTAAATGCCAGACCTTTTACTATTTTGTAGTAGATGAGATCATAATCAATTCAACCTTATCAATCACTGCACTATATACGGAAATTAGATTCTATTTTGTATTAATCGACTATGCAACTATTTAGGTATCTACTTGTCGATTTTCAATATGAAAAAACAATTTCACATTTTTTTGCTCATGATTTACAAACATATTAATAATTATACATCCAACTATGACAACACATCTAATTATAAGTACATTTTTGTTCCCACATGTTCATGCATTGCACGAACATTAATTTATTCCATGTCTATATAAGTGCGAGAATCTTTTTCATGTTTTTAGAGTGTAGTTTTTTTGTATAAGAAGAAATATTATATGCAATTATAATTTGGTTATTTTTTATTTCATACTAACAGATGCGTTGTATCTAGAAATTAAACGTTCAATAAATATTTTGTATTATCTAGAAATTAAACGTTCACATTTTATGAGCATGATTTACTCATATTAATTTGTAATTTATATATTACAACACATTTAGATATACATATAACTATTACAATACATCTAATTACACATACCTGTTTGTTTTCACATACTCGTGCGACGTGCGATGCACGAACATTAATTTATCTTTTTGTCTATATAAGTGCAAGAATTTTTTAATTTGTTAACATTGATCTTTTGTTTAAGCTATAATTTATTTTTTTATTTATATAACTGCGAGAATCTTTTTAATTTGTTAACATTAATCTTTTGTTTAAGCAATTTGTGTTAATTTACATGGCACTTCGCAAAGAAGGCAAGGTTGCGGCAGCTAGTCGCGTGACTTGGACTATAAAACTTATAAATTACTATTCCAGTGAATAATTGCGTATGGCTTTATAAATTAGTTTTTGCTAACTACTATAGTTTCCCTTGAAAATAGGTAACCCTCCCATTACTATACTAATTGGATGCTTTTCTAGCAGTATCCACGTGGTAAATAAAAAATAATTTATAAATATCAAAATTATTGATTTTTAAAAATAATTAAAAACTAAGTACTAAGGTGTATAGTAGGTATAAAATTCACATAATTCAAATAAAAAGTACAAACAATTCAAATAAAACAAATTAAATAATTGTAGTGGAAATTGGGATAAGAATAATAAAAGAAAAAGGGGAAATATAATTGGTTTGAATTTGTAAACAATTTAAATTGTTATTTTTATTAATAATTTATTTTCATATTAATAATTCTTTTAAGAAGTGTTATATGTAGCGTCTCATGACTTGATAGCAATATATCAGTGGAGAGGATTGCTAGAGAATGTAATTCAGTGTAACACGAGCAAGCTCAACAGTCGACAACGATGTGCACTTGTGCCCCACTGGTTGAGCACGTCTTTGCAAAGTGCCCAATGCCCATGCCCCCAAACTTTAACAAAGTTACTTATCCAACAATTATGCTTAAATGTATACTCTATAGATGCCCCAAGTGCTTTATTATTCATTTGAATTGACGCAATAAAGTTTGTGTTGATAAAAAAAATAAAAGAAAATTACTATTATTACCTTTTATTTTTCTATATTAATGAATGAGATCATAATCAATTTAATCTTATTAAACGTAAATTTTATTCTATTTCTAATTAATCGACTATCGACCTATACAAGTAACTACCTATCTATTAAAGTGCGAGGCCATTTATTATTTTATATTAGTGGATGGAATCATAATCAATTCAATCTTATCAATCAGTGTATTTTATATGAAATTGGATTCTATTTCGAATTAATCGATTATCGACCTATATCGACATCTGAAAATCTTTTTAAATTTTTTCTCACATCCTTACTATACAAAATTCTTATATTCAAAAATATAAAATTTATAGTACTATTTACTAAGTAAGTGGTATAAAAAAAACTATAGGCCAGAGCGTTCACGCAGTAGAGATACTCACGCAATGAGGTTTTTGTTGATAAAAAAAATATTCATTATGTTATAAATTAATTATAGTACTATTTGTTTATCTCATAGTAATAGATAAGCCATATCTGTAAATTAAACACGTAATAATTATTTCATACTACCTCGAATGTATCGACAATCACACTTACAATGATATCGACGACCTACATCAATATCAACCTATCAATATTAAATCAGAGAATCTTTTTCACATTTTTTATGCATGATTTTGTACTAGTATTGTGAAATACGAGTACAGTTTACATCTCCTCTCTTTTACTTTACTTTTACTCTTACTTTTACTTAAACTCTCCTCCTTACTTTATTATCTTTTTATCTATCTACTTTATTCGTTATTCCCTTAATCCACTTAATACAATTTTCTTAAATCTTGTACCCAAAAGAAATGTATCGATATACTATGAAGAGACTAAGGGACTATAAAATGAAAAAAAAAAAAAGAAGATAAATTACTCCGGCACCGCCGTACTTCAATGTCTGAGCACGCCGATGTCGATGCCCCTATTCTAACAAAGTTATTCATCCTGATCCAACCATCATCCTTTTTGTAAAACAGATATCCCAAATGCTTTTAATTATTCATGACTGACCCAAAGCGATTTTTGTTGATATAAAAATAAATATTCTTTCCCATTATAATTGCGATTATCTTTTTATCTCATTACCAGATGAATCATATCTCGAAATTAAATATCCAATAAAAATCATGTATCACCTCGAATATATCGCCAATCGCACCTGCACCGGTATTAACCTACACCAGTATCGACCTTTCAATTTCAAAATGTGAGTATCTTTTTAACAATTTTTGTACTTAGTTTTAACACTGAGTACTAATAATAAATTAATAATAATAAGAATAACAGTCGTTCATCTAATTATTCTGAAAATACCAGCTCATGATTAAAAAATTTAGAATCAAATTAAATATTCTTTATAATTATAATTATTTCCTTTTAACAAATGAGTCATAACTGGAAATTAAACGCCTAATAAATATCAGTTACTAACACGAATGCATCGACAATCGCATCTACACTGGAATTGACCTACACCGATATGGACCTGTCAAATTTAAAATGTGAGAGTCCTTTTTAATAATTTTTGCACTTAGTTTTAATACCAAGCACTAGTTCTATATAATTTACATCTTATAATAAAGTGTAAATAATAAAAATAATAAATTTTCCGTCTAATTACAATTTTAATTTTTTTTATTATATTAACAGAAGAGTCATATCTGGAAATTAAATGCCCAATAAATACCGGGTATTACCTCGAATGTATCGACAATCGCACCTGCACCGGTATCGATCTGTCCATTTTAAAATGTAAGAATCTTTTTAACGATTGTTGCACCTAGTTTTAATATCGGGTACTAGTAATTTAAAATTTATATATTACAAAAAAAATTTAAAATACTAAAAATAAATCCAATTTCACCCTGAAACCTGCTACGTCGGAAGGTCCGGTCACTTGCATAACGAAAACTCAACACAACCAAAACGCCAGACCGCCAGCTGTCAGTTACAACATTTAAACTCCATTCATCAAACCCAATCTCAACAAAGTCGATGTTAATAGCACGCGCTTCCTCCAGCTTCCACATCAGCAGTAACTCTCCAATTAAAGCGAGTAGAATCCAGTCTCCTCACTCCCGCGATTGAAATGAGTGACTAAAATACGCAGCACAGCATCGGCGACTCGAAGCACATCATTTCCATGGGAAAGACTCTATAAAAAGCTTAATACATTTACTTCACTCTCATAATATTTCTCTAAATTTCTTCTAATTTTGGCTTTCTGCTAAGAAACAATCCTTCTCTACAAACTACTGATTCACTTCTCAGAAACCCTAGCTCTCGTCGCGTTGAGCGAAATTTCTGTCCTTTTTGCGCCTTTTCTGGTGAATTTTCAAGGATTTCGAGCTTCCCGAAGAAAATCGGCGTGTGCATTGTTGTTTGGTGAGCTCCTCTGCTTCTTCTACTGATTCTCGTTTGTTTCTAACGTTTTTACTTCGTTTTTGGGGATAAAAATGGTGTTTGATTTCCAGTTTATGCAGCGAGAAGGTGTACGGAAAACCATGGGGTTTGATTTTGATGTTTGCTTTGTTTCCGTCAAAATTTTCTTGTGATTTTTCTAACCGTGTCGCCGCGTTTTTGCTTATTGGGAATTTTTAATTGTTAGTATTTTTTTATTCTACGTAACTGATCACTGTTGTTTATTTATTTATATGTGATTATTTGCATTTGGTGTTTAATTTTATTTTGATGATTTTTTAATCGGTGAATTCGTGTAATGTTGCTTGCGATTTTGCAATGTTTTGGTTTAGCAGTTGGTTTTCTGATATTTTGCGGTTAGTTTTTCATTAATTAGCCGATTATTTTAGTTGATACACTATTTGCATTTGGTGTTTACTTTTTTAGATAATTTTTGGTCGTTAAATTCGCAAATGTAGCCTGTGATTTTGCAATGTTTTTGTTTAGCAGTTGTTTTATTGATAAATTGCGGTTGTTTTTTCGTTAATTAGCCGATTAATTTAGTTGATACGTTACTAATTACACCTTTAATGAGTTCCCTGATTATACTTCAATTAATTTTTTTGACTGCTATTAACATAGCGATAATTTCGTTGCAGGAAACGTAGGGGGCTTACCTTTGTCAAATAGTAGACTGTTTATACATTAATTATGAGTAGCAAAGATTCTCAGACTCCAATTGGCGGGTCGGGCCGGGCTGGGCCATTGGTAGCAATGAAAGATCATGGTGGCTCTGCCGCAGCAGTTAATACAGAGAGACGATTGATCACCTTCAATGGTAATGGCAATGTGGGACGGGTGGGATATGGAAGGTGGAATGGCGAGCTGCTGGAGGATCAAGATCACGGCTTTCGAGCTGGGGACCTTGTGTGGGCGAAGATAAAGAGCCAACCGTGGTGGCCGGCTCAGGTTTACGACCCAAGGGATGCCTCAGAGCTCGCACTGAAGCATAGCCGAGAGGGCTGTGTGCTTGTGTGCTTTTTTGGTGAAGATTCTTGTTCTTGGTGCTTGCCCGTGCAGCTAGTACCTTTAGTCGAGAATCTTGATAGTATTTGGAGTGAGAGGCCTTCGAGGAGCTTTGAGAAGGCGGTGCATAGGGCGTTCGATGAGATAGGGAGGCTTATGGAGTCGAAGATCTTGTGCAGGTGCATATCGTTGGAGAAAAGGGGCGATCTTGCTAGGCCTGTGGCAAAGAATGTTGGTGTCAAGGCGGGGTTGCTTGTGCCAGAGGTGGACTTTGACCGTCTCCCTATCCCACAATACGAGCCTGCTGATATACGTGCAAAACTTGTGCGATTTGCGAGGACTGCCTCCTTTGGCAATGTGCTTGATCTTACAGTCCTGAGGAGCTGGATATCTGCGTATTCGTATGCAGAATGTGGTGGTAGGCGGCTTGCTGCGTATAGTGAGCCCGTTTTAATTGAAGAGCTGGAAGATAGTAGAGTAGTGAGCCCCTTCTATTCCCCTGAACCCACCGATGATGTTAAGAAGGTCTACAAAAGAAAGAGACTGAGAACTGCTATTGGTGGTGGATTTAAGGATGATCGTTTGGTTGTTTTCCAACCAAATGAAATCGAATCTAAAGCCGAGCCTTCTACTGCAAGGGAGAGGAAGAAGAGCAAGTATCTGTCTCCTCCTTATACGAATCTGAACGAGATAGGCTATAAGCCCTGGTTCGAGATGAGGAAGTCTTCATTTCTTGAGGAGCTGGATGATGAGAAGGCCTCTGAGAAAGATAAAATGGCTTCTCTGGCATCAGATGTTGAAGTAGAGGTGAATGAATTGATGCTGAGGTTAAAATCCGCAGCTGTTGATCGTTTCTACCTGAGAAACGAGGGCCATCTCGATTCCATCTGCAGCTTCGCCTCAGCATACAGAAGCTCCACCTACCTGCACGGCGCCCACTTCAAAACGTACCTCCGGTGCAAGAAAGTGAGCAGCCGTAAGAGAAAGAAGCTCACTGGCAGCCCCAAGGTTTTGAGATTGACTGCGCCTGCACACGAGCCAACAGATAGTCTCGTGTTGGATGCTAGACTGATCGGGAAGAGGGTCGACTCGATGGCTAAGATGCTGGAAAGCTGTGTCTCGAAGTTCTCATCAGACGACAAAGCTCGGCTAAGAGAAGAGATGAACGGTCTGATCGAGAAGGTGGAGGTGGCAAGCGATAAGGTGAGGTTGATAGCTGAGAAGAGCTCCTCTTGAATGAAGAGATAGGTAGTCTTGTTTTTTGAAAATTTGCTTTGAGGATTTTGAAATTTTTCTGAATGTTTCTTCATTTTGTGGTGGGGGAAAACAGTTTATGTTTATACTACTCCTAACAACTGACCTTTTCTGGAAACAATATACATTAATCATATCATGAATCTACGATGATTTTGCATTTCAATTTTTGTTGATTTGCGTGTATTCAGAATGTGTTGATTGATTTTATGTTTCTTCAGAGTTTTGATGATTTTCATCTTATTTATTGAGAGCTAGTAACCTTATTTTTTGGGTCTTTTGTGGATTTGGCATGCACTAATTATGCACTGAATTGCACTCGGCATGCACTAAATATGCACCGATTGTTTTATAATTATTTTTTCAATCGATTATGTATGAACTTTCGGAAAATACCATCACAACTTTTTTTTAAGGCGACACTCACAAAAATAATTATTGATTTTATTTATTCACAACTTTATACTACTATTGTTTTACATGTTTCCAAAAAACTCGAGTATTTTGTAATTTTTGACATTTTAATTTAATTTTTTAATATACCACAATGAATCAATCAAAATATAAACTAAATAATCAAATGCTACTCAGTCTCTCCCAAAACTAATTGCAGCTTAATATTTTCTTGATTTTGACTACTTCACCAAAAATCAGAAACAAAAAATAGAAAGAAATCAAAAAGAAAAACAATAAAAAATAGGAGTATTAAACTTAATGAAATGGGGCCCAAGGTGCTGTGAAAGCCCAGTTATTTATTAGAAATGGGCCCATTTCTTTATAAAAGGAGACCAAGAGCTCGTGTTTGAATAAAAATTGATTAAATTCATCTAACAATAACAAAACCTACCCGCTACTTAATAAGCTAAGCCGTTCATATAGGGGTGGCAAATCGTGCGTGTCGGGTCGTTATCGTGTCGACACGATAACGACACGAACACGATAACAACAAACACGAACACGACACGTTAAGAAAACCTCAAACACGAACACGAACACGACCCGCTACCCTCAGACACGAACACGACACGAACACGACACGAACCCATTAACGACACGAACCGTTTCGGGTCAACACGACACGAACACGACACGAACCCATTAATGACACGAAAATAAGTATTGAAAAATGAAAATAATAAGAATAATAATATAAAAATATTATGTGTTAATAAGAATAATAATATAAAAATATTATGTGTTAACGGATAACACGAACACGACACGAACACGCATTGTTAACGGATAACACGAACCCGACACGAACACGACACGAACACGACACGAAATTTTCGTGTCCTTAATGGGTCGACCCGATAAGGACACGAACACGATAAGCTCTGACCCAAACCCATTAATTTCGTGCCGGTTCGTGTCGTGTTATCGTGTCGTGTCAAAAATTGCCAGCCCTACGTTCATAACATAATTCTTCATTTAATTGAATTTATATCGAATTCTAAAAGTTGCACCTGAGACTGTGACCGACTCACCTACAAACATTAAATCGATTTTAGTATGAATTCAGTTCCAAGATGACTACAAAATGGCACTAACTATAACAAGCAAAAAATTATTTAATACTAATAAATACCTGCAAGAATTATGCATTTTATTGATTAACAAAATACAAAGAGTTCAAGGCACAGAAAAATTAGCTTATAACATTCACATACAAATTAATACTCAAACCAAAAAAAAAAAAAAAGAACAAAGAAAGTGCAACGGTCTACTATAATGACACAATTGAATAAATTTAAATACAATCATAACTTGTTAAAATTATCCATAAACACTTAACATAGCTTACAAGAAAGGCTTAGCTTGTTCGTCTCTGATGGTCTTGTGGTAGAGTTGGCAACGCTTGAACCCAAAGATTTCAGATACGAGTTCACTGTGATGCAACCGTTAAATTTATGTTTATTTATCATTAAAAAAAGGCATAACTTGTGAATGAAGGAGCAAAATAGACAATCACAAAGAATATTCCATCTACAAATATTTCGGTCTCGTTTAATTGGCAAAGAGTGAAATTCTTAAAAATATGATTTTTTGGAATTGTGATAAATTATATAGCTAAGGAATTGGATTAATTTTCTTATGTTTTATAATCAAACATAGTTTGGTGATAATTAAGGTAAACACAAAAGTGAATTACCTCAATTGCCCTTTTTGTAGTAATTAATTCCAGCAGAAGAAATCCTCCCAAAACCCAAGTGGCCAATCTCGGCCAGCTCAATCCACAACTCCTCCGCGCTTACTCCCTCTCCGGCGACCACGATTTCAAGCTCGCACTTCCTCTCCTCCTCCACCTCCACCCGCCGCCGGCTCCTCCGCAGGCGGCGGCGCGCCACCGCCCACGGCAGCTTCACGAATGCCAGCACGAAGCAGTTGACCACCGCGCACGGGCAGCAGCACAGCGCCACGCAGTCTCCGATCGCCAGCGCCGCGCACGACTTCGCTCCGGCGCGGCGGTGCGGCGATGGATTGCGGTCGTCGTCCATTTTACTAGTACTGCTTCTCAATTGATTCTAATTTGAAGAAATTTGAAATTCGATTGATCTGTGAGAACAACAAATTGGATGAACAATCGAGCTCGGATTTCTCTCTCTAAATCTAAATTCATATGAAGAAGACGTGAGTCAAGAAAGGGAGAAATATATTAATTGCGTTAACGTGCCAAATATGGTGCTTTCCCATGCAATTATATTCTTTTTCCATTTTTTGATAAATGACGTATGCCTAATTTGCATTCATTAATACTACCGATATTAATACGCATTTGACGTATGTTAAACATCGCTATTAAATATAAATGGATAAATATTACTCTTTTCGTCCCCAATAGGAGTCATATTTGGTATTGACACGAGTTTTAAAAAATGTAAACAATAATCAGTTAGAAAAGTTAGTGGAATATGAGCTCCGCTTTTTTTTTTGTATTGATTTTATAATAAAATGTGAGTGAAGTGAGTTGGAGGAATATAAGACATACTTACCATTTATAGGAAAAGTAAAATGTGATTTTTATTGTAGGACGACCTGAAATGACAAAATATTACTTTTATTGTGTGAAGGAGAGAATAGTATTTCTTAATTAGTGTACATTAATTTGATGAATGTTGTTTTAGAAATTCTACAGAAAATTACTCCCAATAATTTATTTAATTGTTCAGTTTTCATGCAAACATTAAGAGTAAAATGATCTGTGTAATTTATCCTATCAATATTTAAGAATGATTTGATAGTTACCAATGACAAAAACGTTTTGGTACATATAAATGTCCAAATGCTAATATACCAATTAATTAGTTCCTCTTTACCTTTTTAAACTTGTGTACTTCTCTGATTTTACATGTTTATCAATATTAGGTAGAGAAAAACAAAATTAAGTGCATAACATTTGGTTGTCAATAATATCTCAAACTAATGGAAACAATCACCATATAGGTATAAATAGATATGTTATAACATTTAGGAAAGTAGGCATTCCACTAATTAAGATCTCCACCAATTACCTTTGAACAATATGTTGACGTCTCAAAAAAATACTTTTTGGGGAAAAGAGGAGGATTTCTTATTATGAAATGAACAATCACAACAAAGTACTATATATAATCCAATATTTCATTATATATTAAGGAAATAAATTAACCTAAAATCATCAAAGTAACCCCAACCTACAAGTCTACAATCCTAGCTTAGCTAGGAAAGCCAAGAAGTGAGTTTTATAATCATATATAATTTGTTAAACAAAAACTCTATATAATCATATTTATAAAAATGTGACTTTTACTTTTAATTTCAACCATGTAACTTCTACCTTGCGTATTTGTAACATAAAATCATCAAAATAACCCCCAAAAAACTATGGCTATACATGTATATAATTCTATCATGATCTTATGTGGATAGTATATCTCATTAAAATTATAAGAAATTAGTAGAGGGTGAAAAATATTCTAAAAAATACATGGTGTAGGGGTGACTAACAATAGTAGGGTCGTTATATTTTCCCTGAAAAATGAAAGAAGAAGATTTTGAGGAATATGAGGAACGATACATAGAGACACAGAGGTAGAAACAAAAGTTGTTCTCGATTGTAATGTCAGTAAGTTTTTTCTGTCAATGTAATACAAAAAGCTATTCAAACTGATTCTTATTCTGTCTTTGCCAAAACATATATATTTTGTATTTTGGGACTACAAATTATTGCTCTCTTTCTGTAATTACAAAACATATATTTTTCACTTTAAACAAAAATATTTGCAGTTTCACTCTTCATGCAAGATAAAATCCATCGTTATGGTATTTGTGGAAATGTTTAATTGAAATAGTATACTAATTACAATATTACATGTTTCTATATAGAGAAAAATCGGAAAATATGCAAGAAATTGACTTTAGAAATAAAATTCTATTCGAAATGTATTATCAGTTTTATTTCATCATTCACCTAAATTCCTCAGTGTTCATAATTTGGTAGGTTACTCCAATTCCACAAATGAACTGTAAATTTAGGACCTAAGAGAAATTTGTTATCAGTTCAGGGTGCAAATTGAATGACTGTAATTATAAATTTGAGAATTTCAAACATTTTTTAGTATTTAAATATAGTTAATGAGTTTTCATTAAACCAAGTTGACCATGTATTCAATAGATTTCATGAAATTTAATTAGAAGTGAAGTGAAAGCGAAAATGGATTACAAGGATAATTTCTTTCAATCAAACGCTAATATTAACTTCAAAGTGCTAAAAATTAAAAAATTAGATATTACTATATGAAAGTACATTTCCAAGAGGCGTTCAAACTTAGTAAAAGCATCCACAACGGCAAAAAAAAAATGTCCCCATCTCGTCTCGGAGGGACGAGACGGCGTTGTGGGCGTCGTCTCGTCCCCATCTCGTCGCCAACCCGTCCCGCGTCTCGTCGCGGCGAGGCACCCCGCGAGACGTCTCGCCACGCGCTTGGGCGACGTGGCGAGCTCCAGTTCATGCGTGACGCCCACTCGCCGTCCCGCGAGTGGGCGTCGTTTATATCCGTTAAAATTGATTTTTTTTATATTTTTTTTAAAAAAATCAGAAAAAATTCAAAAAAATAAAAAATATATATATAAAAAATTTCAAAAATTATACTAGCCGTTTATAGCCGTTTATAGCCGTTTTTTACAAATTTTTTATTTTTTTTTAAATTTTTTTTATGCCCCAAATCACTTCTATAAATACCAAATCATTCCCACAAATTATCCACCATAAAAAAACTCTCTATTCTCACTCAAACACACTACATTCTTCATCTCAAAATATTTTTCTTCTCCCAAATTTAATCAATTCATGGATCCATTTGAGCTAATGCGTCAACTAATGGAACAATCGCTAGAAGAAGATCGACGTAGGGAGGAGGAGGAAGCCGCGGCGCGTCAAAAGCGAACCCGGAAATACATCCATCGTGACAGGGAGCAAGCCGCCGCAAGGTTGGTACGCGATTACTTCTCTAACAACCCGATATGGGATGATACCTACTTCCGTCGCCGTTTTCGTATGTCACGCCCGCTATTTTTGCATATCGCAAATACATTGGCGGCCCGGGAAGAGTTCTTCCAAGAAGGTTTCGACGCTACTGGCCGTCCCAGTCACACGACGCTCCAGAAATGTACTGCAGCTCCGTCAGCTTCCTACTGGACAAACGACGGATTTGTTCGACGAATACCTACACATCGGAGAAACCACTGGGAGACTTTGTTTGATGAAATTCTGCAAAGGCGTCCGGGCAGCCTTCACCGACGAATTTCTGAAGAAGCCAAACACCGCGGATTGTCAGTTTCTGCTCCAACTTCACGAACAAGCACACGGGTTTCCCGGGATGCTCGGGAGTGTTGATTGCATGCATTGGCAATGGAAGAATTGCCCAACGGCGTTGAGAGGGTCATACACGAGCGGCTACAAAGGCACCCACCCCACCGTTATACTCGAGGCCGTCGCCGACTACCGACTATGGATTTGGCATGCGTATTTCGGGGTCCCCGGCTCGAACAACGACATCAACGTGCTCAACCACTCCGACCTCTTCACTGAAGTTCTGAATGGTAAAGCGCCGGCCATCAACTTCGTCGCTAACAACCGCCAGTATAAAATGGGGTACTATCTTGCCGACGGCATCTATCCGAAGTGGCCAACCTTCGTGAAGACGTTCAATAGGCATGCGAACGAAAAACAGGCTCTTTTTGCGCAGAAGCAAGAGGCTGCTCGCAAGGATGTGGAGAGAGCGTTCGGGGTTCTTCAAGCTCGATGGAACATTATCAAAGCCCCTGCTCGTACGTGGTTTATAGATAATATGGTCGACATCATGTATACGTGCATAATCTTGCACAACATGATTGTTGCCGACGAAGGACCTCGGGCGGGAAATTGGTTCGACCCTGAGACCGCGGGAAGCTCTACCGCAAGTAGTCCGCCTCGCAGTGGATTGCATCCGTCTTTGGAAGAGCGGATGTGTATTCGGGCTAGGACACGTGATTCTACCGCCCACGGCCAACTCCAGGAGGATATAATGGAGCACATTTGGGCAAAATTTGGCAACGAGTAGACGCAAATGATCTTCATTAGACAACTCTTTGCCTCCATTTTTTTTTAATGGTGTGTGTTTTTATTTTTTTAGGATTTTAATTATGTGTGTTTTTATTTTTTTAGGGTTTTAATTATGTATTTTTTTTATTTTTAGGATTTTAAATTGTAATTTTATTTTATTTAATGAAGTGTGTTTTTTATTAATTGGATTTGTTGAAAATAAAAATGAAAAATGAAATTGAATGAATAGTTAAGAGATGAGATGGTTAAGAGATGGATTGATGTGGGTGCTATCTCTTAGTTAAGAGATGGAGTGAAAAGTACAGTGGAGCCCATGAATAGTAAAGAGATGAGACGGTTAAGAGGCGGATAAGAGACACCGCTGTGGATGCTCTAATAATAATACTGAATTACTGATTATTATCAATGAATATGATAGAAACAGCTATTTAAGTGTAAGGAAATAAGCAAGAAGATTAGATAAAATTGCTAGAACAAGCACTAAATTCAGAGTACCTGCGTTAAAATTAAATAAAGCATTCTCAAAGTAGTAACAATATTCTGTGTTGATTGAGTGTTGACAATTCCTAAAACTTTTAATGCGTAATTGCGTATACAATTTTAATATATCCACTTTAATGCTTAATAAAGGGTATCGAAAAATAGAATCAGAAAAAGAGGGAAACAAATGTTTTTTCTCTTCGAATTTAACTCTACTCACAACATATTATAATGCTTGTTCAAAATTACTACTATGATTTTGTATCAAGGAACAAAATAAACCATAGAAATGCGATCAATAAAATTAAGGCGTATTGAAAATAAATAGTAGTAGTATATAAAAACACAGACATACCTCAAAATTTGTATCACCTATTCCAGCTTCTGCATACTGCAATGTGGGTTGCGTGTGTATTTGTGCGAGCATTGTGTGTTTCTATGAGCATGTTCAATATTGTGTAAAAATGACGTATAGTGTGTAACAAAATGTTGCAGAGCCTCCGACACAACATGTATCTTCATGTCAAGTTTTAGGCACGTTGTCGAGCAGCACACATCCGTCTCGACGAATGGCATGGTGCGTGCTGCACACGTCATCTCATGGCAGGTTTTGCTTTTAGCGTTTTATTTATTTATTTTTATTTTTTTAAAAATGAAATTATAGGAGGAAAATTAGCAAAGGAGTTTTATAATGGGCTACTTAAAATGGGCCTTTCAGATGAAACTACCTTTAAAGTTGAGGTCAATAACTACAATTATATTTTCAAAATCACAAATTCTTAACTATGGAAGACCCATTCATACTTGATGCTCTTCAAATGATACAACAAAATTTGATTTATAATCATATCTCATCATTCATTCATTCTCACAACGTTGCGGTCTCAACATGAGCTGCCTAAGCTCTGCGTTCGACAGCTCATACCGAGGCCGGCAGCTGGACGAGGCGCCCCCTGTTAACGAGGCCACACTTATGCCCGTCTCAGCAGCCAGCCTCTCGACCTCGTCTCCTCTTTCCATCACTTTGTCGAAGCAAATGTACCTGCTGCCGGGGGCTGCCTTCTTCATCTCCTCAAACACGCGCACATGCGCCTTAGCTAGCGTGTCGATGCTCACTGTTGCCAGCAGGCCATATGCATACATTTCCTCGGCTCCTTTAAGGTATGCAATGGTAGGTGTTGGATTTCTCCTGTAGAAATCCGTGCCAGTGATGAGCCCGGGGCAGATGGTGGCCAGCTTCACGCCACTGGCTTTGGCAATCTCCCACGCGGCCTTCTCTGCCCTCAGCTTCCCAAGCGCGTACCAGAGCTGTCGATGATTACAGGCAGAAACAAAAGGTTAGGATCGATTCTAGCTAGACCGTGATTACACGACCACGCTAGTGAACTATATATACCTTTTTGTTTACGCATATAGACTCATCACTCCAGCACTTGTGGTCAATGACACGCATAGAGCTGTCGCGCCAAATGCAGGCCAAGAGAGACGAGGTGAGCACGCAATGTCTAACAGAAGGCGAAAGCCCACACGCCCTCACGACGTTCTTGCTCGTATTCACTTCAATCTCAGCCATGGCTTTCTACACAAAAGAATTTAAGTTAGCTCATCTAAAAAAAGCATTACATCAGCCACAACTCAGTGGATCAGATTCTTGAACTGATTAAACAGATTGTAATCTAATTTCAGCAATTTAACATCAAAACTACATAAGGTGCAATAGTTATATCCAAATCATGTTCCAACACTAGGTTAACAATACTTAAACTACTCATCCTTCATCAATGAGAAACCAATTTTTTACTGATGCAAACATTCAATACTCACAGAGTAGCCGGACAGCCCAGCCGGATCGACAAAAGCAGCAGGGTGGAAGACGACACGGCAGCCATCAAACGCCTCGGTTAGGCTTTGAGTCTCAGTGAGCCTGGCCATCACGACTTCAACTACACTGTTGTTAAGCCTCATTTCACCGGATGTTTCCATCTCCCTCAGCTTCTCAACATCCTCTGCATTTTTCCGATTTCAAAGCTGTTAATTAGTTACACATCGCACCAAACAATACATGCAAAATGTGTGAGTAGCATTCATTTTTTTTAGCTGGAAAAGCATTCAATAAATAGGCCTGAGCTTCTCCCGCTCATGCCTTTAATGCTGAAATTCACGGAATAACGGATTTATGATATATAAAAATGGACAAAAAATAAATTTAACGATTAAATTTAAAACAAAATTCAAACCAGATCAAATGATCAATAATCCAAAAATGTTTGCAAAAATCTCAATCGAGATTTTGATGAATTCGTTGTTTGATTTCTGAGCAAAAATTGACGAATTCGATATATAAAAAAACGAAATTACTCGAAAACAGCAACCGACCTTCATTATCGACGATGATGCGAACAGAGTAGCCGTTGAGCAGTAGCTGGTTCACGATAGCGATCCCGAGATAGGATACGCCGCTGGTGACGCAGACCATCCTGTCCAAGGCGTCGCCGGGAAACGCAGTCACCCTGGCGCCGCCGAAGCCGTCGCCGGCCTTGCGCCGGTTCACCGCGGCGCACGATAGCATCCGCCGGAATTCCTCGAGCTCTGCCTCCTGCCTCACAATTCCCATCGCAAAAAACTGAATTTGGAGAAGAAAATGAACAGAAAAAAGACGGAAACATAAGCGAATCATGAAAAAAGCGCTGCAGCAGATTATATCGATCCCAATTACTTCGGCTATCCAACAACTTGCGGTAGAGTTTGAAAGCAACAGTTAAGTGTTCCTACACTTCAAATACAAATTTTAATTGAAGCCCAAATGAAATTCATACAAATTTGAAATATTATAAAGTAGATAAAAAGTGGGATGCCTCTAAATATTGTACAAACTCATGTCAATAGACCACAGAGAAGTATCAACAGGAAAATGTTCAACAGAATTTCAACAAAAGTCAACTATTGATGTTGTGTTGATACTGTTGATACTCTATTGACATTAAAATCTAGAAATTTTACATTGTGTTAGATATTGTATTGAAACTGTGTTGAAGCAGTTACAATATATAAATTTGTATTTTATCAGTACCCAATGAAAAGTTAACAATGTTCAAATGCGGAGTTTTATTAAATTGAGGCGCAAATAAATTTTTTGTATGATTCATACAATTTGAAATATTTTTAAACAGCATAAAATAAAAATAAAATATTTTATACTAGCATAAATTATGTAATTGCATAGTATAAATTAAGCTATAAAAAGTGTTGAATTTATAAGCTTCTACTCCCTCCGTCTCCTTAAGATGACATGTTTTCCTTTTTAGCTTGTCCTAACTAAGATGACACATTTCCTTTTTCGGTAACTTTCTCTCTCCAATTAATACACTCAACCACTTTTTCTCACTCCTATTAAAATATCTATCTTTCTTTATCTTTCTACTTTAATACTTACACCCACTTACTCTCTCTCCATTTAAACACTTTAACCAATAACTCTTAAAATTATGTGCCGGTTAAATCATGTGTCATTTTAGTCGGGACGGAGTGAGATTGTCTATTTCGTTAAAATATATGGTTGAAAAAGACATTAATGTCTTGTCAGCGCTACAATAAAAATGGGAGTTCTAGCTACTAGTACTACTACTACTAGTTAAAACTACATATTGACTATGCAATAAAAATACACTTCCAAAATTTTTTTTAAAAGCTTAAAAAATATTTTCATGCATTCTTTATTAAATCTTTTTTCCAAAGTCCCCTTGTATATATTTCAAATACCATAATGAGACAGCAGCAACATTTTTCTTCAACCTTGACGTTCCTAATATTCGGATTTGGTTATAAGTTATAACCTCTTGCTATTAGACTATTAGTAAAGAATTGTTTTTTGGCCACTTGATTAGTAAGAGAAATTGAAATTAAATGCTTGAGAAAAATGGATATTGGAGGTTTAACATTTTTCTGGAAAGTCAGACATGGAGTGAGACATATGACAAAAAATAAAAAATAGATGCAACTATATCCATCAGCTAGTCACGGTCCAATTTGAGAAACGTCCTATTTTATGAAAAAACATATTTTTCTGATGTGACACTAATATAGTGACTAGTCTAGTAAACAATCCGGCTTGGCTACGGCTTTAAGCAGCTCGTGTTATACAAAGCACAACTAATAACCCTAAATACATTTTACATACACAGAAGTAGACTTTAACTACCAGCCCAAATAAATAATTTGACATACACCCTTGAAAGGCCCAATTATCTGTATTTTTTGGGTTTAAAAGTCTTGTAGCCCGTATAGATACAAAGCTATGAACTTATAGAAAAATTTCTCTATATTCCAACTATTACTGTTTCTAATTTCTATGATTGGGTCAGTTAGTAAAAGAGCTTTCACTTGCTATAGCATATGGTAGTTTGGAACTGTTAATTTTGTATGATATGCACACTTATGTAACAATTCGATCTTATTTATAAATTTGATTAGATAGAAATCATTGAAAATTTTGCGATTTAAGTTTTTGATCCACATTGAGTGTAAAACCGAAATACGGAATATATAATAGTCAAATTATTAAAATTTTGTGCTACACATTAAACTCATCATTTTGTCTATCATTTTTTCGGTTCACGCCAAAGAAAGAGAGCTTTATATGATTTTTAAAGAAATGAGATCAAAATTGCAAAGCAGAAACAAATTTAAGATTTATTTTGAAATAAAACTTTAAAATGTTTTCTTTTACTCAGCAAAGGAATAGTACAGGTATTAAAATTAAATTAAAGATTGCTTGTCACAATTTATATATTATGATAAGTCCAAAAAATAGGAGAAATAGGAGTACTACTATTTTAAGTATTGTCTTTTTCCTGCTCTACACTCTTTGGTTCGGTATTAAAACCAACTCAGGTTCGGTTCCGAACCGCGCGAATGCTCAACTTATTTGTTGAAGTTGAACTAAACTCTAAACCCCTAAAAAAATCTTCGGTAAAACATTCGTTAACTCCGAAATTCCGCGCAAATGAGATCGTCGGATCCTGCTTTTCCCGTTCCGAACACCTCGCTATGTTTAGATATCAATGTAATTTCTGTTTCTTCTGCTTTAATTTTCTGCGATATTTGCTTATTTATGTATTGAATTTCAGTGGTTATAGTTGTGCGAGCTTCTTCTTTTTTTTTTTTTTTTTTTTTTGCGTAATTGAGCTCAAATTTAGACGGAAAATTACTCGAGATAAACAATCTATGAGTTGAAATCCTTTTCGCCCCTATTTTTTGGATGCTGTGATTTCAGTATGCTTGATTCGTTATTAATTGAATGATTTTTACTGTCGTGTTTAATTGTATACAGGGACATAAGACGGATATTATCATAAGCAGCTACGAAGATCATATTCTTGTGAGATTTTAGTTTAATTTTGAAATTAAGGTATTTTTTGGAGTTATGTGTTGATATTTTGATTTATTTCAGGTCATGGCAACTCAGATTGGAAGCATGGGAACTATATTGCAAGCTAGGTATTGGCATAGTAACATTGCTTTAGATTCTAGTGTTAAGTATAATTTCGATGTGAAGAAGAGCCTGCATTTCTTTAGTTAATTTTGACAAAAAAATGTGATTGCACTGCCTTAGTTTACTTCTCCGTGAGAAGGCCGATTTGCTTGACCTTTATGCTTTAAAGAATTTGATAGTATACTATGGCAATGATGACTGGATTTTCATAGCATTTAATGAATTTTGGTTATATTAAGTAATGTAGGATTTATTAACCATTTTCGTTTTGGTTGCGCTTGTAGCAGTATCAGACTGTTAGTCTAAGAAAATTGGAAATTAAGGTTGATCCTTTGCATTTAGGTAATGGATCAGAAATAACTGACCATATGAACTCAAGAACCTCGTTATGGATCACAATTAGTCACTCATGAGATGTTGAGTAATGTATTGATAAAATGAGGCCATAACTTGACAATGTTACCGAGTGTGATCTATTCCATGTTTCATTGGCAAACTGCTTATATAGATCTGGATTTGTCTTGATGTTTTTGTATATTCAACTTATTGGGCGGGAGATCGGAATTTAGTTTGTCCTCCAAGATGCTAATAAAGCTCACAATAGGATCGAGCTTCAGCTAATTGCGAAGCTTTAACAGAGTGCTTCATAAGCATTAAGTAATTATGAGAATTTTGAGATTGCATTTTGGCAAATCAAAACTACTATTCCCACACACATAGTCAGTCCTGCCTGTGATTCTATTACCCGATCATTGTCCATGACATGGTAATGTATGGGTGTGTTTGTCTTAGAATATGGCTTTCTCTCTGCTTCTACTTCCTCTTTTATTCATGCCTGCTTTATATTTTTCTTCCAAACATTTATAGATAGAACTGCAGACTTTGATGGAAATTAGCAAACATTTTGTTGACTATCAGGAAAGAGGGAGGGGTTACAACTGATCCAACTTACAACATCTCTGTAGTATTTGGTAAACGAGATGAGGTAAGTGGATCTTCATTAAAAGTGTCTTTCGATTAAGTTGAGGGATCTTGTTACTTCTATTAAGGATATATAGTACTATCATACTGATGTATAAGGTGACTGTTTGCAGCCCATGCTCATCGCCTGTGCTCGACAGTTGATTGAACATATAAGGTATTTTGTGATACCAATCTGATGCATCATTTCATTTTGCAATATTGGTGCTTTGCAATCAACAACCGCCACATAATTTCTACTGTTACATTTGCAGCAACTCCGGATCATCAAAAACATTAGTCTTGTCCCTTGGTCTGAGAGATCATTCATTGGTATGATTGCACCCTCTTTTTTCTACTGAAATTAAATGTCAAATTTCAGTGTATATCCCAATCTTTGAGCATTTTTTAATATGTCCGTATGTTTTCGAACACTTGAAAAAATGATCAGAAGTTGTGGACTTGTGGCATAATCCAACATTTGACCTAAAAATATGGCCATTTAGGCAACTATTATAGTACTCTCTCCGTCCACCAATAAACTTCCCATTTTGCCATTTTTGTCCGTCCTCCAATAATGTCCCATTTGCTTTTTTACTATTTTTGGTAATGGACTCTACATTCCACTAACTTTATTTCACTCACATTTCATTATAAAACGAATATACTCCATAAAAGTTGTGCCCACATTCCAATAACCCTTTCCATTCACTTTTCACTACATTTCTTAAAACTCAACCCGTGCCCAGTCAAACTTGGCCTTATATTGGTGGAAGGAGGGAGAAATATTCTAATGTTTTACTTTTTGCATCTTTTCCTTTCTACGCGCAGGGGATATTGAAGACAATAGTTTCAGCTGTAACCGAGAAACTCGCTGAGGTAATTTAACTCGATCGTCGTGCCATATTGGACTTGTAAGGCTGAGTCTTTGTTAATTTAGAAACCTTTATTTTGAATATGACGTGAACTCTATGTTCATACATTTTCCACTTCCATCCAGAAACTTGGTGTTATATGTAATATCTGTCTGGAATCTCATTTTGGAAGAAGCAAACTGCTAATTAATATGCAAAAACTTGATAAAAATGCTTCAATACAATGAAGTGGTATCTCCACTAAGAAACTGCAGCAACTCATGATTGTAATGTCAAACAAACAATTGGACCAAGCTCACAATTAACACAAAACCTCAGCATACAAACCAAAGCTGCATTGGAAGTATATACACAGGAAAATTTCCTAGAGAAAAACAGAGGATAAATTTGATGAATCACGAGCTTCCCTTGTGTCTCTCATTATTCTGGTATCTTGTCATCTTTCTTGAGCATCATGAATAGTTCTCGTTCCAACTGCAAATAATCCAACAAAATCCAGCAAGTTATTATGACATACACATGTATTTGAACAGGGATCAGGTTCAGGGAAATTTTGTCCTTTGAACGAAGAACCAAAGACGAACCTTAGTGTTCTTAGCCTTGAGTCTCTGTAGTTCCTCAACCATACCTCCGACACTGATATTAAAAAATCAATTCAGCATGGTAGGACATTAAATCCAGACAAATCAGTGTGCATGAGTGATTTTGGTTTCATACCTTTGTTGCATTTGAATCACTTGAGCTTGCAGCTCGCGTTCGCGTGCTGAACTAGGGTTCATCTGCAGAAACATCAAAACATGTTTTCAGTTTGTTTCTTCTGAATGAAAGGAGATCTTGACAAGAAATTGGTGAAATTTTCGACTTGAGCAACTCTACCTGCAAAAGGTCGGTTATTCCTGCATCTGTTGACTCACTAGCATTTCCTGCAAAGAGCCGATATCTAAGCTGATGGAGGGGAAGGTAAAGGAGCATCATATGGGTCATGTATGGATTTTCGTTTATTCTTACCTGATGTTTGTTCCACAAACTCGATCATTTTGAGCAGTCCATCCTGAAAAGATGAGACGGGACAGATGAGCAAGAGAAGAGCAAATAAAGTGCAAAAAGTTGAGGCGGGTCTTACTCTTTTAATTGTATTATGCTGCAATATGCACTGCAATGACTGGAGAACTGAAGCATTCAAGACACTAGAATTCGTTGGGAATGCAGAACTACCAGAAATCGAGTTAACATGGTTCACCGGATCCTGGATTTGATAATAACAGTAGTTACAAAATGTCCTAAAAACTGAAATCTGAGCCAAGTACTGTATAATTTCAAAGGTGTGCTTGATCGATATACTCCGTAGGAGAATCTACATCATACTCATTCATACTATCTGACTATCCCGGATCCTTGCCTCAAAAATGTGAAGAGGATACAGTTAATGATGATTCAAAGAAGGGTTTTGATACCTTGATATTCACATCTGCTGAAGTTACTTTGAACCGCCCTCTGCGCTCGACCACAGCCCCTTCTGATGCATCCTCTCCTGGATTTACATTTAAAATATGGGTGTAGTATTTAGCACTCGAAAAAAATTAATAGAAAGCTCAGGCTGATGTAGGTGATTAAATAATGAACTACCGGGCCCAGAATAATTGAAATCTTTTCTTTGACGATTCTGCAGCGGACCACTACAATTTCGCTCCACCTGGTATCTCTGTGGCATATTTTCCCTTCATAAAATTTAAAATCAGCATCTCAAAAGCTGACTATAGCATGACAAACTACTTGAGAAACACGGTGTATACGATGAATGCTTTAACCAGTTAGATTCTGAATGCCGGACATTCGATTTTTATCAATGCTTCTAAAGTTAAACAAGCAGTCAAAAAGTTCAAAGACTCACCTCTAGGAATAAATAAGTTAGGACTTTGTGAATTTTCACCAACAAGGTAACAGGAGTGCAAGTGTGGATGTAAACAAGTCTTCAAGGTAGGAGAGTCACGAAGCTTTCTATGAAAGAATTTTCTAGTTTGGAGCTAAAAACAAGAGATGGGCCAAACTCCAAAGAAATAATAATGCGATTTCACTAGCAACAACCCTCATTTCCCCCAAACATACCCTGCCCCTGCGACCCCAACTCCCCTGCATCGCCACCCCCCACAGGGCCCATCCCCAACACACCCACATGGGAAGCAAATTAAATGATAAAATAGAAAGGAATTAATGAAGCACAATTAGACGACATAAATGCAACCATAGTAACTCAGTTAAGTAGGATTATATCCAAAAAGAACTAATAAAAGTTAAAAATAAAAATCTAAAGAAAACCAGTAGTTAGCTTTTACCTTTGGAAAATAAAATTGCATTACTCTAAGAGAGGACAATATACCTGTCTCCATCACCATTGAAACTTTTAGCAGGGAGGCTATTTTCCTGCAGTACAGGGATGCTGGGAATTCTTTTAAGACTTAGACGAGAATCTCCACCGTTATTTTTTGCCGTTTCTTCGTCTGCAGCAGTTGTCAATGGCTGTTGTTGGCTTTGTTGTTCGGAGTCTAAGTGGGCGGAATCTATTGAACTTGGACTACCAGGGTCATCCTCATGTACATCAAAACAACCTCTGCATTCAATAAGTCTACAATAAATCTCCTCATATATAATCGACTAATAAACAGTAAATGAATCCGAACATAAGGGATGAGTTCAACCTCAGGGCTGAGTAACATGGACAAAAAGGATATTACTTGTTCTTATTTTATTTAGGGAAGAGACTTACTTGAAAAATAAAAGAGAATAAGAATAAAGTTTATTATCTACAAAAGATAGTAGATGATGGATATGAATACACTTTTGTAGCTTTTGAGATTTTTTAATGAACCGACTACTCTATATTAGAAAGTCTGCATCGGATAAGCCCACTGTGGAACCATCCAACATCGGCAACTAGCAGCTACCAACAGATAGACAGAGATATGTGAAGCATTATCTAAGGTAGCAAGGAACCAAAAGCACATCTGGGTGGCTTACTTGAGAGCCTGTAGAGGTTTTATAGGAAATGCAGCTAATGACTTCTCCAAATCATCGATGTCATTGAGCTCATCCTAGGAAAATAGGAAAAAAAATAGATCAATGAGAATAAAGCCCTAAAGCAGGAATATAGCAAAAAAAGAAGCCACAAGGATATCAAATACAATCATACTTCCAAATGAGAAGCAGCACTGGAATTATTTGTCTGGTTGAGATCATTCTGACCATTGATGTGTTTCCATCTCATACTTGAGTCTTCTGAACATGATGTAGGGTCATCTTCAATCTGTGATCAACAAAAACGACCTTAGTGAATCTTGTGCTAAAATTTAACCATTAGCCAAGTGATCAGAAGAAAGTTGGTATACAAGGGCAGCCTGATTCCTTAGATCCTCCAGATTGAAATTCCACGCACTGACACCTCGAATGTACTCTTGCTGCACATAGTAACAACTCATGACAACATGTCAACATTCAAGATTCTCTATAATCTCTGTGTCCAAACAGTTTCATGCTTGAGTTAAATGATTCCTTACCTGTGATAGATGTTCTTTGTCCTCATATAATGACTTATTTTGCATAAGAAGTTCTGCATCTTTAGCCTGGAAGAAATGTAAATGATTCTTTACAGAGATCTTAACCAATATAATGAAGCAAAATACAATTCATGTAAAACAAAAGAAAAACCAAGCACGGAAATAAGGCAAGCAAGGGACCTTAAGATTCCTAAAACCTTCAGCAAGTGGGGATAAGCCGTCGAGGATAGCACGAGCCAAATAATCAGCTGGCTTAGCATGTTTGAAGAAAGGGTGCTTCAAAAGCTTTTCAGAGCTGGGACGTTTTTTCGGATCCTTTACTAAGCAAGCAGCAACCAAATCTTTGAAAGACTGCAAAATTCTGTAGTTCAGTAGCAATGTGAGAGATTCGACATTGTAATTTTCCTAAAAAAAGATAAACCTTAGAAAAGCGTCTGTCTCTTTCATAGTCCAGCCCTGGTGGAGCATTTTGCAAGGTCATCAGCAGAACCTGCAATTTTATGGAGTATAATAGAAGAACGAGCAAACTGAATTCTCTGCACATTTGAGAGCAAAAGAGAGATATAGGGAAAAAAGATCTAAACCTTCATAGGTGGATACTTGGAAAATGGTGCATGTCCATGAGCAAGTTCAAGTGCTGTTATTCCGAACGACCAGATATCTGCTCTGTCATAGGAAAATATTTTGCATAAAGAAATAAAAAACATAAATATATCAAAGAAATGAATTGACCAAAAATTCTTCAATGAATACTTACTTAAAATCATATCCATGCAATTGCTGCATGACTTCAGGAGCCATCCTGATCAAATCAAAACAAATATTGAAGTCAAACGCTAGCATGTATTGCAAACGGCGTGCACCTAGAAACTGAGAACTGTTTTTGTGGGGATAATGTACCAGCATGGGGTTCCAACAAAAGTATTTCTTGAACGCTGGCGATCACCGGTATCAAACATGCAAGCAGCAACTCCAAAGTCCGCTAATCTGACAGAACCATTAGTATCAATCAATATGTTACCAGCCTGCAATTAAGAGGAAAAAGCACATCAACCATATACCAGAAGGCACATAGTTCCTTAACCGTATAAAGTAAAGAGGATGCTCAATTTCAGGTATCAGAAAATAAATCTGAACGTTATGAGGATTGTCTGCTTACCAAATTACCCAATGATTCTTTATTAGTTACTACGATAGGGTTTGAACTGTAAAAATGAATGACACATAATAGCCTATGAGATAGATGTGGCATACCTTTACATCTCTGTGAATATGTCCATGGGCATGAAGATACACAAGAGCTTTAAGAACCTCACACAATACTGTTGCAATAACAGGTTCCTCAAAACCTTCGGGATAAGCTGATTTAATAATGTGAAGGCAAGATCCCCCTCCCATGTATGGCATCACAACCCATAGGTTATGGCCCACAGTGAAGGAACAGTGAGCTTGCAATACATTCGGATGATCTGTCAAAATCATTGTTTGTACCTCTCGCCGGATGCCATCCTATTTCATTCAATAACCCAACAGGAGAAAGTCAAAAGAAAGATGTAATATACTGCACAAATTGCAAGTGTGCAGAGTAACAATGCTTAACAAGCACGACAATAGTAAGCCTCCCTAGAAATATAGACACACCTTAGCCATGCCTAGAGACTAGGATAAGCACAAACCCCCAACCATCAAGACTCATGCCTCCAAGTTCACCTTAGCTGTGTACATCTAATAGAATTTTATTCCTTTATCCCTTATATAATCTGTGGTGTCAGGTGTGTAGTGTCTTATTTACTCTAATCTGGTCATATCCCCACCATTGCAAAATTTAAACAATTTCATGATAATGAGTTTTTATACGCTGATAATATTCATGACTCAAAGCTTTTTGTGTATCCATATGAGGTAAAAGACATGAGCTCAAATATACAATCATGAAAATCTGGATGAAATACTAGGTATTTTTCGTAAGTTCAGCAGCTACAGAATAGATTTAATATAAACACTAAAAAAACAAATATGAGACACAGTATTTTACGAAAGAGGATCTTCTGCCAGATAGAGGTGAAAAGGACTTACCAAGTCATTATTGCACTTCTCAAGATCAAGAACTTTGATTGCAACACTCTCATTAAGCGGTAAACAGAGGGCTTTATAAACAGTAGCACTGACCCCTTCTCCAATTTCCTCACACAACTTGTAATCTTTAGCAGTAAGAGGGAATTTCTTCTCTGATGGCGGCTTCATGATTTTCTGCTTTTTTATTTTGTTGAATCTTCTACACGGCTACACCTTGCTGATATAGTAAAAGTCCCCTCACTGGTTGCAATGGAGGCTGGTGAAAAAGTACTATATTATGGTTATTTAAACAAGTTAGCATTGTTCCTCATGTGCCAAAAATGTTCAAGAGTTTGTGCTCAGAGAATATCAATCTGATGATGCATCAAGAATTTAGGAAGGTTAAATTAGCAAGTGAAGCCTGACCGCAGTCACGTCAAGTCTCCCCCCTGCAACTGCTAGTAACTTGCAGTGCTGTCCAGCCCTTAAAGAAGTGATCACTTGTAAACTTCTACAGATGAGAAAAGATATGATCATAAAGGTAATCCTCTTGCAAATTTCAGTCAAACACCAAGTCTGCTTTCAGTTTAGTATGATACAATAAGATCTGCACAGTTTATAAAAACCAAATAAACAACTGTTGAGAAGACACAAGTTATGATGGCATGGGGTCATTTAGTTATAACTTATAGTAGGGTCAAATGCTGGGGAAGAACACTTCTGACAATTGATAACTGATCATCTGCACATGTTCAGCAAATAGCAGGTCCCACTAAAGGCCACTTGAAACTGATAATGTTAAAGTATCATTCATGATTCATGGTTGAGAAGTACTGAAGTTGCATGCATCAATATATGCACAGACCACATGATGAAGAAAACAATGAAGTATGCAACTTCAACAGCAGCGCAACCAACATCACATAAAATGGACAAAACATCTTCACACAACGAAGCTTAACAGCCACATGAATAAATGGTTACATGAAGGCCAACCGCAGCATAGTCCGATGCCAATTGCCAATAAGATATTTACGTTACTGACTGAAAATAACTGAGTACTCCGTTCCTTCACCAGATTGGTTCTAACACCAAATTAACATACATGACTGCACTTCAACTAAAAGTTCAAGTAACATACTAACATGATCTGAAAATGGAGAATCTGAAACATTCTAAACAGCAACATGACAAATTCTGAGGATTTTATTTTCCATAAGATTAAAAAAACTAAATAACTGCAACGGTATCAGAACAGAGTGAAAATAACTATCCTAGCACAATTATAGCTAAAATTCCAACCAACATAAGCTCGAAATGCATAATATCACGATTGTTACTATTCGAAGATATGCAAAACAAAACAACTGCGTCGTGCATCATGACAAAGTTAAAATAACAATATAAACACAATTATCGCCACAAATCCAATAAAAAAACTATGCAGATTCATAAGCAGTTCATCTCCTATTTAGACTGACCTAGGGTTCCGGCAAATCGCGGAATGAGAATGCGACGGTTTCCAAAGCCTGATCAACGGCGGAATCCGATCACCGGCGAGAAGATACGCCGTCTGCGGCGGCGATGGCAGAACTTCCGGTATTGAGCAACAACGATCTCAAATTGTCAACTGAATACGTATGCAGCAATAGAATCTCGCGTATATTGCGCAAATTTAGAAGCAGTAGCTCTACTGTATGACAAGCGTAGCAATTGGAATGGCTTATTTCGTTGCTCCTCTTTTTAAGGGAATCAATTTTCGTTTATTTGATAAGCAGAGCGACAACTGTATCGCTAGAGTCGCACCCCATGTGGTCCCGCGGTATGAATCTCGTTTACTAGTCAACTCAGCTCAACCGGGATGTTCGATCGCTCGGGTTTAGTTGTTTCCACATTTTCCGATATTGAATTGACTCGTGATTGTTCGAGTAAACGATAATAAAGTTAATTTTAATTTACATTCTATCTGATCAAACTACGTTCATAACACTCAATCTTGTCTGGTTCATTAAATTGAACACCTGCCACATGATACTTATCGTCTCAATTTTTATAATACTCAGTTCATAACACTCAATCTTGTCGGATTCATTAAATTGAACACCTGCCACATGATACTTATTGTCTCAATTTCTATAATACTCACTTAAACGTGTGATTTTAACTTTACTTACAATACTTCCACAATCGTATTAAATTTTATACTCCATTTTGGGAGAGATTGCATAGTTTTCCAACCATATATGTTGGGTATAAATATGTACTACTATATATCAATACTAGGTGACATATATTAGTGAAAAGTGCCGAACTGGCATGTATCGAGTGAATATTTATTAAATTAAAGAAATTTGTGTGCTTTCACATTCTCAAATCTAAAGTGGCTGGTTTATATTGATTAACAATGAATAAAATATTAAACTAAACTTCATTAACTTAGTGATCAACGTGGTGTGGAGAGCATAATGATAATTGAATCACATGAGATGTCGCAATTATTGTTCATCCACTCACACTATAAGTTGATCGTATATTCATATATGTATATTGCAATTATTTAATTATGTTTTACAAAATAAAATTTCTAATACAGTTGACATTTGAGGATGTTGTTCTATTTCTCATTCCCCTTTAACTATAACCACATTTTTGTAGTTAAACACCAACCGCTACATGTTACTCCCTCCGTCCCAGAAAGATTGTCCCATTTCCTTTTTCACACTCGTTTTGCAAAAATAATAATAAATAGTTAAAGTAGAGAGATAGTAAAATAAAAGAGAGAATAATGTAGAGAATGGTCTTACCTACATTAATCTTTCTCTTATTTTACTCTTTTTCAACTTTACATATTTATTATTATTTTTGCAAAACAAGTGCCAAAAATGAACTGGGACAATCTTTCTAGGACGGAGGGAGTACTATAAATTATATTGAGTATTGGAAACCATTAATTATGATTTTAAAAAAATAGTAAGGTTGTAATTTAGTAAAGAACATGTTCAAAATCTTAGTGGGATAGTATTTTAAAACCAATAAAAGCAGAAAGTGGTTTGGTGGACAGCCAAACTAAAAAACTTGTTATCCATTTTTTTTTTCTAGTCAAGTTATGATGACATTATGACCCACAATATTATAAAACATGTAGTAATATGTAAGTATACATTATTCGAACGTCCTTTTCATCTCTAATATTTTATTTATTATGAAAAAAATCTAAGTATTGCTGCAAAATTTTAAATCTTATCCTCTGATTTAGATAATTCAATTTAAGAAAAGTCAACTAAAAGATAGTCAAATAAATTGGAAACAATATTGGGCTATAGCCCAAGAACTTCATGTATGCTTATTGGATATAAGTGGCCTAACTTAGCTTTGTTAATAATATCAGTAATTTCCTTTAAACGGGGCACGATTCAAAATTATTTTGGGCCTATGACGAGTAACAAGTATTTTCCAAAATATTGTTGGGTACCCAGTTACAAAAAGCAATAACGGGTATAAGAATTGAGATGACTGGAATTTTTTTCTACAAGTTGTTGTTCCCCAAACATATTTCTCTCTCTACCATTTATTAGACATCTTCGATGCTAAATAGGTCAGTCATAGGCCAGCAATAGGTCAGTCATTCTCCCTCTCTGCCACGTCAGCAGCACTAAAAATACACCTGCCACATCAGATTTAGACCAGCCATAGGCCAGCCGCAAAAAAATAATTCAAAAAATACTACATTTTACGGAATTAAAATTACGATTAAATTACGGAATTAAATTTACGACACATATACGGGAAAATTAATTCATTTCATTAAAAAAAAGTACAAAGATTTTAAAAAAATACATGATTTTTTTTTAAAAAAAGGGCTTCCACACACGAGCCTCGCCACTCTCTACTCCTCCTCGCCGTCGCCGCCGTCCTCGCCGTCGTCGCCGCCGCTGCCGCTGCCGCCACCCGTGGTATCTGAGCCCACGTCGGAACCCGCTAGCCGTGCCCTCGCGATTTCCAAATCAACCCGCATGCTCTCGAGCATCGAGTGAAGAAACATCTTCTCCGTGGGGTCAGTGTCGGCCCTCCAATCTTGGAAAACCTTGTACATCTGATCCCGCGTATGGTTACGCGAATGGAGAGTGTACTCGAGTGGGGCGGGTGGGAGGGCGGAGGACTGGACCTCGCGGGGCGATAGGGGGACCCGCCCCTCGCAGCCCGTTGCGCCCGCTTCTGTCCAATCGGGCGAGGGCGACCAGCAAATGAAGGAGGGGATGGAAACTCCTCAGCATCCGGGGGGAGGTCGTGGGATCAGCCGCTGCTGCCGCTGTAGTCGCCGGAATAGTTCAGCCTCTGCCTCTTCGGCCACCCAGCGTCGCACCCCGCCAGGAACTTCTCGGACTCCTTCAGCAACAAAAAGCATTCCCAGAAGAGGAACTCCTTATACTTCCCCGCCTCGGGGAAGCGACTCTCGGCTATCCTCCGGGCGTCCTCCTCATTCTGCCCACTAGTGAGCTCTTGGAGGGCGTTGGCGTACAACCCCGAAAATCGGCCGACCACGGCCCTGATGCGCTCCCACCCCTTCCGGACCTCATCCCCGCTGAAGTCCTTCCCGTGCGGGCAGTGCCTACTATAGGAAGCTCTGATCTTCGTCCACATGTTGACGACCCGCTGGTTGTGCGCAATCAGCGGATCGTCGCACACCTCCAACCACCCCCTGGCCACCCCGGCGTACTCATCCTCCGTCCACTTCCTCTGGCCGGGGGTGTCGCCACCAACGGGCTGCGACGACTCGCCGACCGCCTTAGCCTTCCCCTTCGTCTTCTTCTTCGGCGCGGCCCGCCTCGCTGGAACGGGAGTATCCGGATCCCCGAGATCGATCACCATATCATGCAATGACAGAAGGTCATCGCCAGTGAACTGCGTCTCCACTGGGGTCGACGTGTGAGACGAAGCCGTCAAAAAATCAAGCGAGGGACGATATACCGTGTCCCCTCCCGGTGACCCTTGCATCCCGGGATGCATACCGTGCTGCATCCCCCCCTGCATCCCTCCCTGCCACATCATCCCCATCATCTGCTGCTGCATCTGGGGGTGCATACCTCCCCACCCCGGCGCTGACTGCCCGCCGCTCCCCTGGCTCCCCTGCCCCCCGCCCGGCATCCCCCACGGCATAGCCCCCGGCATACCCCCCTGGTTCCCCCCTTGCATCCCCCCCGGCGCACCAACCATCATCCCCATCAACTGTCCCCAAGGGACGTCAAACCCTGGGCCCATCTGGCCCCATCCAGATCCCACAGGTACCGTGGGAGTATGAGATCCACTCGTCGCTGTACTGGACTCGTTGTTGTGATCCATCGCTCGATGATGCTCTTGTACAGAAAGTTAGAGAGAAAGAAAACTCGTTAAAACAAGTGGTGCAAATGAAAATGAAACTAAAATCGCTTTATATAGTTTTTTTTTTTTTTTTTAAAAAAAACAATATTCGGCGCTGGCCGATCGGGCCGCCACAATGGCGCCCACCAATCGGCCAGCGCCCACCAATCGGCCAGCGACGCGAATCGGCTAGCCGATCGCTAGCCGACCATTGTAGATGCTCTTATCCCATTTTCTTTGGGCGAGTGCTTAAAAGAATCATGTCTGTTATGATTGCATGAAGAGAGTATGAAACTATGAAAGAACATGAGTGATATACTCTCTTTGTCCGTCATTAGGAGTCTCATTTCTTGGCGGCACGTGTTTTAAGAAATGTTAAAAAAAAGTGAATGTAAAAAAGTTAGTGGAATAGGAGTCCCACTATATATATATTAGTTTTAAATGAAATGTGAGAGTGAAAAGAGTTAGTAGAAGGTGAGACCCTATTACCATCTATGGTAAATATGAACCACACTCCTATTCGCGGACGGACTAAAATGGAAAAACGAGACTCCTATTTACAGACGGAGGGAATATACATTAGTTAAATTTATGTCCTATATACTAAATATAGTAAAAAAATAAAACAGGTAATCACAATTATTTCGATGAAAAAACTTTATGACAAACAAAGAATATAGATTAGGAGTAACTATTGTCCCGTTGTACCATTTCAATAGGCCTTAAGATTAGGAAATAAAATACTATCTCTGTTTCATTCAAGATGTTCACATTTTCTTTTTAGTTTGTCCTTTGTAAGATGTTCATTTTTTATATTTGAAAACAAATCTCTTTTTCCTCTCTTTCCATTAAAATATTTAACTATATTTTTCTCTCTACTTATTTCATCTTACAACTCCTTCTAAAATTATGTATCATTAAAAAATATGAACATCTTGAATGAGATGGAGGGAGTACGTAGCTTTTAATAAGATACTCCCTCCGTTTCGCCATAGTTGAGTCATTTTACTATTTCGGGAAGTTTCTTTAGAATTGAGTCATTCCTTTATATGGTAAGTTTTTTCTCTTTCTTATTTTACTCTCTCTTACTTTATTATCTCTACTTTATTCACTTTATACTTTATTCTCTCTACCTTTTCCTCTCTCTTTCTTTTTTATCTATTTATTTAACATACCCAATATTTATTTCTAAAACTCCGTGTCGGAAAATTTTGCCTCAACTATGGCGAAGATAGTAGATAAATTAACTTTTGACATATAAATAGATTAAAAAGAAGGAGACACAAAAAATACTAGAGTGGGAGTATTATTTAATAAAGTAAGGGGGTGGATCATTAATTATGTGTATGAATAAGGAGAGAGAAATATTTGATCATAATATGAATTGAGAAATGAGAGGGGTCGTTGATAAATTATTTAAATAGTTGGTCAAAAGCAATAAAATAAAGATGAAAAGGATAGTACTCAAAATTTTAAATCAAAATTACTTTTTATGATTGCAATAATTCCCATGCAGTTGATTTGTTCTATTTTCCGTAGAGGGCCCACCGACAGCGACGGGTTGGCCCGATAAGCACGTGGTCTCACTTCGTCAAATAAGACGGCCCAATTCACAATAAAAAGTTTCTTATACATGGTTTATTTTAATATTTTTATTATGCATATATACTACTATAGTCAATTGAAATTTTACACATGTTACATGTCTGCCTAATGTTGTTGCACAATGGTGTAAAATGAGTGAATGTGGCAAGTGCTCGTAATTGTCATCTTGTACCTATGAGATACACACACGCATCACATTTAACGAGTGTCAGCACAATCTAAAATTTCAAGATTTTGGTGTCAACACGGTCTCAGTCATTGACAATATGTTAAGATTTTCTGTTGCTATTATTTTATAATCTATCGACATTTTTTAACGATCCTATAATTTGGAGTTTATAATATATGATTTTTATTTTATCAATATCCTATGTATGGATATATAATAACAATATTCTATTTAGCCAATCATAACATTTTTTCAAGATTAGCGTATCAATATGCAATTTCATTGACTAATTTCTTCTCTATTTTGTAAACACCTCGATAAGAAAAATGACCTAAAGTATTTTAAGACTAATTCATATTTAAAGTCAAAGATAGAACTAGTTACTGATGAATGACTCTAGCATTTAACAATCATAATATGTAAAACATTAGTTTGACATAATCTAGTTGACCAAGATAAATTTGTGGTGCCAGCAAATTTTTTGATAATTTGAATTTTCAACATCACTTTAGAAGTGGAATTAATTACTACAGAAATTTATTCATACTTTAATTTCTCATTTTCATCATATGTATGCTTTGATAAAACCATCATAATACTCAATTCTGTGCAAAATTAAATTTTTTTTATAGTCATGCATTAGTTGTATCTGTTTAGATGCTTATTTGTGAATATGACGGATATATTCATAATTGAATATACTTTATCAAGATACCATGTGTACCTCCACACCAAAATTTTCCCCACGAATGTTAATGTTATTTATTGGCTTAATTTATTTTCACATTTGATTAGCTAATTACACTATATTCAAATATTTATCCCTTCTTACATGCATGTTTTTTTTATAGACCAGGACGGGAGAATTTATCCCAAAATATTAGTCTATTAAAAAAAATAGCTCATTTAGTCTATAAATCTTATACTAATTGCCCTAAAAATTAATGTCGCACGCACATACACATTAGTGCACTAAAATATTACTACTATAGTATCTATTAGTATATTACTAATTAAAGTGCATGTAAACTTATCAAATAACAACTGTGATTATACAAAAAGTTAATATTACATACCTCATCAAACTATGCCGAATTAAACAAGTTTAAATCTAATCCAACAGTATATTCCAACAAATGAATATTACAAAGTCGTGTAAGTGCTTGTCACCGTACGGTTGTACAGTCGTAGTCGCACCACATAATTCAACAACTTATGTGGCGTTGGACGGTCCAGATTGCGCAATCAATCACGATGGCCAACTAATCAATCTATCTTATGACATGAGTTATATCAACCCACCCTATTGTCTTTTTCTCTGGGTGTTTACTTGTTTTTGGCAAGTATTAGTTTGTATTTGGCATTTGAACAAAACGTATGAAATTGGTTAATTCTTTTTTTCTATCTTCTCTTGCATCTGTCCAGCAAAATATACATCACTACGTGTTTATTCTCTTACAACCGATAACTACATAATACGTGCACGGAGTGTTACGGAAATGACTTGCTATTGATACTTTTAGTACTCCTAGTATCAATGCTAGCCTTTAAGGAATACTAAGAGTATCAACAAGCAAGCCATTTGCGTAAGACTCTGTGCACGTATTATGTGCTTATCGATTGTAAAAGAATTAACACTTAATGCTTACGTTTAAGTAAATGTTAAGCATTTAATATGTGTGATATGTGCACCTTTTCTACCTACTAATCAAAGTATACAATTAATTTTACATAAATATGAAAACATTTTAAAAAATGTGAAAAATAAATAGTACTATAAGTTAAGCATTTCTTAATACCAATAGGCAATATGTATACGGTGTCAAGTGAAGTTCTTAAAATATATAAATAGTGTAAGTGAAGTGCTCTTTAATGGCACAATCCCATTACTTTCTCTTGAAATAATTTTTGAAATGATATGGTTTTGAAATTATTTTCCAAGCTTAATCTGACCAAATTTTATCGAGATACGATAACTCAATTATCAAGTCTAAATTTCATTATCAATACATACCTAACCTGTACAAACAATGATAAAATCAGAAGACAAATTTTGTATTGTAATAGCAATATTTGTCTGGTCGTGTCAGCAACAATTATTCTACTTTTACATTGGCTCATGCATAAATTTCTGCGTCTATAAACGTAGCCCAATTTATACTTTAGCCTAAAAAGACGCCACATACAAAATTGGCCGTGTCACATTTTATCATTAATTAAGACCAATACGATAATGTAGTTAGTATGCACGCAAAAATACGACACGACATGAAAATCTTGATTACATCAACGCTTAATCATGCCAGCTGATCATCATTAACTAATCCAAAACCGAACAATTTTCCCACTTTTTCACCTCATTCAATCCACGCCCATTTCCTGCTCTTCTCTGTTGATTCAAATTCGTCAACGAAGAAGCTAAACTAACTCCAAACTCCCACCTTTTCTCTCTCTACTGCTCCAAGAAAGAGACCCTTTCTCTCTCCTCGCGATCACGTAATGGCGGAAGGAAGGAGGGAAGAAGCCTCGAGAACTTGCTACCAAAGTAAAGAATGGATTTTTATGAGGGGAAACGAGACTTGAGGTTTTCTTGACAGCTCAATTTGGTTGGATGCTGATTTAATTCTTTTCCTTTTCTTCCCCATTTGGGTTTAGTTACTGCATCTTTGTTTTCTTCTTCTTGTGATTATCTTGGATTCTTGAATTTCTTGCTACACCTCATTTGCCGATCTGTTTATACAGCTATTCAATGTGGATTCTTGAAATTATTGCTACAGCTCATTGGTTGATTTGAGGAGTTGATTTTATGAATTTGGATAGGGTCTGAGACAGGGGAGATATGGCTAGTCCTGGGAAGAAAGGGATTCGGTTTAGTAGACTGTATTCATTTTCTTGCTTTAGATCATCATTTAGAGATGAACATAGTCAAATTGGGCTAAAGGGTTACTCAAGGGTGGTGTATTGTAATGATCCTGATAATCCAGAGCAGATTCTGCCTAGTTACCCGAGAAACTATGTCTCGACTACCAAGTACACCGCGCTTAATTTCATCCCGAAGTCGTTGTTTGAGCAGTTTAGGAGGGTTGCAAACATATATTTCCTTGTGGTGGCTTGTGTGTCTTTTAGTCCTCTGGCGCCTTACTCTGCGTATAGTGTGCTTCTGCCTTTGCTCTTGGTGATCGGGGCGACCATTGGTAAGGAAGCCATTGAGGATTGGAGGCGTAAGAAGCAGGTATATACTCTTATTGCTTTTATCCTTTTTTGTTGCTTTTGGTTTGTTTCTATACTAGGGACATTTCTCTGTTTGTATGCTATTGTTCGTTGCTCGTTTTGGATGGAAGAGCTTCCTCATATGTTGATTTTACTACTTGTTTCGCTTTGTCTAGAATGTGTGAGGCTGTGTAGCAGAAGTTTTATTTTCCGATTGTGCAATGTAGCCTCAATCAGGAAAAGCAATTGGTAGAATTGGAATGATGGTGGAATTTCCTTTTTTGGCGGTGATATAAGTAGAATTGTTTGAACTAGAGAAGGATAGATGAGGCCAAAGCTTGTGACAGTTTTATAGGAGAATTACTTTAAATGTTTCAAAAAAACATATGTAGGGACGAAAACTTGATGTTTCATCGTTGCTTTTGTAATTAAGAAACTTTGTTTGATAGACTAGGCTATATGACTCAACTGTTTCCAACATAGATAGAAGGGTTTATTGTGTGATAGTATCTGTTCAGTTCACTGATCATAATGTGCTGATTTTTTAGTACCTAATTTATCTGTGTGAATGCAACTAGTCGTACTTGGAAAAATTCGTATTTTATTTGCAAACACAAAAGTGATTCTATTTAACATTCATTCTTGTGCATTTTATTGGAAATAGAGGTTATTCTGTTTCTTCGTGGTTGTATTACTCTTGCTTGTTCTCTCGTTTCTCTGTACACCTTGGCCCGTGTAATGAATTTTGATCTGAAAACCTATTTTCAGGACATAGAGGCCAACAATCGGAAGGTTAAAGTCTATGATAAAGATCATGGATTCCTAAAGGAGAAATGGAGGAATTTAAGAGTCGGTGATTTGGTAAAAGTTCACAAGGACGAGCATTTTCCTGCTGATCTGCTGCTTCTCTCCTCGAGTTATGAGGATGGGATTTGTTATGTCGAAACTACAAATTTAGATGGGGAGACTAATCTAAAGGTGAAGCATGCTTTAGATGTTACATGCACCCTGAACGAGGATGATTCCTTTGAGCACTTTAAAGCCGTTATCAAGTGTGAAGACCCGAATGAGGATCTTTATTCTTTTGTCGGAACTCTTTACTATAACAATAAGCAGCATCCCCTCTCCCTGCAACAGCTTCTTCTAAGAGATTCTAAGTTACGAAACACTGATTATGTCTATGGTGTGGTTGTTTTCACTGATCATGATACGAAAGTGATGAAGAATTCTATGGAGCCTCCTTCGAAAAGGAGTAGGATTGAGAGAAAGATGGATAAAATTGTGTACGTCCTCTTCAGTCTGTTAGTTTTTGTATCTCTCGTTGGGTCGTTCTTCTTTGGAATCATGACGGAGAGCGATATAGATGATGACGGGGAGATGAGGAGGTGGTATCTTAGACCAGACCAGACAACTGCATTTTTCGACCCGAATGATGCGTTTATGGCTGCCTTCCTACATCTCCTGACCGGGCTTATGTTGTATGGGTATTTGATACCGATATCCCTATATGTATCGATTGAGATAGTCAAAGTATTGCAAATTATATTTATCAATCAAGATATCAATATGTATCATGAGGAAACAGATGGACCGGCCACTGCAAAGACGTCGAATTTGAATGAGGAGCTTGGTCTAGTGGATACTATACTCTCTGACAAGACTGGAACACTGACGTGCAACTCAATGGAGTTTGTCAAGTGTTCGATTGTTGGAACTGCGTATGGCCGTGGTTTAACGGAAGTGGAGAGGGCTCTTGCAAAGAGAAGAGGAGATGCACTTGATGACTCTGAAGTCACTTCATCTGCTAGTTTGCAGAGTGACGATGGCATGGCACATGGAGAATCGGTTAAAGGCTTCAACTTTTACGATGAACGGGTCATGAATGGTCAGTGGGTGAATGAGCCTCATGCGGATATGATCCAGAAATTCTTTCGAGTTCTGGCACTCTGCCATACTGCCATTCCCGAGGTCGATAAGGAAGGAAAGGGAATCTTGTATGAAGCTGAGTCGCCTGACGAAGCTGCTTTCGTCATTGCTGCTAGGGAGCTTGGCTTCGAGATGTATAAAAGAACACAGTCTCACATCTCTTTGAGCGAATTGGATCACGAGAGCCACCAGAAAGTCGACAGGTGCAATCTCTTTAAATCTCCATGCTTCTTTTTTGGGAATTTTATTATTATGTAGTTTATATTATCCTAGCTTTATGTGGTATTGTTTTTACAGACCATACGAGCTTCTCCATGTGTTGGAGTTTAGCAGTAGTCGGAGAAGGATGTCCGTGATTGTAAGAAATGTCGAAAACCAGTTGCTACTTCTGTCCAAGGGCTCTGACATGTACATTTCTCTCTGAGGACATCGATGCACTAGAAGTGTCCTGTTTTCGACATGGGCCTTTTGTTTCCTTGCTTATGCATTTTTGTGCTTGCGTGCAGTGTAATGCTTGAAAGGCTCTCGAAAAACTCACAAGATTTTGAAGCTACCACGATGGAGCATGTCAAAAGATATGCTGAAGCAGGGTTACGAACTCTAGTACTTGCATACCGTGAGCTTAGCGAAGAAGAGTTCAGTTCGTGGGAGAAAGAGTTTCGGGATGCCAAGGCAACTGTTGGTCCCGACAGAGATGCATTGATCGAGGCGGCGGCTGATAAGATTGAAAGAGACTTGATTCTCCTCGGTGCTACAGCTGTAGAGGACAAACTGCAAAAAGGGGTCACTCTCCAACTTGCATTTTCTTTCAATTTGTTCACAATGAATTGAATGGTATTCGTCTAGATGTATCCATTCTTGATGTTATTTACTCGTATGCGCTCTCTAGGTTCCCGAGTGCATTGAAAGGCTCGAAAAGGCAGGCATCAAGATTTGGGTGATAACAGGTGATAAGATGGAGACAGCCATTAACATCGGGTAAGATTAATCGCTACTGTGGCCATTAGATTGAAAGCGACATGCTATCTTATACTACCGTGATTTTGTGTAGGTTTGCTTGCAGCTTGCTGCGAGAGGACATGGAGCAAATTGTGATTACGTTAGACTCTCCAGAAATAATCGAGCTAGAAAGGAAAGGCGACAAGGAGGCTGTTGCAAAGGTAACAGGTCCGAAATATCCATAAATGTCTTTAAAATACACCTCCTTCTAACTTATCTTCTTGTCTGCCATGCTAGGCTTCGCGTAAAAGCATAACGAACCAAATCAGACAAGGAATGTTGCTACTGAGTTCGTCTGGAGGGAACTTTAGTTTCTTCGCTTTGATAATTGATGGCAAGTCACTGTCGTTCATTCTGAGCGATGATCTGGAGGGTCCGTTTTGGCAGCTTGCAGTTAGTTGTGCCTCGGTTATATGCTGTCGATCCACGCCTAAACAGAAAGCCCTTGTATGTCCTATCTCCACCCTTCTCAAATATGCTCGTTGTTTTTCTGTACTGTTTTGAATTTAGAGTTTACTAGGATCAAATAATGTAATGTCACTGTTGAAGATATTCAGATTACAAGATTGGTTAAGAAGAGTACGGGCAGGACGACGCTGGCTATTGGCGACGGGGCAAATGATGTTGGCATGCTTCAAGAAGCTGATATTGGGGTCGGAATCAGCGGTGTGGAAGGAATGCAGGTAACCTCAGCTCCTGTTTTACGTTGTATATCTTTCCTACATCGCCCCGATTCTTCTATAGCACGATCTAGACTCGTTTAAGGCATAACGTTCACGTATTTCAAAACTTGACTCGTTTATTTCAGGCTGTGATGGCGAGTGACTTTGCCATAGCACAGTTCCGATTTCTGGAACGCCTTTTGTTGGTTCATGGCCACTGGTGCTACCGAAGAATCTCTATGATGGTATGTCTCCATTCCCTCTATCGAGACTTCTCACGAAAAACGAGTACATAGTATCGGGATAATCTGATGCTCTTCCTTTCGTCGTTCTGCTAAAAATGCAGGTGTGCTACTTCTTTTACAAGAACATTGCATTCGGGTTCACTCTCTTCTGGTTCGAGGCTTACGCTTCCTTCTCTGGCCAGCCAGCTTATAACGATTGGTATATGTCGTGCTACAACGTATTCTTCACCTCGCTCCCCGTGATAGCACTCGGTGTTTTCGATCAGGACGTCTCTCCACGACTCTGTCTGAAGGTACGAACTGCCCGTGATTTAGTCCCGTCCCAAAATTATAGTAGTAGTTATCGTTGAATGGGAAAGTCGGGTTTGCAGAATCCCGAGTTATATCAAGAAGGAATACAAAACATCCTCTTCAGTTGGCCGCGGATTCTCGGATGGATACTCAACGGGATCATTTGCTCGGTCGTCGTCTTCTTCTTCACCACCAGCTCCGCCCTGCACCAAGCCTTCCGCGAAGACGGCCGCGTGCTCGACTTCGAAGCGCTCGGGGTCTACATGTACACGTGCGTCGTGTGGGCCGTCAACTGCCAGATGGCCCTCTCGATCAACTACTTCACGTGGATGCAGCACTTCGTCATCTGGGGGAGCATCGCGGTCTGGTACGCGTTCCTGCTCATCTACGGGGCTTTCCCGCCTCTGTTCTCGACAACGGCCTACCAGGTGTTTGTGGAGGCCTGCGGGCCGAGCCCCATTTTCTGGCTCGGGACGCTGCTCGCGGTTGTATCATGTCTGCTGCCTTACGTCTTGTACAGGACGGTTCAGACGGAGTTCTTTCCCATGCCTCACGACATTATCCAAAAATGGCAAAGGGAAACCTCGGATGATAGTAGGAGTAAACAGAGGGAGAAAGATACATTGTTGTGTAAATAGTAAAGTATGATAATTTGTTGGGATTCAAATTGATGAAGCCCAATTCACAGTTACATTGATTGTAAGTTGTCTTGTAGAAAGCTTTGTTTGTATACAAGGAAGTAGGAGTAGTTTTTTTCTTGGTCAATTTTTTTTATTGTGTATTTTGTTTTAGCAAGGAAGTTAATATTCAAGAATTTACGTTGCTTGTTCAGGGAGAGGAGACAAATTGAATGATACTTGATAGTAGTAGTTTAATATAGTTATGAATATTAAATTCCGATTAATATTTTTTGACTGTTGTAGTATGAATTTGTAATTAAAGTGTAATTAAGATTTATTTAATCAATCATAATATTCAATTAGAAACTATACATTAAAAACCAGAATACAAACGACAATTCATCTTAATTAGTAGGAGTAATAATTAAACTGAAACAAAAAAAATAAATTAAGTTGGAGAAAGGAAAGAGAAGCTGACAAAAATAATATGAAAGACATATTTGGCCCATTTTAGAGGATTAATTCACAAGTTAAGAACATTACCAATTGATGAACAATTGTTTTACTTTTAATGTAAGAGCATATTACCAATTGATGAACAATTGTTTTACTTTTAATGGCATCTCCAAAAGAGAAAGGTAAATTGAGAAATATATATAATCATACTCCACCTTATCAAATAAATAACTACACCTTCTTAAAAAGTAAGTACAGTAATATTCTAAGCAAAAAAGATAAATTAAAAAATAAATAAAAATAACTAATTTTTCTGCACCGAAATTATCACAATTTATGGCTTTCAAAAAAAATAATTGAAAGTATAACTAGGAAACTCATTAAAGGTGTGAATAGTGTGATCGGTAATTTATCAACTAAACTAATCGGCTAATTAAAGAAAAACCAACCGCAAATTATCAAGAGAGCAACTGCTATACAAAAACATTGCAAAATCGCATACATGGGAAACTGGGAAAGCATTCATTAAAGTATCTTATAACAACAACATATTAGAAATCATCTACTACATCATACTACCTCCGTCCCCCAAAATTTGCTACACTTTGACCCGACACGAGTTTTAAGAAATGTAATGGAAAGTGTGTTGAAAAAGTTGGTGGGACGTGGGTCCTACTTTTAAAGTATTAGTTCATGACTCATGATTGAAAAGAACTATAGTTGCATGCCTCAATATATGCACAAACAATACAATGAAGAGTAAAAGTGAATATGCAACTTCAACGGCTGTGCAACTAACTAGACTAGAAAAGGAAAAAACAGCTTCATATGATGAAGCTTAACAACCACATAAATAAACAGTTACATGAAGCCCAAACGCAGCACAGTTTGATGCAAATCAGATATTTATGCTAATGACTAAATAATAAGAGAAATAACTAAGTACTGGCATTCCTCCATCAGATTGTTTCTGACACCAAATTAACATACATGACTGCATTCCAGCTAACAGTTCTACTAACATGATCTGAAAATGTATAATATGAAGCATCTTCAAACAACATGAGAAATTTAAAGGATCTTATTTTTTATAAGATCAAAAAAACAAAAGTGTAACAGGTATCGAAACTGAGTGGAGATAACAATTCTATCACAATTATAGCTAAAATTCCAACTAACATGAGCTAGAACGTAGAAATGCATAAACTCATTATTGTTTTTATTCGAAGATAGACAAAACAACTGCATCGTGCATCATGACTGAGAGAAAATAACAATCCGCAACACAATTATCGCTACAAATTACAGAGTGGAAACAACAATCCAAAGCACAATTATCGCTACAAATCACAGAGTGAAATGATAATCCAAAACACAATTATCGCTATGCAATTTAGACGGACCTAGGGCTCCAGAGAATCGAGAAATGAGACGATTTCCAACGCCTGACCAACAATGGAATCCGAACACTGGCCTAGAAGAAATGCTGCGGCGGCGATGGTAGAATTTCCGCTGATCAGCAACAAACCGCCGTAGACGATCTCAAATTTTTAACTGAATACATCGCAGTTTACTGAGTGACAAGCGTGGTTGTGCTCCGTTTTAAAGGAATCAATATTCGTTACTCCTGATAATGGAGGGAAAACTATACACCCATGGAAAACTATACACCCATGTGGGTCCGCGGGATGAATTTCGTTTTTAGTTATTTAGTTAATTTATAATTATTTGAGATAATTACTCCTATTATAAAAGAGACGTCTCACTATTTATTATGATATGAGTCTAATCCCAAAAATAATGCATTTTAGATAGAAACAAAGTTACTACATGATACTTTATCTTAGGGTAAAAGTTACTACCTCTGTCCCTGAAAATTTGATACAGTTTACTATTTCGGTCCGTCCCTGAAAATTTGATACACTTCACTTTTACTATTTTTGGTAGTGGACCCCATATTCCACTAACTCATTCCTACTCACATTTTATTATAAAACTAATACTTTAAAAATAGGACCCACATCCTACCAACTTTTTCAACTCACTTTCCATTACATTTCTTAAAACCCGTGTCGAGTCAAAGTGTAGCAAATTTTGAGGGACGGAGGTAGTATTTTGTATGTCAAGGATGAACTAATAGAAAAATAGTTTATATTTATAAAAAATGGAGGGAATATCTGTAATTAAATGTTTCATGCCGCACCTTGGCCGGCGGTCTTCGCGTTGAACTCCAGAGAGTCTGTTCCCTCGGCGGCGGACCGCCGCACGACTTTCGGCGGTCGCCGGACGAGACTTCTCTTCCAAGCGTATTTTTCCGAAACGGACCGCTGCATTGATCTGCCCGCCGGGCGCCGGCGGTTTCCGCACACTTCCGCGGTGGTCGCCGGTCGCCTCTTGAACCGATCTAAGCTATTATCCTTGCTAGCTCCATAATCTGCACATTTAATCAAAACAATTAGTAATAACAAGAAGGACCCTCTCGGAGCTAAACTCAAACTACTAACTAAGAACAAAGAGAGAAACAATAGATCAAAGATTCTTGGCTCATAACCCGCCACAACAACACTAATCTATTCTTCCAGAACAAGATCCAAGGGAGCACGGATGGATAGGATAGAGTTAACCCTCAGACCACTAATACCTCCACCAGAAAATCCCCTCACACCAGATCAAAGTTCCACCGAACAAATCTCAGCACAAAGCCTCCTAGTCTCACAAACCCTAGTTCCTCTCCAGCAACAAGCAATCGAAGAGATTGTCTCACACCAGCACTCACAACAGATCTACCACACAAAGAACCATGGGAGATCACCATGAGATGGCCGGAAGTTCATCGGAGAAGAAGAGAGAGAAGAGAGAATACACTGGATCGAGTGTAGAGAGAGAGATTAGAGAGTGAATGAGAACGGCGCATCTCCTTCTCACATAACAAACACAGCCCTAAATCCAACGGCTGAGAAGCGGGATCCAAATGAGAGGGCACGTGGCAGCATATGGTGAGAGGGGATAAGTAATTGGGCTCAGCCGAATTAATCACATCGGGCCAACATAATAACACAGCCTAAATTAAAGTCTACCCAATAAAACCAACAAAATGTTTTGTAGTTAAATTAAGTTAAAAGCGTAATTATAAGTGTCTTTATGAGATTTTAACAAAGCATGGAATTGTTGCTAAAAACTTACGCGGTGGTGCTCTCATAATGAGTGTTACCATTAGATGACATTAATTAGGGTGATTAAGTGTTAGTTAGGATGATTAATCGAATGTTTCATAGCGCGTACTAACTAGTAGAGCGCGTAAGAGAGGTTGGTTACGTTGTCTTCTTTGTTTATGAGATTTTAACATTGTATAGAATTGCAGAGTGACAAAGCATGAATTCTTTGTTTATGGCCTTTCTTTTGCATCAAGCCACTTGGAAGTGAATATTTATTTTGTTATCAAGAAACTTCGTATGCCCATTACTCGTTACTCATTAGGTACTACTCCAATAAAGTTATGTTTGACTTTGCTTTTGAGTGTTCGTGAAGGAAATGTGGATTTCATCGAACTAGCTACTAATCATTGGTGTGTATAAATCAGACAATTATAATAAATTTGTATGTATAATGTATTTACAATTTAAATTAATTAAATCTAACAGAAATTAAAAAAAGTTTCACCAATTTGCATACCGATTGCCGGCCCGGCTCTGCAGTCCCTCCAATCCCACGAGGGTCTGGTGAACTGTCTCCTAAATATTTAATTATGGCATTAATTATAGAAAAATGTACATAGTTCTACTATCTTTATTTGATATAGTAAACAGGTTTTATATTGTTCTTGTTCGGTTGTTCCCCTAGCTCCGGCCTTTTGTTTGCTGACCACTTCATTTTATTCATATCATGTGTTTTGAATTTTTTTGAAAGAGTCGTGAGTAGACAAATTATTTTGGTCAAATTGGAGTATATATTCTTTTAATTTGGTGGTTACCTGATATGTTTCGAATAACTTGACATAAAAATTGTTGATGAAATTAGTATTAATTCCTATTTTAAGTTGATCACTGGGATTATGTAGTTAGTATATATGCATTCAATTAGTACTATTAATCTATAACTGATTGCATTCAAGTTTATTCTCATTGGTCACTCTGTTCATTTTTAAATTATCTGTGTACATTTTCTATTTCTATTTACACTATTAAAATATGAGCTTTGAAAATTAGATAGTAAGTAATATATTTAATTCTTCAAATTTTTGGTCAACCATTTAAAACACATATATTTAAGCTTTCAATATTCCGTGCATGTACTAAATTCAACCTGCAGACATACCTTTAGAATTTTGGATGTTAGAAATGTAAGGTTTAATGATCAGTTTCGACATTAAACGTGTGGTTTTCAATAGAGACATCTCATTAATATTGATGACATGTGTCTAATCACCAAAAATTGCATTTTAAGTAGTAATCAAGATTTCTCCTAAGTAGTATGTAATTATGACAGTAATCTTAATGCAGAAGATATGCAAGATCTGTCTATCATATATTCATTTACATCTTGTATTTCATTCATCTAGTATAATATTGAAATACTTCATAGTTCATACACACTATATGATGTCGTGCACCCATTGGTCAAGAAAATTTAGTACAATATTGAAATACTTCATACATATATCATATATGTTGTCGTGCATCTATGGTCAAGAAAATTTAAAATATCACACATACTATTAGAGTATAACATATTGTCATTTTTAGATATCCGTAATTTAATAAGTAGTAGCATTATCTTTTATTTTACTATTAGTACTTTTTATAAATAGACTTCACTAATATTTTATATAATTAAAGTAATATTTATTTTTTTATATTTATAAAAATTCATATGGAATATAAATGAGACATGCATGAATGAAGGAATACAAAATTGAAATAATAAATCTCCATAGCATATTATTTTATTCGAACGCATGTGAAGAAGTTCTAGATATGGAGTATAAATTACAACAACTTAATTCAGTGAAATCATGTTTCTAGAAAGTGTGCTATTTTCTCATGCTATTTTCCAATCTTAGATTCTACATATTTATGACAGCGTAAACTAAGATTTCAATGGATTTTCTCATAATTAATTCCTCATGCTATTTGCCGAACATTATTCTGGAAGGCGGCTGGATATGCAATAGTCAAGTGGAATTGATTGGATGACATTGACTTCCGAAAATTAAAATCTAAATAATTTATTAACGTTTGTCCAAAATAATAATTTTTCAAATTTCATATTATTTGATTTTAGAAAGAACATATATTATATACATGTAATTTAAAGTCAAGGGCCTGCGCATAACTTTTTCCTCCGCTTTGATGTACACTTATTTTGCCCTTCTTACAGGATTGGATTGCATAAAATAGCAATATTAATTACCAAGAGATGATAATTGTATCCTCTTTAATTATAACGTAGACGATGCAAACAATAAAGTAATACTCTCTATTCCATAATAATAGATTCATTTTTCTTTTTAGTAAAAGTCAATAAATTTTTCCACACATACTTTATTCTTTCTCTCTTACTTTTTTCTCTCTTCATCTCTCTACTTTTTTTTTTAATTTTTCATTTTATTCTCTCTTTACTTAACTCGCCTAACACAATTTTTCTAATTTCTGTGCCGAAAAGTTTTGCCTCCATTATGGAATGGAGGGAGTATGTACTGGTACATGATAATTTTATTAAGAGTCTAAGTACTCCACTAGCTATAGTAATAATTATTAAATTTCAGAATCACGAAATCCCGTAGCAAGTTAAACGAACACATTATAATAAAAAGCATATAAATTTCGTTAAATTAAAAAACGTCGTTAATTAGGTTTGGTAAGCAAGTCTTGCGTTCATTTAAAAGGGGAGTACTTAACGTAATTATTTATCTAATCACCATTCTAGAAGCCCACGTGCAAGTGTAAACTCACCGCGGCATGAACCAATTTCTTACGAGGAATATTATTAATTTAATATTCTACTATTAAATACAAACACGTAGTTATGTAACAGAAAAAAAGACTAAAATTACACGCTAAATCCCTCAAACCCGGTCATCTATTTGTTCTAGATTCTCTATTTTTGTTTTATCACAACTCCCAAAATTTAGTTAGACACTACAAATATATATATAAACATCAATATAAATTAGTATAAACAGCCTTATCCAAATTTTGTCTCAATTATTATGACTCTTACCTTTAAACTTTTGGCCCAAAATCAAAATTTTATTGTGGAAAAGGTGATTCAGAATTTTCGATTTGCGCTTTCAAATGCAATAAATAAATTTGGCTTTATTTATAGAAATTGAAAAGCAACGTTCTGATTCAAATTTCTTAAACTAGATTTTTTTTTTGAAAATTTAAATTGAATTAACACAGTTGTATGGAAAGTCTAAAATTCGAAATATAAAGTATAGTGACATTTAAATTTTTTTCTATGCATGGTGAATAAATTGATTTTATTTTATTGTTTCCAAATATTATACTCCTATTAATATTAAGCCTGCCAATTGGTGATTACAATCGTCATTACGTCATTCGCTAATCTCTGCAACGCCTTCGCCGCCCGCGTATATATAAACCCCCTTTCACTCTCTCTCTCTCTCATATACATACAAGATATAACAGTTATACATATACACACGCATATCTTATGAGTACACAGGAATCACAAATTTCTGCAATGGATAACAGGATAATTAGCGGAGAAGATGCATATACGAGCCCTAGCTTCAACAGCTATTCATCCGATCGATTGGCCGAAATCGCCGTGCAAATCGCCGCGGAGAAGATCGGAGACGACGAGGATTTCGAATTCTCTCTGGTGCGCGACGATAATGAGCTATCGGCGGAGGATTTCGTCTACGACGGCCAGCTCGGCCCGATTTTTCCAGTTTTCAACCGCGATCTGCTGCTGAGCGACGATCGGCGCGATTCGAGTGTTCAGGTTCCTCTAAGTCAGCTCCTCCTCGAAGATCGCCGAGGCGGAGACGGTGATCCGCCGTCGTGCTCTTCGTCGGAGGCCGACGAGCTGGAGAGCGTCCCCGCCGGCACGTACTGCGTCTGGCGGCCGAAGGCGTGCGATCTGGCGTCGCCGAGCCGGTGTAAGAAGAGCAAATCCACCGGATCGGCGTCGAAGCGGTGGAAGTTTCGCGATTTGATGCGGCGGAGCAATAGCGACGGGAAGGACAGTTTGGTCTTTTTGACGCCGAAGAGCAGGGAGGAGAAATTGCCGGCGGAATTTCCGAAAAAATTGAAAGGAAAAGGAGGCAGCGGCTCAGGCTCAGGCTCAGGTTCGACCTCCGGCGCGGCGGCGCGTTCGGCGCACGAGGCTCTGTATGTGAGAAACAGAGCGATGAACGAAGTTGATAGGAAGAAATCGTATCTGCCTTACCGGCAAGATCTCGTTGGATTCTTCATAAACGTCAATGCTCTGGGTAAAGGTTTGCCACACTTCTAGAAGAATAATAAAATCGTGTTTTTACCATTTTTTCTAATAGTATAATGTATATTTAATTATAAAATCAACTGTATAGTGTATTATTTTATCTTTAAACTGTTTTGGATTTGTATTATTATATCCCTAAATTATGCAAATTGTGAATAAAATATTACCGTTTGAGACTTTGAGTTGGTTTTTACTTTTTACCATGTTAGAGTTCAAGAGTAATATGTTAAATAGATTATGAATAAAGTAAGAGACATAAAGAGAACAAAGAGTTATTTTTTGACAAAAATATAAATCTCAATTATATTGGAACTTCAAAAAAATACAAGCACCTTAAATGAGTAAAAGATTAATTTAATTTATCCTTAATTTAGAAACATTTTCTTTTTACTTTCTAAATTGTTGTATATTAAAAATTTTCCAACGTAACTTCGCCTCATTTTTCATATTCTTACAAGAGACGTTTTTTTTAATGATCAGACTAGCATTATTAATCACTAAGATAATCAACTGGGAAAATAGGCGAATAGCATCACAACCCTATAAAAAAAATTAATCACAATTGGAATAAAAATCAACCCTTTAATTTAAAGCTACTCAACAAATTTTTGGGGCCATTTAAATTTATAATTTATGTAGGTGGGGGTGTGTTAATGACTTGTGAAAATGCTAGACAGTCCACCTTATTTAATGGTGCAACATCAAGAATTTGGTGTCATACATAGTCCCCACTAATTAATTAGGAGTAGTAAATACATCTAATACAAATATGTGTTCACGTTATGCATTTCTACTTAATTCTTATATATTTTAATAATTAATTAATATTTTAAAGTCTAAATTCTAATTTTTACAAATCTGAAATCTAAGAAATTAATCTTAAAAATCTTGTGTGAACGGCCATATACAATATGCATGGCCCAATAAACCATATATTAAAATAATAAATTGTGATATAGAGGTAATCAATGAGCTCACAAACCTAAATTGCTTCAACTTTTAGATTATGGTTTGCCGTTTTTTTTAAGTAGTTGCATGGCGAGTAATTTATTTATTCCTCTAGAATTAAAATAGATGATGCCGTTTGTATTTGACATCAACATAAAAAGATTTTTATACACTCAATTATTAATTATATATAGAGTTTCGATTGACAACGCGACTAAATCATGTAACAACAAAATGAATTCAATCTAAATAAAAAAAATCATCATAAAAATAATAATTCTAAACTGGGATATAAAGAAGTGACCGAATTGATAGTTGTGATTTTGGTGAAGAGCATTATGGATTAGGTTGGTATATGCCTCTTGACATAATTATTTATGTTATTGAAAACGATGCTTCACCGTTTTTGGAAACAAGTTGACGTTAGAGCTCATTTAATTTAGTTCTTTTATTAGGCAGGTTTGAGATCGATGTAAGTATGTGTGTCACATTTTTTTTGGAGCTTATACTGTTATAGACATCGATAGATATGTTCATTATGTTATAATACTATCAATGATAGTGTGATTAATTGAATTATTGGAATGAACCATTAATTAGTGATGTTTTGAAATGCGTGTTGTTGGCATCATTGAAGGTCTGGAAATGGACGAGACTAAAACCCACAAGAAAACTGAATCAAAAATTATTTTTGAAATATATACTGTATTAGAGAGAAAGAGAGATAATTTCACTATAGTCCATGATGCCTAATTAATTTTATTAGGTGTTGCGTTAGTGTGCTAACTAATTCACAGTAATAACTAATGTTAACTTTCAATTCAGTGTATTAAAATTATCAACAAAGACATAATTATACAATACAACATGTAAATTTAAATATCAACACAAATACATAAGTTTATCAACACAACAAGATTGATAAATTTATGTATTTGTATTAATTTTTAATGTACAGAATTGATATTAGTTATTAAGTTGATTGAATCTGATTTATCGAGTATTTGTAACGGGTAAAGAATTCTGATCCTAATTAATAATTTTGGTCATCAATCATCATAAGTTCTTGAAATAAACAATGTTCAAGTGCTAAATAATCAACCAATTTTTTAGTGTTTCACATTGAGACATATGAATCACGACTCAATCTTGATTCGTATCAACTAAGAACCCCACATTTGACAACAAATGATGTTGTTTGAAATTGCTAGAGAATAAATTGACCATTATTAAACTAAATGAAAACCAATTTTATCAATCTGAAATATCTTTAAAGCGGTGACAAAATAATAACATGAATCGATAATAAGTTGTTGACAATTAATTATAATTTCGTTGATAAGTGCGTGAGAGGATTCACCCCACTTTAAACAGTAATAAAATCATACCCAAAGGAAAGTTCATATCATAATGGGAGATCTCGAGGAGATCACACGATTACACATAGCCCAACATATATTAATCGGAAATGTCTTCACCAAATTGTGTTATTAATAAATGAGTATAGTACTATTTCGGTGTCTCTCATATGGTCGATTTATGATTTTGGTCTAGAACATTTACTTTTTAAAAAGTAAGTCCAAAACAAATGAAAAATGATATTGTTTGCATCCATTTTTGACGGAACCATTAATTCTAGACAGTCAACAGTCATTTAGCGAAAATTTGACTAGCTTAGACTTAATCTGAGATTATTAGTTGGTTAATATTATGTTAATTATTTTTCTAAATAATTGAATATTAGAATTTGAAATAAAAAAATAAATCTCCTCTTTCTTCCAAAATTAAAACCCTCAATTCTTCCAAAATTTTCTAAGCCTGAAAAATACGAAACGTCCTCTCTTTTCTATCTTCTCTCGCACCCCTCTCCTAAGAACCCTAGCTCCGATTCCGACCAAGAAGCCCGATTCCAACCGATTATTGTTAGTTTTCATGAGTTGGATTACGCCCAACTCGCTGTTCCGTCACGCCGACGATCTCGGTGAAGTGAAACACGCTTACTCGAGAAGTCCGCCTGACAAACAAGGAGCGTCGGCTTCGTCGGATGTTGTGGGTTCAAACCCTAGTTCTTCTCCTCCGGCTCCAGAAGTCCGTTGTTCTCTGATTACAGAAGTTGAAGACGACGAGGAAGCAAGTCGAAAAATGAACCCTAGTCCTTCAGTGGACGACATTATTTTTTTGTAGATGTAACTGTGGTTGTTTTTGAGCGTGTATCAGGTGTAAATGGCTTATGACAATATGACTGTTGTTTTTGATGCAGTACCTTATGCCTATGGCTTTTTGATCGTGTAAATGTTCAGGACCAATTCGAAGTAAAAAAATGAATATGAAGGACCACTTTGTATTGTATTTTGTTGTCCATTTATTGGTTCAATTTGATGTCAGTTTATTAACATAGTCGACGAAGAAACAATCACACACGAAGAATGTTCAGGACCAAATGGAAGTAAAAAATTTATATGAAGGACTACTTTGTCAGTTTGTCTACTAGAGACTTCTCTATATTATTCTCTTTCTTACTTTTCTTTCTATCCATTTTAACTATTTGTTGTCATTTTTCCAAAATGAGGGATAAAAATAGAATATCTCAAAACTTTAAATGATTATAACTATTTCAATTTAAATTATTTTTTCACACAACTTACATCAAATTAAAGATAATTTTATAAGGATTCCAACGAGATCTTACATGTATATGTTTCGATGTTAAAATTTTTAAAACTTTTTAAATTTTCATATAATTTCGACATACAGCTTTATGTCAATATAGAGAACATAATATGTCAACATAATGTGTACAATGTCAATATTAAATTGTGTTGACGTGTTCAATGTATTGTGTTGATATCTTTAATACACTATATTGACATTGCGATTTAAAACCCTAAATGTGGTGTTAATCTTATATTTTTAATATTAAAATATAAAAAAATGAAATTACATGGCAAATTATAGGTCATTAGATCTCTTAATTTATGTAATTCTAAATTAATTGTAGTTAGCAACTAAGGGGTGAATTAGCAGTTGATCATACCCTTAGAAAGGGATGTGGTATACAGCGGTGTGTTGGACTGTAACTGAGGCCGCATTTGGTATTCCTTTGGATACATGTTTCTGAACCGGTGATTGGAGATATGTGATCACCACAATATGGATTCTTTGCTAACCAGAGACTCCTCTTGCTAATTGGATTGTAACACCCCGACTTTTTACCCTAAGGCTTAGAACATCGATCTATATATAAATATAAGTTTCGCGTCTAAATTTTCTTATTATTATTACTTCTTGTTATAATTAATCGTTGTGAGGTATATGTAGAGTAGTGAACAAAAATAGTAATAGTCAATATAGATGGTTGCTCTAATGAAAGTCCGTTTGTGAAGACCGAGTTTCAAATAAAAGTCCGTACACGAATTCAACGTTTAAGTAAATATCTTAAAAAAATAAAATACTCTCCATGCCCTCCGGATCTTGCGCAATAGCCACGTCTTGAACCCCGATACCTACACGAATGGATAAGAAGCGTGTCAAATCAAGACGAGACAATCGACGAAATCAAATCACATCAATCACGCAAACCAAACAGCGGCTCACGTTTTCCAAACGACGGCTCACGCCTTTTTTAAGTGACGAGACATAATATTCTTGCCATTTTTGGCATGACGAATGATTGACGAGACAACTTACCTCATTTGGCAAAAAGTCCATGACCCTTGGACAATTCATTCTCTTCATAAATCAAGCTTCTAACCATGTAAAATCATGCATCATTTTCCTCTATAAATACCACACCATTTCATGATTCTACCCTTTTGATTCACCATCTAAATTCTCCAAACAAAACTCATCTCAAGAAATGATGCTAGTATGTGCTTGAAGAAGGAGGATTAAGTCTTTATACACTACATTCCTTTCTTCCTCAAGGTATTTATCCTTAACCATTTAAATTCCTAAGATTTACTTCACATTTGCTTTCATTACATCATGTAGTAAAACTTATCCAATTACTCTCATCTTTATCAACATTGCTAGACCAAGTTTTCCTTAGACCTTGAACATTGGACTCTTAGTCAATACCATTGCTACACTTTTTTTTTCTATATACATGGATACGGCTTCTAAACCAACTTTACAATCAAATGTATCCAAAGTGTTTTCATAACATTAGCCCATAACATGTTCAAAGAAACATAGAATGCTCAAGATATAAATTAGATAACAAAGAAGTAAAGAACTTAGCTTTTAAGAGTGCACCGTTGGACACCGAACTACCGGAAAGCGCCGCTACTGTCACCCGGAGCAGCCACTGCTGCTGCTGCTATCACTCGGCGGCGGCAGACCGGCGGCGGCGACAGATCGGCGGCGGCGGCAGTCCAGCGGCGGCAGCGGCAGTTTTCCGGCGATTCGCGACGAAATTAACCTCTTTCGACCCCATTTTTCACGATCTATCCGAATCTTCAATTTTCAAGACTTAATTGTTAGTCCTAGGCCTTCAAGTTGAGAAAGTAATGGAAGAAGAAAAAGAAAGGGAGGTGGGGGAAGATCCTACCTCTCGGTCAACGGCGGTGAAACCGCCGTGTAACCACCGGCGACGGCAGCGGCGGCCCGGCAGCGGCGGCAGAGGCGGTGGCCCGCCATGGCGTAGAGAGAGAGAGAGAGGCCGAGAGAGAGAGAGGGGCCGAGAGAGAGAGGGGAGAGAGGAGAGAGATGACCGGCGGCCGGCGTCGCTCGCCGGCGACGCCAAGACCGCCGGCAGAGAGGGAGAGAGAGACCGCGAGAGAGGGAGAGAGGGAGAGAGGGAGGCGCCCCTCTTCTTCTTCTTTTCTTCTAGGATTGGTGGAGTGTAGGGTTTCCTATTTTATTTGGGTATTGGGCCTCTCCTTTGGGCCAAGTAATTAAATGAGAAAGATGGTTCCTTAATTATTTCTTTTGGGCCAAGAATTTAAAGCAAATGAGAAGTTTGGGCTTTGATGCATAAGTAATAGAATGAACCTTATCTCTTAATTTTGGATTTATATTTCTTGAAATGTGTGAAGCTTTTAAATAATTAATCTTATGGTAAATTAATGTCTTGCCCTCCTTAATTAATTAATTAAATTTTCTTGAAGATAAGAATGTATGGATTTAATGAACCCTCTCCCAAATAATTATTTAATTACTTCAAGGTTGCTTATAAAATAAAGATCCACTTTTCTTAAGTGAAATGAAGTGAAGCACCACAAACATAGGACGCATACTCCATGTAGGATCATGTCATGTCATGCACCTTGTGTATGTTCATAAAACTAATTTAAATCATTATACTATTTCAAGAAGGGCGTGTTCGCGGGGTTTGATTTCCAAGGCCAAGCTTTGTAGCATTTCTTTCGGAAGCTTTGAGGTGGGCTTTATATCCAACACATTAAGTGTGGATAAAATTATCAAATATATGAAATGATTTTTGTTTGATAAAATTTGCACTTACTTTTTTTTAAAATGTTATCATGCCATAAATTATGTGTTTTATGATGCCTATCTGCTTGGCGATGCCAAAGGAATGAATGAATGAAACGAATTCGGCTCCAATAGGACCAAGATCCTATTCGAGTTAATGTGCACGAAGGAATGGACCGTGAGTCATCGTAAGGGTTGGCCGGTCAATGTGATCGTGGAAGGTGGCCACCTTCCCGACACGGAATGAGCCATCAGATATGGCGGATGGATGGAATGAACCATCAGATATGGCGGATGGATGGAATGAACTTAGCTTGATCAAGCGAACTTTATGAAAATGAATTTAGTAAGCTCGGGCCTTTAAGAAAACCCCCGTGTGTTACTGTGATGGCATGATAATAACTTTTTCTTATATATGTATCTTTCGGCAATGTGTTCACTGAGTACCCCGTACTCAGCCCTGCATGTATTTCTAAATGTGCAGGTTGAGCAAGTGATGAACTGGTGGCTGAGTGGAGTTGGTGGTCGTATTATCTCTTTTGTAGGATTTTCGTGGCATGTGTCTTCATACACATGACCACATGGTTACAACTCCTTCCGCTGTGTTTTTTTTTGTCGTAGTATTTTGTAGTAGATGGGTCATAGGAAAAACGATCAGTAACGAGTGATCCGTGATAAACACTCTTTCAAATTCTCATGATCTTTATTGTCTCGTGAACATTTTTCATCTTATGAAGAAATATTTGTGTCTTATCATAAATTCTTTCATCCCCTTTCTTTCCCCTCTTCTTAATTCCCTCCCCTGGTCATGGTTAACTGGGCAATGCTATCCTTAGCAAGGCGCGGTCGTGACATGGATCACCACAATTGATCACTTTTTGGTAGAGGAAACCAAAATAATCATATACATTAGAAAGAAAATAATAGGATTAGTGTTCTAAATCAAACACCTGAAATACTACCAAATACTCTTACAAAATACTCCCTCAGTCTCGGATAATTCGGGTCACTTTGACTAGGCACGTGTTTTAAGAATTGTAATGAAAAATGGGTTGAAAAAGTTAGTGGAATGTGGGTCCTACCTTCATATATTAGTTTTATAATAAAATGTGAGTAGGAATGAGTTAGTGGAATATATGGTCCACTACCAGAAATGGTAAAAGTGAAATGGGACAAATTATGTGGGACAGACCGAAATAGAAAACTGGGACGAATTATCCGGGATGGAGGGAGTACTATAATAGTACTATATAAGGAAACTTAAGAAGATGATTACAACAATAATATCTCCCAGTCTAAGGTGAAATCCAACTCCCTTCATACTCAATGATATCTTCATCCGAGGCCGAGCTCCCAGGCAACTTGAAACGTCTGATGAATTTTTGAGCACGGTAATCATACAAAATCACTCCACCGTCTTTACGACCTCTAAGAACCACACATTCACCATTCCTCCAAATTGGAATATCATCACTACTCTCAATATTGAACTTCAAAAAGGAATGTAGTTGCACATTTTTGACATTATTCGAAACAAACTCACTTCCTTCACCGCTAGACTCATAAACCTTCAACTTCTATCTGTCTACAACGAGGATAACAAAAGAGTAGTCACCCTTTGCAAGTATCGCAGACTCCTTAAATGAGTTGTCAAGTACTTCATCACCCATTCTTGGACAACGATTTTATGGATTTCTCAATAAACAAATCTCGATAAACATCCAATTTACTCCAAGAATTCGTCCTTGCTGAATACAGATTGGCATAGAAACTGCTGAACTCCATGCACCGGATCAACTGCACCACTTTGTAATGTTCGTCGAACTCAGTCCCACATAGTGATCACAACATAAGAACTCTGTATTATGGTAGTCAAGGGTATAGTAAGGATTAAGTGGTAGAATCTTGATTTGACCTAAAAAAGGATTGCATATTCAATTTCTGACATGTTAGGAGAACTTAGGCAGACTAGACCGTTGACCGCCTCGGATACTACTCTTATGTCCATAGGCAGGGGAAAGTCGTGTGACTTCAACGACGTCTTCCCGTTGTCTAACAGATTCATTGATACTTTCTTCCTATTAATTCCATGATCTATACCAAAAGTAAACCACTGATTAAGATTTGACAATCATAATCAAAATTTTAATTACAAATAAATATCCACTTTTAAAACACTAGTATAATTTATAGACTAAAGTCCATAATTAGTCATCTTTATTTACTCTAAAATACTTTTTGATCCTTTTCATTGAGTTTGTTATCTTTTGTTCTCAAACTATGTTATCTATACATATATAAAGGGAGAGTTTTGAAGGTATTTATGGAATTACCAAGGGAAGTTTTGAGGGTATTTATGGAATTACAATTCTTGATACTAGAATGATAATTCTATTTACTACGTACATTGGGTTGTACATTTATAAATAAAGTTGTGCTTTTAATTTTTTGTGTTCTATATTTATATAATGTAGATTTTAGTGTATAGTGGAAATTGCTTACACAAGTGATTTGTATAAGAAAAAAGGTATACAATGAAAAATACAAGTTTAATTATCATTGTGATATAAAATTATGCGAAAAAAATGATCACAAATCAATCGCTTTGTTTTCTGCTTCTACTCAATCATATTATTTGTGTGTCGAGGCTCTCAAAAAAATGATCAAAATGATTGGTCACCATTTTGTATTATTATGAGAAGGCTGTATTATTATGAGAAGGCATGTCAACCGTTTTTCATATTAATTTAGGCAATACAAATATATGAGTCATGCTTATGCGTAATCATGATGGATATTTATTTTTTTAAATCACTTGTATAAGATATTTATTTTTTTAAATATAGCTTCATCATTTTATATGAAGAATGGTCGAATGGAAGTTTAAAAATTGAAATAGGCGTTGCATATTAATTGTCCAAAACATAACTCCCATCATCATTGTATATATCAATATTTGTCATTACTCCATATAAATTGCTCAAAAAATAACTCCCATCATCATTGTGTGCATCAAATGCACATCTTATACGTGGAGAATGTGAGAAGTTTGAAAGGAGGCTCATGGTTCATTTTTTGCCCTATAAATATGACATTTGGTCTATCTCCACATACCTACATACCTTATACAACTCAAGCTTCATCTTTTTGTTATTCCCACGAGTAGCAAGGTTGATACCATGGAACCATTCCACACGTTGCTCGATGATCAGCTAACGAAAACTAATTCGATTATCAAAGTCCGTTGTATTCACATCTATGAAGTTGTCGCTCCTAGAGACAAAACCAATATCGTGAGTTTAGAATGTGTGCTTCACGATCGAATGGTATGTTGTTTTGTGCTTTTTAGTTATGATTTTGTAAGTTATATGAAATCATTATGTTGGGTCTAGAGTGACTGGTCCAATTTATCTGGCCCATAGCAACAAGCCCAGACTTAGGGCCCAAGTTAGAGAGTTTGTTGAATTAAGCTGAGCAGCTCATTTAGTTACATCAGTTTGTTGAAGTAAGCTGAGCAGCTCAACAAGGCCATCGATGACCTTGGAAACATAGATGTCAAGATTGAAGACGAAGACAAGGCCATCTTGCTTCTGAATGCTCTCCCAAAATCTTACGATCACTTAAAGGATGCTATATTATATGGGAGAGAGAAGGCCATCACCCTTGATGAAGTTCAATGTGTTTTGAAAGCCAAGGAGCTGCAAAAGACCTCTGGTAATGCAAGCTCTGATCAGGCTCCAGAGGCACTCGTTGTGAAGAAATTCAAGCACAAGAAGCAATCAAAGGGAAAAGAGAATCAAGGTTTCAAGCCCCAACACTCTAATCAAAAGTCTGGGGATGAAAGTAAGGAGACAAGAAAATGCCACTGGTGTCAAAAGCCCGACTACCTCAAGAAGAATTGCTTCGCGTGGAAGAAGAGACAAGCTGAGTCCAATAATGATCAGAACACTGCCAATTGTACAGCGGAATTGGAGCCAGCCCATGTTATGAATGTGGCTGAGAAGCAGATATCAGACTCCTGGATCATGGACTCCGGGTGCTCATTCCACATATGCTCGCACAAGGATTGGTTTGAAGATCTCACTGATGCTGATGGAACAGTGTTGCTAGGCAACAATCAGGTATGTACTATAAAGGGATTGGTAATATTCGTTTTAAAGTACAAGATGGATCAGTGAAGGTGTTGACTTGTGTGAGGTTTATACCTAGTATTAAAAGGAACCTTGTATCTCTAGGCATACTGGATTTCAAGGGGTATTCTTTTGTGGTTTCTAGTGGATGCATGAAGGTATTGTCTGGGGGCACTATTGTTATGATGGCCTCTAGAAGAAATAGGTTGTATTATCTTGATGCTGTTGTTGTTGTAGGGAATTCTTGTTTCTCTGAGGATTCTGGTATGGCTTTGTGGCATAAGAGGCTTGGCCATGTAGGAGAGAAAGGGCTTAAAGGAGCTTGTTAACAAGGGCATTTTCAAGTTCAGTGATCAAGAAACTGTTAAAATGTATGAGTCTTGTTTGCTAGGAAAGGAAAAGAAGTTGCCCTATGGCTCTGGCAAGCACACTTCCACCAAGCCCCTTGACTATTGTCATAGTGATCTCTGGGGAACTTAAGTCCACAGGGGGTGGAAGATATTTCTTGAGCATCATTGATGATTTCAGCAGAAAAGTCTGGGTATGGATCTTAAAAGAGAAATCAGAAACTTTTGATAGGTTCAAGACATGGTGCAAGGCTGTTGAGGTTGAGAAACTATGGTCTGAAGTGCTTAAGGACAAGGACAGATAATGGCTTAGAGTTCCTATCAAATGAATTTGATTCTTTCTGCAAGGTGAAGGGTATTAAAAGGCACAGAACCGCACCAGGCAATCCTCAACAAAATGGGACTGCAGAGACCCTTCTTGAGAGGGTGAGGTGCATGATGCTCACTGCAGGTGTACCCAAGAAGTTCTGGGCAGAGGCTGTATTCTAAGCTAATCAATAAGTGTCCGAGTACAGCTATAGCTCATGACACACCAGACAACATGTGGTATGGAAACCTTGGTGGGTATCAGAAACTGAAGATCTTTGGTTGCAGGGCTTTTGCCCATATCAAACAGGGGAAATTGGAGCCAAGGGCTCTAAAGTGGGTTCTTGTTTTGAGGTCACAGATTCAGCAGAGGCCAATATCTTGTAAGTGGATTTACAAGAAGAAGGTGGAGGCTTCTGAAAATGATAATGTCAGATTCAAGGCAAGGATAGTTGCAAGAGGTTTCACTCAAGAGGAAGGGGTTGACTACACTGAAGTCTTCTCACCTGTAGTTAAACACAGTTCTATCCGAATCCTACTTGCACTTTGATAAGTAATTTTCTAAGCCTTGATTACTGGTCAGTATGTCGTGAAATGCATGTATTATCTGCAAAACAGTTGCTCAAGTGTGCAAGATTAAAGGATCCAAGTCAGTAGGAGACGATTCAGGTGACGCAAGTGAAATGGGCGCTAGAAGGGTGCAATACTGACCATGGTGCATGCCAGAGAAAAGGCTCGAGATGGAGAAGAATGATAGTTGGGATGATCATTAACAAGGGCATAAAAGTCAAAACATGAAGAAAGTCTACCCGAAAAGTAAAGGCAAGCCTCCCTATAAAAGAAGCCACTTGGAGAGAGAGAAGGAGTTCGGGTTTTTTAGCTCTTGTTTCAATGATACACTGAGTAGAATTCTCTCTAGAAGATCAGTTCCTTCAGCATTATCCAATCTCTCGTTCCTCGCCGCAGCCATGGTCACTTGACGTCCAAGAGTCTGCCGGAGAAGTCATCGATTCACCGTTCCAGCCAGTTATCGTAGTAGTATAGCAGTATCATCGCCCGGAGTGGCCAAAACAATCGTTATTTGCTTTCTAGTTTAATCCTTACTTGTTTCGTCGTTGTTTTTGTTACAAACACTCGTCGCTGTTGCCTTTTGAAGTACTTTGTTATTTTCCAACGTTTACGTTATGAAGTTCTTATTTCGCATGTCGCTTTGGTTCGAGTTTGCTTCATTCTGCCTAGGAAAGTTAGATCTAGTTATAGCTTTTAATTTCTAAGTGTTTTCTTATCTGGAGTTGTCGAATTAAAGTTGCAGTTATGTTTAGTCAAATTTCCGTGCATGAGTTTCTTTTCTGTGACGTGATTACCACCTTGTATGTCAGTCAGTAGAAGTAAAATTGCAGTTTCATCATTTAATTTAAGTTTTAGCATTTTAATCAATGGATCTTGAGTTTGAGTTTATGAGTCTGAAGTTTAGTTATGGTGTTTGTGTTCATATGATTTTTGTCAATACTTGGTGAAGAAGAAAACGTCAAAATCAACTTTAGTTTGGACCACTTTTACCTTTAAGTTACTTTTGCTTTTGTTCCCTACTTTTTAGTTGTACTATCCAGACCTGTCAGAGAGCCCCAACCACCAAATATACCTTGTTGTCTAATTTTCCTCTTTTAGTAACTGCCTACTTTCCATATGCCTCTGAGACACCTTGTCCCCTATTTTCACGAACACCACCATATGCCTGTTATTTTCACGCCTACTTGTCAGTAGAGTACCACCTTTATTTCTTGTCTAGGTAAAATCTCATCCCAAGCGTGGTAGCTAACCAAAACACCCAGGAAAGTCACCGCAGTTATCAAAATGTGTCCATCCTCGTGGGATTCGACCCCTACCTCCATTATACTAATCAGTAGAAGTGGGTTGAGGAAACTTATTGAAGCCAGGTCCCGGTTGTCGTACCAACGACTCAGCTGGGTCGGGAATCTCTTCCTGATTAGTTGGATACACATAAATTTACATACGAAGGCAGTCAAAGAGGCCAAATGGTTGAAGGGGATATTGGGAGACTTTGGGGTGATTCAAGAGGCAGTGACAATACTTTGTGACAACAACAGCGCTATAAGTTTGGCCAAGCATCAAACCTTTCACGAGAGAAGTAAGCATATTGATATAAAGCTGCACTTTGTGAGAGATGAGATTGGAAAAGGTGTGGTGACTGTGAGAAAGGTTCACACATCAGAACGCAACAGATATGATGACAAAGGCTCTACCAAGTGCCAAGTTTGAGCATTGCTTAGACTTGGTTAACTTGATTGCTCGAAGATGAGGGTACTTAAATGAAGGTGGAGATGGTTCATGGATGCAGTCAAGGTGGAGTTTGTTGGGTCTAGAGTGACTGATCCAATTTATCCGGCCCATAGCAACAAGCCCAGACTTAGGGCCCAAGTCAGAGAGTTTGTTGAAGTAAGCTGAGCAGCTCATTTAGTTACATCAGTTGAGAGAGTTTTCCCCCTTTTTCTCCTACGGTATATAATCTGTGAAATTAGGGATTCTAGAGTAGTTCTTCTCTGTATCTCAGTTACAATTCAAGATTAGTTAGCTAAGTGAGTTTTCACAATCGAGTTGTGTTCTTCGATTGAGTAGTTAGCTTGAGGAATTGTGAGCTGTTGTAATCTGTTCTTTGATTGTGTTTGTGGAATAAAATCGTCCCATCCTTCGTCCGTGGATGTAGATCCTTTTGTGGATTGAACCACGTTAATTCTTTGCATCGTTTACATTTGATCGAATCAAGATTCTCGTTCATCACATTAGCTATGGACTTTTTTTGTGTTCAGGGCATAAGGATTCAAGAAACCATTCCACGCATTCTACACGCAAGGTTTGGCGCACTAATAAGGGAAGGGGGTATTTTTCGTATACGCAATTTTCTCGTGAGGCAAAATCGTCCTCGCAATCCAGTTACAAATCATGCATACCACATTAAGATGATTTCAAGCACACAAATGTCTGAAGTTAATGAGCCTCAATTTCCAAAAATGCATTTTAATTTTAAGTCATTTGAGGAGATTATGCAGATTGGTAATGTATGTGATGAACCACTTTTTGGTAAGTTTAGCATCTTTAACTTTACTTTACACTTTATTGGTCCACGGTTCTTACCTTTATATTTTTGCAGACATCATCGGTGTGGTTGTCGACACTGGAAAAAATGTTAAGCATTTTACAACTAAACTCATCGAGATTCGGCTATTAGATGCTGAGTAAGTGTTGAAAATGGTTTTGCTTTGTTATTTTTAGAACATATTAACATGCTTTTTTGCACATTGTGGGGAGATGTTGTTGACTCCTATCTTCAACAACCGGAAAGAATTAAAGGAAAAATGCCTATTATTATTGTCCAATTTTGCAAGCCAACTTTGTTTTGCGGTAAGTGTCATTTTTTGTATTAAATATATGTAATTTTCTACTGCGACAAATTACTAACTTTAAAAATTTTAATTTTAGGCACGATTCGTGTGAGTACGCACTTTAATACATCTAGGGTTTACATCAACCAAGATATGGTTGAGATTTCCAGTTTCAAAGAGAGGTAAAACTTTTTATTGTAGTATTGCCTCTACGTGAAATGTTAATGCTCTTAACATCCACATGATATCTTCATAGGATTTCCGGTGATGCCGCTTTTTTGTCTCAAGAAGCAATTTTTCGTTTTAATGATGCAAGGGTTTCTAATGAATTTGATGACTTGGTCGTAAAGACCCTTGCAGATGTACAAGAAGATGTGGTCATTTTTTCCCCTTTCTATTTGCTATTTTTGATTCTTTATATATTACTTTTATTTCACTTAAAATTAAATATTGTATTCTATAGGATGGTTCTTACTGGATTTGTTGTAGAATTGAAAATGTTGAGTATCACTATAGACAATGGTCATACATGGCATGTAAACAATGTGTCAAAAAGGTTGTGAAGCTTGAGAATGGGTTCACCTGTGATAAATGCGATAATTCTGATGGGATTGTCGTTCCGAGGTTTAGTATTTCCCATTGCTTATCATCATTTATATTTGTTTCCGCATTTGACCTGTCTACTTGCTTTCGTTTTGCAAGTTCCAGTTCATTGTGAACGTTGTTGACGGTAGTAGCAATGCCTCATTGCTATTATGGGATCGAGAATGTGTCCAACTATTGGGGAAAAAAGTTGATGAAATTCGACTTGGCCATGAAGAGGTATTTTGGTGATATACCAAATTATTTATGGACCTTTACTTACATGTTGATTTTATATATATTTTTTATTTTTTCTAGCTTGGAGCTGATGAATATATTCCTCCTGAGATTGAAGAAAAGCTCTTGGGGCAAACTTTACTTTTTAGAATCAATGTGAAAAAAATACTGAGTATTGGATTGATAATCCATACACTGTGAATAAAATTTGCAATGACCCTCAAATCGTCGAGAAGTATGCCCTTCCAACTTTGGACTCAAGGAGTTCAGATTCACGATTGGAAATTTCTCCCACTTTGGAAGGGGCTTCTCCGGTAACGATTTGGTCCCAAATTAATTTTATGTTTTTTTTTTACACTTCCATGTACTAATGTTTACATTTCTATTCAGTTTGCTGGAAAGGGTGTTGTTCTCCATGGCTCTACCTCTGGTACCAACGACACTCGTACTAAATTGATTGCTAAAGATTCATGGAAAAGAATTTTGGATGTTGAAATTTTAGGAGAAACGACGGTCGTTGTTGGTGAGCAGAAGAAATTAATGATCAAACAGGAGAAGAATTAGTTTATAGAAAGTTATTTTCATTAGCTGAACTCCCATGGATCTGTTTTTTATTATGCTTTTTGGTATTAGCTATTGTTTTTCCAATTATTAGGTTGGCATCATTGCTTTATGTGATGGGCAATGAGCATTTGTTATGTGCATTTCTATATTATTATTATTATTGAGGTTTTCTGATTATTTTTGGCCGCCCTATTGGAATACAACATGTTATTTGGTAAATGCCATACATAAATTCAACGTTATCGAGCAATTTTATTTTCTTCAAAATATGAAATATTTATTTGAAATAAGAAACAATATCAAACAATTTCCTCATAACATGTAGAAGCAACTTAAACCCGCTAGACACCAACAAAGTTAATGGAGCTCCGGGAATCAAGCAATACAATACTCCTAAAATACACAATAAAATGTAAAAAAGCTTGAGAGATGAGGGAGAATATAATGTACACTACCTTTTATATGCACAAAATGAGAATATAGAAAGACATGACGATATACAATAAAATTAAGATAATGAAGGATAAAAGAAGTGAAAAGCCAAAGGGCTTCTCATGACCACCTTCCATAACTCACGCCATTTATGTATTATTGTATATGAGTCGAAAATTTATATTTCAAAATTTCAGATTTGTGATTCTTTTTTTTTCCATGAGAAGCACTTTGATGGAGTGTGATGACAATAGGAATAAAATTAAAATTGAGGAATATGGATTGTAGATGAGCTTCTGTTTAGAGTATTAATTATTGGTAATTTAGTTTTTGTGTAAATGAGTTATAATTATTTGACCTTTTAAATAATAAAAAAAAGTTAATTGATAGATAAAGTTTTAATTAAAATGGCATTATTATAAATGTTTCCACCTTTTGCTACATGTATAGATGATTATATTCAATTATATATGTATTCAAAAGTTTTACAATGGCATTAATTTTAGTTTTTTCACAAAACTCACAAAATTGAAATTAATGTGTTTTAAAAAAAATATTCCGTTGTGCGAAAAATTGTAGAACTCAACAATCAACATAGTTGTAATTTTTTAAGATGAAATAGGAAATCCTAAAAACAAAGCTAAATTGGACGAGTATGTTTTGTAAGAATTGTGTGCATTTAATGCACAATAGTGATGGAAATTCATTTTCTACTTAATATGCAATCATGTATTGAGACATTTCAATGGTAAAAAAAGTCTAATCGGTTGATAGAAATTACTGCATAATAATAATAATAATGAAAATGCAATTAACAAATTTATTGAATTACCTTAATTCCACTTTATTTGTAACTGTTATAATTATATTAATGCTAATATTCAATGCATTGTTATGGAGTACTAGTTGCCATATAATAAGCATTATTTATCCAACTTTTACATTAATATTCCTACGCAATCAACTTATTGAGATACTAGGGTTGAATTTTACCAATAAACAAAGATGCCAATATTCCTTAAATCATTTAGAAAAAGTGAAAAAGTTTTGTAGAGTTTTTATGATAAATAAGGGAAAGTGAAAAGATTTTTGGTGATAAATGAGCGAAAATATTTTAAAATAGGATCCTTATATTTTAACATATCTTAGGAACTATCTATTAAACGTATTAATATAACTGATAGAAATCCCAATCACAACATTAGCTATAGCACTAAAATAGTTTTAAACTTATATATGATTGGTTAATTAAGAGGTGTTATGGGTTTTGTAACGTTTTGTTTTGTGATATGAATAAGTTTTTACTACCTCCGTCCCCCAAAATTTGCTACACTTTGACCCGACACGGGTTTTAAGAAATGTAATGGAAAGTGAGTTGAAAAAGTTGGTGGGATGTGGGTCATACTTTTAAAGTATTAGTTTTATAATAAAATGTGAGTAGGAATGAGTTAGTGGAATATGAGGTCCACTACCAAAAATGGTAAAAGTGAAGTGTATCAAATTTTCAGAGACGGACCGACATAGTAATGTGTATCAAATTTTCAGGGACGGAGGTAGTAATAACCATTACAATTCTTTAAGTATTTAGTTTACTTTTAGTACTGATTTTTTTTTCTCCTGAATACAGACAATGGAATAACAACTAAAATCTTTACAACCGAAAACGGCTTCTGCACAAGAGGAAATTGCTAAATCCATTTCAGTGGAGCTTCACAACGCAGGTTTGCTTTCAATTTGATATGTAATTGTTTTAAATATTCTTTGAATGGTCATCTTACTGAATCTAGCTTTGCATTTCATTTTTTTAGCATTCATATATGTATTCCATTCTTTCTATTACATTCCTTATACCTTTGAAATACAATTATTTGATTAGATAGGATACAAGTATAGCTTCAACAAAACCTATTTTGGTTCCAATAAACAATACCATTAGGTAAATAGATGCTTCGATAAATGCTAGCAATTTTTTTTTTATTTACCGTTCACATAGCCCTATTGTAAAACACTTTCTTAATATGAGCATATAAATATATTACGGAGGGAGATTTTTATTGATATTTGGCTCATTTGTTGGTCATGATGAATATATTTTAAAGTTGAGGGTTTAAGATTCAGGTTTCAAGGTTTAGGTTTTTAGTGGATAGGATCACTACATTGCAATAAAATGAAGCTCGACTAGGAAGTGTCTCACCAGTGCAATCTTAAATCTTAAATTATAGGTTTTGATAAATAATATCTTAAATCTCATTAGGAGAAGTGGTATACATCCTTTAGGTTTTTTTTTTTTTTTTTTTTAATGTAAATTTGCTTTAGTTATTAGTCTAACAGTCAGAGTCATTTTTCAGTTTTACAAAATGTACTGTATTATTTTCCACATATTTATATTATAGGCGGGCCATATTAGACCTTTAAACTAAAAACAACCATTTTTCTAAAAAAAAAGGTGTAATCTATATAGGGTTTAAATGATTCCTTTTCTAATTTTAAATGCAAAATGGTTAATTCATATTTTCAGGCCATAGAATTAGTTTACGCTAATAAAAATTATTTAAGTTAGGCAGGCATTAAAAAATGTAGTGGCCATGCCCTATACATTGTTAAAATTGTTTACTTATAATGATTTTAAAATTAAAGTAGTTGTTTGGGTGGACATATTGCCGTGTAATAAATTTTATTGAATATGTACATTGTTTTATTTTTATTGGCCCACTTTTGTTTACTGTTTTGTAGAATTCTGGGATATTGGTGATGCTTCATTTCTATGTTCATTCTGTTGTGCATATTTTTGGTATGAAGAACGATTGGGCAAACCGTCTAAAGCAAAGAAACCCAAATTTTCAAAATGTTGTATGAATGGGAAGATTGAAATTCCTAAGCTTCTTCGTCCTCCAGAAGTCTTACATGATTTAATGTTCTCTAAAGACTTGAAAAGTGTCCACTTTTTGAAAAATATTCGATCTTATAATTCAATGTTTGCCTTTACTTCGCTGGGTGGTAAAATTGATAATAGCTTAAACATCGGTCATGCGCCTCCCATTTTCCGTTTGCATGGCCAAAATTACCACTTGATTGGCAGTTTGTTGCCGTTAGATGGTTGCTCGCCAAAATTTACCCAATTGTACATCTATGATTGTGACGCCCCGGAATTTCGTTCCTTTCCTTCGGGATAAATCGGATTTATTAGCTTAATTAATTTCGTTAGAAGATGTGTAATCGTACATTTCCTCGTTGTAATTTGACTTTGGAGTAATTTAAGTACTTTCGTTGGAAGAAATAAAGTGCAAGGAAATTTACATTTCAAGGATAAAAGTAAATGCCATACTTTTATTAGATTAGTACTTGGAGGAATTTAAAAACAAGTAGTATATGTTTACATATGTGAGAGTGACAACACACACATCTATTCTACACCCTTTATCCTACAACACTAATTAACAAGTTTGGAAGCTAGCTATTTTGGTGATGGAGCCAAAGGATCTCTAGAGGAGTATCTTCTTTGTTTCTCCCTCACTCTCTTTCTCGATTAGGGAGCAGCCATAAGACTCCAAAGCTCCAGCCATGTAACTGCAAATTAACACAAATATAGGGGTTAAAAGATGACTCACAAATAAAAAGGAAGGGAGACACAAGCTCAAGTAGGAAAGGGGAAGTAGTAGGCAAGGTAGGGCAGCGAGGAGGCTGTCATTTAGAGCATGAAGTCAGCCTATTTTTGTCACATTCTCAACTAGCATTAAAGAGGAACCAAGACAAGAGAGCATAGTAGAATGAGCCTCTACACAAGCCCAATATAGACATGAGCAAGATTCTTGTTTTCCCATCGATCAAGGCTGAGGAAACAGCCAAGAGAGAGACAACCATACATACACCAAAATAGTAAGGATAGCATGAACATCAAGCTCAAAAGTAGTGGAGCTGGCAGCCCCAAAATAGGAGCCTTTGCCTCCAAGTATAAAGCACAAAAGGCCAAGGATAGAGCACTATATAAACAGCCCCAATCTCCTTCTTCTCCCCTCATTCTAACACTATAAGATCACCAAATATTCAAGAGAGCAGCAAGAAGTGGAGGAGGAGCAAGGAGGAGTTTGAGGCAGGACATCGGTCCCATTCGAGAGGATTCATCAAAGTGAGGTAACAACCTCAACACCCAATAACCTTGCATCATATAGAGCTAGCACAGTAGGTAACCAAGAACTTAGAATCATAGCAGCTCTGAATGAAGCTTAGAAACAGAACTCATAACAATAAGACTTATTCCAGTAGCTACATTCTTTCTCAAATTCCTCTCAAATGCAATTAGACTCCACATATCAAGTGATGAATCAACAATAACAGTCTTCCCAAGATCAAAGCTTTAGTAATTCTAAACTAAAAAAGGGGCTAAGGGATTGGGGACTTAGCTTTCGAGTGAGGAGTACTCGGCGGAGCTGCCTGGCGACGGACGGGCAGCAATGAGCTCCAGGAGATCTGGCTGGAGCGGAGGCGCGAGCAGCAGAGCGAGGTGGCTGGTGTCGGCGCCGTCGAGGAAAGATCGAGAGAGGGCCGGAGTCGCTGCCTCCTAGAGAACTCGACAGAGAAGAGCTTAAGAGGAGAGGCAGCTTGGCGAGGATGGAGACAATGGAGCAGCAGCCGGCGAGGCGGCGAGTTACTGAGGCACGGAGTTGAGGCGACGCCTCCTCTCCACTACTGACGTCACCAAGGGGGAAGAGAACTCGCCGGAGGGCGTTCGCCGGAGAAAGAGTGCGCGCAGCACTAGGAGCCCGACGAGTGCTCGGCGGCGGCATTGCCACCACTGGCGCGAAGAGGCGACAGGGAGGGCTCGACGGAAAGGGCAGCGAAGAGGGAGAACTCGATGAAGGAAGGAGTACGTGTTGGGTTTTCTTGTATTCATCTAATGAGCGCAGCGGAAATTGCATACAAGAATAACAGATCTAGATTCATAATCATATTGCAAGTTGAGCATGTAAAACACAACGATATTAAATCTTACTTGTTGTGTAGTTTTCTTCTTCGATTGAATCCTGCAAGTTGAATCCACTACTATCGAGGTCCACGTGCAATCCAATCCGATGCAGGAACTATCCCGGTACAATTGCTCCGTAGAAGAATGCTAGGAATTCTCTCTACAAAGCTTTACGTATTTTCTCTCTAATGTTACGCTATTTCTGTTCTCCCACAATGGAGAATAAATAACCATTATATAGATGAAGAGTCACTAGGGTTTCATGATTGTTGGGCTTATGGACTAATATAATTGTAGCCCAACTATAATTAATTAATCCATATTAATCTAATTCTAGCCCATATCCTTTCAATCTCCCACTTGGACTAGCATTAGATATAATACGCAGTTCCAACTTTGTACCCTTGAGCGGATCAAAATACACTTATAGTGTGACCCTTTAGGCCCTCATTATCGACGACGATCTAATCGAAGTCTGCACAAAACTCCTAGACTGCGTTGGCAGCGTAGCTCGATATATGAAGGACGTTTACGTGAATTCGGTAAACAAGCCTCTACATAAAGTTTATAGTAATATCCTTTCATTCACGAACCACCCGATTGAGCCTAAGATTTGCTATGTGTCATCCAAATAGCTCAATCACTTTATCTCATCTTTATTAAATGACCCATTCGATCATATTCAATTACTTTAATCGAATATATCTTTGCATTGGCCAATGACTTAGTGGTCAAGTAATATAGAGAATTTGAATGTTCTCTTGAAATTCTAATCGAGGAATGAATCTCATTCTTGGCTCAACTACCATTTTCATTTATCTTATGATATACCCAACACAGGTCCGTGTCTCAATCCTCCTTTGGGAGGCAAAGCGTTGGACAAGATTAAAGCACACCACTCGACAAACAAAATGTGTAATGACCTCAGATCCAAGGACTATTACATACTTCATGCACTAATAAACTGTAGACACTTAACAAAACAGTTTAATAGTAGGGTATACCAATACTCTCCAAAGTATACCATGTGTCCATCACGAGTATCTGATATCTCATAGTTGTGAGAACAACTATATTCTCGAAGAATGTGATGCAAACCCCATGCTAACCTATAACATATCATCAATATCCCATTCTTGATGATCATTGGTTAGGGCTATTTTAGAATTATACTATATCATTAATGTCTCACTCCATTAACGACAGTCATAATTCAAGGGAACAGATATTTAGAATAAAGACAAACATTTAAAACAATTATTCTAATAAGAGCACAAAACCCATAGAAAATTAAATTTCATAGAATGTGATCAAGTAATATTGTCTCAACACAAAATGTTTCTAAGACACATAAAACTTTAACTCCCACTGATTCAAAGCCATCTACCAACATGCTTAACACCTAAGCTCTCAAAGTGCTTGTTGTGTTTTGCTATACATAACGGTTTAGTGAAAGGATCAGCTAAATTATCATCAGTGGGTACTCTTTCTAATTTTATGTCGCCTCTTTCAATTATTTCTTTGATCAGATGATATCTTCTAGGAACATGTTTGTTCCTGTTCGTAGCTCTGGGTTCTTTTGCTTGCGCAACAGCACCAGTATTGTCACAGTACAAAGGTATTGCACTACTGGCATTCGGAACGACACCCAGTTCCTTAACGAACTCTAACAAAGCAACAGCTTCTTTGGCAGCTTCAGATGCAGCAATATACTCGGCTTCGGTGGTGGAATCGGCAGTTGTACCTTGTTTGGAACTATTCCAACTCACTGCTCCACCATTGAGGATAAAAACATATCCAGACTGAGACTTATAGTCGTCATGGTCTGTTTGGAAACTAGCATCAGTATACCCAGTAACTGATAACTCTGGTTGTCCACCATAGACTAAGAAATATTCTTTAGTCCTTCTAAGGTACTTAAGAATAGTCTTAACAGTTTTCCAATGTTCCTCACCGGGATTTTGCTGAAATCTGCCTGTCATGCTAAGCGCATAGGCCACATCTGGCCTAGTAGATATCATGGCATACATAATAGACCCTATAGCCGAAGCATATGGGATCCTCTTCATGTTGTCTCTTTCTTTGTCATTAGAAGGACAATCCTTCTTTGACAATACAATGCCATGTCCCATAGGAAGAAAACCTTTCTTAGAATTCTCCATTGAGAAGCGCCTTAACAACTTGTCTATGTAAGTGGATTGTGATAATCCTAACATCCTATTTGGTCTATCTCGATAGATCTTAATTCCAAGGATATAAGAAGCATCACCCAGATCCTTCATCATAAAGGATCTAGACAACCACTCTTTCACGGATTGCATCATGGAACGATCGTTTCCCATAATCAAGATGTCATCAACATATATGATAAGGTATACGACGTTTCCATTTTCACGTTTACTATAAACACATGGATCCTCTTTGCTTCTGACAAAACCAAACGATTTGATTGTTCTGTCAAAACAAATATTCCAACTCCTGGAAGCTTGCTTAAGTCCATAAATGGACTTCTTTAGCTTGCACACTGCATTCGGCCTTTCTTTCGATACAAAACCTTCAGGCTGTGTCATATAGACATCGCCTTCTAATTCTCCATTGAGAAATGCGGTTTTGACATCCATTTGCCAAATATCAAAATTGTAGTATGCAGCAATTGCAAGTAATATCCTAATGGACTTGATCTTAGCAACTGGCGAGAAGGTTTCATCATAGTCAATGCCTTCGCGCTGACTATAACCCTTTGCCACTAACCTAGCCTTGTAGGTTTGTACTTTGCCATCTGCATCTCTCTTCTTTTTGAAGATCCATTTGCAGCCTATAGGGTAAACCCCATCTGGCAAGTCAACTAGTTCCCAGACTAAGTTGAAGTACATCGAGTCCATTTCAGATATCAAGGCTTCAAGCCACTTCTCTCGATCGGTGTCTGACACCGCCTCGGTATAGGTCTTAGGCTCATCATCATCTAAATCAACTTCATCATCTTGGTTCTCAACCATTAGATTCAGTCTCTCAGGTGGACGACGAGTCCTTCTAGGCCTATTGAGTTGGTTTTGCTCTGGTTCAAGCTGTTCATTCTGTATGTGAGAAGGTTCAGGAATATCCCCATGATCTTCTTGAGGTGGAGGTGATGCAACTATTGCATCATCTTGTCTTTGATGCATCTCATTGTCTTGAGGTGGTCCTTCGAGAGTCTCTCTAAGGTCCTCTCTAAGAGTAATTTCCCCTCCCAATAGATCATCAAAAACTCCCACTGAGTTATTGTTCAAACCATTTGACAATACCTCATCCTCAGTGTTATCTTGTGGTTCTTGAATTTCTTCAAGATCTACAATATTGTGACCTTGTTCCTTTAAGACATAATTGTCTTCAAGAAACGTCACATTTCTAGAGATTATCACCTTGTGATCTCCAGGGTAGTAGAATTCATATCCTTTAGTTTCTTTAGGATATCCCACAAAATAACATTTCTCACTTTTAGTTTCCAATTTATCAGTCATCATTTTCTTAACAAAAGCTGGACAACCCCAGGTCCGGATATGGTTAAGACTTGCTTTCTTGCCACACCATAACTCATATGGTGTTTTCTCGACTGATTTAGAGGGAACCCTATTTAGAATGTAAATAGCCGTTAGTAAGGCATGACCCCATAGGAATAAAGGGAGACTGGCGAAGCTCATCATGGATCGAACCATATCTAATAATGTTCGATTTCTCCTTTCAGATACTCCATTCATTTGAGGTGTACCAGGAGGTGTCCAGTCTGACTGGATTCCATGTGACTTCAAGTAATCAAGAAATTCTCGGCTCAAGTATTCCCCTCCTCGATCTGATCGAAGAGTCTTGATACTTTTCCCAAGTTGTTTCTCAACTTCACACTTAAACTCTTTAAATTTCTCGAAGGCCTCGGATTTATGTTTCATAAGATACACATATCCATACCTTGATAAATCATCAGTAAAAGTTATGAAGTACGAATAACCACCTCTTGCTTGAGTTGGAAACGGTCCACACACATCTGTGTGAATTAACTCTAGCAGATCCTTAGCACGTACCCCTTTCCCGGAAAATGGTTTACTTGTCATTTTTCCTTTGAGACAGAATTCACAAGCTCCATATGATTCTAAATCAAATGAAGTGAGATAGTCTAACTTTCTCAATCTTGCTATTCTTTTCTCATTAATATGACCAAGTCTGCAATGCCAAAGATAAGTTGTATTATTCGTATTACATAGCTTAGGTCTTTTGTTTTGCACATTGAGAATATTTCGTTTGTATTCAAGCATATATAATCCATTTTCAAGAGTGGCATTTCCATAAAACAATCCATTAAAAGAAAACGAGCATCTGCTGTTTGCAAAATGGAAGGAAAAACCTTCAATGTCTAACATCGGAATGGAAATAATATTCTTAGAAATAACTGGAACGAAATAACAATTGAACAATTCTAGTCTATGTCCTGAGGGAAGATCCAATCTGTAAGTCCCCACGCATTCGGCAGCAACTCTTGCTCCATTCCCAACACGCAAATCAACTTCCCCAGGCCTCACTTTCCTGCAATCACTTAGACCCTGCACATTATTACAAATGTGTGAGCCACAAGCTGTATCTAATACCCAAGATTGTGAGTTATTCATAGACATATTTATCTCAATGACAAACATACATGAGCTCCCACTTTCTGCACCTTGTGCCTTGAATTTTGGGCAGTCTCTCTTCCAGTGTCCCTTCTCATGACAGAAAAGACACTCATCCTTTGATAACTTCGACTTCTTCTTAGCCCCTCCACTCTTAGGCTTTAGAACAGCATCCTTAGATGCTTTCTTCTTCTGTTGCTGCTTATTCTTCCCTTTGGAAGACTTCGCAGAAGAGCTCACCATGAGCACAGATTTTACCTTAGTAGTGGAAGACTCATAAGTCTTAAGCATGTTGTGCAACTCTGGCAGCCCAACCTTCGTGTTGTTCATGTTGAAATTCACAATGAAATTCTCAAAACTACTAGGAAGAGACTGCAGAATTAGGTTTGTTGAGACATTTGCGGGGAGCACCGTTCCAATCGATGCTAACCTTTCAATCAAACCAATCATTTTCAGCACATGCTCAGAAACCTTGCCTCCATCATGAAGCTTGCACTTGAAGAGATCGCGAAGTATCTCATACTCCATAGTTTGAGCTTGTGAAGCATACAAACTCTCCAAGTGTTTAACCATCTCATATGGAAGCATGTGCTCATGTTGTCTTTGAAGTTCCAAACTCATGGATGACAGCATGATGCACTGAGCATCATTTGCATTTTCAACATGTTTCTCATGAGCAGCTGCGTCAAACGTAGCAAACTCAGAAGATTCCTTACTGGGAACGACACCAATTGGTTTGTCCAAGACATAATCAATTTTGTCATGCCTTAGCACCAAGCGCAAACAACGGAGCCAATCCGTGAAATTTGACCCAGTCAATTTGTGTGTTTCCATCAAACACTTGTAAGTCAAGTTTGACATTTTATCTGAACAGAAAAATACAATGAAAAGTAAATTAGAAAAGCATATAAAGATCACATTCGTATCTCTAATCAAACAAGGGTTTATTTTGTATTGATTAGCTCCCACTAATTTTAACATATATTATGTCCCCCAAACATAAAATACGAATTTATATCAAATATAAATTTTAGTGGTCCAAGATCCAAGTCCATATCATCGCAGCCCCTGCTTTGGCTGATCACTACAATAATATTACAAGGTAGGCCTCTAAGCCAATTGCAACAACTATTTTGCAATTCTTGGTTTATTAATCTAATTAATATGCATCCATAAACTATTTAGGTCGCTTTGGCTTTACTAAACAATTTAAGCAAGTCAACCCCATCACACGATGCCAACTATGCATCTATGAATGAGCCTAGACCTTGTGGATTTAGAGTAAACGCTTTGGCGTAAAACTCGTGGTCGAAAAGGCTAGGAACATCAAACAATTATGATGGACGATGCGTTTATTTCAAAAACAAGACTTATATTTTATGGGGAAAAAGTTTGATACTAGTTGTGTGAATATAATATCCAATATTAAATTTCAAACAATTACTGGGCGCCGCCTACCCAGACATAGTATAACACGGACTACAAATACTGGGCGCCGCCTACCCAGACATAGTATAACACGGACTACATACTGGGCGCCGCCTACCCAGACAATAAAACGGTCTCTAACTACTATAGTTAAAATAAGTAAGCATAAATCAAATAGCATGCTTATCACATAGGATATCAAATAATGATCAACAAATAAAATCAAATTTTATTTTCTAAATAAATGTGGACTTAACAAATTTTATCAATTCTAAATTGATATTCTATATATTTAATAATAATTCAAAATTAATATTAAATGCTCATGTACTATTATCATTTCCAAAGTGATAAACACGGTACAACTTACTAATCAAATTAATAAGTTCATTTATGTAATTGGGATTTTATTACTATTAGTTATAAACTAATAAAAAAAAGATTAAAACTTGCAGCCCAAGGAAATAGGTGCAACATTTAAAATTGGGTCAGAAAACAAAAGGTCATGGCCGAGCCACTTCTGTGTTTTAAGTTATCTTCCACATTATTCCATAACTCCACATTATTCCAAAACTATTTAAATTTTCTTTTCAAACTATTCGAAAAAAAAAAAATTCGGTAATCATTTTGTTTCAAAGTACTGGAATATTTGCATATTCCTTGAAATCCAATCTCAAAACTCGTTATTACACCATGTAGGAATAATGGAACCAATCATTAAAACTTGAAATCAAATTTCAACTGTGAAATAGTATTTCTCATCGTCAGATTTTCATGTTTGAGAATTGAGATGAAATCTAATTCCATCCCCAATTATTGTTTTCAAAACCCAATTGCTAATTCTTGTTTATGAATCGATCCAGCTTTTAAAAGATATCTAATTTCAATTTGTAAATCCAATTACATCTTGCCAGATTCATGTGTCGAAATCTAATTTCAATATTGTTAATCTAAATTGCGAAATCCAATTTCTCGTTCCAATTACAAAACAAAACCACAGTAAATTAGAGTACAAAACCAATTATGAATCGAGCCCCGAGCTCTGATACCACTGTTGGGTTTTCTTGTATTCATCTAATGAGCGCAGCGGAAATTGCATACAAGAATAACAGATCTAGATTCATAATCATATTGCAAGTTGAGCATGTAAAACACAACGATATTAAATCTTACTTGTTGTGTAGTTTTCTTCTTCGATTGAATCCTGCAAGTTGAATCCACTACTATCGAGGTCCACGTGCAATCCAATCCGATGCAGGAACTATCCCGGTACAATTGCTCCGTAGAAGAATGCTAGGAATTCTCTCTACAAAGCTTTACGTATTTTCTCTCTAATGTTACGCTATTTCTGTTCTCCCACAATGGAGAATAAATAACCATTATATAGATGAAGAGTCACTAGGGTTTCATGATTGTTGGGCTTATGGACTAATATAATTGTAGCCCAACTATAATTAATTAATCCATATTAATCTAATTCTAGCCCATATCCTTTCAGTACGCGCCGACGGGACTCCTGAAATCCGTTGAGGCGGGGCGCGGTTTCGCCGAAGAGGAAAGGCGTCGCCTCTGAATTTGATTTATGGATATGGAAGAGGAATTGGGGAAGTTTTGTTGGAAATATAAAGTGTTGAGGAAGAGGATTTACCGAGAAGAGAGTTTAAGTGGAGAAATTATGGAGGGCCACTTTGATTTGATTAGTTGGGCAAAGTATCAGTCTTTATTTGAAAGATTTGGAGAGTAAAGAAATTGTAATTCAGTTGAAAAAGTGGGCCGAGAATTATTTAAGCTTGGATGGACATGAATAATTGTAGATGAACCATAATTTAATCTAGCTTGGGCCTAAATGAATTAAATAGAGTGATGGGATATTACTATTTAATTAGTGGGCCAAGAGATTTATTGTTTGGGCCGAGAATTCTTATTTGTTGGACTTGAGAAACTCTTTGTTGGATGGGATTAATTTAAGGAAATAAGTTGGAGCTCAATTAATTAATTCCCGAAAAAATACAAAGTTTCTGAAGATGGAAAATATTGAGTTGGAGCCGAAGGTCGAGGAATAAATTTCCAAATAATTTATTTAGATTCCGGGAAAATAAAGTAGTAGAGTGGGAGAAGCAAAAGCTGACCGGCGTCGCCCAGCGACGCCATGGGCAGCCTTAGGAAAAATCCTATAAGCCGAGACTGAGATATAGGTGCTATCCAATAGGATGCATGCATTCTTTCTAAAGATAATTAATTCAAGTATTAATTAGCGTGCTACGGTATTAATTAGCGAGTTTTTGAGTTGAGACATAAGCATATCAGGTGGGCTTTCTTTTAATATCCAGCACTATAGTGTGGATATAAAGCAAATACTTTGAAGTTATGAAAAATCATTTTCTCAAAATGAAGCAGTGATTATTTTAAAGTGTTGTCATGCCATAAAATGTTTGTTTTGAGGCCTATCTGTTGGGGTTGTATCCTGCAGGGTTTAGCGATGTCAAACCTAGTTTAACGAATTCGGTTCCCAATAGGACCGCAAATCCTGTTCGGAATAATGTGCACGAGAGTCGTGAGCCATCAGCGGTTGGCTGGCGATGTGTCCGCTGAAGGTGGCCACCTTCACGGTACACGATTCACAGATATGGTAGAAATTTTTGAAAGAACTTAGACTGCAGTCGGACTTTTAGCTCACAAAAGAATTTAGTATGCTCGGGCCTTTTAAGAAAAACCCTTGTGCGATACTGTGGATGGGTGACAACTATATATTGTATGTTTTGTTTTCGGCATGTGTCCACTGAGTACTCCTGTACTCAGCCTTGCATGTATTTATAAATGTGCAAGTTGAACGTCAAGAGTATGGAGAAATGATCGGAGTCGATGCTACTAAATAATCCAGTGGATCTTTTTCACGATTCGTGTCTTCATACACGAAGTCGTCTAGTATGGACTTATTCCGCTGCTCTTTTATGAAGTGAGACATCCTAGAATCGCACCATCGAACTCTGATTTATTGATGTAATATTTATTCTAGTTCTAATACCATGTAATGGTACATTTGGCTTCTATTCTATGATACGATCGACTTGGCCTTTGGGCATGTTCACAAGTTCTTTCCCATTTTCTTTCCCATTTCTTTAATCCCTCTCATTAGTCGCGGTTCACCCGCTTTCGCTATCCTTAGCAAAGTGCGGTCGTGACAATGATACAGAAAATGAATTGACTCATAGATTGATGTCCGTGAGGTATGTGCTTTATATTCTCAACTTTTATGTTATGAAGTAATTTTTTTTTTAACTATATTTTTATGAACTAAAATTTTTATGAACTAAATTTTTTTATGAACTATATTCGAAAAACTTGCTGGAGTAAATAATGAACTATATTCACTATATAATGAACTAAATGGATGTATGTTATGAAGTAATTTTTCGCATTCATTATATATTGAATTTACTTCAACTAATATAATGAAAGATAATTATGTCATAATACATTATGAAGTAATAAACTAATAAAATGAAGTAATAAACTAATGAAATGAAGTAGTAAACTAATGAAATGAAGTAATAACATAACTTAATGAAGTAATAAACTAACGGAATGAAATACTAAACTAATAGAATGAAGTAATAACATGACTGAATGAAATGATAAACTAACGGAATGAAGTAATAACCCTAAACCCAACTGAAAGATAATTATGTCATAACACATTATGAAGTAATAAACTAATGGAATGAAGTAATAAACTAACGGAATGAAGTAATAAACTAACATAATGAAGTAATAGCATGAATAAATGAAGTAATAAACTAACGGAATGAAGTAATAGCACGACTAAATGAAGTAATAAGCTCATAACAATAACATGACTGAATGAAGTATAAACTAACGGAATAAAGTAATAACATGACTGAATGAAGTAATAAACTAACGGAATAAAGTAATAACCCTAAACCCAACTGAAAGATAATTATGTCATAACACATTATGAAGTAATAAACTAATGGAATGAAGTAATAGCATGACTGAATGAAGTAATAAACTAACATAATGAAGTAATAAACTAACGGAATGAAGTAATAGCACGACTGAATGAAGTAATAAGTTCATAGCATACATTCATTTAGTTCATTATGTAGTGAATATAGTTCATTATTTACTCCAGCAAGTTTTTATCGAATAAAAAAAAATTTTAAAAAAAATTTAAAATTTTTTTTAAAAAAAAATTAAAAAAATCTAAAAAAAACGTTTTATTTAATAAAATATTAAATTAATTGTAAATTAATCATAACCATAAGATTAAGAAAAATGAGTGGCCCTAATTTGGTCTCTAGTTCGGTCTTTAAGGGTGGATTTGTGGTTAATATGCAGCCCAAATCTTGGCCCTAGGATTAGATGATCTAATGGTCAATAATTAACCCAAAACACGGAAGGTCATACTTAAGTAGTTTTAGGTCATATTATAAACTAACTATGACCTAAAAATGTCTTACGTATGACCGTGTTCTACGTTTCTGTATTTAAATTTGGTCTTCATAGATCAAAATATATATATATATATATATATATATAGGGATGTATTCAAATCCTTTTCATATCTTTTGTCCTTTTTCCTTCTTAATCCTAGCCCCACGATTTTGTCATCTGACGGTTAGATTAATGCCACGTGTCATTTAATAATGCACATTTTCATTCTAATAATGCACAGCGGCTAATAATGCAACATTATAGACTAATAATGCACATTTTCATTCTAATAATGCACAACGGCTAATAATGCAACATTATAGACTAATAATGCATTGATCACAACCATCCAATTCAAGGATCCAAGGGCTGAGATTAAGAAGGAAATAGGACACTTAGGGTGCAAAGGAGCCTAACGCACCCCTATATATATATATATATATTATATATATAGGGGAGTGTTATATTGCTAACTCAATGCTTAATTGCTAACTACAACTCAATAATAGTCATTAAATGTTCAAATTAAAGGCCTAGATCATTAACCACAAAATGTCAATACGATCAACAAAAAACGTCAATAAGGCTATATGATTAATTCCAATAAAAATCAATAGGGGTTTTAATGTCAAGTTAGTTATAATTAACTTTTAAAAGAAATTCCAAAACTTTAAATTTATATAACATATATCAAATTAAAGATAATTTTATAAGGATTCCAACGATATACTACATGCATATGTTCCGACGTCAAAATTTGAAAAAAAAAATCTAGAATTTTCGTATTTTTCGTACATAGACTAATGTCAATACAGCTAAGATAATATGTCAATATAAAGCATATACAATGTCAATCCTAAATTTGTATTGACATTCTCAAAGCATTGTGTTAATATTTTCGGAACACTATATTGACATTTTCATCCAAAACCCTAATTTAGCGTTTTTTTTAATTTTTTTCGATTTAATTAATAAAAACGAAAATTACACGTGGCAAATTGTAGACCACACGTTTTTTAAAATCATGTGGCCTTAAATTAGTTGTAGTTAGCAATTAAATGATGAGTTAGCAATTGATCACTCCGAGTGTTTTGGTGATGAAGATTTGGGCTAATGAAATAAGATTTTTTTTTTCGTTGTAGATTTTATTTCAAACTTGTGTACTGTCAGCACATGATAAACTCAACATATAGTTTGATGCATTTTGAGGTTAAAATATATGGGTCATGTGTAGTTTTGTAGTTATATAAGTGTGATATAACTTAATGCTTGTTTAATTGGTTGTTTTATTGTTTTGTTGAGTTTTGAAGGAAATAAAAGGGTCCAAAAAATTTGAACCACTCTTTTAAGACTACTAGTTACTATATCTTCGAAAAAATTTCGCGTGGACATATTACATGCATAAGTCAATGTTTTGCATAGAAAGTTATGACAATTTTACGAAAACTTCTAAATGCAGTCGAGGCTGGTGCACGGACCATGCGTAGGAGCAAGCCAAGCGCACGCGAGGCGTTCATCAACAAGGGCAATGCTATTTTGAGCCTGTAATCATCAGTGATTTCATACTGACAAAGAATACCAATGTTGTTTGCTCTTATTCAACATTAATTTGGTAACTTCTTTTCTTATTATACTGATTAATTTCATTCTCAGAATCTAATAAACAAAGATATTTTTTGCAAATGACCATCATCAATTATTTGCAAACTATGTCAAACTTAAATGTCATTTTGTGTAACAATACCAACATAGAAATGATATATCTAACCCAATCAATCCATTTTAAGTATATGTGATATTGTCCGGATTGGTTGGTCTATCATTGAAGTGTATCATTCACGTTCCAGATACACTTCGATGACTAGGACCATATCCAATCCTCGTTAAATCTAGTAACTTGGTCTAATTAACAAGAAACGGCATTATTAGTGGGTCGTTGAGTCGCCCGTCGCAAACAAGTAATAGTGGGAGTAGTAGCTGTTTGGATTTCTCCAAAAGCCTCCCAGCAAAAGGGATCGTCATTCTTGGCATTGGACGACGGATGAAGGTCTACAGTCGATACAGTTATCCCTGAGCACGGAGTCGACTCGCTGCATGCGAATCTAATAGGATTAGTAACATAGCTTCCCTTTATAGATCGATACGTTACGCTAGAAATAGCCACGTTTGAAGTCTTGTTTCCACATTTGTGTCCGTCACAATAGTATTGGTCTATAAGGATTGGATTCTCCACTTCGGACACTTGTATATTCGAAAACATTACTCCTTGCACTGACCCCGATCCACCCTATAAGGTGAACAATGTAATCTCATTACATTTACATGAGATCAAATTCAGAGTGTTTACTTTAAATTATAGACTAACTAGTAGTACATTAAATATGACATAAATACTGCTGGTGAATTATACTCCATGGTCCGCGATATAATGTGTCATATTGTCATTTTGATACGGCAACAATTAAAAGTTATTTTATCTTGAAATTCAATATATAGTATTGATACAAAATATGGGATCCAAATTTCACTCACTTCTTCACCCACTTAACTTCACATTCTTAAATCGCACGAGTAAAAAACAAAACATTACATCGCGAACAGAGAGAGTACCTGCCAAGTCTTGATTCTGACGCCATTCATGGTGTTCTTAATTGTGGAATCGCGAACCGTGATATTCGAAACACAAGCTTTAGTCCCATCTTTGCCCAATCCTCCTATGCTTATGCCGTGACCTGGCCCACAGTTCACATTGTGTACGTATACACCATTGCATCCTGTTTGTATTGAAATGCAATCATCTCCTACATAAATTTATATGTGTGATTTAGTGATTAACAATTTATCCTACATCACACAAATGTATTAAGATAATAAGTTTATTTATGTTTATTTTGTATGTATATAGTAGTGTTACCACAAGCAAGATTGGTTGTGTGAATAACCACATCTTGGGAGTTTTGGAGATGAATCCCATCAGTATTTGGGCTATTGCCAGGGGACGAAATGCTAATGCCAAATACTTGAACCCCAATGCAGTTATCGAATTTCAAATGTGTCTGTGGACTGTTTTGGATCGTTATGCCTGTAACTGTTACGTCTGTGCTTCCGTAAAATCTAAGCGCCTGGAAGGCAAAAATATGGAGTGACATTAGTCATTCATTCTTGCCATTCTCGAGATTTCATTTGGTTTAGCATTTATTTATCTTATAACTACACATGAAAATGTGCGATTATGTGATCATCTTTTAATAATTGATATTTTGTAATTTATTTTATTTTACTTTTTGAATCTTTCGTCTAAAAAATTTTGTTTTAGCTTCGGCAAACTATTTTCCTGCTTTTGCTTTTTTGTATATGATGAATTTAGTTTTGAATAGTACTAACACTATATATTTTCCTCTATGCTATGCACATACTCACCGTTGGTTTGGTGCTAGGCATTCCTCCTTTGTCCTCGCCTTCTAACTGTCAATAGAATTGGTTTTAATATTTGAAATATGACATATACACATTAAATTTATAGAGATTGGATTCATGCAAATCCAAAAAGGACTATTAATTACCAGGTCTGAATCATCATCTTGAGTTTGATATGCCGTCGTTTTATCGTTCCACCAGACCGATCCTCGACCGTCGATTACACCTTGACCTCTGATCGCTATTCCTTTCAACTTGGAGAAATCCAGCCACTGTAACAAACCCTTCCCCCATGCTCCTGAGTTTGTTGGTGCGATTATTTTTCCATCTAACTGATTTTTACGAAAAAGAGTTCTATCACGTCAACATCTCAAAAATTTGCACCTAGTCGAGCACTTGAGTGCGCTCTGAATAAGTCGATTTTACTATTAACGAGACATTTGCATGCAAACTGGGGCAGACGCAAAAAAAAATATTGATAGGAACTAATGTCTTAAAAATATTTGATAATAATATTTTTTAGGTGATTTAAATCATTGATAGGGACTTGTAAGGATTTACCTGGAACACGATGTTAGACTGACAATTTGGCCCTGAAAAAGCAACGGGCTTTACGAGAAACACGGATCCTGAAGGAATCAGGACTGTTGATCCTTGTACCTTGCATGCGTCGGCCCACGCTTCTTCGAATGCCTGTCGGGGTTCTATACAATGAATATCGCCTTTTCGTATGCTACAAACTCGTTTTAAAAAAGAAACTATAAATTGCATAACATAGTGAATTCTAAGAAAATGTAACAAATTAAATCAAGATGACTATTCCGCCCTCATGAATTTTGGATGATATCATCGGTAGATCCTCACAATTTAAGGACTGATACTAATTCCATTTCTTTAAAATGAATTTTGTTTTATATAATTCCAATTACATACATTACATTAAATTAGGACATTTTGCACGATACATGCTTAAAACTTACATTTGTGTCATCAGCAACGCCGTCACCTTTCGCGCCGTAACTTAGTACACTGAAGGTGCTGGATTTTGTAACGCTAGAAGTGTAGTTACCATCCAACACCTCTCCCTCGCTCCCATTATCCTTGGAGGCGAGCGGGGGCGGACTGGCTTTGCTACCGCCTTTTCCTTGCTTTCTATGCTTGTGACTTTTGGCATCAATGTAGATCGAGTTTTCTGACAAAAGCAAGATGAGAATGAGAAAGGTAAGATGCCTCATTCTTAAAATTAATGTTGTGCGCTTTGTCTTTATGTTTGTATGAGAAAGTGAGATATTGGTTGTTGTGTTAGGTAGTTGAGATCGGTATTTTATAGTTGATGAAAATTGATATAAAAATAAAATAGACTTAACTATGTAGCTCGTGAGCTAAATAATGCTAATTTGTTGGTTTGTTATTAAAATAGATCATTAATCTAGAATGTATTATTAGGAATTTAGGATGGAAAGACTAAGAGAGTTTATTAATTGCGAGAAGAAGTAGACTTTTTTTAAAAATTTTGCGTGAACACCGCTGCACCATTCCAACAAGAGATTCCAATCGAAGACCTTTCAATTTTTATCCATATACTAGCAATACTACTAGTAGAAAATTGTTTAGACAATAAAAAAATCACTAAATATATCTACCTTATGATTGCAAGAAAATGGTGATGATCGATTGATTAATTATTCAACGCCACGATATATGATTGTAGTTTGCTTCGAAAACTGAAATTTATTTATTTATTTGTTATTATTGTTATATTTTATATTTTATTTCTTTTGCTTGGGGAATGGAGTTTTAAATATGGAGTAAATCACAACGATGAGATGATTAATTAAATCAATCAAAATTTTCCATCCAGCATGACGAGACGTGGTAAACTGTAAACAGGTAAAGTTTTACCTCACTTGCCTGACATATTTTTTTATTTATCAATTACTTAAAATTTAAGATAACATTAACTATCGACTTATATAGGATTGCAATCACAAAAGCAATAATTATTACTACGATCAAGTTATAAATTAATTAACAAAACTAAGTGAAGATATCACCAGTCGTATTTGCTGGAATTTGTTTTTCATGTGTTTGAATAATGGACACATGGATGCACCACACTTATTATAGGCATGACACATAGAGAATAATAATGAGTTTTTTAATTAACGAGTAAAATCCCAATATCGTGCAAATATTATTTGTTTTATTCCGCCAGCAATGCTTGACAATGATCAAAGATTTGAGATAATTGTTGCACATGATGCTGGATTTTCATATTTATATTTTTCCAACATTTTCCGTTGATAAGACTTGAGAGGATTTCATGCATGAATGTATATTGTTTAGCATGTTAATTATAAACTATTGTTAGAAAATCACTACAAGAAAAAGAATGGCTAGGGACGCATTTTTATTCAATTAGAGACGCTTTTTTATGTTGCTAAATATATCACCGACGCTTCAAAAAGCGTCCTTACTGGTGGCGTGCCAAATACAATTAAGGACGCTTTTAAATAGCGTCGGTGAATTATTTTTTAGGACAAATTATTTTTTAGGACGCTTTTAACATGCGTCTCAAATACATTTAAGACACTTTTAAATAGCGTCTCCGAATACATTTGGGACACTTTTAAATAGCGTCTCCAAATATATTTGGGACGCTTTCAAATTGCGTCTCCAAATTTATTAGGGACGCTTTTAAATAGCGTCACCAAATATATATTAAGGACGCTTGTAAATTGCATCTTCAAATTTATTAGGGACGTTTTTAAATAGCGTCTCAAAATATATTTAGGACGCTTTTAAATAGCTTTCCTAATATACTGGGACTCTTTTATAATTTGCTACACATCCATATAGCTTTCCCTAATACAGCATCTTATATACATATAAATACTAGGAAAAGCTATGTTTATGGATTAAATCCAAGTGAGGTCAAGCTAAAATTGCAAATATAAGAATTTTTATACCAAATCAAAATATACACAATATCGATTTGCAATATATTAAAACAAATGTGATAAGATTATGGCATGAAATTACAACACATGATATTCTTGGCAGTGGCTGAAACAAAGCAATATGATAAAGGAATAACAGTGAAAAAGCTCACGAGTTGTAATTGTCCAAACCTAAATCCCTAAGAGCATCAGTGGCAGCAGCTTTGAAGTTCTTGTGGGTTTGCTTCGCCCTTCGGATTAGTTGCTCAATGCCATTATAACAGAGAATTTTTCTGCGCATCATAGTGCCAACATCTGAGATAAATTCATTGTAATCATCGCAGTAGTCTATCAAAGTCGTAACCTATTTACCTGTTTTTTTGCATTTCGAAGGGCATGGTTCCTGATCATAAAACAGGAGCGCCTCTGCAGGTGATACGACTGAGGAAACTTTTTCATAGTGTGAATACCGATGTCCCCTGCTCCAGATTTAACTAGCTCCGCCATGAATTTGAGATCCTCTGTATAGCTCTGCATTATCCATCCGCAGATTATAATCAAGTATCCCTACTGTTAATTTCCTTCGAGTTACTTATCAAGCAAGAACAATACACGCTATATCAAAAATTAGTGCAAATTATGGATATCTGCTCACCTTGTTCACTAATAGCCCCAACTTTGAGATGTCAAAGTTGTATTTCGAGAGCAATCTATTAATCAGAGTTATGCCATGCAGATAGGAAGTTGATTTCTTAATCATTTGGCTCTTTGTGGATCCATTTGTGGTTGTGATCAGCCGCCACTTTCCCAATCAAACTGATAATTAATTAATTAATTAATTAATTAATTAATTAACTGATTAATGAAATAAGTAGGTAGTAAGTAGTCACTTCTCTACATACAAACATACATACCCTTCACCATAATTGTAGATTTCATGTGACTTTTTGAAGAAGAGGTCAGGCTGCAGCCCACATTCCTTCACCTCACCTACAGAAGTTGCAAAATTGCAAAAACCATCTTCCCAAACCAGTATCCTGATTCAACTAAATCCACACCAATACTACTTACTACTAATTTCACATAATTAAATATGGACTTTTATTATTAGTAACCTAAAGCTTACCAGTTCTTCCTCACACCTCTTGACCTGTCATACACCCCTCCTTGCCCATCCCACCTGTCATAAAAAACCATCAAATGAATATAAATATAGAATAATTTATGTAGGTAGAGAGTATGTATGTAAACACTGACTTAGGAGGAGGATAGTTTCTAGGAAGAATCCTCCAAATAACACTGGCTGTGCAGAGTAATATTCAAATCGAGAGAAATGATACATCTAGCAATCAGAGAAATGACACATCATACTAACACATCATAGAGGTCAATAGTGCACTACAACAAAGCTCCAAAAATAGATAGCAATAATCCAGATAAGGCTTGAAGGCTAACCGTTATCAAGATTTCCAATAATGGTATCTTCCCCAAATCTAGCCTTCTTCCATAGAGGACCGGCTTAAAGTAAAATCCCATGACCATGTTGTGCAACCTTGGGATGCTCTGACATAAATTTCATTAAAAAAACAATTAGAACTGCAAACAAAAACAAACACCTATCAGACATGATCTGCAAAACATTATTAACTTTGACTCTTACTAGATATTCTAGAAACTTCTTCATCTTCAAGGATTGCAGTAAACCCATTGATGTGTTTAGTGTATGAGAATTTGTATCTTTGGCCTTATCAGAGCTACATGGAACCAATAATAAATATTAGATTTTTACTACAAAAGATACCATAAATCTTGATTTCTGCATACCTGCCCAAAAATGATCCAAGAAACTGATAACAAGACTTTGAGACAGCATCATAATCATAAGATGACTCGTGTTTTCATTTTCTTTTCCCTGAAATAGTTCATCAGATGTATGTATCGAAAAAACAGATGTGAAAAATGGCAGAAATCTGACCTGAAATTCTCAGCAAGAAGACATGCATTGGTATTTGAATCATCTCCTCATATGACAACAAGTCCGTCCAAATCAAGCTTATTCACAGTCTCCTCAGCCTTTTTGAACTGACAAGTATACAATACACATGTTTGTTTAAGCAAAAAACTCGTACGAAGCAACAGAAATTCGAATGATGGAATAACTATGAACTACTTGTTCAGGGGTCTCTATCTTGTCCCTCCTACTGCAGATCATATCAAAGCCACCCTGTTAACAAAAGAAAGTAAAAGCATGAATAGTTGGAAACCAAGATGTTCACTAGAAGAACACAATTATCTCTAAGAAATACTACTCTGTATAAAATGAAAATCCATGAACCTTCTCTTTACACAATAATTTCTCAAATAATATCTAGATTATAATAAGGATTAGTGTATTCTCACCACCAGAATAAACAGTTAATATAAATTCTCCGAGAAACTCATCAAATAATGCCCTAAACAGTTTAACTAAAATGCTGAAAACAAACACCTAGCTGTGTATCTTGACCAGACAAAAACCATAATATTAGGCCAATTTAAATCCTCTTCGCAACTCTCCAACATTCAACTTAATGATAGGCCCTGTTTTGTTTCTACACTCTACAAAAAAATAACACAAAACTGTTGAAAGAAAACCTCAGTCGGGTTCATATTATCCTATTAAGTGTAAATCAAATTAGAAACTAGAGGATATCCTTATTAGAACATTTGAGAAAATTCTGTTGACACAAACTAGGGGAAAATGAGAAATAGTTTAAAGACTAAGAAGGATTAAATCAGTATGAAATCACTGCTACTTAAACGCTAAGATCTCTGCATTAACCATTTTTCCTATCAGAATTCTCGCACCAAAATTTACAAATCTGAAAGTAATTGTCTTAGAAATGCCTCTAAGTTTCAATTGAATTTAGAGTGGACTAAGACACTTGACACTTAAACAGGAATGACAACTAAAATTTCGGTGAAGGCTCAACTGTAGAATACAACAAAATCCTATTACGAAGGCACCAAAAATTGGCTGGTAAAATTGGGGAAATTAACTGAAATTGAACTCACATGCATTGATGAAAAAGAAATTACCTTAAATAACAGTATCTTTCCCTATTTGAAAATAGAAAGGCTTATGACCTTCATCCTTGGTGCTGTTTTCTCAAATCCAACAAATACGCAAAATTAGGAACATCAATCAAGGAAACGAGAGAGAGAGAGAGAGAGAGAGAGAGAGAGGAGAGCAGAAAAAAGTACCTCCATAACTTTTGGGCGAGATCTCAGTTTCTGCCGAAACCAGTGCAATGAGCGATAGCAGCAGCTTGGCCAGTCGTGGTCGTTGCCTTGCTTGATTAACTCCTTAGCAATTCCCGTAGCTCAAATCTAACCTCAATCGAGCACTTCAATCGAGCACTGTAGAGGGCGAAGAGTTTCAGTAGAAATTGAAGAACTTCTAAGAATTGATCCCGAAATTTGATAAGAATTCCCTCAGGTTTCGGAATGTGCTTGAATCTAGGGTTTTGGGGCGGCGAATTCGACTCGACGGTTGGCGCGGTGATCGTGCCGGCGAGTTTGGTGGTGATGGTGATTTGGGGCAAATTGAACAAAAATGTGACGCATTTTGGATTGGGCTGGAGGCCCATATATGGATACTTATAATTATAAAGGTAATTATGCGTATCAAATTCAGGACGCATTTTTAAGTGTCCTAAATATGGACCCTTTTACAAAATTTACCAACGCAAACTAGCGTCTTGAACTTTATGTCCTTAAACGATGCATTTATTGTAGTGAATGAAATGTATAACCATTTAGTTATATTGTCTTCCATAAGTTGTTAAGAACTGTATTTGTATACTTGTCACGTAGTGTATGAGAATGGAGTTTAAGGTGTGCTACCATTTTTATTTTTTGGAATGCAACCTCTATATTTATTATGCCCTTCTAAAATTAATTAGAAATTAAACAATTTACATTAGTCCCCCAAAATTTCCACATGACAGAAATTTAAATTCTAAATGGAGAACAATTTCCGCCCTAAAAAAGGGTAAAAGTCAAATAATTATTCCTTAATTACCTTTTCGAATTTCTTTCCAATGATAGGAACCGAGTTGAGTTTACTTTATGCTAAGTTTAAGCAGTCCGGTTTCTATGTATATCACTCCCAATATACAAGTTTTTATTTAGATTTTAATATTAATATATATTTAACATGAATAATTAAAATTAAAAAAATCCATATCTATAAGCATTATTCTTAAACAGACTATCAAAAAATTAAGAAAAATATTCAACTCACTCTGCATTTTTTATGATTTGAAAATTTCTACTAACATGGACGGGGAAAAAAGCCAGTAAATACGGCACTTGACCTGGTGGTGCTGCTGTTGACTATAAAGTGTGAAAGAGAGAAAAAAAAAATTGTAAGACAATAGCAGTTTCTTATTCTTCATGTGAGATGTGAAAATTACGGTTAAAAATTGTGTGGCTGTCGTTTTCTTTGATTTCTATGACGATGACCGTTATTAGTTATTTCATCGTCCAGAAATCATGCAGTGGCTTTTGGGATTACCATTTTTTTACAGAATAATTTATGATATACGGAGAATATTAGTGTTAAATAGAATTTATGGGGTATGTTATATTGATAAATCCTTCTTAAATTGTTAGCTACAACTAAATGATAGAGACATTAGATCATTAAATCAAGATACAAGATCATCCATCCATGAATATCAATACGAGGCATACAAAATTTTGATTAGGAGTATTAATGTTAAGTAACAAAAAGTTAGTTATAACCAACTTTTAAAAAATATCCCAAAATTTTTAATGATTATAGCTATCTCAGTTTATATTATTTTTACACAAAATATGTCAAATTAAAGATAATTTTTAAGGATTCTAACGAGAACTCACTTGCATATGTTCCCGATGTCAAAATTTGAAATTTTTTTTTTTTTTGAATTTTCATAATTTTTACGTAACAGTTTAATGCAATGTAACAGTTTAATGCAAATGTATGTATCAAAATATGTCAATATAATGTATATACAATGTCATTGCAAAATCATGTTGACATATTCAAGAAATCACGTTGATTTTTTATATACTATATTGACATTTTATCCAAAACTCTAAATTTGGTCATTCTTCATTTATATTTAAGTAATAAAAAAAGAAAATTACACATGATAATTTATAGACTACTAGGTCTCTAGAAATCCTATAGACTTAAATTAGGCATTGATTACATCCATAATGTATAAAGTGCTCCTATTATGGAGTATATTTTTGTTTATCATTAAGCTTTGAATAAATCAATGATTCATCAAATACCGAAATTATCAATGGCCCAAACCACGAAAGGCCCGACATATCAACTCATTGGGCTTTCTGTTCCATTATTTTTAGCCCATTTATCCCTACATTCTGAAAGATAATTCTATATAGCCATAATGTTATTCAGTACTCCCCCGTTCCGCTTAAGATGACACATTTTACTTTTTAGTTTATCTCAATTAAAATGACACATTTCCTTTTTTGGTAGCGATCTCTCCAATTAATACACACAACCATTTTTTCTCACTCCTATTAAAATATCCATATTTCTTTATCTCTCTACTTTAATACTTACACTCACATTCTCTCTCTCCAATTAAACATTTTAACCAATAACTCCTAAAATCTCGTGTCGGCTAAGCAATGCGTCATCTTAGTCGAAACAGAGGGAGCATTTTATTTAGAATATTAATAAAAATATTATATTGTCCCTATAGCCATCAAATTAAATTAATTGAAAAACGTAAAGTTTAACACTACTAGTATCACGTCAGTGTTATGCACAGATTAATATATTTTTAACACATTAATTTTCAATTTTAAATTAATTAAATAAAATTAGAATCAATTTTAGTTATATGAGAATAAAAAATCTATACAAATCAACTTTGAAGCATAATAAATTTGAAACAAATCATATAACATAATGTTTAAACATTAAATCATGGAGTAGGAAGATAAGAATCTACCACAATAAAAAATTAAACACAATTAATAATTACTCATCAATTTTTAAAACTTCTTTATATACTACATCAAATTTAAAATTAAAATCAGGACCTGTCTGTAGTGGGAGAGGAATATACAGTCTCTTTGTCAGTCGGCGTCTGTTGCCTCATCGAGTTCTTGAGGTCTATTAGTTGCACTTGTATCATTGATGTTAAATAAGTCCAAATAATCACATTGCAGACGAAGAGTGCAGCAATAACCTATTAATAAATTTGGAGATAAAATATATAAGTATCAATTGAATCAAATTATTACAATATAGATATTACCTTCTGCTCAATTGATGGGACTTTAATAACTTTCTTCTTGACCCCTCTCTTGCTTTAGGTTGACAAACAACGCATTCATAAATCACCACAATATTTGAAATTCTGAATGGTAAAAGCTAATTTTGTTTTGCAAGCTTGATAGCTCAACGATTCTATATCCAAAGTAGTCTGCTATGCACATTTTTCTATAATCTAGATGCTGCTTTTATTTAAGAAAAGATAAAGTAAACAGTGGGAAGATAAACCATGAAATAAAGTGCAAAGTGAGCATATCCGTGGAATAAGAGCATCTCCAATGCTATTAGATCAGCCATAGACCAGCCACTCTCTCTCCCTGCCACGTCAGCAGCACTAAAAATCCATCTGCCACATCAGATTTAGGTCAGCCATAGGCCAGCCGCAATAAAAATAATTCAAAAAATACTACATTTGTGGAAGCCCGAATTTTTTTTTATTATGTAATTTTATTTTTTTTTAGTTAATGTACTTTATTTATTTAAATAAAATAAATGAATTTTTCTTGTATATGTGTCGTAAATTTAATTCCATAATTTAATCGTAATTTTAATTCCGTAAATGTAGTATTTTTTGAATTATTTCTATTGCGGCTGGCCTATATGGCTGCCCTATGGCTAGCCTAAATTTAATGTGGCAGATGGATTTTTAGTGTTGCTGACGTGGCAGGGGGAGAGAGACTGACCTATGACTGGCCTAATAGCATTGGAGATGCTCTAAATATGGAGTACTAAAGATGTTGACTTTTTTATTTTGGGCAGAAAAATGTCTTGGGCTACATTCAAGAAAACACATTATAATTTAAATCATATCCATGTCAATATTAGTAGTTGACATATTAAGTAAATTTTCATTGAAAAACATTACTACATCAAAAGAATGTTAGATTTATTAAAATAAGCGTGTGCATAAATGATAAAACGAACACGGTGAGTTATAAGTATAACTAATTTTACAAAATTTTTGAGGGAAGTATAAATTGAGTGATATGTCATAGTAATAGATAAAATAATCTAATCTAATTACATTTTGGATTGCATGATTAAACTGTGAAAGATAGTTTAACCTGCACTTAGATCACCTATTTAAATGATTATTTCACTCCAAACGTGACTTGATTATCTAATCACTCCAAAACAAGGAAAAGGGCTTCAGCAATCTTAATTAGAAAGAACTACCTACTCATTTTCACAATTTCCGATATGACTTTGCTTTAAACCAATACCATATAGAATTTTGACAAGTACATATTAAAATGAGTATTTGCCCAACGAAAAACAGGGTAGCCCAGTTTTGATTGACCATAGGCAGGTCATGTTAGGATTGGTATACTGAAAAGCATATTTCGAGCATGTTGCACGGATAGAATTGCTAGGATACAATAAATTCTACAATCCACTTTTAACCCAAGGCGAGAAGTAGTAATTTTATCGCATTGATGTTTGCTTGTGCATTTATAAGATGTTTCTCAAACATTTAAATGTATAAGAAGCAAATAAGTCTAATTCTTCTACATGGTAGACTGGTCGTGAACGATGTTCACAGAAGGTGACGCAGTCGGTCCTTTGTAGAAGAGAAATAGAATTTTACAACCCAGATAGACTTTGGCTACCTATCGTGAAAGGTTGCAGTGTCAGTCCGCATGTTTCCTTACCTTAGGAAATAAACGACACTGGTGTGGTATAGCATTGAATGATCTAACAGTTGAGATAAGTCTTTCTTGCTATTTACTGAAAGACGAGGTCTAGGTGATTGTTATTTCTTAATCATTGTTGACATAACATTGAGCATACGATATTGATTATACACTACTTTGATTTATCAAATGGTGCGGATTTTTCGCAATCCAAGAATCCTGATATCTTGGGTAGAGGTGATCAATGTCTAGAGGTGCTAGTATTGTTATTGCAATGAATCGTGTGCTGGGTGAGTCCAGTTGGATAATATCCTCAAGAGGTGTTCGAAAAAGGTTTTATTATTCAGAAACCCGGCCGGTTGGAATTTATTCCAGAATAATAAATAAAGATTTTGAACAAGACAACTCTTGGAAAAAGATATTAATTAATTAAAGTCAAATAGCAGACTTAAATTAATTAGTGGATATTTATATCTTAAACACGGGAAATAATAAATTAAAGAGGTAAAGCCCGGATTACTCGTAATTTGGGATTGGACGGGCAGTCAATATTATTTTACTATAGTGGATGATAATAATATTCTGTTTGGACTTGTATTAAATTTGGGCTCAATTTAATTAGTAAAAGTCCAACAGGTTTGGCCCAAGTCCAACCTCCATGGATCCCTAATCTGGCCCATCATAACTCAATATAAAAGGAGATTAGAAAAGAGATTGAGTGTGATTGGAACACAAAAATTTCGTGCTCCCCTATGGGAGTGGACGAAAAGTCAGTTTTCTCAAAAACTGATATTCTGTCTTCTTTCTATTCAAGCCCTTTTCGATTCTGACAAGCTTTGCCCACCCAAAGGTCATAATCTGAGTTCGGGATACAGATTAGAAGATTTATGGTTGAGTACGAAGATCATCTCGTGGAGAAGGCGCAAGCAATCGACGATTCTTTGGAGAATCGGATCGGTAATTCTAAACCGTAGGAAATCATGAATTAGGGTTCTTTTTCCTTAAACATGATTTATTTGTGTTCTTGAATGCAATTTGATTTGTTTAACATGTAGATAATTAATCCCATAATCGGTCAAATAGATCTGTAGATCTGATTTTTTTGTGTATGCATGTCTTCCGCTGTGCAAGGGGCACCAATCCCCAGCAATTGGTATCAGAGCCAATTTTTGGCTCTGATTATGTGGATTAATTTCATGTTGTGTAAATTGCTTGAATGCTTGTTTTTGTTCGCGTGTTTGTGTTTATTTTTGATCTGTTCAAAAACATGGACAAAGGGACGCGAAGGCGAGACCGCAAAGTTCAATTTCGTGAACGGTGGAATCAAATTCCATATTCATTATGTTGACTTAATGATTGCTTATAATGATTACTTATTGATTATTTGATGTCTTACATGAATATGAATTGAATTAACAATATTATTCTTGTTGATGATATCAAATATGAGAATCATTTCATTTGGTGGAGAATTATTTGCGATCCAAATATCACATCCTTGGTTCGTTGCAATAATATCGCGTGACCACGGAATTAATTCGCATCGTGGAGAATTGTACCGCGATGTTCGCGGGAACGGCCTTCACAGAAGACGAGCGAGGATTGCAAACGCCGAACTGGGCAAGTGCTGGCCTAGGGCAGTTTGGGTGCAGGATTGGCAGTCTCGTTTCAGTCAAGAGCAGCCCAAGACACTGCCCAGGCGGTCAGATCAGCGGCTCAATGGGTGCGGTGCGAGTGGGAGCCCTTCGTGGGCAGTTCCCGGACTCGAAAGACGGTCGACGGAAGCGAGAGCAGGCTGTTGTGACAGCGGCGACGCTCACGCGGGTCTTCGTCTCGTGACCGCAGATTTCCAAATTTAGTTAAGGTTTCCTAAATCTTAGGAACTAATTTGGAGAAAATTTCTAAATTAGTTAGGGTTTTCTAGCCTTAGGAACTAATTTTAGATATAATTTCAAGATATAATTTGGAATAAGTATTGAATACATCAATTTAATTGGATAATCTAAAATTTAATTTTAATTAAATTATGGATTAATGGGATTTTTATCTTTATTTTATGGATTTAGATAGATTAAATTCTATCTAGATAAATCCTAGATAAATTAGGATAATAGTAATTAATTTTATTTTGTATTATGGATTTATATAGATTTAATTTTATGTGAATAAATCCTAGATAGACTAGATAAAATAATTAACTATATTTGGATTTTATCCTTATTTTATGGATTTAGATATATTTAGTTATATCTAGATAAATCCTAGACAAATTTGGATAATAATTAATTTTATTGTCTTATGGATTTATATAGATTTAATTCTATGTGAATAAATCCTAGATAGACTAAGATAAATTTTAATTATGTTTATCCATATCTTGTAGATATTGATAGATTTATATCTATCTAGAATATATCGTAGTAGATTTGGATAGTTAAAATCCATGTTTATCTTTTTCTTGTGGATATTTATAGAATTAATTCTATTTAGAAAATATCCTAGTTGAATTAGATAATTAAGTTTATCTCTATCTTATAGATATTGATAGATTTACATCTATCTAGAATATATCTTAGAAGATTTAGATAATTATTAATCCAATATTGTAATTATCTTTTGGATTTAAGATAGATTTAGTTTTATCTGGATAAATCCTAGTTGAATTAATTAATATTAATTCTAGATTATCCTATTTTATGGATATAAATAGATTTATTTCTATTTATTAAATATCCTAGATAAATTTGGACAAAGATAATACAAGATAATCCTTATCTAATTGGATTTTGATAAAATTAGTTTTATCTAGTATAAATCCAAATAGAGTTGATATATTCTAGTTTCTTATTCTAAATAATCTAAGATTTTTTTTATCTTAGAATGATTGGATTTTATCTTCGTCTTATGGATTTGGAGAGATTTGGTTCTATCCTGAAATATCCTGGTATGATGATTTAGATAGTGATAATCCAAGATCACTTTATCTTGAATTTTAGGATTTGATTTTAATCATGTAAAATCTAGAATAATCCTAAGAGGATTTAGATAGATTCTATTCTATCTAGATAAATCCTAATTAATTTGGATAACCATTATCCAAGATCTTATCAAATCTAAAATTCCTACTTTGGATAAGATAAGGGATTAATTATTTAAGTAAATCTCCCTAGATTTATTAAATAATTTCAATAATTATCCAGTGTGATTAATTACCATGAAGTAAATGGATTTTTCTATTTATTTGGTGATTATCTATTATAAGTGGATTAATCTACCTTATCTGCTTATTTGATAATTATGCAAAAGCCATGTTCAAAATAACTAAGCGATAATTACAACAGTGCGTTGTATATGGTCTCCATAAATTGGTCTATATATGAAGCAATTTCTAATATTATCGCGACCCACCTTAGTGGGAGCAATAATCCTACGAAATAGCAAGGTCATAAGATTAGACTTCTTAATAGTAAATTGTTTAAACTAGAAGCATGTTTCTAATATTATCGCGACCCACCCTAGTGGGAGCCATAATCCTACGAAATTGCAAGTTCATTTGTTTAAACTTATTTATATGATAGCTATGGAATTTTGTTAGTGGCGTACGACCTTCCCTAGAAGGAGTATCAAAACAGAAATGAAATTCCTAGATGCAAATATTTATGGTAAAAGCTTAGGCAATATTTGGCGGCCATGCCACCTTAGTGGTCTCTGGACTATTCGCCGGTATTGTGACCAGGAAATTGTTGGAATCCGAATTTGTATGACCTCCCTAGAGGCGTACTTATTTTGGTTTTGGCAGTTGCGAGATACATAAATTGTTTTGTGGTTATTTGCGATTATGTATCAAGCATAGTATGTGATAAATAGTTTTATTTCTTCTCAGCCAAATTCTTAATAATGTCTGCGAACCTTAAAGAAATCAAACTCGAAGGCCAAAATTATGTAGACTGGAAATGTAAATGGATAAGATTCTCATTGCTGAAAACTTAAAGTTTGTATTCACCAATTCATGTCCTCTATTTCCTTGACAAAATTCTATAAAGAAAGTTCAAGAATGCATTTTATGCATGTACTTGACAAGTTCTTTAAGATAGAAGGTCAAACTACTTTCTTTTAAGTAGTAAGACACGTCTTGGTTCATATTGATGAAAGAAGAATATCCAATAAGGACGATGTCCATATTCTATTGGAATATCCACGAGAGATAGAATATTTTGAGGAATCTTCTGATTCAGTTACTCAAATAGTTTCTACACTCAGTTCTTCGTCAAATGTATAGGAAGCGATAGTATGAAGGTTGTTACTTAAAACCTTCTACATGATATTCACTTTATTACTAATAGAGGAAAATAACATGATGGATGACAAATTCGTTAAAGCTACATCTTTCCTATGTCTTAGTTCAATCGAACAGAAGACTAGCAATGGAAAGAATGAAGAGCTGAATTGTCATCAATGCCTGCTGAAAGCAAGAAAGGCAAGATAAATGGGGTGAAAAGGCAAAGTGAAGATGCATTGTAAGTCAGATTGACCTCTTCTAAAGAAGGACAATGACTTAGATAACAATGTAACTTCTAAAGGAGATATCTCAATCCAGTTGGGCAGTTGTTGCAGTGGGAGCTATTTATTTATGATCACTTAATTGTTTTGTTTTGATGTTAGAGTTTTGTTTTATTGGTACAGTTTAGTTTAGAAAGAATTCAGTTTCAGTTTCTAAACTTGTTTATGATTAAATGATGTTCGATGTCATTTTATAATGCGTGCATTATTAAGAAATGTGATTCGAATATCTATCATAGTACCATAGAAAAACAAATTATACATCATAGTATCTAAACAATATAAATGCAACAAGATTGAGTTTCGAACAACAGTTCAACTTCTTATACATTGAATGATAAAGTATTTATGGCACTTAGACATAAGTCCAAGAAACTACTTAGTAATTGTTCAAACTGATTTTGTCTAACTCAAGTGACTATCGAGATTTTAACAACTTGCTTGTTAAATAGCTCGAAAGTCAAGTAAGTCTGGTTGATGCACTATAAGTAAGGATCTTTTGGTGGTTCAAGGGATTCAAAATACTTATAGAGATGCAACGTAGAAAGACTAGCAAGTCTCAATGGTCTACACCATGGGAGACGAGCAATGAGTTAAGATCAGTAGTGGGAGTTAAATCCTAGTTGACTACTCCAAGCATTCTTCTAAAGAATGGGATAGTCATATAAGAAGATATCGAAGTCTCTCTAAGAAAAGTTCGATATGGGAACAGTTTCACTCAATGATACCTTATCATTGATGGGATTTACGTTAGAAACAACGAGTTTTATCTTAAAGAAACTACCATAACATCAGTACCTTCTACAACACACGAGTTGTGGACTAGAGGTAAGTCTAGTCCAGCACTTCTCAAGGTGTGGAGTTATTCCAACACATGTTTTGGAAAAAGTATCCAAGTAATTGGAGTTGTGTACTGAGGTATGTTTTAAGATTGTCCCAATTGATAGAAAAGGTACGGGTTCTATAATCTTCACGGCAAGATAAGTGTTTGTTTACATCAATACTAGATTCTTTGATGAAGATTATGAGAAGAACTACAAGCCTAACAAGCATGATAATTCTCAAGATAATGAGAGTATCTATTTTCCATCTTAACCAAGAAGTCATACCATTAGATGCTTATGCACTTAGAAAATCAACATTTGTACCTAAGATTATAAGAGTCATGTCGTAGTGGGAGCGTTCCTTACGAACATAACAAGTTCATGGGTCTAAGAGAGTCTTTAGACTCAGTGTTAGATCGACTTGAATCTAATCCCTGTAACTACAAGGACACATTGACTCATTCAGATAATCGTTCTTGATAAGATGATAGATTCTGAATAATAATCTAAGATAGACAAGAATGTTTGCAAGACTTGCGATACTACCCATAGACTATTTTAGCCAGTGGGAGCTAGTGGATCTGCAAGTGTAAACATGGATCTTGAAAGACTAGAATAATGGCTAAGGGTTATACCCAGGAAGAATGATATTCTCGCTTGCCATTATGCCTAAGACGATCTGTATCATATTGTCTATTGTAGCTTACAAAAATTAGGATGTATGTATTATGATTGTCAAGACAGTTTTCTTTAAGTAGAAGTCTTGAGGAGATCATCTACATGGAACATCTTAATGGTTATGTGCTACAAGTACAAGAAAGTTGAAAGTGCACTATATATGGTATTCTTGGTACTCTACGATGATGACATCTATAAAAGTTGATAAACAACTCAGAGGGTTATCTAGCGTAGGAAACTGGTCGTCTACCCAGTTTAAGGATGATGGATTTAAGATAAACTAGTTACATTCTTAGCATCTAAGTTATTAGATTGCTAGAAAAAGAATGTTAAGTTTTCTTAAAGAATCCTACATCTACATCATACTTAGACACTTTAGCATTGTAAATTCCAAGAAAAGTTTTTACTTCTTTGGATGGAATTATCTTGTCTCTGGTCAAGTGTTTTTCGACATTGAATGAGATCAAGAAGAATGAGACAAGTTCTGTAATTGGAAGTCTCATGTATGCTATGATGTGAATTAAGTTAGATATTAGCTTTGCCGTTGGCGTAGAAGCTTGATATCATATTAACCATGGCCAAGGACATTGGATTGGTAAAGAATATACTATAGTACTTGAAGAAGGCTAAACGGTATGCTCTAGTTTACCAGACATCTATGTTATGTCCTTTAGGTTACATCGACTCGATTTTATTATTGATCGGTGATCGAGTTATCCTCTGACTATGTGTTCACGTTAGGAGTTGAAAACTGAGTCTTGAAGGAGTGTGATTACATCACAGGCTCTATCATGATAATTACAAGTGTGTTTTCATAGGAAACTACTAAGGTAGTTGTTCATCTCAGTAACTTTCTAATAGCTTTGACCGTGATTCCGAGTATGCCTATGAGTATTATATTTTATTATGGTTACTCTAGACATGTGTCTAACTCGAGGGAAACACGATCTGATAAAGCTAAGCAATCATATAGAGAGGAAGTATGAAATTAATTAAGGAAAAAGTGCGCAGCGTGACATTATGGTCACCAAGATATCATCAGAGAACAACCTGGCAGAATTATTCACAAAATGCCTATATGGCAACATGTTTTACACATGAGGTGAAAAGTATGGTAGTTCGATATATCATGGTCCGAGACCTGCTTAGAGTATAAGTGGGAGAGTTTTGGTAGTGGGTATACTCGAAAGCATGATTTTGAGTATAAGTGGGAGATTGTTAGGATTGGTATACTGAAAAGCATATTTCGAGCATGTTGCACGGATAGAATTGCTAGGATACAATAAATTCTACAATCCACTTTTAACCCAAGGCGAGAAGTAGTAATTTTATCGCATTGATGTTTGCTTGTGCATTTATAAGATGTTTCTCAAACATTTAAATGTATAAGAAGCAAATAAGTCTAATTCTTCTACATGGTAGACTGGTCGTGAACGATGTTCACAGAAGGTGACGCAGTCGGTCCTTTGTAGAAGAGAAATAGAATTTTACAACCCAGATAGACTTTGGCTACCTATCGTGAAAGGTTGCAGTGTCAGTCCGCATGTTTCCTTACCTTAGGAAATAAACGACACTGGTGTGGTATAGCATTGAATGATCTAACAGTTGAGATAAGTCTTTCTTGCTATTTACTGAAAGACGAGGTCTAGGTGATTGTTATTTCTTAATCATTGTTGACATAACATTGAGCATACGATATTGATTATACACTACTTTGATTTATCAAATGGTGCGGATTTTTCGCAATCCAAGAATCCTGATATCTTGGGTAGAGGTGATCAATGTCTAGAGGTGCTAGTATTGTTATTGCAATGAATCGTGTGCTGGGTGAGTCCAGTTGGATAATATCCTCAAGAGGTGTTCGAAAAAGGTTTTATTATTCAGAAACCCGGCCGGTTGGAATTTATTCCAGAATAATAAATAAAGATTTTGAACAAGACAACTCTTGGAAAAAGATATTAATTAATTAAAGTCAAATAGCAGACTTAAATTAATTAGTGGATATTTATATCTTAAACACGGGAAATAATAAATTAAAGAGGTAAAGCCCGGATTACTCGTAATTTGGGATTGGACGGGCAGTCAATATTATTTTACTATAGTGGATGATAATAATATTCTGTTTGGACTTGTATTAAATTTGGGCTCAATTTAATTAGTAAAAGTCCAACAGGTTTGGCCCAAGTCCAACCTCCATGGATCCCTAATCTGGCCCATCATAACTCAATATAAAAGGAGATTAGAAAAGAGATTGAGTGTGATTGGAACACAAAAATTTCGTGCTCCCCTATGGGAGTGGACGAAAAGTCAGTTTTCTCAAAAACTGATATTCTGTCTTCTTTCTATTCAAGCCCTTTTCGATTCTGACAAGCTTTGCCCACCCAAAGGTCATAATCTGAGTTCGGGATACAGATTAGAAGATTTATGGTTGAGTACGAAGATCATCTCGTGGAGAAGGCGCAAGCAATCGACGATTCTTTGGAGAATCGGATCGGTAATTCTAAACCGTAGGAAATCATGAATTAGGGTTCTTTTTCCTTAAACATGATTTATTTGTGTTCTTGAATGCAATTTGATTTGTTTAACATGTAGATAATTAATCCCATAATCGGTCAAATAGATCTGTAGATCTGATTTTTTTGTGTATGCATGTCTTCCGCTGTGAAGGGGCACCAATCCCCAGCAGGTCATACATTCTGAAACTATTCATAAACTAAGATGACTCGCACATTGACAAAAGAATGAAAATTCTAATTAAATTCACAACAAATAAACAATAACAGAACTAATAGAAATTTGAATTTTTTTTTTTTTAAATGAAAACTAAATTTTACCTCATCTGAGAAAAACAACTTAATATAAATAAGTATGGGTGGACGGCTCAGAATGAAGGTAGATTCAATTCCACAATTATAAAAAAATGATGAATTACTATATATAACTTTGATATTTTTCTTAATCCATGATGAAAAATTATGGCATACTAACGAATGCATAAATATAAACTAAAGACATCAATAAGTTTAAGTAGCCAAATGTTTTATATACATGGAACAGTAGTTTTATTCACAATAGAATACAAATTTCCCATAATCCAAGATAATAGTAATTGAGAAAAAAAAAATGTGAAAGTTATGGCTATTTTTAAAAATTGCAAGATTGATAAGAATTTTGTTAAATTTGATTATTTCTCCGTTATTTTGGCCCTATTAGAGCATCTCCAATGGTCGGCTAGCGACCGGCTAGCCGATTCGCGGCGCTGGCCGATCGGCTAGCCTAACCATTGGAGGCGGCCAGCGGGAAATCGGCGAGCGTTTCGGCGTGGGCTGGCCGATCGCTCGGCGCTGGCCGATGCGCTGGCCGCCATCGTGGAGGCTCGATCGGCCAGCGCCGAATTTTGATTTTTTTTAAACCTATATAAACGTGATTTTAGTTTCATTTTCATTTGCACCACTTGTTTTAACGAGTTTTCTCTCTCTCTAACTTTCTGTAGAAGAGCATCATCGAGCGATGGATCACAACAACGAGTCCAATCCAACGATGAGTAGATCTCAGACTCCCGCGGTACCTGTGGGATCGGGATGGGGCCAGATGGGCGGGCAGATGGGCCCAGGGTTTAACATCCCTTGGGGGCAGTTGATGGGGATGTTGGCCGGTGCGCCGGGGGGGATGCATGGGGGTATGCCGGGGGTATGCCGGGGGGGATGTCGGGCGGGGGGCAGGGGAGCCAGGGGAGCGGCAGACAATCAGCGCCGGGGTGGGGAGGTATGTATGCCCCAGATGCAGCAGCAGATGATGGGGATGATGTGGCAGGGAGGGATGCAGCACGGTATGCATCCCGGGATGCAGGGGTCACCGGGAGGGGACACGGTATATCGTCCCTCGCTTGATTTTTTGACGGCTTCGTCTCACACGTCGACCCCAGTGGAGACGCAGTTCACTGGCGATGACCTTATGTCATTGCATGATATGAGGATCTATCTCGGGGATCCGGATACTCTCGTTCCAGCGAGGTGGGCCGCGCCGAAGAAGAAGACGAAGGGGAAGGCGAAGGCAGTCGGCGAGTCATCGCAGCCCGCCTTTGACGAGACCCCCACACGGAGGAAGTGGACGGAGGATGAGTACGTTGGGGTGGCTAGGGGGTGGTTGGAGGTGTGCGACGATCCGCTGGTTGCGAACAACCAGCGGGTCGTCAACATGTGGGCAAAGATCAGAGCTGCCTATAGGAGGCACTGCCCGTACGGGAAGGACTTCAGCGGGGAGGAGGTCCGGAAGGGGTGGGAGCGCATCAGGGCCGGGGTCGGCCATTTTTCATCGTTGTACGCCAACGCCCTCCGTCAGCTCACTAGTGGGCAGAATGAGGAGGACGCCCGGAGGATAGCCGAGAGTCAGTTCCCCTTGGCGGGGAAGTATAAGGACTTCCTCTTCTGGGAGTGCTTTTTGTTGCTGAAGGACTCCGAGAAGTTCCAGGCGGGGTGCGACGCTGGGTGACCGAAGAAGCAGAGGCTGAACTATTCCGGCGACTACAGCGGCAAATCCCACGACCTCCCTCCGGATGCTAAGGAGTTTCCATCCCCTCCTTCATTTGCTGGTCGCCCTCGCCCGGTTGGACAAAAGCGGGCGCAACGGGCTGCGAGGAGAGGATCCCCGCTATCGCCCCAGGAGGTCCAGTCCTCCGCCAACCACCCGCCCCACTCGAGTACACTCTCCATTCGCGTGACCATACGCGGGATCAGATGTACAAGGTCTTTCAAGATTGGAGGGCCTCCACTGATCCCACGGAGAAGACCACACTCGAGTACACTCTCCATTCGCGTAACCATACGCGGGATCAGATGTACAAGGTCTTCCTAGATTGGAGGGCCTCCACTGACCCCACGGAGAAGACCCCACTCGAGTACACTCTCCATTCGCGTAACCATACGCGGGATCAGATGTACAAGGTCTTCCAAGATTGGAGGGCCTCCACTGACCCCACGGAGAAGATGTTTTTTCACTCGATGCTCGAGAGCATGCGGGCTGATTTGGATATCGCGAGGGCACGGCTAGGGGTTTCCGACGTGGGCTCAGATACCACGGGTGGCGGTAGCGGCGGCGGCGACGGCGACGAGGAGTAGAGAGTGGTGGAGCTCGTGTGTGGAAGCCATTTTTTTAAAAAAAAATCATGTATTTTTTTTTTAAATATTTGTACTTTTTTTTGAATGAAATGAATTATTTTTCCCGTATATGTGTCGTAAATTTAATTCCGTAATTTAATCGTAATTTTAATTCCGTAAATATAGTATATTTTGAATTATTTTTATTGCGGATGGCCTAAATCAGATGTGCCAGGTGGATTTTTAGTGCTGCTGACGTGACAGAGAGAAAGAGTGGTTGACCTGCTCTTGGTAAATTCTCGGGGCAACTGGGACCGAAAATAAATTACGCCCATGCCTATATGTAATTTCCGTTAGTTTGGGGCGCTAAGTGAAAAATATTAGAGATTTAAGGTCAAAGTAAGATTTCAGCACAACCCCAAATTCTTCAGCCTCACTCTAATTCTTCCCACGCTTCCATGCGATTTCTCAACGGAAGTTGTTTGATTTACTCAAGAAATTAGAACAATAAGCCATGGGAAGGCATCTCTCCACCTTTCTGCGGCTTCTCCTCTTCGCAAATTCGGTTTTTTCATGGAAAAAGGACGAGTTCAGAAACTGCAATCAAACCCCATTCTGCAAGCGCGCCCGCACCCGGAAACCGGGCTCCTGCTCCTTGATCGCATCCGATGTCTCGATCTCCGACGGCGATCTAGTCGCCAAGCAGTCTAGTCAAGACGTTTCCGAGGATCAACAGAGGCCCACAAAACCCTTGGTTCTCACAATTTCAGTGTCTCAGGATGGCGTGATGCGGATGAAGATTGGCGATGACCAAAGCCTGTCCCCCCGCAAGAAGAGATTCGAGGTGCCCGATGTGATTGAGCCTGGGTTCTTGAATAAGAAGCCATGGCTGCAGAGGTTGAAGGAGGATAAGGATGAGAATGGTCTGATATCTGTCGTTTATCTCTCGGAAGGGTATGAAGCTGTGATTAGGCACGAGCCCTTTGAGGTTTTTGTGAGGGAGAGTGGCGAGAATGGGAAAAAGGTGCTTTCTTTGAACTCACACGGCTTGTTTGATTTCGAACAGTTGAGGGAGAAAGAGGAGGGTGAGGATTGGGTGGACAATTTTAGGAGCCATACTGATAAGAGGCCTTATGGATCGCAGAGTATTAGCTTTGATGTGTCGTTTTATGAGGCTGATTTTGTGTATGGGATTCCTGAACATGCCACTAGTTTAGCCCTAAACCCTACTAGAGGGCCTGGGATTGAATTCTCTGAGACGTATAGGCTGTTTAATTTCAATGTGTTTGAATACGTGCATGATTCGCCTTTTGGGCTATATGGAAGCATTCCTTTCATGATATCACATGGTAAGTCGAGAGGCAGTTCAGGTTTCTTCTGGCTCAATGCTGCTGAGATGCAGATTGATGTTTTTGGGGACTGGATGGAATGATGAGAACTCATCGGTTGATACATTGTGGATGAGTGAGGATGGTGTGGTGGATGCGCTCTTCTTTGTTGGTCCAGGGCCTAAAGATGTCGTTAGGCAGTATACTAGTGTGACAGGAGCACCGGCAATGCCTCAGTTGTTTGCCACTGCCTACCATCAGTGTAGATGGAACTACAGGGATGAGGAGGATGTTTTCAACGTTGATGCCAAGTTTGACGAGCATGACATTCCCTATGATGTTTTGTGGCTTGATATTGAACACACAGACGGAAAGAAGTATCTTACATGGGATAGGATGCTATTCCCTAATCCAGAAGAGATGCAGAAGAAGCTAGCTGGTAAAGGTGGAAATATGGTAACTATTGTGGATCCTCACATCAAGAGGGACGACTCGTATTATATACATAAGGAGGCATCTGAGAAGGGATATTATGTAAGGGACTCGACTGGGACGGATTTTGATGGATGGTGCTGGCCTGGTTCCTCTTCTTACCTGGATATGTTGAATCCAGAGATCAGGTCCTGGTGGGCTGAAAAATTCTCATACGAGAATTATGTTGGCTCAACCCCGACGCCATACATCTGGAATGACATGAATGAACCTTCTGTCTTCAATGGTCCAGAGGTAAGCTTTATTTCTTTCTCGATCGGATCCTTTACGCTTGCAGATTTTATGATTGGTTTACTGATGCAGCTGGTCCTTTGTGTTTAAACTATTTGATATATTGGCTAACTTGTCAAATGATTTTGGGTCTATTCAATTGTTTAAATTCATTCAAGTATGTTACTAAATTCATTCATGCATTTTTGGTGTTCAGAACCTATTTGCTTGCTGCTTATTTACTTCTAGCTTTGAAGCACCCTTACAAGATGTATTGTTGAGTAGGAGGGGGAGGGGAAATGGATTTGACTTTAGTCTACCTAGTTGCTTCCTTGACTGAAAGAAGTAACGCTGTCTTCTAAGTTAATCCACATCATTTTTGGGATTTTAACCATTACTAATTTGGCATTTTCACTGACACATAATTGAAGGAATTTCATCAGCTGCATATGAAATTCATTTACATTGTGCTTTTTAGTAACAGTCCTCTATTACTTGGTGGTATTCTGCCTATATTCTCACTGAACCCTCCTATATCTCACTTTACTGCTCATATTTCTTTTTCGGTCATCTCAAAGTGAGCTATCTTTTCTTGAATGAGAATATGAGATATATTTGCCAAAAGTATTCTTTTAGATATTGATGTGGTGCCAGATACTATTAGTGACATTATTTGAAGCATAAAATGGTTGAAAGATAAGATTACGTACAAGTGACATTTTCAGCTGTCATCCAAAAAATTACATAAGGCATCCTGTTAAATAAATAAATGTAAGCAGTTTTTGCCATTCGAGCTCGAACTAGTTTTTGCATTGTTAAATCACTTTCTCCTGCCTACATTCTTGGTCCAAAGTGGTTAACACTAATTTGCTAAGAATATTGAATCTGAGTTGAAAGTGAAGTTAGAATCATTTGTCAAATATCCTCATTTCATCCACGAATTCTTTTCAGAACCTAATAAACTGATTGACCATCATAAGCAGTTCTAGGTTATTCATTTTGTTATGTTAATATTTACTGTCTCATTTCATGCATTCATATTGATGTTACAAGCCCAAGTTCTGATAACACATTTTTAGTGAGTGGCTGGCTTACACCTGAGATGCAACTTCCAGCATTCAAGATTCGCGCTGCAATAATTGAAATTTCCCAAAGCTGTAAAGAAATATCAATAGTATAAAAAACTATTTTTCATAAAGGAACATGTTCCGGTGCATCTGCCCTGACTAAATCGTAGATGTGACTAATAAACTTGTTAGAGCACTGATTAGGGATCAATAATCCAGATACACCAGAGTTTTTGTGGTCCCTAAATTGGAACTTCAGACTTCCAAGTCCCCCAATGACGTGAAAGCTTTATTTTTCATCAGGTTACAATGCCCAGAGATGCATTGCATTACGGAGATGCGGAGCACAGGGAGTTGCATAATGCCTATGGTTACTACTTTCACATGGCTACAGCAAATGATCTTGGTAGGCGTAGTGATGGAAAAACAGACCTTTTGTTCTGTCAAGAGCCTTTTTCCCTGGAAGTCAAAGATGCGGTGCAGTTTGGACAGGGGATAACACAGTTGACTGGGATCAGTTGCGGGTTTCAGTTCCGATGCTTTTGAGTCTGGGTCTTACAGGAATCTCATTCTCTGGTTAGTAAATATCCCCATTACCACAACTTTTAGTGCTTGCACTCTTACTTTGCCACTGATTATGCGTGCTTCACAGGTGCTGACGTCGGAGGATTTTTTGGTAATCCTGTTCGTTGGTATCAGCTGGGTGCCTATTATCCCTTCCTCAGAGCACATGCTCATCACGACACAAAAAGACGCGAGCCTTGGCTATTTGGGTAAGATCCTGCTTTACCTGCAAATTAGTTTCTGCTTGAAACATAAATTGTAACAGTCTATGGCACATCACATGTGCTGACTCTAAAGTAGTGTTTGATTAGAAACTTGTAAATAATTGATGATTTTGTCATGTTAGTTTGTGTTAAAATTTTGCATCTACAATGGTACAACCTATGGAATCTTCTTTCTGTGCTTCTCTGAATATCTTCGGTAAATTTGATGGTTTCAGGGAGCGAAATACCGAAACCATTAAGGAATCCGTACATGTACGCTACATGTTGCTCCCATACTACTACACATTGTTTAGAGAGGCAAATGTCAGTGGTGTTCCTGTTTTCCGCCCTCTTTGGATGGAATTTCCCTCTGATGAGAAGATGTTCAGCAACGATGGCGCTTTTTGGTTGGAAACAGTATACTGGTGCAAGGATTATTCACCGGGGTCACATTCTTACAAGACTATTCAACCTCTTACCCTTTTACTGCTGTTCTCTTGCTCCAGTATCAGTATTCATATTCTATGCTCTTAATGTGTTTGGAAATTTTCTGCAGCGAGCCAAGCACGTTGATGTGTATCTTCCTGGGGACCAGCTGTGGTATGATATGAAAACTGGAGCTGCTTACAAGGGAGGAGTAACTCATAAGCTGGAAGCTTTAGAAGAGAGCATACCCTGTTTCCAACGGGCTTGTACCATCATTCCAAGAAAAGACAGAACCCGTCGTAGCTCCACACAGATGGGGAATGATCCTTACATTCTGGTATGTCTTCGAATTCAGTTACACAAACATATATGAACTTGCATGATTCCGAATTTTCCCTCAAATAGAGTCCAATAAGTTTCTCTAGTGGAAGATTATGTTTGAGGTTTCACTGCAAGATTCTGGATATTTTCACTCCCAACGTTAATCACGAGTGAGCGGGCCATCTTGCTCTATCGAGTGACAGTTCTAAAAATAGAGTCTGTGTTGCTTCATTCCCTTCCCGAATGTAAACATTAAACTGATTGGTTTCTGATATATATGAAGTCTGAGTCACTAAAACGCGATGATATATGCGGCTGGCAGGTCATCGCGCTCAATAGTTCCAAAGCTGCTGAAGGAGAGCTTTATGTTGACGACGGGAAGAGCTTCGAGTTCCAGCAAGCTGCCTACATACACCTTCATTTCACATTTTCAAACGGGTAGCTTACTTCTACAAATATGGCACAGTTGCATAGAGAGGGTGAGGATACCATTTGCATTAGATTGAGTCCCTTTTGATTAGAGGATCATGCAGTTTATTCAATATATTAGAACTATACAGATTATCAACAGTTTCCTTTTCCTTTATCTTCACGGAATCATAACCAATATAAATGTAAAATTTATGTTAAAACTGAAACATTTCTTTGAATGAAACAAATCTAATATACCTAAGAGTTGGGTCTATATCATTCATGCTGAAAATGGAAGACATGATAGCTTATTAGCCAACTATTAATGGCTCTTATAAGTTATCATCACTAATTATTCACGATAATATAAACTACTATTATTTGTGGTCTACATACCAATATGATTGTTTTAAGAAATAACGCAATAACCTTTGGCCTTAGTCATTCAGTGAATCTTTTTTTTGCTGCTGCTCATGATTGATTGCTAACTATATGTATTTATGCATATGAATGACAGAGTTAAATAATAAGAAATGAAAACTGGATATGGAGTATGCTTTACTTTAATTATTAAATTTATCGTAAATCAGGTTTAAATCGTGCAAAATAGATTTTGTAGTGTAATATTTAGATTTTAATTGTGTAATATCAGGTTCGAGTTGTTAATGTGTCGCGTCAACACATAATATATCGTATCATTAATGTGTACGTGTTTGGATTGACAATTTTTCTCAATAGATTGGATTTGAATTAGACCTAATTGGGTTGAGTCGTTAGCAAGTTGACCTGATTAATGTTATCAGATCGCATGATTTGCCAACCCAAGATTTGGTATAATTGGATTGGGTAGATGTCGGATGGACTCGATAATGCACTTAATGTCCCTAATAGTTTCAAAATTAGAAAAAAATGACTCTACTATCATGAAACGTACTAAAACGATGAAGTGACTCAACTGCCACATAACGGAATAACGGACCACATAACGGAGGAAGAAGGGAGTATCATTTTTCTGATTGAATGTGGTGTCCGAATATATAACTTGGGAATTGTAGTTGACCTAAAACAATACGTGAGTACTATATCATTTTTGTCTATAAAAATAAAAACTCCACAGAAATGTATGTGGATAAAAAATGATAAGAAAAACAATTTTTATGGACACATATCCTTGATATGATTATCTACGTTTTATTTAACAATTTTATAATACTTCACATTAGTAATTAGTAGTAATATTTATGAAATTATTAAACTATTATGATTAAATTTCTAAGAAATACTTATACCATCATTATTAACTAATTAATCTACATTTTTCATGAAATTACAAAAGTACGCTGAGACTAATTTGATAATTACTAATCGATCAGTCGGTCGTTGATTGGTAGGTCGGTCCAGGGACAACATATTTGAAATAATAGCTGTCATCCACCAAGTATAGGTCCCACCCCACCCTCTCATTTATCTTCGTTCGAACTAATTACTCTCATCAATCTTGAAATAGTAATGCACGCCGACTAGTCCTCATCAAGCGCGACGGCACGCGTACCTAGGCCAAGTCTGGCCGGAAAAGGAAGACTTCCTGGACTTCTTCAACCCGTCACCGGAGAAATCTGGACCAACGAGATCAAGATGTTCTGCGACATTCTTCCGGTGGACGGTCTCTGGATCGACAAGCACGAACTGTCGAACTCCATCAATGAGAGGAAGGTGCCGGCAACCTCTCTGCACGGAGTATGGTTTTTTGGAGGCCTCTTGCTACCGGAAAACGGCCGTTTGTTCTTAGAGATCTAGTTTCGTCGAATGACTACCATCCCAAGTGTGTTGAACTCGGGGTTGTTTGGGATTCCGATGCTCGGAGTGGAGTTTTTTTGCAGAGGACTGTGCCGGAGATGTGATTCAGGTATGTCTCTTATAATTTTATTGTTTTTAATTTTAAATATACTATATTTGGTGGCTATTTTTTACTTATACAATATCAAAATTTTAAATTGTGTGGGAAATAATCTGCTACCCCAAAAATGTTCCCACTTATTCATACTATTGTTATCGAAATGAATAAATGAGGTGGTGGTCTAGTGGCAATTGGTTTATCTTTGTAAGTGGGAGTAGGGATGTCAATTCAACCCGTAACCCGTGGGCCGGCCCGAACAACCCGGTAATATGAGCGGGTTAGGGCTATAATTTTATTACCCGAATACAAAACGGGCTAAACGGGTTGGCCCGAATGGGTTGTGGGTCGGCCCGATGGGTTGTGAGTTTTAATTATAAAATATTAAGCTTTAGGGGTTTTTTATATTTTTGAATCCTCAATCTTCATTCTACATAATCATTAGTCTTATTCAATCTTCATTTTACACTTTTCCACTCGATCCCACAATATCAGCTTTCAAGTTCGATCTCAACTCATTATTGCACTGTCCCATCATCTGTCACTAGTGACTTACTACCACTAAAGTCAATCAAGACAAAATTAAGAACTAACCCATCAAAATCTTAATATATTTATCATTTTAATAATTATTCATGTAAGATATGATTTTTAATTTTCATAAAGAATTAGTTACGAACAATGTCATAATAATGACACGAACACAAGCTTTAATTTATATTGTAGTTGATCGAGATGAAAGGCTTCTTTTCGAGTATTATTGAAGAAAACTATAAAAATTTGAAAATTTTTATATGATTCTAAACTAAAAAGAAAAAAGTATCTAAAATTTAAAATCATTTTATAGAAGAAAATTTTGATACAAGAGATTATTTTCGAAAGCTTTTTGGCCCGAATAGCCCGATGGGTTAGCCCAAAACCCGACGGGTTAGGGTTAGGGTTGAAAATTTATGACCCGAAAAATCCATAACCCGAATGACCCGCACCCAAATAGCCCGGAAACCCGAGTGGGCTGGCCCGAACCCGAACGGGTTAGCCCGATTGACATCCCTATCAATGTTATTAAATATCAGCTATGGCGCCGCCGTGGCGCCATTGCATAGCGAGTTTCAAGAAAAACGCCATACTGATATGCTGCCATGGAACTTTTTAATGGCGACTGCCATTTGCCGCCACGAATGAGGCGCCATGGCGGTGCCATGGCAGATATGGCGTCATTTTTGGTTGGGCTGCCCCAAATCCTCGGCCCAATTAGCAAATAAGATGGCCCAAATTTATTTTACCCTTAAACCCGGCCCAAACCCGGCCCAATTAGTAAAAAAATAGGGTTTTTGTTCTTAGAATCAGATTCTCTCCCTAAAAACACTAGCTGCGCCTTCTCTCCCAAAGAACCTAACACTTATACTAGGTGAAGGTGAAGGCAATGATATGGTTTTTGATGGAGATTCACTTGATTGGGATACCGTGTACGAGTCGTCGGACATTGGAGAGCCTAACACTTATACTAAGTCTAGGTCTAAGAAAAGAAAAGAAACTTCTACCTCATCAAGTTCTAGGAAAGCCTCAAGAACCGCATCCATATCTAGAAAAGAAAAGAAACTCTTGCCTCATTATGATGATGACTTTATATTTTAATGGTTGAACTAAGACTCATTATTATAGGCACAATATATAATTGCTTATGACTTTATGCTTTATTAACTGTTTTAGTAGTTGATATTTACATTTTCTATTATTTTTTAATTTTTTGAATTTATCTATACATATATTACTAATATTTTATTAATTAATTTATCGACCGCCATATCCCGCTATAGCGCTACGCCATATCCCTGTGGCGGTTTTTTGGCTTACCGCCGTAAGCCGCCATACGCCATCCATAACATTGATCCCTATGTATGGTGCATATTAAATGACCCATTATATTCATCAATCTCATTACATATTTGATCAAGGTTGGACTTTTTCTATGACGAATTAGTATTGAATTTTATGTTATTGTTTAGTTGTTAGATTATTTCTATGATTATCATTATAAAATTATCTGATCCGCCATTTTGATATATATACATATAGTGAAAATTATCTGATCCGCCATTTTGATACATATACATATACATTGCACAACTTAATACATATACATATACATATACATATACACATATACACCCATTAACTTCTGATCCGCCACACTATATGCATGTTTTTCTACACTATCTTCTCTCCCCAATCTCCCCTTTTAGTCCTCTGAAACGATGACTTGTGTTTTCTACACTATCTTCTCTCCCCAATCTCCCTTTTAATTCTCTGAAACAATGACGCGTTCTTCCAGCACCAAGCTCTCTGATAGGCAACATCGTATATTAGTTAAAATCTGGTAAGATATATTGAGATCATCGTTTATTAGTTAAAATCTGGTAAAATTTTTAGCTACTCTGGTAGCTCGATCATCATTTATTAGATAAAATCTGGTTAGTATGTTCCTATGCACAATATTTTATGTACTCTGGCAGCTTCTTATAGGGATCTATAATTTGTTTGATTTGTTTGAAGATATAGCTTCTTTTAGGGATCTATACGTAAGTTATAGCTCGATCATTCGAAGACAGATCCTAATCTGATTATAATTTTTGATTTGCTTGAAGATATAGCTTCTTAATAGGGATCTATACGTAAGATATAATCATTCGAAGACAGATCCTAATCTGATTATAATTTTTGATTTGCTTGAAGGAATTTGGCGAAGGATAAAGACTTCAACAAAGTAAATGTTGATGCCATGAATTTTCATTCAATCTGGTAATAATTCACCTCAAATTGATTTTGTAGTCTAGTCTCTAATTCACCTCAAAGTCTCTAAATCCGGATGATTTTCATGCAGCCGTTTAATTTGGGCTCGCCGAAATTCTGTGAATCTCAGCACATCAGCAACTCTAATGAGTATGTTGTTAGTTAATTTCAGTGTCTCTTTTTTGATTCATGATGATTGAATGTTAATCTAATTTTGAATCTGTTATTTTAGCTGGAGCATTAATGCTAATGCAAAAACAGTATGAGCAAAACATCGGTAGATTTCATTAACATTACTTATTCAATTATCCTTCACTTATTCAATTATCAAATCATAACTTTTTTCCTTTTTTTTTGGCTTGTTTGACCAGATACTATTTCCAGATTGGTAAGAGATTTTGATTAAATTTTTTATGGCAAGCAATATGTTTCAATTTTTTAAATTGTTGCTCTTTATTTTTCAGGTAGAACGTCTTGAAAAGGCGAAAAAAAGTGCACAACAAGATAATCCTACCTCTGAGATGAATGATGGTGGTAATTTCAGTGAGATGAATGATGGTGATAATTTCATTGATATGTCTTCTCAGTTTGAGAACACTCTAGATGTTGTTACACCGGAGGGACAGCAGGGACAGCCTATTATCCATCAAGATATACCTGAAGGTGATGGTCGTACCACTGAGACGACTGATGGTGATATGGCTTCTTATTTTGAGGAGAATCCAGATACTGTTACATTGGAGGGACAGGAGGGACAGGATATTCCCACTCGAGATATATCAAAAGACGTTAGTCATGGTGATGGATGCTCACAGACACAGTCTGATGCTGAGATACCTCACACTGAAGTGAGTTCTAGAAGAGGTGATCCCGGTCGTAGAGCACCACCTTCTGGATCGAGGCGACAGAGGCCTCCACAAGGATCAAAGGATAAGGGAATCATGGAACCTCGCAGATCAAAGGATCTGGGGAGACAGAAGACACCGGAGGGACAGCCAGTAATCCATCAAGATATGCCTGAAGGTGATGGTCGTACCACTGAGACGACTGATGGTGATATGGCTTCTTATTTTGAGGAGAATCCAGATACTGTTACATTGGAGGGACAGGAGGGACAGGAGGGACAGGATATTCCCACTCGAGATATATCAAAAGACGTTAGTCATGGTGATGGATGCTCACAGACACAGTCTGATGCTGAGATACCTCACACTGAAGTGAGTTCTAGAAGAGGTGATCCCGGTCGTAGAGCACCACCTTCTGGATCGAGGCGACAGAGGCCTCCACAAGGATCAAAGGATAAGGGAATCATGGAACCTCGCAGATCAAAGGATCTGGGGAGACAGAAGACACCGGAGGGACAGCCAGTAATCCATCAAGATATGCCTGAAGGTGATGGTCGTACCACTGAGACGACTGATGGTGATATGGCTTCTTATTTTGAGGAGAATCCAGATACTGTTACATTGGAGGGACAGGAGGGACAGGAGGGACAGGATATTCCCACTCGAGATATATCAAAAGACGTTAGTCATGGTGATGGATGCTCACAGACACAGTCTGATGCTGAGATACCTCACACTGAAGTGAGTTCTAGAAGAGGTGATCCCGGTCGTAGAGCACCACCTTCTGGATCGAGGCGACAGAGGCCTCCACAAGGATCAAAGGATAAGGGAATCATGGAACCTCGCAGATCAAAGGATCTGGGGAGACAGAAGACACCGACAGTTTCAGGTCAAAATAACAGAGGGACAACGGAAGAGGGTATACAAGCTGGTAATCCCTCTGATACAAATTCTCCCCCACAAAGGTCACTGGGGGCTTTGGCTATAGAAGGTAATGGTGATGACTCGGGTGCACAAGATCGTACAACAAGGCCACGGAGGCATGCGGGTACAGGTGTAGATGGACAAGGTGATAATGGTAATGGCTCGGGTGCACGAGGTCGTGCAAGGAGGTCACAGAGGCGTGTGGTTAGTAGAGAAGCTTTTAATCGTGATGACTTGGTTGCACGACGTCCTGGATTGAGGTCTAAGAGGCCTGAACCAGGAATGTATAAAGAAGTTGAGGCACCTCCTACAAAGAGAGCACGGAAGCAGCCTGCACGTCAACCAACTAATGTAGTACCTCACACAGCTCACCCTGCACCGCACACTGGCTCTGAAGAACAAGTCCCCCCTATGGCTCTGACCTCCACGAATCCTGTAAGACCAAAGAACTGCATTTTTTTAACGTTATAGTAATATTTTTTATATGCCTAATCTTTTATTACTGCAACATGCCCAGATGGTCCAGTCACACTCTTCCTCGGCCTCTTCCTCCGGTCAAGCAAGAAACGTAGAGCAGCACTCGTTCAAAGGGCATGACCTCGTCCTTTTGGAAATTGATCGCCGCTCTTCTACCTTCCTGCGGTAATTTTCTCCTCTAACTTCCTATAACAAATCTCCAACATGATCATATTATCTTTGGTGGATACAGGAACCTGACTACGAATATTAGTCTATATGAATTCTGTGTTGGACTGAGTAGAGAGGATGCAGCAGGGGTTTTTTACCTCATATGTGGTAATTAAGTTTTTATTTTGCTTTAATTATCTTGCATTATAACTTACAATCTGATTCATGTTTTGGTTTACACTACAGATCTGGCTAATCGAGGCGACATAGAAGTAACTCAAATAGTAGCTTATGGTGACATCATTATCTGCAAGGCGACATAGAAGTAACTCAAATAGTAGCTTATGGTGACATCCAAGTGCAGTGGAGCGGAAAGAGTAGAAAAAAATTAAGTAGATTGAAGATTATCTTTTTGCAGTAACTCAAATAAAACCATTTCTAGCATTTCTTGATATTTCGTATATGATTTACTATTAGTTTATAATTTTGAGTTTGATCATGACAATTTGCCAAATAAAAGCAAAAGAATTGAATTTTAGTCCATTCCACATCTCAAAATCTAAAAAATAAATCACGAAAACTGAAATTTTGACTATTATCACATCTGTCCTTTTTGGCAAATTAGGCGCTAATGTGGCGACTAGTTTAAAGCAAATGTATAAAACATCGTTTCGAACTTAATTAGACGTTTTCATTTGACCCATACCATTTTATCCTCGTGTTTTGTTGGACAGTATAGTATTCAATCATATTGAAATAGTGAAATTAGACAGCTTCTCAGTCAGACAGTAAATGTATATAGTAAGGTCACAAATCACAGCACAAAAATGTACAAATAACAGACCATATTTACAGACACCAACATTCTGCTACCCAAAAACAGCAGCAGATTACACACACCAAGCTCCACTCAACATCCTCCATCCCTCGGCTCACCTCCGTCTCGACCCACTGCCTCGATTTTCGCAGTGAAGGTGCATCACTGCTCACAAGAAGAGACAAAGCTGTAGAGCTGCAAATAAAGAAGCTGAAAATTGAAGAAAATTAAGGAAAATACCTGACTTGAGAGTAAAAATCTGCATCACTCAGATGCTTCATCTGTATCAGATAAAGGCAACAAGGTGCATATCCCGAGCACGTGTCCGTTGAGACACACATAATACTCGATGCAGTCATCGTACGCGCCCAGCCTGCAGCTGGCGCTCGAGGGTATCATGTTGGCTGCCTGCATGTTCCACAGCTTCGCCTTGCAGTACGGACACACCTCCTTCGGATGCAGCGGGGCACCCCGGCTGATCAACAGTTTCCTGACTTTAGACGTCGCAAAGGATTTGAAGATCCCGCGGAAAACCCTATATCCCCTTCCTCCCCTTGGTCGAGATGCTCACAGGGGTCGGAGATGTACAAGACGTCTGTCCTGCATTGTGAAAAGCTCTTCCCCGACGTCCTTGAGAAACGTGTCCTGTACACGAAATGGCCGGGGATGTGGACGCGGTTGAACAGCCCGTCTTTCTTGCATCCGGAGCAGTATATGAGAAGCTTGCCGAGGGCCCTCCAGCTCCCATCCACGATATGGCTTCCGCTGGAGTGGAGATCGCGCATCATCTTAGGAGCCCGTGTCTTGCAAAACTCCTTCCAGAGGACTCGTTTGGCGAGATCGTCTAGCCATTTGCACGTGCAAGAAAGGGCCACTATCAACTTAGGGTTCCAATTCAAATGGTTGAAAACTAAGAAGATCACTTCTTCACTAAGGTGCCCTTTGGTACAAACACAGGCTACGGAGTGCACGCAGCGATATTGCTTCGTGATATGCATTTTACGACTGGAACATCAAGTCATAGTGAGTTTCTCTATTAATGCCTGCAAATTTCTCTGATGCCTGTGATCACATGAAGAAAACAAGAATGGAAGTATTAATATAGATCGGGTCATAAACAGAACTCTCCATATCTGAGCACATATACAAAGAGAGATTATAAATCATAAAGCATAATCAACAAGAACATACCAGAATTGCATCATCTCAAGCATTAAATATGTATATATCTTTACGGCAAGAACAAACACGAATCCATCAACATATCATAGTTGCCGAGACAAGTAAAAAATTGCACGAAGGTAACGTCTGCCAAACATGGCTTATGCTTTCAGCACATAATTAACAAAAAGAACTCAAAAGAAGCTCCTTGGCATCGTCACCAAAATCTAGAAATGACGATGAACCCGCATTCAAGCTTCTTTAAGATGAAGGCAGACTGTAACTTACAACTCCAAATAGGAAACAAGAAATCCACATCACTTCAAACTTACAAGTGCATAACTAGCATGGCTAGAAAAGGCAGGCAGCACATGTACAAAGCAAGACGCGGTGAGAGTTTATTCGATCGATAATGGCTAAAGTGTATTCGAGGGATGTGTACTGATAATCATTCTTCTACCAATAACACAAATTTAACACTTTCAATTGTGTTTTCCTATATCACCAAAGATAACAAGACTAGGTAGGGTTTGTGGCAAAGAACTCAACATGTAATCTTTCAACTATTCATAATCCAATAGTAATTCACGAGAAGGGAAGGTTCTGTTCTCCCAAGTGTTCTATAACAACAACCAACAAGCTCAAACTCGCTTCAATTATCACATAATCTACAAAAACAGTCAGCTACCATACAAAAAATCCAAAATACATTTTACCTAAAACAGAAGGAAGATAGAAAAACAGAACACAAAGAACTTCCCTTCCAACACATTTCAAATCGAAACACCCAAAATTTCACCTCAGTCCACAAATTTCAGCCGCAATAACAAGATTTCAAGAACCGTGCAAAGGGGCAAATTTCGACGAGGGTAAAAATGAAATCGTCAAATCATTACACAACATGCAAGAAAGGGCCAAGATTTTACCTTTAAACAAGAAGAAGCTCGTGCCCAGAAAAAAAATCCAATCTTTATTGCCAGAAGGGTTCTAAAAATACCGGAGGCATGAAAATTACAAAATAATTCAACGGTATGTGACAAAATAAATACACACTTTATAACTGAAAAAAGCACTACATAATCTTGCAAAAGAGCCAATGATAGGCGTTAAATGGATTTATATGTTGAAATCAAATAATTTTATGTGGACATATGGAGGCCTATATATGGTGAGATGGTCAGGTGAGGTGTTGATATAGATTTATACAACTAAGAGACACCTGTAGCAAGATTCTGAATTTTATACACATTAAATTACTCATAATTTAGGGTATTTTGTGTGTATTAGAGAAACTGGTGTTAGTGGTTTTGGTTTATTCATGGAAGAGAGGTTTTTGTGACACCTGTAAGAATGTATTATTGCTTCAAAAGAAGAAAGCATAGATTTCATTTGATTTGAGTTGAATTGATTTTAATTTTTAATTAATTGTCGAGTGTGTGGAGGAGATTCGTCTTGTCTATCACTAATCCATAGGCCATAAAATCTGAGGAAGGAAATGAGAAAATGACATTAGACGCCATACAACTTTAATTAGGCCAAATTTATAACAAATTGATAACTCCTTTAATGTTTATGGGTTTTACAAAATAGTAAAAATTATTATTAAATCCTTAAATGGAGTATGAGTTATGGGAAATGGCGTATGGGAGAAAGGGTGCAGTGGTGACTTGCGGAATAAACTATAAACTTAATTTTAATTTAATATTTAGTTTAGCCTAATTTATTATTTTTAAGCACTTTCTTTTAAAATCAAATAAATTTAAATGAAGTTATAATATTAGTATAATATCATATTTTAGGTAGGAAAACAACATTGGAGTACTGAATTGAATACTTTCATTTATTAAATTATTAGTTTATATTAAGCCATGTAGAGCAAAACCTTGATAGATTGAAAAACTAAAACAAATCAATAAAGTTTGATAATTTACAAGCACAAACTAAAGCTGAAAATGTAAAATTAGAATTTACTTGTAAACCAAAATAAATAATATAGGATCAGAGTATTCATTCGATCAGCCATACGCAAGTGTTAAGAGGTTAATAATCCCAAAACAAATTACTCCAAACTTAACAATTTCAATAAGAGTAACAATAATCCAATAAGCCACTCATCATCAATTAGATGATTAAAACACTTGAATTCACAGCCAGAGAGTCACTACAAAACCAACACAAAGCATGTGTTCCGTAAACTCCAAAACAAACATAAGAAGGTTATACCAAGTTTCATCACCTCATGGAAGACAACTACATCCAAAAACCTTTATAGTTTACCATCTCCCATTTTTCTTTCAGTCTAAAAATCTAAGAAAGAAGAAAGAAAGAAAAAAAAAACGCCTCAGCTGAGTGGTTTTCCGATCCTGATCTAGAAGGCTAGACAAACCACTCAACACGAGAACACCGTAGGGCAAAGCGACCGAGGCTTTCTTGTTCTAACCTCAGCTAGGATTGCACATATCGGTAGTATCGAGCAGACACGGATTCGCTATTCACACCTCGCCATTATTCAACCACTCTATACCGTCAGAAACAAGATAAGAAATTATTCACAATTAACTCACAACTTGTGTGGAAGGTTTACTTTCTTGTAGAGAGATCACGGTTTCAAAAGCTCCCACCAGGGCTTTAACCTTACTTTTCCTACTCACGACGAGTTTACTTGCCGTCTCCTCAATGACATTGTTCAACAAACCTTGAGCATCTTTCTTCCGTTGCACATCTTGATGCTTTAAAACAACCTTTTGAGGCAAAACCCCTGTACTAGCCGTGTCACTAGTACAATTTATATGTGTGATTTAGTGATTAACAATTTATCCTACATCACACAATTGTATTAAGATAATAAGTTTATTTATGTTTATTTTGTGTGCAAGATTGGTTGTGTGAATAACCACATCTTGGGAGTTTTGGAGATGAATCCCATCAGTATTTGGGCTATTGCCAGGGGACGAAATGCTAATGCCAAATACTTGAACCCCAATGCAGTTATCGAATTTCAAATGTGTCTGGGGACTATTTTGGATCGTTATTCCTGTAACTGTTACGTCTGTGCTTCCGTAAAATCTAAGCGCCTGGAAGGCAAAAATATGGAGTGCCATTAGTCATTCATTCATGCCATTCTCGAGATTTCATTTGGTTTGGCATTTATCTTATAACTACACATGAAAATGTGCGATTGTGTGATCATCTTTTAATAATAGATATTTTGTAATTTATTTTATTTTACTTTTTGAATCTTTCGTCTAAAAAACTTTGTTCTAGCTTCTGCAAATTATTTTCCTGCTTTTGCTTTTTTGTATATGATGAATTTAATTTTGAATAGTACTAACACTATTTATTTTCCTCTATGCTATGCACATACTCACCGTTGGTTTGGTGCTAGGCATTCCTCCTTTGTCCTCGCCTTCTAACTGTCAATAGAATTGGTTTTAATATTTGAAATATGACATATACACATTAAATTTATAGAGATTGGATTCATGCAAAGCTAAAAAGGACTATTAATTACCAGGTCCGAATCATCATCTTGACCTCTGATCGCTATTCCTTTCAACTTGGAGAAATCCAGCCATTGTAACAACCCCTTCCCCCATGCTCCCGAGTTTGTTGGTGCGATTATTTTTCCATCTAACTGATTTTTACGAAAAAGAGTTCTGTCACGTCAACATCTCAAATATTTGCGCCTAGTTGAGCACTTGAGTGCGCTCTGAATAGGTCGATTTTATTATTAACAGGACATTTGCATGCAAACTGGGGCAGACGCAAAAAAAAAATATTGATAGTAACTAATGTCTTAAAAATATTTGATAATAATATTTTTTAGGTGATTTAAATCATTGATAGGGACTTGTAAGGATTTACCTGGAACACGATGTTAGACTGACAATTTGGCCCTGAAAAAGCAACGAGCTTTACGAGAAACACGGATCCTGAAGGAATCAGGACTGTTGATCCTTGTACCTTGCATGCGTCGGCCCACGCTTCTTCGAATGCCTGTCAGGGTTCTATACAATGAATATCGCCTTTTCTTATGCTACAAACTCGTTTTAAAAAAGAAACTATAAATTGCATAACATAGTGAATTTTAAGAAAATGTAACAAATTAAATCAAGATGACAATTCCGCCCTCATGAATTTTGGATGATATCATCGGTAGATCCTCACAATTTAAGGACTGATACTAATTCCAATTTTTTAAAATGAATTTTGTTTTATATAATTCCAATTACATACATTACATTAAATTAGGATATTTTGCACGATACATGCTTAAAACATACATTTGTGTCATCAGCAACGCCGTCACCTTTCGCGCCGTAACTTAGTACACTGAAGGTGCTGGATTTTGTAACGCTAGAAGTGTCGTTACCATCCAACACCTCTCCCTCGCTCCCATGATCCTTGGAGGCGACCGGGGGAGGACTGGCTTTGCTACCGCCTTTTCCTTGCTTTCGATGCTTGTGGCTTTTGGCATCAATGTAGATCGAGTTTTCTGACAAAAGCAAGATGAGAATGAGAAAGGTAAGATACCTCATTCTTAAAATTAATGTTGTGCGCTTTGTCTTTATGTTTGTAAGAGAAAGTGAGATATTGGTTGTTGTGTTAGGTAGTTGAGATCGGTATTATATAGTTGGTGAAAATTGTTATAAAAATAAAATAGAATAACTATGTAGCTCGTGAGGTATATAATGCTAATTTGTTGGTTTGTTATTAAAAATAGACTCATTAATCTAGAATGTATTATTAGGAATTTAGGATGGAAAGACTAAGAGAGTTTATTAATTACGACAAGAAGTAGACTTTTTTTAAAAATTTTGCGTGAACACCGCTGCACCATTCCAACAAGAGATTCCAATCGAAGAACTTTCAATTTTTAGCAATACTACTAGTAGAAAATTGTTTAGACAATAAAAAAATCACTAAATATATCTACCTTATGATTGCAAGAAAATGATGATGATCAATTGATTATTTATTCAACGCCACGATATATGATTGTAGTTTGCTTCGAAAACTGAAATTTATTTATTTATTTGTTATTATTATTGTTATATTTTATTTTTTATTTCTTTTGCTTGGGGAATGGAGTTTTTAAATATGGAGTAAATCACAACGATGAGATGATTAATTAAATCAATAAAAAATTTCCATCCAGCATGACGAGATGTGGTAAACAGGTAAAATTTTGCCTCACTTGCCTGATATATTTTTTATTTATCAATTACTTAAAATTTAAGATAACATTAACTATCGACTTATATAGGATTGCAATCACAAAAGCAATAATTATTACTATGATCAAGTTATAAATTAATTAACAAAACTAAGTGCTGGAATTTGTTTTTCATGTGTTTGATTAATGGACACATGGATGCACCACACTTATAGGCATGACACATAGAGAATAATGATGAGTTTTTTAATCAAGAAGTAAAATTCCAATATCGTGCAAATATTATTTGTTTTATTGTTGTTGAATACAAATAATTTGATCCGCCAGCAATGCTTGACAATGATCAAAGGTTTGAGATGATTGTTGCACATGATGCTGGATTTTCATAATTATATTTTTCCAACATTTTCCGTTGATAAGACTTGAGAGGATTCCATGCATGAATGTATATTGTTTAGCATGTTAATTATAAACTATTGTTAGAAAATGAAATGTATAACCATTTAGTTATATTGTCTTCCATAACTTGTTAAGAACTGCATTTGTATACTTGTAACGTGCACTGGCAGATCCAATTCATAACAAAGGGGGACGACAGTACTCCCAAAATATGTAAATAGCCTAGTGGTAATCTGCTCAATTTTCGCAGCATCCAGCCGGGATTGAATTCTTGCAGGTGCAGTTTTTGCTATTTTATCTTCATTAATTGCACTATATTCTATCTTCATGCGCTATATTATATTCTATCTTAATTAATGAAATTTTTTAAGTAAAATAAAACAACAATATATTTTTATGCACAACAAAACGAGTCACTAGAAAATAAATAATGAAAATAATAGAAGAGAATAAATTGAATTTTAAATCTTTATGTCGGTGAAATTTTTTATCGCACACTCAATATGAAATTTCTGGATCCGCCACTGGTCACGTAGTGTATGAGAATGGAGTTTTAGGTGTGCTATGATTTTTATTTTTTGGAATGCACCCTCTATATTTATTACGCCCTTCTAAAATTAATTAGAAATTAAACAATTTACATTAGTCCCCCAAAATTTCCACATGACAGAAATTTAAATTCTAAATGGAGAACAATTTTCGCCTTAAAAAAGGGTGAAAGTCAAATAATTATTCCTTAATTACCTTTTCGAATTTCTTTCCAATGATCTGAACCGAGTTGAGTTTACTTTATGCTAAGTTTAAGCAGTCCGGTTTCTATGTATATTACTCCCAATATACAAGTTTTTATTTAGATTTTAATATTAATATATATTTAACATGAATAATTAAAATTAAAATTCCATATCTATAAGCATTATTTTTATAAAATAGACTATCTAAAATTAAGAAAAATATTCAACTCACTCTAATTTTTTTATTATTTGAAACTTTCTACTAACATGGACGGGGAAAAAAGCCAGTAAATACGGCACTTGACTTGGTGGTGCTGCTGTTGACTATCAAAGTGTGAAAGAGAGAAACCAATCCATAAAAAAAAATTGCAAGACAACAGCAGTTTCTTATTCTTCATGTGAGATGTGAAAATTACGGTTAAAAATTGTGCGGCTGTCGTTTTCTTTGATTTCTATGACGATGACCGTTATTAGTTATTTCATCGTCCAGAAATCATGCAGTGGCTTTTGGGATTACCATTTTTTTATAGAATAATTTAAGGATATACGGAGTATATTAGTGTTAAATACTCCCTCCTTCCCCGATTAAGAGTCACACTTTGACCGGGCACGAATTTTAAGAAATGTAAATAAAAGTTGGTTGAAAAAGTTAGTGAAATGTGAGACTTTTTTTTTTATATTGATTTTATAATAAAATGTGAGTGAAGTGGGTTAGTGGAATGTGGGACCTACTTACATTTATGGTAAAAATGAAGTGTGACTCTTAATTGGGGACGGACCGAAATGGGAAAATGTGACTCTTAATCGGGGACGGAGGGAGTAGAATTTATGAGGTATGTTATATTGCTAACTCCTTCTTAAATTGTTAACTGCAAATAAATGATAGACATTAGATCATTAAATCAAGGTACAAGATCATTCATCCACGAATATCAATACGAGGCATAAAAAATTTCGATTAGAAGTATTAATGTCAAGTAACAAAAAGTTAGTTATAACCAACTTTAAAAAATATCCCAAAACTTTAAATGATTATAGCTATCTCAGTTTATATTATCTTTTACACAAAATATGTCAAATTAAAAATAATTTTTAAGGATTCTAACGAGATCTCACTTGCATATGTTCCGATGTCAAAATTTGAATTTTTTTTTTAATTTTCGTAATTTTTACGTAACACTTAAATGTAAATGTATGTATCAAAATATGTCAATATAATGTATATACATTGTCATTGCAAATCGTGTTGACATATTCAAGGAATCACGTTGATATTTTTTATATACTCCTACTATATTGACATTTTATCCAAAATCCTAAATTTGGTCATTCTTCTTATCTATTTAAATTTAACTAATAAAAAAAAATTACACATGACAATTTATAGACCACTAGATCTCTAGAAATCCTATAGACTTAAATGAGTTGTAGTTAACAATTAAGAGATTAAATTAACAATTGATTACACCACTAATGTATAAAGTACTCCTAGTATATTTTAGTTCATTAAGCTTGAATAACTCGATGAATCATCAAATTCCGAAATTATCAATGGCCAAACCACGAAAGGCCCGACATATCAACTCATTGGGCTTTTTATTCCATTATTTTTAGCCCATTTATCTCTATATTCTGAAGATAATTCTCCAATCTCCATATAGCCATAATTTTATTCAGTATTTTATTTAGAATATTAATAAGAATATTATATTGTCCCTATAGCCATCAAATTAAATTAATTGAAAAACGTAAAGTTTAACACTATTCCACAGCCTAAAAAACCCAAACACCAGAAATTTCACAACAGTTTTTTCTATCCCAAACATCTTAATGAATTAATTTACAAGAGGACTAGTTTTTCAAAGGCTTTGTTATTTTTATTTGGAGACGACGAGAAAAAGATCGTATTTTTGTTTGTCTATTTATTTAATTATTTATTTTATTTATTAAAAGGCTTATAGTGAGTAAAATAGTGGCCATGTATCTGAAACAGCTTAACATATTGGGCTAGATCAACACTTATAAGCATTATTGAATGATAATTAGTTTTCTGTTGGCATAATGTTTCATCTAAATCCAACCAAAAGTATACCAACAGGCGAATTTAATTACCCAATTAGTTATTTGGGCTGATTAGCAATTATGGCCCAAATGTGTGATTTGGGTCAACAATTACTTCAATTCTGGGCTCCTGGTGAATAAAATAAAAATAATGCCATAAACAATGTATGTGGAGCTTAAAAAATAAAATTGGGTTCTAAAAAATTGAGAATAATTTAATTCATTCAACATCGCATGAATGATGTGGAATAAAAGAGAAGTGCATTTACAATCTTTTTGTGTTAAAAAATAAATAGTTTATTTTATTTTATTTATGACTAGTCACTTACTAGTAGGGGTAGGAATACGGATATCGGGTATTGGATTTACCCGTACTCGACCCGATATCCGCCGGATTTGGATACCCAATATCCAATTTTATGGGATTGAGTATTGAAATATAAGATAAATCGGGTATTGGATAATCCGAATGGGTATCGGGTATTACCCGAATATCCAATTTATTATTTAAAGCATATTTTAAATTAGGTTTAGCCAATTTGCATTAAATATAATCTTATACTTTAAAATAAAAGTGATCCATTTTTTTTAGTTTTATACTACAAAATAAATGAAACATTAAATATATTAGTCAATTTAGATATTTCTATATTTCTATTAATATATAAAATTTATTTTTTTTATTAATTATTAACACATGTAAAGAGTCGGGTATTTGGATACCCGATACGTCGGATATGGATACCCGGGACGGGTATTGGAGTACCCGAAAATATATCGGGGCGGGTTTTGGATAGACATTTTGATGATTTTCGGGTTTGGATACCTGATTTTTTCGGGTCGGGTATCCACGGATACCCATATTCCCACCCCTACTAGAGAAAAAGAACAAAGAAGACAAATAATTAAAGTAAAATGATTATTAATTTGAATTATAATTTTGAAAAGTCAAAAATACAAATTAATACGCATACGCCGTAGTACCTAAACCTTTTATTCCCCATATATAAGTAATCTTTCTCATCTCTTTCCCCTCCCTTCGCTCGCCTACGCTTCTGGTTTATTTGAAGCGTAGATCTCTCACTTTCTCTCTCTAACCCACGTTCACCTATTTGTGAACAACTGAGAGGGAAGAGATACATAGATATATATATATAGAGAGAGAGCGAGGGAGTCGCGTGTGGAGCAGAAGAGCTGTTCTGTTTCGTTATTCTGAAAATATTCGCGCGGTAACCTTCTCTATCCTTGACCTAATTTTAGCTGCTTAATATGGATTATTTCAGCTGCGAATTTGCGTTTACTTAATAGATCTAGGTGCGGTGGTTGGGAATTTCGTGTTATTTTGCTCGTATTGTCCTAGTAATTTGATTAGGGTTTCCTATCATAATTTTGTGGCTGAATTATGCTTTACTAAAATACTCCATATATTTAGAAATTGTTTCATGTTTTAGTATAAGTTTGAGACATTTGCCCTAGTTTCAGTTTCCAAATCATGTATGGCTTGAGATACTTCTCTCCAGTATTAGGCATAGTATGGACTTTTATCTTGGTTGTCACTTGCAATTTTATTCAGCTAACGCAGTTGCAGTTCTGGTTTGATATTGGTTACTGACTAAAAGCTAACGGGAGTCTGGTGAACTTGTTTTCCTTTGCATTTCTGATTTCTCTTGCTCCTCTTTGCTATCTTTGTTCCAGATACTCAATAGGGAAGCTTTGATATGGCAGCAGCTGCAGCTGGTATCAGTTATGCACCTGAGGACCCTGCGCTCCCAAAACCATGGAAGGGTTTGGTTGATGATAAGACTGGATATGTTTACTATTGGAATCCAGAGACCAATATAACCCAATACGAGAAACCTGTTGTCCCCGGTCACACAAGCTATACGCCAGCTCATAAATCTTTGAGCTCATCGGTTCAAAAGTCCCCCCAGGGACGATATACTGCGAATGATAATGATGACAGATACTCCAAAGCTAGCAATGGAACAACAAAGCCTTCTGTACCTGTAGCTTATCAGGTGACCCAAGTGGTGCTTTTATAGAGTATATATTAAGCTTCTTAATTCATATGGATGTATTTACTGCGACCTCAAGTGGTCCTTCTCTGGGTTTATTGGATTTGGCATCTTAGCTATGTCCATGATAAGTAAACCAAGTCACTAGATGTACTCACTTGGTTTTTTTCACTACTTTGTACTAGGATGTCAGAAACAGATCAGATTATTCACAGATTGATGTAGAGGTAAAACCCTCTGTTGGATATGGACCTCTTGCTTCCAATGGTGCAGAAAGCATGGTGTCTGCTGAAGCCTACCGACGTCGCCATGAAATTTCTGTGACCGTGAGTATCTATTTAACTTGTGCAGTCGATTCCTATTTCTTTGTCCGCATCAGTTATTTTGTCCAAATTCTATATAAAAATAGCACCAATATGTAGTTAACTCCTTGTCTGTCTGCTAAAGTTAAACATTCAATTTTGTAGAAAACTAAAGTGGATAGAATATGATGAGTCATGGTAAACTTGTTTTAAACTTTTTTTCAGTGTGCTTAAACTTTTTTTAGTGTGCTCAATGACCATTGTTGTGCTCCATCTTCTTCCAGTCTTCTGTGCTGTTAAAATGAGAATGAGTCATTGAGTTGGGTTCCTTTAACCAATAAAATTACTCTACTCTAGTCTTAATATTTTTAAATATTGTTCAAAATTTGTTGCCTCTGTTGTGGCATGTTTCGATTACTTGTTTTTTTACATATTTGTTTTCCTTTATGTTCTTTTATGTGTATCTGATCTTTTAGTTTCTATATTAATCCATTGTAAATTTTAACTGGATTCTTCTCTAAATTTGGATAGGGTGACAATGTTCCTCCACCATTCACCTCATTTGAAGCCACTGGATTTGCTTCAGAGATTCTTAGGGAGGTATGAGATTAAATTTATATGTTGAATCTGACAGTGTTAAAGATATTTTCTAGTAAAAATTTTGCGTGAATTAACTTTCTGCAACATTGAAGTACTACTGGAGGCTCATTTTGGAGATTAAGAACCTTTCCCGGTTGTACTTTTGTCTCAGGTGCGATATTTGCTCCAGGAGGAGCCAAATGTCGTACGCTGTGCCTCCCTGGGCTTGCATGTATTTGGAGCACCCTTATTGATGGACCAATCTATGTGAGGGGCTTTCCGAATCATCCAAGCTTGGCTGGGACTTCTATGGGCAGCCATTCTGTCTGCCCCTTGGTCCGAATAGAAGAAGAGGTGTCCTCCTAATTGCTTGCTTCTGCAAGCAGTGCCCGACTCTTGGGAGGATGATGCTTCTTATTTTCTTCACCACTTGCTTAGTACAAAAGAAGCCCCGTCTGAAATTTTGAAGCATCACATAAGCTTAAGAGGCTGTGGTTGTTTTCTTTCTATTACAGGTGCAACATGCTGGTTTTTCTGCTCCTACTCCAATTCAGGCACAGTCTTGGCCCATTGCTATAAAAGGTCGTGATATAGTAGCGATTGCCAAGACAGGCTCTGGGAAAACCTTGGGCTATCTGATTCCTGGATTTATTCATCTGAAACAAAGGCGTAATAACCCAAGATTAGGTCCGACGGTTTTGGTGTTGTCTCCAACAAGGGAGTTGGCTACTCAGATACAAGATGAAGCTGTTAAGTTTGGAAGGTCATCCAATATATCGTGCACGGTATAGTTTTAGCAATGCCTTTCTTATAGCAATCTTCATGTTCCATAAGAAGTTTCTTATCACCCTCTTTTCTGGTTAACCTTGAGAGAGATGATTGACTTAAATGGTGTTTGTGAATTGCTTTTCCTTTCCTGAAAGCCAATTTGATTATTCTTTTGATATTTGATGTTGGTTCTAAATTGCTGCCCTTCAACAATCAAAGGTTTTGAGTCTTTTGACTTTATATCTCTTTTAGCTTCTTTCTGAATTCAATTTTGATCTGTCTCTTGAAGTGTTTATATGGAGGTGCACCCAAGGGCCCGCAATTGAGAGACATAGACAGAGGTGTTGATGTGGTCGTGGCAACTCCTGGTCGATTGAATGACATTCTGGAGATGAGGAGGATAAGCCTCCAGCAGGTCTCATATTTGGTGTTGGATGAAGCAGACAGGATGCTGGACATGGGTTTTGAACCTCAGATTAGAAAGATTGTGAAGGAGGTCCCTGTTCGTAGACAAACCCTGATGTACACAGCAACGTGGCCTAAGGAGGTTCGCAGAATTGCTTCTGATTTGCTAGTTAGTCCTGTACAGGTTAACATTGGAAATGTTGATGAGCTCGTTGCTAACAAGGCAATTACTCAGGTACATAAAAGAATCATCACCTGGTTTTCTTCAATACCATTTCATATGAAAACAGGAAATACATACCAATACTTGTTTTGACATCTATCAATTAATGTAGAGTTTCATCCTTTTTCACAGCATGTTGAAGTTCTGTCTCCAATGGACAAACGCAGGCGCCTGGAACAGATATTGAGATCTCAAGAACCTGGTTCAAAGATAATAATTTTCTGCTCTACAAAGAAAATGTGTGACCAGCTAGCAGGTACTCTGACCCGGCAATTCGGAGCCGCTGCTATTCATGGAGATAAATCTCAGGGCGAGAGGGATTATGTGCTGAATCAGTTTCGCACTGGAAGATCCCCTGTGCTTGTGGCCACTGACGTTGCTGCCCGTGGTCTGGACATTAAGGATATAAGGTTGGCATCTGAAATTGATTTTAGATTTTATAAAACAGGCACGATTCTCCTCTGCTTTGGGTTAGGCATACCTTAAGATGCTTACCAAATTCTATTTTTAGGAGTTTCTTTGTGCAGTCCGGACATTATCCTCTTTCTATCACTCTTGTTGATCAATTAATCTTATGATATGATGACTAGAATATGGCCATGTCATCATTAGCTGCAGCAGCTTTGATTTTCTACACTCCACACTCTGTGGTGTATAACCGTTCTAGCATCTATGCTATTGCTCTATATATTATGGGAACAATGCAACGATTTCTTTTGCAATAATTGACAATTTAGTTTTACATTATCTGTTAGCTATTGTGATTTGTCTCATATGTTTGTGTTGTCTCTCTCAGGGTGGTTTTGAACTATGACTTCCCTACAGGAGTTGAGGACTATGTTCACAGAATCGGCAGAACTGGCCGGGCTGGTGCCACTGGTGTGGCATACACTTTCTTCTGTGAGCAGGATGCGAAACATGCTTCAGAGCTTATCAAACTCTTGGAAGGTGCTAGTCAGCGTGTGCCCAGCGAACTCCGTGACATGGCCTCACGTGGTGGTGGAATGGGGAGAACAAGACGTCAGTGGGGCTCAGGCCCTGGTGGGCGTGATGGAGGTCGTGGCGGTGGTCGTTTCGGTTCTTCTCAAAGTGGACGGGATGGGGGAAGAGGTGGTTGGGGAATGCCATCATCCCAGGATAGGGCCGGTGGCCGTGATAGGTGAATGATCTTTCCTTCCCTATTATTATGCAGCGATGCATGGGTCTTTATTTCTCTAGTCTAAGATGGTCCGTTTATACTTGCAGACATGTCAATGGATTCTCTAACGGATACGATACAAATGGCACTGGAAGCTTCCATCAGAGGAGCTTCCATGAGAACACGGTCACTGCTCCAAAGAGTAGAGGCAGAAGTCGTAGCAGAAGCCCCAGAAGGATTTCAGGATGGGGGGAAAAGCCTCGAAGCCGCAGTCGTAGCATGGAGAGATTTCCATCCAAGAGCAGTCGGCCCTCTTCTTATGGTAACAAGGATTACAAGTAATTATAAGAAAACCTTAAAATCTCCAAATTCGAGGATCAGTTTGCTATATAGTGTTTGTAGGTGGTGTGGCGATGGAGAGTGATCTAATCTGATTTATTAGTAATTAATGCAATACACTTTCTCCCTTTGAAATGTCCAGTAAAGAGAACGTTTAGGGTTGGCCAATTTTGCCACAATTTGTGTTGTGTACTGATAATATTAATATTTTTAGACTGCAATTCTATTCCAATATATTCTTATCCGACAGCTCTCGTTTAGTTGTAAAAGTAACATATTTCTTAGAAGTCTTTTGTTATTCTGCTTACAAATTACATTTATCTAAATGAAAATGGCAGCTCTTATTATTAAAGTATAGTAAAAAAATGGTCATTCTTCTTAATAAATTAGATAGGCTTGATGACATTTCGTATCTACAAAAATAATGAGTTGAATCTTAGTTTGGTGTTCGGTTGAATCTGGCCTTGGTCCAACCACGGATCACGGTGAGCTCGTGCTCGTTGGTGTGCGGTTCATATATTAATTGCGGAGAATAAATCATTATAATTACTAATTGGAGGTCTAGGTGGTAATTAATGGCTAACTAATTAATTATTATAAATTAAGATTAAATTTTAACTATTAGATTAAATTTTAGCTATTAAATTTTAGCTAATAATGACAAAGTGGATAACATTTTAAATTAAAAAAATTATTAAATAAAATTCTTATATATGCTAGTTAAAGCTAATCATTTTTTTTCTCCTCAAAAACATAAAATTTTAAATTTACTAAACTCTCTCAATTTTAAATAATTTTTTTTAAAAAAAATATACCAAAAGGTAATTTCATAGGGTATCTAATGAGATCTTATTTGCATACGTTCCAACGATGATCAGATGATGAAATTTAATAAGTTTAACAATGATGAAATTTAATTAGTTTAACAGTGTAATTTTTACTGGAGTTTGTACCGTTGAGAACTTGAGAACTTGTAACTATGTTTATTTATGATACTTTCGATCTATACAAAACACAGTAATTAATTTCACGCGTACCATTTGGTAAAATAGTTTATAGCACAAACGGTATAGGATAGTTAAAACCAAAATAAATGAAATACAATAAATTTCCAATATCTATCAGCAGCAAGATTATATAACTTTATAAATCAGAACACAGCGCCCAAAATTTAACATAACCCTAACATAAGCATTATTCAGCACTGAGCAGAGAACCTCATCCTGATCAAAAACTGCAAAATGTCTACTAAAAGAAGTAGCAAAGAAGAGTACATAATCTGATAAAAATGATCACAGACAAATCTAAGAGACGACGTGCTCAGCAGATCAAATTTCCTCACATAAACTTCAATTTGTGCAGCAGATCAAGAACACAAAAGGCAGTTCTAATCGTTGTTTTCTTCAGGATTTGGCTTGATCCCGCTGCAGCAGAAGAAGTGCGGTAGCTTGACACGGCCGCACACCCTGCAAAGATTTTAACATTCAATCACTACGAAGAAGCAATACAGAGGATAATCGAATCTCCAGATAAATGTTATTGGTCTGACAATTTAGTCATTCTCTAAAAAACAATGGGAAACCCATTGCCACTATTCTTAATTGAGCTTAGCGGAAGTTCAGTTCCACAAGAAGAAACTTGTACAAAAGTAGAGAGAGACACACTGATGGAAAGAACCAACTTACTTGCACTTGATTATTACTGGGACAGGTTTCAAAGCCTTTGGTCCATTTCTAATACCTCTCCTGTGTGGAGAAACCTGGAGGAAGAATTTCATGTTCGATTACTTAGCATGCAAAGCAAATCATTGTTGAGGGTTGTAAATGACATAATATGCAATCATAGAGGCCAAAGGGGAAAAAGACTTTAAATTTACAATCTATGCTTTGAGGCACAAAGGTACCAAAGATGAAGCCGTGGGTTTGCATTCAGCCGGGAGGGCTAGCAAAAGAAAATGAGAGGAAACGGACCAAGAGATACGTATATAAATTAAGTACTCAATTCCCCACTACAAGACCAGAACCAGGGCATAAGAATGTGAACTGTAAACGGCTGCAACGATAGCCCCAAGACTCACGACATAAGGAGAGATTTAGGGAAAATACATAGTAGTACTAGTTTTTAATGTCACTCCCAATACAAACTTCCAATCAAATGCTTAACAACTCATTCTTCAAAAGTTCCATCAAACTTTTAGTACAATAGTTAAAGCCTGAAATTGATGAACATATAGAGAGTGTTTCAGGTTCACATTAGAGACATGTACAGCCAGAAATGAAATTTTTACATTGATGCTACAGCTGATGCCCAACAATCAGGATAAAATCACAACTCAATTGATAATGCACCTAAGAAAACTTTGCATTTTGCTGATCCAAATCCGACCATAAACAAGATTAGGAATGAAAACAAATGAAAGCTAGCAAAACTTAACACATTCATAACATTTTTCACCAAACAAGAACTGTCTTCACTCAAGCATATCACGAACAGATTGTAACATTGATTATGCAAATTTCAATAAATTCATTTCTCCGTAAGCAAGCATGTATCCTCTAAAGTAAAACTTTGTAGCTAATTTGAAATATAAAAAATTGAGCAATAAAAAGTAAAATTGACCTTCCTCTTTGGGACCGCCATCAGCTCCATAGCTCCGCCGGAAAAGGGCGAATCGATAAAATTATTTTCGCCATGATTTTCCGGTAAAACAAGCGGCGGCAATGTGATAGTGAAATGGTGGTTGATGGCAGTGGCCAACGGCGCAGGTTGAGCCAATGAGTGGGCCAGACGCCGGAAGCCGTATCTTAGCATCGAAATGGACGTATCAGCGTCTAGAAACTCACTCGGATCATCAGGGAGAAGTAGGTTTCAATCGAATTTTGTTGAACAAGTGGTGATTTTGTGAATGGAGAGGAGCCTGTCTAACCCTACAAACAAATATAGTATTGGGCCATATTTTAATTGGCTGATTGGGTTTAGTTATAAATGGGCCCAGATGTTTTTGGGATTTTTTATTTTGTATCAACTACTACTCCTCCGTTTCCCGTTCCATAGCTGGAAGCATTTTTTTTTTTTTGTTAGAGATTAAAAAAAAATTATGATAAATGAGTTAAGTAAATGAAGAATAAAGTATAAAATGAAAAAAGTAAAAGAGATGAAGAGAGAATAAAGAGAGAGTAAAGTACTCCCTCGGTTCCATTGAAGATGACCCACTTTCCTTTTTAGTTTGTCCCAATTAAGATGACTCGTTACTTAAAATGGAAACACATTTATCTCTATTTTATTCTTGAGTAACGGTCAAAATTGGTCCTGAACATATTGTCATTTTACCTTTTTGGTCCTAAACATTATCTTTTGGATTTTTTGGTCCTAAACTTATGAGAATTTGATCATTTTGGTCCTCTGTTATCTTTTCCGTTAAAAACTAACGGTCAACGGTTTTAAATCCGATTTTGACCAAATTTAAGTTTTAATTCTGTTTTTTAAATTTTTAATTAAAAACCCTAACTATTATTAAAAATACTCTTTTAAAAAGATTTATAATTAAGGATTTAAAAAGATTTAAAAGAATATTTTTAATAATAGTTAGGGTTTTTAATTAAGGATTTAAAAAACATAATTAAAACTTAAATTTGGTCAAAATTGGATTTAAATCCGTTGACCGTTAGTTTTTAACGGAAAAGTTAACAGAGGACCAAAATGATCAAATTCTCATATGTTCAGGACCAAAAAATCCAAAAGATAATGTTTAGGACCGAAAAGATAAAATGACCATATGTTCAGGACCAATTTTAACCTTTACTCTTTATTTTTGCTCTCTTACTTTACTCTCTTCTCTCAACACATAAAATAAATTTGCATAAAATCCCGGCCGCCCAAGAAAGGGGTCATCTTCTTTGGGACGGAGGGAGTAAGTGAGAATAAATGTGTTTGACTTTTACTAAAAATAAAAATGACTCCACTACTATGTAACGTACCAAAATGGCAAAATGATTTCACTACTATGGAACGGAAGGAGTATAATGTAAGACTTCCTAGTACAAATGTACAATCTTATACGGAGTACATATCTTTTATGAAACATAAAAATTACGGTTATCCAAATGAAAATGGCAGCTCTTATTATTAAAGTATGGTAAAAATTGGTAATTGTTCTTAATAATAGTAGATAGTCTTGATGACATTTCGTACCTACAAAAATAATGAGTTGAATCTGAGTTGGGTGTTCGTCGAGTCTGGCTGGGTACATTCTTTACGGAGTATTAATCATCATAATTACTAATTAGAGGTCTTTTCTTATCTTTACCTTCTGGGATGCCTACACACTTAATTTCTTTTTTGTTTAAGAAAATTCATTCAGTTTTTTCCCTTGTAATATATGGACTTAATCATAAAAGTGAAGACATATAGTATTAATTTGTGATATTAACCTATAACTCTTCTATTTGGACATAGTTTTTTTTATTGAATTAACCAAAAATATTAACCTACAAATCTTGAGAAATGTTTTAGTGGTTGCTAGACGGAAATTTGAAAGACGTGTTGCTACATACGAAGATCGCTTCATTCGTCAAGTTATCATGAATCACTGTAGAGTTGTAGCTGTTAACATAGTCTGACTTGAGAATATATAGGTAATATGCTAGAGTAATTCATTAGAGATGAGTGTAGATAAGACCGAATATTTGTAACTATTCGACAAATATTGACTTATTAGATGTTGAGATATTATTGTAATTATTGCCCGTACAAATGAAAGATAGAAAAATTATGACTCTTTTTAATCTTTCAATATAATTAACAATTTAGGGAATCATAAATCTCAGCACTAATGAGGCACGAAACAAATTGTAATTAGTCCACTTCCATCACAAAATTATATGGCGTTTTTTAACATGCAATTTTCAGCAATTTTATGTTATACTGTTAATGATGTTATTAAAACACACTTGAAACCACCATTGTCTACTAAAAATAGCCAAAAGCAAGAACAATTTCAACAGTTTTCCAATTAAAGAAAGATATATAATGTGATTAGATCAATACTAGGACAAAATTCCTAGGAGAAAAGGGTCAAAGAAGAAAGTTCAGATTTTAATTAGTGCCCATAGGTCAATTATTGCTATTATTAATGCCATCATTTGAAGAGTCAATAGCTCAATTTAAGAATTATTACTATTGTTAATGCTCATTTGAAGAGTCAGCTCAATTTAAGTTTTCCCAACTTAAATGGCGATTAATTATGTTAATTAGACATAAACATAATTTAACAACCCATCAATTACAAATTAGAGCTCAAAAAAATCACTCGCACACTAACAGACTCAAACTTCCAATCTATGGAAGAAAAAGCAAAATTAAAAAGTAAATACATATAATTCAATGAAATGTAATGCATTATTGTTTTTTTTATTTAAATTTATGAAATAGTCATAGAAAAATCATTCCATCCATCACATTAAAAATTTATACAATAACTTATGAAAGAAAGAAGCCTTTAATACCAGTCTCACAATTACTATCTCATTAGTATATCTATAGGGACAAAAGATATCATATATACATTAGTTAAATCATTTTGAAAAAACATGTAATGTATATAAAAAATATCAATATTCATCACATCTCACTATTATACAGTATCATATATAGAGTATTTAAATTTATATTCCTTTAGTAATATAATCGCCATTCCATCCACCATACTTGAACATATACAAAGAAAATATCTTTAATTACGATTTTTACTATTATCTCTACATTACTCATAAAATAACAGAATATAATATTGCCCGGTCACAGTCAAATCACTCCGAGCAAAATCCATAAAAAGACACCAAATATTATAGGAGTATTAATTATGCCATCTCCGATCCTTGAAAAATATTCAATTTTGCCATTTTTTTTAATTTTCACTTTTTATATAATCATTTTAATGCGTATTTTTTTTCACATATTCCATATTTTCAAATTTTCTCAATAGCTTGAATTTGTAAATATTTTAAGTGTAACAAAAAGTGTATACATTAAAATAAAGAAAAAAATTGCTCCAATAAATTTAATGGCATATCTAAATCGCATTTGAAAAAAAAAATCATTCGTGTATCAGATTTTTTAGGTGTAGGATTTTTTTAATTAAAGTTAAAGTACTAATTAACTATACAAAAATTAAAAAATGAAAATTTTGAGAAATAAAATGATTAACTTAAAAGTAGTAATATTGATAAATTTTTGTTTTGTATAAATTAATACTAATGTATATAGTTAGAAGGAATACATATTGAAGGAAAAAAAAATTTATTGTGTCCCTACTCCCTAACCATAAAAAATTGCAAGCTGAAAGGGCTATAAAAATAGCACAATTTTCATCTCTTAGAAATAGAAACTCATCGTTAATACCCTAATAAAGCCTCATCACACTCCACATTTCTCTCCAACCCTATTCTCACCTCTCTCTCTCTCTCTCTCTCACTCTCTTCATTTCTAATGGATTTCGACACCATTAATCGACAGAATTTTTCAATGTACTCAAAAACCTTCGAAGCCAATCCCTGCATTCCAAAAATGGAAGAGGGTTTCGCCGCTGCTGCTGCTGCTTCCTCCTCTTCGTCCTCGTCTTCCTCTAACAGATTCTTCACTAACAACACTCTCGATTACTTCCCATTCGAGGGATCTTTGAACTCGATTTGTTTCCCGTCTTTTCAAGATCCCTTCGATCCGTTTCAAGCTCATTCCTTCCTCAGATTCAACCAAGAATTCCCCACTCAGAATTCTTACATGCATAGCTGTCATTCTCTCCGATCTCTCGAGCCTTCCGAATCGATTCAGACAGCAGTAGATCCTCATCATCAGTTTCAGACAAGCCAGCATTTTAATGAATATAATTTGCAGGGAAGGAGTTTTGCAGAAGGAGAAGATGATGAAGGAGTTCATCTCAAAGGAGGTGTTAATGGTGGGAAAAATCAAAACAAAAGGAAAAGAGTTGTTGATAAAAAATCTGATATCATCAAAGGCCAATGGAATCCAGAAGAAGATGGGTAAATTATTTTTTTATTTTTTATTTTTTGGTATATTCTTGATTTTTCACTTGTGTGCTTATTTCATAAAATTATTATTTTTATAAATTTTTATGTTTATTTTTTGTAGGCTGCTGGTGGAATTAGTAGAGAAGTTTGGTGAGAGAAAATGGTCTTCAATTGCTCAATTGCTTCCGGGAAGAATTGGGAAGCAATGTAGGGAGAGATGGCTCAACCATTTGAAACCAAATATTAAGGTTTTTTTTCTTTGCTTCTATATTTGCATTATTTTCTTCCTTTTATGCTTTTTTATTCCTTTTTGTTTAGTATTTTGTTTTTATTATTTATTACATACAAGGATACTTAGGGATGAGGAGAGATAGAATTGCTTTACAAAATCTGTTCCCGAGGCATGCTTTAAAAAAATATTAAAATCGGAGTTGAAACTGACGTTTAAGGATATTTCAACGATTTCAAAAGCACATTTTTGCGGCTTACCATTTTACTTTTTATACACATATGACATATATATTTAATAAAATTTGCTATATATTATTAATAATAAATTATATTTATAGATTATTATTATTATTATTAATTTAATTAAAATTTTATATTTATAATGTATATAAAAATAAATTTATATTTTGATAGTTTAATATATTATATAGTATAAGTAAATGTGTGAAATATGCCAAACAAATTAATTAGTATTTTTATTTTAGATATTTACTAGAAGAGTTATAATTTGTCTATATGATAATTTTTGCATTTCAATTTCAAGATATCTCTTAACGCGTAATAACTATTAGGAAACACATGCATTGCATGTATACCGTGCATAAAAAAATCATACCATATATACTTCTATACTTGCCAACATTTTAAGCTTAAAAATCTCATAATTTAAGAATTTTCTTCTTTGGTAACATAGTATAAAATGGCAATATAGTAACTAAGTCCCTGATTTCATTTTTGCCAACTTTGCATGGATGTCTCGATTCATCTCTTTTTTTTCTAAAACCTTTTTCCTATTTCTCCATTTCAATTTCAAATTTTATTTCTCAACCGCACGATACACGCACATAACAACACACAAAAATGCACAATATTTGCACACTTAAATAATTCACTATATGCATATATAATTAAATCATAAACCACAACTTATATCAAATATTAAAGCTATAGGAAGACATAAAACACCCTTCTCTCTCTTTCAAATGTTTGACAAGATACGTATATGTTGCAGAAAGACCGGTGGTCAGAGGAAGAAGACCAGATTCTGATCTCTGCCCATCGGAAGCTAGGCAATCGATGGGCAGAGATTGCACGGAGCTTGCCCGGGAGGAGTGAGAATACGATAAAGAATCATTGGAATGCAACGAAGAGGAGGCAGCTTTCCTCAACAGCCAATTCCAAGAATGCCTCCACTCCTCTCCAAAACTACATAAGGAGCCTCATCAACGAGGCCAAGGCACCCTCTCCGGCTCCCTCCTCGGCCCCCACAGTCGATGAAGAGACCTTCTCTTTGCACACGCAGTTTGATATCCAGAAGGAGATGGACTTCATGGAGATGCTCTCTTGTGGCTATATTTGAGGCTTTCATTTTCCTTTTTTTTAATTTGGTTTCTTCAATGAAGAAGTTGTGACTTATGGATTGATTGGTTTAGAGTCTGTCTATATTTTGCTCGAATGGTATAGTGTGGCTTCATTCATCATTTTACCGTATGATAAATTGTTGGACACTATTTGTATTTTATATACATATTGTGATTGTAAACACTAATGCTTTTGAGCTCATGGTTTGAATCCATACAATATAATTTGTGTGGGATTGCTTGTGTGCGTATATATGTGTAATAACTAGTAGTACTACTTATTACGCACGAATGCGCACGCAAATGTACTATACTATTATGCTGATCATGAACGACAAGAAGAAGAAGACGAATAAGAAATAAATAGAAATTGGCCTCGAAAGAAAAATAAATTAGCAGATTGAACTTTGATTTATGGGCATAATTAATTAATGTATATTGGCTATAATTTTAATATATTTGTAAGGGGCACAATAAAAAAGGCGAAACCACTTGAAACAAACATAGCTAATTTTTATTTTTCATTCAATTTAATATATTTAAAAAAAATTAACCATGAAAAGGAAAATTATTATAAAGGAAAATTTTTATGTTAATGCCACGTTAATTTAAACTTTTATGTTCAAGTAAATTTTTTTTTTTTGGTAATGGTTGGGGAGTGATCAATTGCTAACTCGTCTTTTAATTGCTAACTACAACTAATTCAAGGCCACATGATTTTAAAAAACGTGTGGTCTACAATTTGCCACGTGTAATTTGCGTTTTTATTAATTAAATCGAAAAAAATTAAAAAAAAACCGTCAAATTAGGGTTTTGGATGAAAATGTCAATATAGTGTTTCGAAAATATCAACACAATGCTTTGAAAATGTCAATATAGTGTTTAGAAAATATCAACACAATGCTTTCGAAAAATACGAAAATTCTAAAAAAAATTTTTCAAATTTTGACGTCGGAACATATGCATGTAGTATATCGTTGGAATCATTATAAAATTATCTTTAATTTGATATATGTTATATGAATTTAAAGTTTTGAAATTTCTTTTAAAAGTTAATTATAACTAACTTGACATTAATACCCCTATTGATTTTTATTGGAATTAATTCTATAGCCTTATTGACATTTTTTGTTGATCGTATTGACATTTTATGGTTAATGATCTAGGCCTTTAATTTGAATATCTAATGGCTATTATTGAATTGTAGTTAGCAATTAAGCATTGAGTTAGCAATATAACACTCTCCGGTAATGATTAAAGTAATTTTTTAAGAATGCCTCCGACAGATATTTGAAAGCAAATCTAGGTCACACACATTCCAAATCAGCCTAGCTTTGGGCTTTCATCTATTATCCATTCTTCTTTGGGCTTTCATTAATTAGCAATGATTTAGGCCTTCTTTTATTAGATATGTGAGGGATTTGATTTACTAGTTATCAGGCTTTCTTTTATTAAACATTTGAGCCCACTACTATTCATATGTTCGTCCACCGCTACAGTTCTCTCATAAGTATATACTAAGACATCACAAAATATAGTAAGCAATTTCATTTTAAATATTTAAATTTTAATCATATAATAAAACATGCCCCAAGAGGAGCATGTTAGGGTGCCACCACCCCTTACAATAACACCATACCACCATTCCTAGCCAATCATTTGTACACGTGGACGAATAATAAGCTGCCACGTGGCAAAAAAAAAAAAAAAAAAAACCCCAAAAAAGACGGGCAGCAATGTGCTGGTCTTTAAACAGCATTTTTCTGAACAGCAATATCCAACACGTTAGATAGCAATTTAAATTGTTATCTAACATGTTGGATATTGCTGTGTAGCGTTTATAATATTGTTATATAAGTGGTGTTACAGTGTCATTTTAAAAGGAGTTGTCATTTTAACACAAACCTTCCCCAAGATATGGAATAGATTGTCCCTCTACAATAAAAACAACTCAAATATAGGAGTAGTATTATATATTGAACCTATAGATTTATACAACTAACATCTTTACACAGTATAAATCTTGTACAAAATTAAAGTACAACATCATTATTATTTGTATAACCTTGAAAATTATAGTTTTGATTTTGACGATTAGGTATAATAGGTTGAGGCTTCAAAAGAAAAATCCAAGTCTAACTAGTAGATTGAGGCTTCAAAAAATTTGAGGAATCTCTTTTTAAGGAAAGAAAATATTATTTTAATTTAATATACATATAATGTTTTTCGTGCATCATGAATGTCATGGAATCAATAATTGTATTAAAGCTCGAATTCAAGATGAAAACAGGAAATACATACCAATACTTGTTTTGACATCTATCAATTAATGTAGAGTTTCATCCTTTTTCACAGCATGTTGAAGTTCTGTCTCCAATGGACAAACGCAGGCGCCTGGAACAGATATTGAGATCTCAAGAACCTGGTTCAAAGATAATAATTTTCTGCTCTACAAAGAAAATGTGTGACCAGCTAGCAGGTACTCTGACCCGGCAATTCGGAGCCGCTGCTATTCATGGAGATAAATCTCAGGGCGAGAGGGATTATGTGCTGAATCAGTTTCGCACTGGAAGATCCCCTGTGCTTGTGGCCACTGACGTTGCTGCCCGTGGTCTGGACATTAAGGATATAAGGTTGGCATCTGAAATTGATTTTAGATTTTATAAAACAGGCACGATTCTCCTCTGCTTTGGGTTAGGCATACCTTAAGATGCTTACCAAATTCTATTTTTAGGAGTTTCTTTGTGCAGTCCGGACATTATCCTCTTTCTATCACTCTTGTTGATCAATTAATCTTATGATATGATGACTAGAATATGGCCATGTCATCATTAGCTGCAGCAGCTTTGATTTTCTACACTCCACACTCTGTGGTGTATAACCGTTCTAGCATCTATGCTATTGCTCTATATATTATGGGAACAATGCAACGATTTCTTTTGCAATAATTGACAATTTAGTTTTACATTATCTGTTAGCTATTGTGATTTGTCTCATATGTTTGTGTTGTCTCTCTCAGGGTGGTTTTGAACTATGACTTCCCTACAGGAGTTGAGGACTATGTTCACAGAATCGGCAGAACTGGCCGGGCTGGTGCCACTGGTGTGGCATACACTTTCTTCTGTGAGCAGGATGCGAAACATGCTTCAGAGCTTATCAAACTCTTGGAAGGTGCTAGTCAGCGTGTGCCCAGCGAACTCCGTGACATGGCCTCACGTGGTGGTGGAATGGGGAGAACAAGACGTCAGTGGGGCTCAGGCCCTGGTGGGCGTGATGGAGGTCGTGGCGGTGGTCGTTTCGGTTCTTCTCAAAGTGGACGGGATGGGGGAAGAGGTGGTTGGGGAATGCCATCATCCCAGGATAGGGCCGGTGGCCGTGATAGGTGAATGATCTTTCCTTCCCTATTATTATGCAGCGATGCATGGGTCTTTATTTCTCTAGTCTAAGATGGTCCGTTTATACTTGCAGACATGTCAATGGATTCTCTAACGGATACGATACAAATGGCACTGGAAGCTTCCATCAGAGGAGCTTCCATGAGAACACGGTCACTGCTCCAAAGAGTAGAGGCAGAAGTCGTAGCAGAAGCCCCAGAAGGATTTCAGGATGGGGGGAAAAGCCTCGAAGCCGCAGTCGTAGCATGGAGAGATTTCCATCCAAGAGCAGTCGGCCCTCTTCTTATGGTAACAAGGATTACAAGTAATTATAAGAAAACCTTAAAATCTCCAAATTCGAGGATCAGTTTGCTATATAGTGTTTGTAGGTGGTGTGGCGATGGAGAGTGATCTAATCTGATTTATTAGTAATTAATGCAATACACTTTCTCCCTTTGAAATGTCCAGTAAAGAGAACGTTTAGGGTTGGCCAATTTTGCCACAATTTGTGTTGTGTACTGATAATATTAATATTTTTAGACTGCAATTCTATTCCAATATATTCTTATCCGACAGCTCTCGTTTAGTTGTAAAAGTAACATATTTCTTAGAAGTCTTTTGTTATTCTGCTTACAAATTACATTTATCTAAATGAAAATGGCAGCTCTTATTATTAAAGTATAGTAAAAAAATGGTCATTCTTCTTAATAAATTAGATAGGCTTGATGACATTTCGTATCTACAAAAATAATGAGTTGAATCTTAGTTTGGTGTTCGGTTGAATCTGGCCTTGGTCCAACCACGGATCACGGTGAGCTCGTGCTCGTTGGTGTGCGGTTCATATATTAATTGCGGAGAATAAATCATTATAATTACTAATTGGAGGTCTAGGTGGTAATTAATGGCTAACTAATTAATTATTATAAATTAAGATTAAATTTTAACTATTAGATTAAATTTTAGCTATTAAATTTTAGCTAATAATGACAAAGTGGATAACATTTTAAATTAAAAAAATTATTAAATAAAATTCTTATATATGCTAGTTAAAGCTAATCATTTTTTTTCTCCTCAAAAACATAAAATTTTAAATTTACTAAACTCTCTCAATTTTAAATAATTTTTTTTAAAAAAAATATACCAAAAGGTAATTTCATAGGGTATCTAATGAGATCTTATTTGCATACGTTCCAACGATGATCAGATGATGAAATTTAATAAGTTTAACAATGATGAAATTTAATTAGTTTAACAGTGTAATTTTTACTGGAGTTTGTACCGTTGAGAACTTGAGAACTTGTAACTATGTTTATTTATGATACTTTCGATCTATACAAAACACAGTAATTAATTTCACGCGTACCATTTGGTAAAATAGTTTATAGCACAAACGGTATAGGATAGTTAAAACCAAAATAAATGAAATACAATAAATTTCCAATATCTATCAGCAGCAAGATTATATAACTTTATAAATCAGAACACAGCGCCCAAAATTTAACATAACCCTAACATAAGCATTATTCAGCACTGAGCAGAGAACCTCATCCTGATCAAAAACTGCAAAATGTCTACTAAAAGAAGTAGCAAAGAAGAGTACATAATCTGATAAAAATGATCACAGACAAATCTAAGAGACGACGTGCTCAGCAGATCAAATTTCCTCACATAAACTTCAATTTGTGCAGCAGATCAAGAACACAAAAGGCAGTTCTAATCGTTGTTTTCTTCAGGATTTGGCTTGATCCCGCTGCAGCAGAAGAAGTGCGGTAGCTTGACACGGCCGCACACCCTGCAAAGATTTTAACATTCAATCACTACGAAGAAGCAATACAGAGGATAATCGAATCTCCAGATAAATGTTATTGGTCTGACAATTTAGTCATTCTCTAAAAAACAATGGGAAACCCATTGCCACTATTCTTAATTGAGCTTAGCGGAAGTTCAGTTCCACAAGAAGAAACTTGTACAAAAGTAGAGAGAGACACACTGATGGAAAGAACCAACTTACTTGCACTTGATTATTACTGGGACAGGTTTCAAAGCCTTTGGTCCATTTCTAATACCTCTCCTGTGTGGAGAAACCTGGATAAAGAATTTCATGTTCGATTACTTATCATGCAAAGCGAGTCATTGTTGAGGGTTGTAAATGACATAATATGCAATCATAGAGGCCAAAGGGGAAAAAGACTAGAAATTTACAATCTCTGCTTTGAGGCACAAAGGTACCAAAGATGAAGCCGTGGGTTTGCATTCAGCAAAAGAAAATGAGAGGAAATGGATAAAGAGTTAAGTATTTAATTTAAGTACTCAGTTCCCCACTACAGGACCAGAACCAGGGCAAAAGAATGTGAACAGTAAATGGCTGCAACGATAGCCCCAAGACTCACGACATAAGGAGAGATTTAGGAAAAATACATAGCACCAGTTTTTAATGCCACTACCAATACAAACTACCTATCAAATGCTTAACAACTCATTCTTCAAAAGTTCCATCAAACTTTTAGTACAATAGTTAAAGCCTGAAATTGATGAACATATAGAGAGTGTTTCAGGTTCACATTAGAGACATGTACAGCCAGATATGAAATTTTTACATTGATGCTACAGCTGATGCCCCACAATCAGGATAAAATCACAACAACTCAATTGATAATGCACCTAAGAAAACTTTGCATTTTGCTGATCCAAATCCGACCATAAACAAGATTAGGAATGAAAACAAATGAAAGCTAGCATAACTTAACACATTCATAACATTTTTCACCAAACAAGAACTGTTTTCACTCAAGCATATCACGAACTGACAGTAACATTAATTATCCAAATTTCAATAAATTCATTTCTTCGTAAGCAAGAGCCAAAAATATCAAGACACACTAAAAAGAAAAAAAACTACTAAAACTTTGTAGCTTATTTGAAATATAAAAAATTGAGCAACAAAAAGTAAAATTGACCTTCCTCTTGGGGACCGCCATGAGCTCCATAGCTCCGCCGGAAAAGGGCGAATCGATACAATTATTTTCGTCATGATTCTCCGGTAAAACAAGCGGCGGCAATGTGATAGTGAAATGGTGGTTGATGGCAGTGGCCAACGGTGCAGGTTGAGCCAACGAGTGGGCCAGACGCCGGAAACCGTATCTTAGCATCGAAATTGACGTATTAGCGTCTAGAAACTCACCCGAATCATAAGCACCAACGCCAGATGCGCTTCTTTGGAGATGAGGGATGTAGGAGAACTAGGTTTTTTCAATTTCTTTTTGTTGATTTTGTTGAAGAAATGGTGATTTTGTGGCGAAGCCAGAAGAGAATGGAGAGGAGACTGCTTAACCCTACAATGAAAAATAGAATTGGGCCATATTGAATTGGCAGATTGGGTTTAGTTATAAATGGGCCCAGATGTTTTTGGGATTTTTAACCACCCTGTGCTGAACCCACTCTTGTCAGAATCCGACTAATCTTGCTCGACCAGACTTGCAAATTAAGGCCGAAAGTCTCTCAGCGAGTGACAGAGTTTGACCCGTGACCTCAAGGTCATCACAGCCCGCGCTGCCAGCATAAAAATTACAGTTATCCAAATGAAAATGGCAGCTCTTATTATTAAAGTATGGTAAAAATTGGTAATTGTTCTTAATAATAGTAGATAGTCTTGATGACATTTCGTACCTACAAAAATAATGAGTTGAATCTGAGTTGGGTACATTCTTTACGGAGTATTAATCATCATAATTACTAATTAGAGGTCTTTTCTCATCTTTACCTTCTGCGAGGCCTACACACTTAATTTCTTTTTTGTTTAAGAAAATTCATTCAGTTTTATCCCTTGTAATATATGGACTTTTAGATCATAAAAGTGAAAGACATATAGTATTAATTTGTGATATTAACCTATAACTCGTCTATTTGGACATACAGTTTTTTTTATTGAATTAACCAAAAAATATTAACCTACAAATCTTGAGAAATGTTTTAGTGGTTGCTAGACGGAAATTTGAAAGACGTGTTGCTACATACGAAGATCGCTTCATTCGTCAAGTTATCATGAATCACTGTAGAGTTGTAGTTGTTAACATAGTCTCACTTGAGAATATATAGGTAATATGCTAGAGTAATTCATTAGAGATGAGTGTAGATAAGACCGAATATTTGTAACTATTTGACGAATATTGACTTATTAGATGTTGAGATATTATCGTAATTATTGCCCGTACAAATGAAAGATAGAAAAATTATGACTCTTTTTAATCTTTCAATATAATTAACAATTTAGGGAATCATAAATCTCATACAAATTGTAATTAGTCCACTTCCATCACAAAATTATGTATGTATATATATGGCGTTTTTTAACATGCAATTTTCAGCAATTTTATGTTATACTGTTGATGATGTTATTAAAACACACTTGAAACCACCATTGTCTACTAAAAATAGCCAAAAGCAAGAACAATTTCAACAGTTTTCCAATTAAAGAAAGATATATAATGTGATTAGATCAATACTAGGACAAAATTCCTAGGAGAAAAGGGTCAAAGAAGAAAGTTCAGATTTTAATTAGTGCCCATAGGTCAATTATTGCTATTATTAATGCCATCATTTGAAGAGTCAATAGCTCAATTTAAGAATTATTACTATTGTTAATGCTCATTTGAAGAGTCAGCTCAATTTAAGTTTTCCCAACTTAAATGGCGATTAATTATGTTAATTAGACATAAACATAATTTAACAACCCATCAATTACAAATTAGAGCTCAAAAAAATCACTCGCACACTAACAGACTCAAACTTCCAATCTAATGGATGGAAGAAAAAGCAAAATTAAAAAGTAAATACTAATAGCATAATATAATTCAATGAAATGTAAGGCATTACACTTTGCTTTATTTTTTAATATTTGTCTATGCACACTGCATTAATGTTTTTTTGTGATTTAAATTTATGAAATGGTCATAGAATAATCATTCCATTCATCACATTAAAAATTTATACTATTAACTTATGAAAGAAAGAAACCTTTAATATCAGTCTCACAATTATCTCATTATTATATCTATAGGGACAAAAGATAGTACTAGTAATATTTACATTAGTTAAATCATTTTGAAAAAATGTAATGTAGTACTATATAAAAAAATATCAATATTCATCACATCTCACTATTATACAGTATCATAGAGTATTTAAATTTATATTCCTTTAGTAATAGAATCGCCATTCCATCCACCATACTTGAACATATACAAAGAAAAAATCTTTAATTACGATTTTTACTATTATCTCTACATTACTCATAAAATAACAGAATATAATATTGCCCGGTCACAGTCAAATCACTCCGAGCAAAATCCATAAAAAGACACCAAATATTATAGGAGTATTAATTATGCCATCTCCGATCCTTGAAAAATATTCACTTTTGCCATTTTTTTTAATTTTCACTTTTTATATAATCATTTTAATACGTATTTTTTTTCACATATTCCATATTTTCAAATTTTCTCAATAGCTTGAATTTGTAAATATTTTAAGTGTAACAAAAAGTGTATACATTAAAATAAAGAAAAAAATTGCTCCAATAAATTTAATAGCATGTCTAAATCGCATTTGAAAAAAAAAAATCATTTGTGTATCAGATTTTTTAGGTGCATGATTTTTTTTAATTAAAATTAAAGTACTAATTAACTATACAAAAATTAAAAAATTAAATTTTGAGAAAAAAATGATTAACTTAAAAGTAGAAATAAAAATTAATATTGATAAATTTTTGTTTTGTATAAATCAATACTAATGTATATAGTTAGAAGGAATACATATTGAAGGGAAAAAAAATTTATTGTGTCCCTACTCCCTAACCATAAAAAATTTCAAGCTGAAAGGGCTATAAAAATAGCACAATTTTCATCTCTTAGAAATAGAAACTCATCGTTAATACCCTAATAAAGCCTCATCACACTCCACATTTCTCTCCAACCCTATTCTCACCTCTCTCTCTCTTTCACTCTCTTCATTTCTAATGGATTTCGACACCATTAATCGACAGAATTTTTCAATGTACTCAAAAACCTTCGAAGCCAATCCCTGCATTCCAAAAATGGAAGAGGGTTTCGCCGCCGCTGCTGCTGCTGCTTCCTCCTCTTCATCCTCGTCTTCCTCTAACAGATTCTTCACTAACAACACTCTCGATTACTTCCCATTCGAGGGATCTTTGAACTCGATTTGTTTCCCGTCTTTTCAAGATCCCTTCGATCCGTTTCAAGCTCATTCCTTCCTCAGATTCAACCAAGAATTCCCTACTCAGAATTCTTACATGCATAGCTGTCATTCTCTTCGACCTCTCGAGGCTTCCGAATCGATTCAGACAGCAGTAGATCCTCATCATCAGTTTCAGACAAGCCAGCATTTTAATGAGTATAATTTGCAGGGAAGGAGTTTTGTTGAAGGAGAAGATGATGATGGAGTTCATCTCAAAGGAGGTGTTAGTGGTGGGAAAAATCAGAACAAAAGGAAAAGAGTTGTTGATAAAAAATCTGATATCATCAAAGGCCAATGGAATCCAGAAGAAGATGGGTAAATTATTTTTTTATTTTTTATTTTTTGGTATATTCTTGATTTTTCACTTGTGTGCTTATTTCATAAAATTATTATTTTTATAAATTTTTATGTTTATTTTTTGTAGGCTGCTGGTGGAATTAGTAGAGAAGTTTGGTGAGAGAAAATGGTCTTCAATTGCTCAATTGCTTCCGGGAAGAATTGGGAAGCAATGTAGGGAGAGATGGCTCAACCATTTGAAACCAAATATTAAGGTTTTTTTTGCTTTGCTTCTATATTTGCATTATTTTGTTCCTTTTATGCTTTTTTATTCCTTTTTGTTTAGTATTTTATTTTTATTATTTATTACATACAAGGATACTTAGGGATGAGGAGAGATAGAATTGCTTTACAAAATCTGTTCCCGAGGCGTGCTTTAAAAAATATTAAAATCGGAGTTGAAACTGACGTTTAAGGATATTTCAACGATTTCAAAAGCGCATCTTTGCGGCTTACCATTGTACTTATTATACACATATGACATATATATTTAATAAAATTTGCTATATATTATTAATAATAAATTATATTTATAGATTATTATTATTAATTTAATTAAAATTTTATATTTATAATGTATATAAAAATAAATTTATATTTTGATAGTTTAATATATTATATAGTATAAGTAAATGTGTGAAATATGCCAAACAAATTAATTAGTATTTTTATTTTAGATATTTACTAGAAGAGTTATAATTTGTCTATATGATAATTTTTGCATTTCAATTTCAAGATATCTCTTAACGCGTAATAACTATTAGGAAACACATGCATTGCATGTATACCGTGCATAAAAAAATCATACCATATATACTTCTATACTTACCAACATTTTAAGCTTAAAAATCTCATAATTTATGAATTTTCTTCTTTGGTAACATAGTATAAAATGGCAATATAGTAACTAAGTCCCTGATTTCATTTTTGCCAACTTTGCATGGATGTCTAGATTCATCTTTATTTTCTAAAACCTTTTTCCTATTTCTCCATTTCAATTTTATATTTTATTCCTCAACCGCACAATACACGCACATAACAACACAAAAATGCACAATATTTGCACACTCAATAATAGTTCACTATATGCATATATAATTAAATCATAAACCACAACTTATATCAAATATTAAAGCTATAGGAAGACATAAAACACCCTTCTCTCTCTTTCAAATGTTTGACAAGATACGTATATGTTGCAGAAAGACCGGTGGTCAGAGGAAGAAGACCAGATTCTGATCTCTGCCCATCGGAAGCTAGGCAATCGATGGGCAGAGATTGCACGGAGCTTGCCCGGGAGGAGTGAGAATACGATAAAGAATCATTGGAATGCAACGAAGAGGAGGCAGCTTTCCTCAACAGCCAATTCCAAGAATGCCTCCACTCCTCTCCAAAACTACATAAGGAGCCTCATCAACGAGGCCAAGGCACCCTCTCCGGCTCCCTCCTCGGCCCCCACAGTCGATGAAGACACCTTCTCTTTGCACACGCAGTTTGATATCCAGAAGGAGATGGACTTCATGGAGATGCTCTCTTGTGGCTATATTTGAGGCTTTCATTTTCCTTTTTGTTTATTTTGTTTCTTCAATGAAGAAGTGTTGTGACTTATGGATTGATTGGTTTATTGTTTGTCTATATTTTGCTCGAATGGTATAGTGTGGCTTCATTCATCATTTTACCGTATGATAAATTGTTGGACACTATTTGTATTTTATATACATATTGTGATTGTATACACTAATGCTTTTGAGCTCATGGTTTGAATCCATACAATATAATTTGTGTGGGATTGCTTTGTGTGCGTATATATGTGTAATAACTAGTAGTACTACTTATTACGCACGAACGCGCACGCAAATGTACTATACAATTATACTGATCATGAACGCCAAGAAGAAGAAGACGAATAAGAAATAAATAGAAATTGGCCTCGAAAGAAAAATAAATTAGCAGATTGAAGTTTGATTTATGGGCATAATTAATTAATGTATATTGGCTATAATTTTAATATATTTGTAAGGGGCACAATAAAAAAAGGCGAAACCACTTGAAACAAACATAGCTAATTTTTATTTTTCATTCAATTTAATATATTTTAAAAAAATTAACCATGAAAAGGAAAATTATTATAAAGGAAAATATTTATGTTAATGCCACGTTAATTTAAACTTTTATGTTAAAGTAATTTTTTTTTTTTTTGGTAATGGTTAAAGTAATTTTGTAAGAATGCCTCCGACAGATATTTGAAAGCAAATCTAGGTCATACACATTCCTAATCAGCCTAGCTTTGAGCTTTCAGCTATTATCCATTCTTCTTTGGGCTTTCATATATTAGCAATGATTTAGGCCTTCTTTTATTAGATATGTGAGGGATTTGATTTACTAGTTATCAGGCTTTCTTTTATTAAACATTTGAGCCCACTACTATTCATATGTTCGTCCACCGCTACAGTTCTCTCATAAGTATATACTAAGACATCACAAAATATACTCCCTCCGTCCCCCATAATTGTACCCAGTATTCCATTTTGGGCCGTCCCACATAATTTTACACACTTCACTTTTACCATTTTTGGTAGTGGGCCCCATAGTCCACTAACTCATTCCTACTCACATTTTATTATAAAACTAATACTTTAAAAGTAGGACCCACATCCCACCAACTTTTTCAACTCACTTTCCATTAAATTTCTTAAAACCCGTGCTGATCAAAGTGGGTAAAATTATAAGGGACGGAGGGAGTAGTAAGCAATTTCATTTTAAATATTTAAATTTTAATCATATAATAAAACATGCCCCAAGAGGAGCATGTTAGGGTGCCACCACCCCTTAAAATAACACCATACCACCATTCCTAGCCAATCATTTGTACACGTGGACGAATAATAAGCTGCCACGTGGCAAAAAAAAAAACCCCCAAAAAAGACGGGCAACAATGCGCTGGTCTTATAACAGCATTTTCTTGAACAGCAATATCCAACACGTTAGATAACAATTTAAATTGCTATCTAACGTGTTGGATATTGCTGTGTAGCGTTTATAATATTGCTGTATAAGTGGTGTCACAGTGTCATTTTAAAAGGAGTTGTCATTTTAACACAAACCTTCCCCAAGATATTGAATAGATTGTCCCTCTACAATAAAAACAACTCAAATATAGGAGTAGTATTATATATTGAACCTATAGATTTATACAACTAACATTTTTACACAGTATAAATCTTGTACAAAATTAAAGTACAACATCATTATTATTTGTATAACCTTGAAAATTCTAGTTTTGATTTTGACGATTAGGTATAATAGGTTGAGCCTTCAAAAGAAAAATCCAAGTCTAATTAATAGATTGAGGCTTCAAAAAATTTGAGGAATCTCTTTTTAAGGAAAGAAAATATTATTTTAATTTAATATACATATAATGTTTTTCGTGCATCATGAATGTCAAATTTAGTTACATGTATTAATGAAATCTTTCAAAATATGCTCTCGAATTTCAACAAATATAAAACGACAAATATCAAAACATTTGCCCCACATGCAAACTATGCAGTGAACGTTATCTTCACTTTCCAAAAGACTGGAACATGGAATCAATAATTGTATTAAAGCTCGAATTCAAGATGATGGATTGGTTTCCACCTTTAACTTCAAAAAAACACATCTCCAAATTCAGGTAGTTGCTAATCTAGTGATAATGGCGGATGCTATAATTTCAGTTGTGGTGGAGAGAGCTGCAGCCCTCATCGAGGAACAGATTCGCTATGAAGTCAATTCGGTGAGAGGCGTCAAGAAGGAGCTTCTCGAGCTCTCAGACAAGCTCGAGACGATCATAAATGTGTTGGATGATGCAGAGAACAGAGGAGTGAAGGATCTGAGTGTCAAACGCTGGTTGAAGAGGCTCGAAAACACAGCTTATGAGATGGACGACATTTTGGATGAATGGAACTACTCACTTCTCAAACATAACATGAAGCTTCTAAGGTGGAAGGCTCTACTGAGCAAAAGGTACATGCGCTGCTCCTTCATCCCATCTTCGTGTTTATGTTTCGAAGAAGTTTATGTTCGTCGTGAAACTGCCGATAAGATAGAACATGTGAAAGCCACACTTGATCAGATTTTAAAGGATAAAGATGATTTTAATTTTGTCGTCTCTCTGCCTACAACTAGTCATGTGCCCACATCCAGGCGAGAACAATCCACACATTTGATTGACTTGAAGAATGTTCATGGGTTGGACATACTTAGGAAAAAAAATGACATAGTCAACAAAATGATGCTTAATGATGGTGAAACACAAATTTTGTCTATAGTTGGGACCGGAGGACTTGGGAAAACTACTCTGGCCAAACTTGTTTATAATGATTCTCAAGTGGAGGATTGTTTTAAATTGAAAATATGGATTTGTGTTTCTGATCCCTTTGATGTGGTTTGCGTTGCCAAAGGAATTGTTGACAGTGTGGGAACAGAAACGATTCCTCCAAATACTGACCAATTGGCACTGGTGTTACAAAAACTAGAAGCATCTGTTTCAGGAAAAAAGTTTCTTCTTGTCCTTGATGATGTTTGGACAGAAGACGAAAGTAAATGGAAGGACCTGAAAATCAGTCTCCAATGTGGTGCAGCAGGTAGTAAAATTCTCGTGACAACGAGAAATGAAAGGGTGGCTAAGATGATGGGTACCCCCGATAATGACATATGTCGCCCAAATCATCTTAGTGAAGAAGAGTGTTGGTCATTATTGCGTGACACGTCCCTTCCAGGAAAGAGTGAGGAAGAATGTGTGAAATTTGAGGGTGTTGGCAAGAAAATAGCTAGCAAGTGCAAGGGATTGCCTCTTGCTGCAATTGTCTTGGGAAGGCTTTTACGGTTCAAAGATTTGGAAGGGTGGAAACATGTGGAGAATAGTGAAATATGGCAAATGGAGAAGGTTGAAGTAGAGCTTTTTCCTCATTTGGTTTTAAGCTACAATGAATTGTCCCCGACTCTTAAGCGTTGTTTTTCATATTGTGCTTTCTATCCTAAAGATCACCAAATTCATGCGGGGACTTTGATAGAACAGTGGATGGCTTTAGGCTATCTGCGCTCTGCTAGTGGAAATGATGAAGTGGAACTCAAAGGGAGAGAGTGCTTGAACAATTTAGCAATGCGTTCTTTGTTTCAAGACGTTGAGGTAAGTGAGTCGGGGGAGCAGATAGAATGGTGCAAAATGCATGATATAGTACATGATTTTGCTCTATTTCTTAGAAAGAATGATGGTAAAGGAAGAAGTTGTCAGATTTGTGATTCTTCAATGGTTTCTCATGTCCAAGAATATCGTAGTCTATCTTGGAGCTACTACAGAGAGAGAGGGGAGTTTCGTCAAGTTTGTGACTGTTTGAAAAGTCTTAGGGTGTTAAAAGTTGAAGGCGACTACAGATCTCCACCTCCACCACAGGGAATGGAAACGCTGATTCACTTGAGGTGGTTGGAATTTAGACGGGTCAAACTGCCAAAGGATGGCCTCAAAATCATATGTAGGCTTTATTTCTTGCAAACTCTTGTCTTATCAGGTTGCTTTATAACTGAGATTCCGCGAGAAATTGAGAATTTGATGCATTTAAGGCAACTTGACTTAAGTTGGAATCAAGAACTAAAGGACTTACCAGACAGCATGTGTAAATTGGTTGAATTGCGAACTCTTTCCATAGCAAAGTGTTCTCTAAAAGAGATTCCATCAGAAATTGAGAATTTGGTGCAGCTAAGACGACTTGACTTAAGTGGTAATGCATCATTAAAGGAGTTACCAGAGAGCATATATAGTTTGGTTGAATTGCGATCTCTTTCCTTAGGACACTGCTCTCTAAAAGAGATTCGTGGAGGAATTGGGAAATTGGTTCAGCTAAGACAACTTGACATAAGTTTGAATTGGGAAATACATGAGTTACCAGAGAGCATTTGTAGTTTGGTTGAACTGCAAGTCTTGAAGATTCGAGGCACTAGTATCATCTATTTGCCCGAAGCAATAGGTGAGTTAAGTAATCTTCGTACACTGGAACTGTGTAGACTCATAGTAGGGAGTCATTACAATAAGCTGGGATTTCTGACAAAATTAGACGGTCTTCTTACCGGATCTCTAGTATTGGAAATTTACTGTAGTAGTATGAGTGAAATGGTGGAATTGGTTGAGGATGCTGGAAAAGCACAACTAAAGATGCTCCTTCAAAAACTCAAAGAACTCAAGATATGTTTCATGTGTAGGATGAATGAAACGGAGCAGTCATCATCATCAATGTGGATGGAGGTAATAGAAGCTCTCGTGCCCCATTACAAGTTGAAGGAACTGATAATCTATGGGTATGGGGGATCGAGGCTTCCGCATTGGATGTCATCACCTCTCAACTTTATAAAAGAGATCCATTTGTGTCATTTGAGTGAGGTGTTGTCACTGCCGGCTATGGGGAAACTACCTTTGTTGGAGAAAATCAATATTTGGAAAGTGGAGCAATTGAAGTTGGTTGGACATGAGTTTTTAGGAATAGAATCTTCATCTGATGATGATGTTGTTGCATTTCCTAAACTCAAGGATCTGACTTTTACTGAGTGCCAGAAATGGGAGGAGTGGGAGGACATAACGGAGGAAGAAGAAGAATCCACGGCCATCTCCATCATGCCTTATCTCACAGAGTTGACTATCCATGGGTGTGAGAGTCTGAAGAAGCTGCCACATCGCCTACTGCATAAAGCTTCCTCGTCTTTGCGATGTTTGAATATTTATCATTCACCTGAGCTAATAAAAACATACGGAGATGAAAACAAAGGTTCACCTAATTGGAGATCTATATCCCAATATAATCCCCAGCTTCAACTTTGCCATGAACACAGGTTCTACTAATGCAAAATTTAAATCTTTTTCTTCATTACTAGTTTATTTTACAGATTGTATTTGGATGTATTTTTCTTCTTTAATCATAAATCTTTAGACTGGAGTGTTTAATAAGGTCCGGCCTTGAGTGATCTTTTGTGTTCTCCAAGGTTTAGGTTTTGCTGTTTTTCTTTTCTTTTAGTATGATATACTTATTTGGCTTCTTTCTTGTGTGATAAAAATATGTACTTATGTTTCATCAGATCATTCTTTGGGCATACTTGTTAAATTTATGTATATTTGAAAATGAACATGACACACACGAGTGTAGTTTATCATGCAATACTATATAAAAAGTATAATATAATTGGATCGAATTTGATAGATTTTTCAAATTAGAAGTCTGAAGTTAGAAGGGAAGAAAATCTGAAAATGTATTCATATTTCGCGAGTCTTGAAGAGGTGGATATCTGCGTATACGAATGCAGAATGTGGTAGGCGGCTTGCTGTGTATTGTGAGCCCATTTTAATTGAAGGGATGGAAGATAAGAAAGAAGTGATCCCCTTCTATTTCCCCAAAGATGTTAAGGTCTACAAAAGAAAGAGACTGACAACTGCTATTGGTAAATGAAATCGAATCTAAAGCCGAAGCTTCTACTGCAAGGGAGAGGAAGAAGAGCAAGTATCTGTCTCCTCCTTATACGAATCTGAATGGGATGGGCTATAAGCCCCGGTTCTAGATGAGGAAGTCTTCATTTCTTGAGGAGCTGGATGATGAGAAGGCCTCCTGAGAAATATATAATGGCTTCTCTGGCATCAGATGTTGAAGTAGAGCTGAATGAACTGAAGCTGAAGTTGAAATCTGGTGCTGTTGATCATTCCTACCTGAGAAACGAGGGCCATCTCGATTCCATCTCCGCGTTTATCTCATCATACAGAAGCACAAATGACTTGCGTGTTCGTCTCAGCACACGACAGAACGTACCACAAATGCAAGAAAGTGAGCCATACGATTAACAAGTCCTCCTAACGCTTTTTCCTGTATTACATGCATAGCTGTCACACTCTCCGACCTCTCGAATCTTCCGATTTGACCCTCATCATTTCCAGACAAGCCAGCATTTCATCAATGAGTATAATTTGAGGGAAGGAGTTTTGTTGAAGAAGATGATGAAGGAGTTAATCACAAAGGAGGTATTAATGGTTGGAAAAATCAAAACAAAAGGAAAAGAGTTTGTTGATAAAAAGTCTGATGTCATCAAATATCCAATGGAATCCAGAAGAAGATGGGTAAATTATTTATGAATTGCATACATAAAAATATGCATAAGACTTGCTCAAAACATGCACACTTTTACTACTATTAGCTCAAAACATGCACGAACCTGTTACGTACAAGGTAACCATAAATATAACAATGGCCATACAAATAGCTATTATTGATGTTAAATAGTCACTCCCATTTTCTATCCTCATTGAAATGCTGGCTTTTCTGAAGTGAATTGGAAGGTTCCAGAGATCGGAGGCTATGTGGAAGAATCTTGTGTAGTTCTTTGTTGAATCTGAGGAGAGAAGCTTGAAACGGATCGAATGGATCTTGAAACAACGTATGGAAAACAAATCGAGTTCAAACATCCCTCGAATGGGAAAAAATCGAGTGTGTTGTTAGTGAAGAATCTGTTTGAAGAAGATCAGTGTGCTCATGTATTTCAAGAATCTTTGCTTCGTGCGATCAACACAATAAGTTAGCAAGAAGGCTTCTCCAACGGTATGCATCTGTACAAGATCTAAGCCTCCCAATCTCATCGAACGCCCTATGAACCGCATTCTCAAAGCTCCTCGAGGACTTCTCACTCCACATTCTTTCAAAGATTCCCAACTTGGCTTTTCCTGTTTTACATTTGTATGTGCACATTTTTGTGCATAATAAGTGCATTTATAAATATGCACATAGCACCGCTGCTTTTCTTCTTCGAGCAGATTCTTCACTAACAACACTCTCGATTATTTCCCATTCGAGGGATCTTTGAACTCGATTTGTTTCCCGTTTAAAGCTCCTTCCTCTGATTCAACAAAGAATTCTCCACTCCTTTTGCTCAGAATTCTTACTCTCCGACCTCTCGAATCTTCCAATTTGACCCTTATCATTTCCAGACAAGCCAGCATTTCAATGAGTATAATTTGCAGGGAAGGAGTTTTGTTGAAGGAGAAGATGATGAAGGAGTTCATCACAAAGGAGGTGTTAATGGTGGGAAAAATCAAAACAAAAGGAAAAGAGTTGTTGATAAAAAGTTTGATATCATCAAAGGCCTATTGAATACAGGAGAAGATGAGGTAAATTATCTTTTATGAATTATACTCGAGTTCATGGCATCTGATGTTGATGAAGAGATTATGAATATATATAAATATGCACATAACACAAATGAATAGATTATTGATAAGACAATAATATGCACAAGACTTGCTCAAAACATGCACATTTTTATTACTGTGTTTTTTTGATAGGATGTCTCATCTGAGTAATTCATATTATCATCTAATGATATTCAACGAATGTAAATACATATCTAAATCCATAACAATAATGCATATTAAGTAGTTAAGCACAACAGTTAAATTCATCATTATCAGTATCCACGTGTATTACAGTCTCCTGAAATGTTTGTATAACCTATTTTCTACAGTATATTATTTCATTTCTCTACAATAGAAAATATATGGATTAACTGCTAAAGCGGTCCAAGGCCAATAAACTTATTTTTGTTCTCCATATAATTTAACTAATTCAAAATCAAATTAAAATTAATTAAGTCATACTAATCTAGTCCTTAATGTTTCGCGTAACTACACCATTAAAACGAGTAATTGAGTACTATGTATTATTATTATTAATATAGGGAAATTTATGGGTGCTTAATGTCATTGGTCAAAGATATACAAGCCGCCCTAAATTCAACTAAATTATTTAAATATTTTTTACTTTACTTTATTCATTGATGAATGTGACGTACTACGTGTCGATAAAGGAAAATTTAAAACATAAAATAATTGCATGCACCAAACTTTAATTTTATTATACTAATCATGATTCATGAGTCATATTTTTCTCGTACTAGCATACATAATATCATCATTCACATATCATTTCAAGTAATATTATTACTCACCGTTTGCATCTCATATTCTTCTAATTCTTTCTCATTTCATGTACTCCACTATAATTTACACTTGCATATATTACCTATTTGTATATTAGTACTATATTTCATTTACTCAATTTTATTATAATATAAATTTACGATTCACATTCAATTATATTTTTAATTCATTTTCTCAATTTTTATTATTAGTACATACTCCTAACTAATTTTTGAAATTCGCAACCAATCAAAATGATGAAATAACATAAAAAGTTGTAAATAAATAAATACTGTGTATTCCGATTTCCAAGTAATCTATCCCAACAAATAAAATTAGAAATACATGGTCCATTCAATTAAAATCAAGAGGTGTTCCAATACAATTTCCCAATCACCATATTTTATTACTCAAAAAGGGCTGAACTCAAATTTAACTTCTCTTCCTCCATTCTTATCTATCTCCGATTCTACTCAAATCCCATTTTCCATTGCCAAATCCATTTTTTGTATTTTTTTCATGACCTTATTGATCTAATCCTAATTCAATTCGTTTTTGTTTCGTGAATCTTTGCTTCAATGCAGTAAGTTGTTCATGCTCTGCAGCTTAGCTGCTTACTTGATTGTGAAAGTATATGATCCAGTTCATGCCTACCAGATGCTTGTGAATATGCATCGATTGTTGTTTGAGTGTTTTGTTCTATTGTGTGAATATACGTTGTTGATACATATAGTGTTGCACGAATGAGTTTGTGTGAGCGCAGATTCTCATTTGTATTCGCATTTTTGTTTTTGATTTGGTGTGTGTGTGTTCAATAGAGCTTGCTGATGCTTTGTTTCTTGCTATTTAGCTACTCTAATACAGTTTTGCAGTTAAAAGTATTAATCACAGATGTTGAATAGCTGTTGATCAATATGCACTAGAGATGGCAATCAAATCAATTAGGAAGAAAGATGTGAAATTGTTTTATTTCACTCACAATAACTTCGTTGCAATAATTGTTTGGTACTATCTTATAACTGAATGAATGCTTTGAGGGTAATTTCATCTGGATGATCATGTGATGTTGTGGTGTGACTCGGGTAGTGGCTTTATGGGTCGCTTATGATAAGAACAGGGCATCATTACAGTCATTTTAGTATGCGCTCTGCCTGTTTTGTTATGTGTTTAGGGTGCAATTATAAATTGAGGTGTGGTTAACAACTTACTTTGTAAAATAGCTTTTTTGCTTAAGCTGTTATTTGGAAAGCCTATATTGGTTTTGTTTTCATGCTAACACATTTAGTGATGTCAACAGGATGAAGCTGCTCGTCAATGATGATCCTACTACCTTGAGTTATTGGTTGAATTGGAGAGTGTTTCTATGTGCAGTATGGGTCTTGGCACCTATGGTTATCGCAGCATTCATTATATGGAAGCATGAACATTCAGGAAATTCTGAATCTGATGCAGGGGGGAACCAGCAAGAGAGCTCACACATTCGCTCTGAAAAATCATGGAAACCTTGTCTAAAAGAAATTCATCCTGTTTTCCTGTTGTGCTTTCGGATAATTGCTTTTGGTCTGCTTTTAATAGCTGTGTCTTTTGATCTTGCTTTACATGGAGCTGAACTTTTTTACTACTATACTCAGTGAGTCATTCTACCTTTGGTCCTTGTGTTCATAAGCACTTCACCTCTACCAATTAATACATCAAGAAGCCGAGTCATTTGTAGGGATGCCTGAAAATTCATAGGAAACTCGTTTTGTTCATGCATAGATGTATTTTCTAGGGAGTAAATGATCGATAATAGTTCTATTTGAAGATCTATTTGGATGCTTTCTACTGACTCCTGAAAGTGTTTCTGATTGTCTTTACATACTCCTCCTTTCTTACTCCTATGACCTGTTTTTTTACAGGTGGACTTTTACTTTAGTCACCATTTATTTTGGGGTACGTTTTATGATTTCTCTTCTGAGATAAAGTGCATATGAAATTAGTCTGCAACAATAATACTTCTAAATTCACCCTACCTTCTAAATCACTGTTCCTTTGTTAGCCATTGATTGTCTCCTCGTGTCTTATATTGTCTAGTTATTTTGCAGCTTGGATCATTGCTTTCTATACGCGGATGTTTTTACAGTCCCAAAATAGATAGCAACAGTAAGTGTTATTTAACTGAGGATACGGAGCAAGCTTTACATGTGCCCTTAGCACATGGAGTGAATGGAAATGGGATGAGGTTGCCGGAGAAGTTGGACGACCATGGAAAACTCCATACTCTGATAACTTCTGACGTGTGGGATGATCTGTATCAAGTTTTATTCCAGGTGCATTGTTTTTTTCCAAATCAAGGAGACAGCTGCTTAATTTTGTTCTTGAGTGAAGTAGTCCAGCAATAAAGGAATTTATTCATTTGTTTTTTTATTTCAGGAATCTTCTTATTTCTCTGTTTCAGTTTTTTATAAAATGTTATTACTCATGGTCTTGCATGACTTCATAATTTAATTTGAAACTGAAATTCCTGATTTGATGTCAAAAGACAATTTATGGAAGTGGTTTGCATATAAAAGGTTTTCTTAAACATATATTTCCATCGTTCTGGAAAATAAATTGTACTTACAGTGGTCAAGAACTTTACAGCTTCAATCATTTTGAGATCTCACTTTATAAGGGTAAGCATGTTTTTGCTTGAGCAGATGACAGCAGGAGCAGTAACTCTCACCGATATTGTTTACTGGGGTGTGATATTCCCGTTCATGGCGCTGAAAGATTATGAGATGGGTTTTGTAAGTGCAAATTTATGTGTTTGGTATTTCAACCTTAATGTTTGCTTCACGCATGTCTACTTATTTTTTCCATTTTTCAGTATCACATCTTCAATCTAACAACTATTTCTGCTTCTTTTGGGCTAGTTAACAGTTGTGACACACTCAGTTAATGCTGTCTTGCTCCTTGGAGATACAGCTATGTGTAGTCTGGTGAGCTGCTGGATATGGATATCCTATATGTTTGTTATAAAAATAGATCATGTTTTAGTATGATCTAAATTTAGCATAATCTTGAAAGTTTGATCTCAGGAATTCCCATGGTTCCGGATTTCTTACTTCATTTTGTTGACGGGTATTTATGTCATATTCCAGTGGATTGTTCATGCCTGCGTCTCAATTTGGTAATTAGAGTTCCTATAGTTTTATTTGCACTGAAACAAATCTTACCAACGATGTTGACAGCGATTGTTTTTCTGTGGCAGGTGGCCATATCCTTTTCTTGACCTATCAGCCGACCTCGCCCCAATGTGGTGAGTTCGATGAAAATTTGGATTCTAATGGAATTCACATGAATATTGTATGAGTTAGCACAAACTCAATCCTTATAACTACAGAAATGGTGATAGTTATAGGAGATATATGAACTACACGAAGAGAAATGAAAGTTAAACAAATTATCAACACCCCCGTATATTTCGCCTTTATATTCTTGATAATGTGTGTAACTGAGCAGCTTCTTCTCTTCGTCTTCTCGTCCAATGTTTATAATATGCAGGTACCTGGTGGTAGCATTGATGCATGTTCCCTGCTATGCCATCTTCCTCATGTTTGTGAAAGTGAAACATTGGCTACTATCCAGATGGTTCCCACACTCATATCAGTACAGCTCATAAAATTTTAGTAAGATTGACCCAACGTGTCTTCTTGCAATGTGGAAAAAGCAAATCTTACAATTCATCAAAGATTGGCCCTGGATTCATCAAGATTGAGAGATGATGTTTCCACTGCTGCGTATAACATCATAGTAGGTGTGTGGTTTCGACCAAGTGTGGAGGGTTTAAGGAACTGCTCTCCAATGCTATAAATTTTGTGATTGTTTTACCTCAATTCATACAAACAGAGTGAATCAAGGAACTAGTGATTATTTGAATCGAAAGGGTTTTATTGGTTTTTTATAATTTCATTTTCACACATGTATGTCCATAGCATTTTAATTTCACGTATATGTTTTATCTGCATTGTTATTGTATCCAGGATCGTTTCATGAAAAATATACTCCCTCTGAAATTTTCTATAGGGCGCAAAATTTAAGAAAGTTGTGTCTTGTGAAGCATTAAGAGTTCATTTTTTGCCTAAAAGAAATTGCTCATTTAATTGTGAACCATCTCAAAAATGATAAGTATATTAATTCTAATTATTGTATACAAATAATTCCCATATACAACATCCTCGCCTTTTAATTTATTCTAATTCTAATATAGCGAATGGTTAACAGAATAAAGACATTGAGTAAACAAAATTCAAAACTAAGTATTGTTGGGAGCTTCCTGCTAGAGAAAGCACCCTCCAAAAAGAGGCGTATGCCGCTTAAATAGCGACGAGCACACGGTATTCTTTAGTAAAAGGCGAAAGAATAGTTCGCTATGTGCTCAACGCACGGCTGCGTGAGTTACACAAACTATTCAGCCCATGATTTATGGTAGCACTTTCTTATTCTTAAGTGTCTCCCCACCGATGTGGGACATTCAGGCACATTGCAGGTATTGCACCACACTAAATCACTACCCATTCTGTCTATATACAGACTGGTATAACTCTGCTTCTGTCCTAAAAGTGTTGAAAGACTACTTCACAGTCACAGCCCACATCATCAAGCACCGTTATGGCGCCGTTGCCCACCCATGGCCAACGGCAAATCCAAGTACCTCTAAGAACCGATACGGGCTCATAGTGAAATTTGAGAATTAGGAAATTTTCTATGTCGGAGACCGTTAAATGTTTTCTTGGACCCACAACATGAAACATTGGCTTTGAGCAATTGAAATGAACCGAAGTAGTGTGACAGCTGCAGGCAGACACATATTGTCCCAATAACTTGGTTATAACAAAATTTAGATCTCAGTATTGCTGGGGTTTCCTTCTAGAGAAAACACCCTCCAAAAAGAGGCGTATGCCGCTTCAAAAGCGACGAGCACACGGTATTCTTTAGTAAAAGGCGAAAGAATAGTTCGCTATGTGCTCAACGCGCGGCTGCTTGAGGTGGAATAACAGTTTGCCCCTTGTTTTGTAGCAGCACTAGGTTGTTCCTTTGTGTCTATCTAACGATGTGGGATATTTAACCATTTTCCTATTCACCATTCACAAGGCCCATAAAAAAGAGGAGCAAAATATAAATACGTCGCCATAATTCATACTCCCTCCGTCCACGAAAAATTGTCCCAGTTTTCCATTTCCGTCCGTCCCCCAAAATTTGTCCCATTTCACTTTTACCATTTTTGGTAGTAGACCCCATATTCCACTAGCTCATTCATACTCACATTTTATTATAAAACTAATATATAAAAGTAGGACCCACAATCAACTAACTTTTTCAACTCACTTTCCATTACATTTCTTAAAACCCGTGCCCCGGTCAAACCGGGACGAATTTTCGTGGACGGAGGGAGTAACAAGCAATGATCATTGAGATACTTATTGAGCAGTCAATAAATTGCATTCAATTACTAATTTTTAATTCATCATGAGAAAATAAGAGGAAAAAAAATCGTACCTATAGAAAAAGTTACAGGAACTCAGTAGTTTTTTTCCATTCCTATCTATAGAAAAAGTCATCTAACACAATTCAAAGAGTAAACATGGTACATCATCTGTATTGACCTAACTGGCATCTTTCACAGTTTTTGACATTCATTGTACATAAATATCGTTACCTAAATTTTATAGTCCTATAATTAGCCCAACACTCAGCAGCGGTGATTCACCAAACAAATTAATGCAACTGTCACATTTAATTCAGCAACTACATACTACTACTATGATATACTAGTATATCACATTTACTAAGCCATATCACTCACTCTCAATGCAGTAGTAGCAATGGCTGTGTTACCTCAAAATCCACTTTTCTCTTCTCCATTTCATCTCAAATCAAAGAGATGTGAAATGCCGAGGCTCGACCACCTCAGACGCCGTGATTTGTCGATGAGATCGTCGTCCACGGTTCAACTTAACCGTCCCCTCATTCGTCTCCCCATTACTTGTCCCACACAGGTTTTTTTCCTCCTTTTCAACCTCTTCAGTTTTGGACTTGGAATTACATAAATTTGATCTTTGATGTGTTTGTTGTTTTAAGTTGATGGAGTGTTTGCTGAATAAGGAGGATTTGAGTGAAGAGGAAGCTGAGGCATCACTTCACTTCTTGCTCAACAATGGCAATGATGCTTTGATTAGTGCTTTTCTTGTTCTCCTCAGAGCCAAAGGCGACACCTTTGAAGAAGTCTCTCTCTCTCTCTCTCCACACACACATACACACTCGCCATTAGTAATAGCTAAAATCTGCATTTTTAACATTTTTCTCAATTTTGCCATGACGAAATATTCCAGTTTTCTATTTGTTGTTGATTTGGTGCACACGTGTTTCAAACTAACGGCGTGGATGAGTTTTCCAGTTTCACCCAAATTGAGAAAATTGAGAAAAATGTTTAAATTCATGGTTTCTACGGCCGATTTTTAAAGTTGTGAGACGAACTAGATATTAACTCTAATTCATGAAATTCTTTTGGCAATTTGCCATCTTCTATGTTGGAAAATGAAGGTTGTGGGTATGGCGAGGGCTATGATGAAATGTTGCAAAAAGGTAGAAGGGTTGGGAAATGCAGTGGACATAGTGGGGACTGGTGGTGATGGAGCCAACACGGTTAATATCTCAACCGGTGCAGCAATTCTTGCTGCTGCTTCTGGTGCCAAGGTTGCAAAGGTGTGACTTCTACTGATGAAAACACAAGTATATCGAAACATGCTAACGTGCTAAGGAGATTGAGATGTGTTTACCCTGTTTCTTTTTCCACAGCAAGGGAATAGGTCGAGCTCTTCGGCCTGTGGAAGTGCAGATGTTTTGGAAGCACTAGGAGTCGCCATTGACAACGACCCTAAGGTTAGTCCCCTCAAGGCTATGATGCCAACGCTATGATCACTCCAATATTGTTGTTTGAAAGGCTGCCATAGATTAGGTAGGACAATGTAATGTTATAGGCTAGTAGTGAGCACAAACTAAAGAGAAGCTATGGTTTCTACGAATTAGGGGGTGAAAAGATGTGTGGAAGAAGTCGGGATTGGATTCATGATGTCTCCAAACTATCATCCTGCGATGAAGACATTTGCTCCGGTGAGGAGAAAGCTGGGAGTGAAGACTGTTTTTAACACCCTAGGTCCGATGTTAAACCCAGCGTGTGTTCCTTTCTCCGTGGTTGGGGTGTACAGAGCAGACATGGTAAGCTATATTTGTTTGGAAAAAGGAGTGTGATTTTCTGCTACATTTGATGTTACGCCTCGTGTGAACTAACACGGGACCGAATTGGATAGGTGAGTAAGATGGCTAAAGCACTACAGTTATATGGGATGAAAAGAGCTCTGGTTGTTCATTGTGAGGGTTTAGATGAAATGAGTCCACTAGGTATAATTCTCAAACTTAAAGCATTAGACTCGTCTTCGCCATGCCTGCTAGCTTTCTTTTGTTAACGATTTCAGTTCTAGCAGGGCCAGGAGTGGTGTATGATGTTACAGCCGAAAAGATAGAGAAATTTAGTTTTGACCCTTGTAAGAACTTCATCTCTCTACAATTTTTCACTTGATTGCAACTCTCACTTGTAGTCCGCGTATTCTCAGTAAAAAATTGACCTTGAACTCGCAGTGGACTTTGGCATTCCTCGCTGCACCTTAGGAGATTTGCGAGGCGGGGGCCCAAAATATAATGCTGAGATACTAAGGCGCACGCTGGCTGGTGAGAAAGGAGCCATTGCAGATGCACTTGTAAGTTATTTAAATGCTTTCTTCGACATAATCACTCAACTCAGTCACCTAACTAGCGGGAATCTTGTGCCTGACCGCGTGGCTACATACTCATGTTTATCAGAAAAACAATGTGATCTAGAAGATCCTACCTGACTATGTTAACCAGTTGCTAAGAAGAGACTGTTACAGGTCTTAAATGCAGCTGCTGCATTATTGGTTGGTGGGAATGTCCGCGACCTAGGGGAAGGGATAGCTCTAGCACGTGAAACACACCAACTGGGAAAAGCTCTAGACACTCTTGACCGCTGGATTAGTGTCTCAAATGTAAGTTAGGTATTACATAGTTCTGTAATTGTAATTACTTCGTGTGTTCTAGTTTTTAATCTTGGATAGCCTGGTTCTCACAGAAGGTGAAAGAAGCTAGAGCCATGGCTGTAGTGTAAGGTTAGAGTGTCTTACAACAGTATAGCATGTGTAACAAAGAATGTGTATGGTGTGACCATAGTTCACAATTTCTACTATAAAAAAGAGCTTTTATTTCAACAACGTAATATGCATCAAAAATCTTGATTTATTTCATATTTTAGGCAAACAGAGTACAACATAATCATAAATACTAGTATCATACTAATAACATAAAACTGTGAGGTCTACAGTATCATGACATTTGTAAGTATTGAGCATAATTGAAGTTGATTGATACTCTAAATAGAAGCTTTAGCACCTCCTGAGGTTTCAGCTTTGGCAACTGCACCAACTTCAGTCAGCAACGGGACGAGCTTTCCACCACCATGCAGTGCGATGGTTGCTGCAAAATACACGAATATGGCGTGAAACAGAGTACACCAAGTATGCAAATTCACAAACACAGAATGGTAAGGTAGTGTCGAATACCATCGCATCCACCTATGTGCTTGCCACCAATGAACACATTTGGCACGGTCCGCTGCCCAGTCCATTGAGCCAGAGCGGATTGCATTTCACTTCCATCATCTTCATTGAACATACCAGGTCTCAGTAATACAGTATTTTCATTGATAACCATGAAAAGTGCAACATAAACATGACTTGGAGACAAATAAATAGACAAATCATTAAAAATGGAAACAAGAACATGAATGGAGAGAATTCGAAGCAGCAAAATAGGCCTGATAAGAGTATTTTTTTCCAATATGATTTTAATGATCTTATCAAATTATGCTACCAATATAATCAGAAATTATCTTCACGAAAAAGCAAAGTAATCAGGCGAAAGAAGAACGGACGAACCTTCAACATTCAGCTCAATGACCTTGAAGGAGGCGCCGAGCTCCTTCAGCAATCTCTTCACCGTCGCGCAGTAAGAACAGTATGTTTTGCTGATCAACAGAAAATGCTCGTTTCATTAAAAACAGATTAACATAACTTCTCTCATAATCATGAATATATAAACCCCTCCAAACACTATCCCTCAAATCCTCAATCACAACATTAATAACCTAAATTATCCATCAATTTCGATTCCGAGATAATCGAATACAATTACACCTCACTCAATTCATATGCATATACACGCGCAGTAAGAACGCCACGAATCAACAGAAAATACTCGTCTCAATTAAAAAACAGATCCACAGACAATCATGGATAGAGACACAACACTATCTCTTATCTTCAATCACGCCACTAATAACCTAAAAATTCTCCATCAATTTCAATTCCTAGATAATCGAATACAATTACACCTCGCTCAATTCACATTCACATGCATATAGTGTGTGTATAAGTATAACAACGAGCGTAAGAGAGAGAGGACCTGAAGATGACGACGGGGGCTGAATCAGCGATTTCTTTGGCTTTGGGAAGCGCCATTTTTGTCTGTGATGAAGCTCGAATTGAAATGGAATTCTGGAATATGAGCTGACGCGGTAGAGCTAGACGACGTTATATATGTAGTGGTAGAATTATTTAATGTAATGGCAAATTGCATTAAATTATTTGGGCCAAAAATTTGAAATCTCTATGTTTCTTATAATTAAAGAAACAAAACGAGGTCCACTTTTCTTTATTGCATGTGAATACACGTCAACAAATATGGCCATCGTATACTTTTTTTACCCACTATCGAATAAATAATTGAGTTTTAATAAAGTCAATGAATATTTTGAATTTACATTCTTCTTCGATTTTTTTTTTTTTTTTGCACTAACAAAAATATTATTATGATCAGATGACAAATTTAGAGTTTCCAATGTCTTCATTTCTAGTTGCAAGATAATATGGTTGCCTTTTATTCTACAGATGTGATTATGAACGTGTAAATTTAAAAAAATACTAATAATTTAATAAAATATGATAGTTGAATTGAATTATATTTCCGCAGAAGAATTAGATTTTGACATCATGCCCACGAATGCACATACGTATTCGACTGTAGAATCCATGAACAAATTGTCAAGTTCTGAAACTTTTCAACGTTTTGATCCTTGTAACCAAATTATTTAGAATATTTGAAAAAAATTATTATTCACTCTTAAAAGTAAATTTGAAAGAAATAAAGTAATGCTGCCCAGTTTTACACCCCATTGCCAATCAGTTTGATTTTTTCATTTTGAATTATGTTATTCCTTTTTTTTCACAAATGCTAAATAGGAACCACATATCTCTAGATAAAAGAGAAATAAATTATGCCTACAAAAGAAAAGAAAAGACGTATGTAAATCAATATATACAGGGCCATGTTTTTCACTGTAAGCTAATTACACTGATTCCATTGATATTTTAGTTGAAACTGAGAGGGTGCATATCACATTCACATAACATGTACCGAAACTACAGCATATGAATTTTCACTTCGACTCGAGATTTTGTGCAATGGCGTCGATAAAGTCTTCGGTGCTCAAGTAAAACGCCCTCGAAACCCTTCATATGAAACACGTGATTTAGATATGCTCGCAAATGGCAATTGCATTCAGAGTAATGAGAATCAATCAAGGAGGGAGACCATATCGTGTAGTCAGAACGAGTAGGTAAAACTTACGAAGATCAGTCACCAAATCGTCTGATTGTCAAACGTTCATGTTTTTGAGCAAATGACCATAACAACTGCTTCAGTTGAGCATAAAGATGTTCTTTAAGTGCTTCGGAATTTTATGGAAGTGTTTTGTAACAGAAACCGAGCTATGAATCCATTTGAGTATGCGTAAGCCAAATTATAATTGTATAAACAGAGAATACACGACTTACTTTGGCCTGTGGATTTGAAGAGAAAGATCTTTAGTCATCTTTCCAGATTCCACAGTCCCGATGCACGCTTCTTCTGGCAGTTTTTCATTAGCATCGAGCTTGGCTCTGATAGAGATGTCCAAATGTGTGATTAACCAAAATTTAAGATTTTTGTAAACAAAATCCATTCAGATCAACAAGGTCAGGGACACGGGTTGTCTGAACGGGAAGGGGATGTGAAGTTCACAAGATTCATAAAGAGGGGTCATCCAAACAAAATTAGAAAAACATAGCAAAAACTTAACTATGTTATAATCCTTGCGTCCATGCAAATATAGAGGCAATACTGTTGGTGCAGTCCCGTGAGCAGCCTCTGCTTCTAATGTTTTTCCATCACCGGACAACTGCAAAGCAATGCAATTGTTAGCCAAAGAAAGGTTTTATATAATACACCAAGTTATAGCCGAAGAACAAAGAGAACCAAATCCTGCATCGAGAAAAGAATATCAGCCAACCTTCAGCAATGGACTAGAAGGCATGACTAGTGTAGCATTAGCATATCTGAAGAAGCTCCAATCATAATTACTAACCTCTATTTGAAATGGGTCACTCACCCCTAAAAAGGCTTTATAAGGGGCAGGGTTATCCACTCTTATATAGATGAGATAGGATCGTCTCCGTGTCGATGTGGAACAAGATTTATAGCTTTAACACCCCCACCTGTGGGCTGGAATGATACATCGAACTTCCATCACGTGGGTAGGCAAGAGAAAGCCCAAACTATGTGATTGAATAAATCCTCCTCTATCTATTGCAGGTCAAGGGCTCCTTGCCTCCCCCTTCTTCAAACTCCGATTCGTATTTTTCATAGAGAAATCTCATATCTAAGGGATTCCTCGGTAAAAGCCGAAGAAGCAATGTAACTCGATCATTATCGAACGGACTGCAATCTTTTTCGGTCCGTGAAGATCCCATCAGAGTGTCTTCTACTTCTAATAGGCGTGATAAAATCTATCATCGACTTGAGCGCGCTCTGATACCATATTAGAGATGGGCCAAAGATGCATCTATATCGAGTCCAGATTCTCTATTCTTTTTTCATTCAGTAGGTGAAACCATCCTTGGCGTAAGACCACTCGTCCAACATTTCTGTCAATCGTGAATGCTTTATATCATAGTGTTAACAAGCGTATGCACTCCACACTTTTTCAATACCAGACCGTGTATGTTCAGCAAGTACTCCTTTGCTTTTAGAGGTGCAGCGTCTCTTATCCAATGTTATCAACTATAACTGCGTAAGGCAATCCTTTATCCATTCAGCCAAATTGTTGTTCTGTCTTCTTATCTGAATGGCCTTAGATATCTCACCAACTCCGGCCCTCTTAACCGAATCTCAGTTAACAGCGTCTGATGCATCAGACATCTTCTTGTTCTGATATTTGGAGTGACAATCTTTCATATCATTCAGAAGTGCAAGATTTTGTTTTTTCTTGGTTCACATCCTCAAGGTTTTATCTTCTTTAACATATGATTCCCTTTATGCAAAACACTGCCTGAATTTCTCGAAAATATAGCAGCTAGCAACATGAAGGTCGGGCTTGAAATCGCATCATTCACGTTTTGTGCAAGATATGCTCCAACTATAGAGTTCATGACCGAACCTTTCCACTCAGAAATTTTTTTTTCACCTTGGATGTAATTCATGTGTGACATAAACAACTCAATCTGGCTATCCAATAATGATAGTACTTCGAATGCAGTGGAGAGCGTGATGAAAAGTACTATCATTATTGGACAGTCAAGCATAAATCATATCCAAGGTGAAAGAAAATTTTCTAAGAGGAAAGGTTCGGTTATGGACTCTATAGTTGGAGCATAACTTGCACATAACGTGAATGATGCAATTTCAAGTCCGGCCTTCATGTTGCTAGCTGCTATATTTTCGAGAAATTCAAACAGTATTGTGCATGAGGGGAAACGAGTTAAACAGGTTAAAGAAGATAAAACTTTGAGGATGTGAACCAAGAAAAAACACAACCCTGCACTTCTGAATGATATGAAAGATTACCACTCCAAAATCAGAACGAGAAGAAGATGTTTAAGGCATCAGACGCTGTTGACTAGGATTCAGTTAGGAGGGCCGGAGTTGGTGAGATATCTAAGGCCATTCAGATAAGAGGACAGAACAACAATTTGGCTGAAAGGATAAAGGATTGTCTTACGGAGTTAGTTGATAACTTCGGGAGCAAGGATATGGAGTGGATAAGAGACGTTCCGCCTCTAAAAGCAAATGAGTATTTGCTGAACATATACGGGTTGGGATTGAAAAGTGTGGAGTGTATACGCTTGTTAACACTACGACATAAAGCATTCCCGATTGAAAAATGTTGAATGAGTGGTCTTACGCCTATGATGGTTTCACCTGCTGAATGAAAAAGGAATAGAGAATCCGAAGATGGACTCGATACCGATGAATCTTTAGCCCATTTCTAATAACCTCAACCAATTCAAGTGCTACTATTGCAACTACAAACCACGGTAGTATAAATTAGAGAACAATTATAATATCATGACCTAACTCAAGACATCATCTAACATATTCAATCTCGTAGGAAGATATTCCAAAACAAGCAAATACTAGGCAAACTTACTCATATGCAGCTTCTTGCACTCTCAACTGTAACAGTGGCATCACGATTCAATATCCCCAACGGCGGCGGCTGGAGAGGGGGAATCGTGGGTTTTATAACTTTAAAACCCCATTTGCATCTAATATGATGTGTTAAATAACTTAAAAAAAGATTGTATTTTCCCTCATCTAAAAAATTGTATTTTTTCCTATAAACAAATCTATCTAGGGCAATTTAAATAGAAGAGAGATGCTGAAAAATATTAATTGCCATTAAAATAAATATTTGTAATATTGTAACGGTTATCTTACAAAGACCGAAGCAAATCTCATAGTATTATTGAAATAGTTCTCCATCTATACACGCTATCAATAATTGGAGAAATGAAGATAGTAATAGTAACGATAAAATTTGGTTAGCATAATTAAATACTGCATTTAATAATCATAATTTATGCAAATTATATTATAAGATTCGTGCGTTACTTGGAATACAATGGGCCAAAATTGCTTAAATTTAGTTTTTTTTTTCGGTAATTACCAAGGGTATCCACCGACGGTTCCAGTGACTATTTCCACACGCTCATTTGTAGGCACTCTTTTAAGATTGTAATTTTAATTTTGGTCTATAAATACATGATCTTTCATTGTATATTTTCAGTGTAAACGTTAGATAAATTTCATTACTTCATTCAACTCCAGTAGCAGATGATGATAGTTCTCCTGCAACCGTCAGTAGAGACGGAGGAAGTGGATATAAAGTCCTATGAGAGAGTGAAAGGCGACGAACCGAAGACACGAGTCAAAGGCCGTGGGGAGAGATTTGTGTGAGAGAAGGTGAAATTTGAGGATCATTCTATGTTCAAGTGAAATTAGTTCATATATAATTTATTTATTTTTTTTGTTAATATTAATTTGTTTAATTTTTTATTAGTTTTCTTTTAATTTTTTTCGTCGTAGCTATAATAGTTCTTTTTTTACAAATTAAGAAATCACAAATGCTGACTATCAATAATATACTGCATAATGCTTTGCAACTTCGTCATTTCTATAGTTTTCATGCAAAGAAAACACCCAAATTCAACGAAATGACAAAGGAAGCAAAGAAGATGAACATAAAATACTCCCTCCGTCCCTGAATACTTGACACAGTTTGTCATTTCGATCCGACCCCGAATACTTGACACAGTTCACTTTTTTCATTTTTGGTAGTGGACCTCATATTCCACTAACTCATTCCTACTCACATTTATTATAAAACTAGATACTTTAAGAGTAGGACCCACATCCCACCAACTTTTCAACTCACTTTCCATTACATTTCTTAAAACTCGTACCGGGTCAAATCGTATCAAGTTTTCGAGGACGGGGGAGTATCAAATATCATATTATTTTCACGCACATGCAAAATTCATCAATTTGTTGAAGAGTCAACTGTTACTCACAAATAAACAGGTAAAATAAGTCGTGGCGCTTTTATGTTGTTTATTTGTAGTTTGTATTTTATTATTTCCTTTTCTTTATTTGCTATTGTTATTGTTGTATTGTTTTATTGCTCTAAAGTCAAGTTTTATTTAAAGATAAGTTTTTCCTTTATTTTATAAACTATTGTTTTATTGCTCTAATATCAAGTTTTCTTTACAATTTACAATGTGTGTTTTTTTATTTATTTTGTAATTCATCATTTTAACTTTTCATGGTGATATCAATGTCCTCCTAAAATTCTTTAGTTATATATATATATATATATCTATAGAGTCCTATTATCCACAAATCCACTCTTAAAGACCGAACCACCGAACCCTACCAAATTAGGGCTTTTAGACCTAGTTTTTTATGGATAAAATACAGAAATTTATAAATTATTTTCGCCTTCATCACGAGCCTATTTTAATTCATCCGAAGGTAAATAAGTCATACTAACATGTTACGAAGATTTAACTTCGTTCCAGAATGTATTACTTCATTCCAGTAGGTTTTTACTTCATTCTATTGAGTTTTTACTTCATTCCAGTAGGTTTTTACTTCATTTCAGTACGTAAATGTGGTTTCGCCGTTGCGTATCGGTCTTTCTCTCTACAATATCTATCACCAACGCCATGACGCTAATATGGTTTAATAAACACATTGAATAATGTAATAAATTGTTGGAATGAAGTATGTGTAGAAGCATTTGAAGTACAGAATGAAGTAATAAACCTATATAATGAAGTAACATGGGCTAGTAAAGAAGAAGAAAAAAATTTCGCAGCAGCACATCTCATCAAAAAAACTAGATCTAATGCTTGTCGGTCTTTCTCTCTACAATATCTATCACCAACGCCATGACGCTAATATGGTTTAATAAACACATTGAATAATGTAATAAATTGTTGGAATGAAGTATGTGTAGAAGCATTTGAAGTACAGAATGAAGTAATAAACCTATATAATGAAGTAACATGAGCTAGTAATGAAGAAGAAAAAAATTTCGCAGCAGCACATCTCATCAAAAAAACTAGATCTAATAGCCCAGATTTGGTCTCTAGTTCGGTCTTTAAAATTGGTTCGACATTGATCACAACTCTATATCTATATATATATATATATTATATCGATTTCATATTGATAGTGTTTTTTAATATTAAATTGTGTATGTTGTTAAGAATAATATTTTTCTTTATTTTAGAGACATATGAGTGTAGTAATTACAAATTTTTTCTATGTTGGTTTAATTTCAAACTTTTTAAATTTATATTTATAATTATGTAACATACTGCTTGTAAATGAATCCGAACAAGATCTTTAGTCATCTTTCCATTTGAGTATGCGTAAGCCAAATTATAATTATAATTGAAGAAAACAGAGAATTCACGATTTACTTTGGCCTGTGGATTAGGAGAGCAAGATCTTTAGTCATCTTTCCAGATTCCACAGTCCCGATGCACGCTTCTTCTAGTAGTTTTTCGTTAGCATCTAGTCTGGCTCTGATATAGATGTCCAAATGTTTGATTATTTAACCAAAATTTAAGGTTTTTGTAAAAGTTCACAAGATTTAGAATGAGGGGTCACCCAAACAAAATTAGAAAAGCATAGCAAAAACTGACCTATGTTCTTATCCTTCCGTCTATAGAGGTAATACTGTTGCGTAAAAAATGACGGTTACAGTCCCGTGAGCAGCCTCTGATTCTAATGTTTTTCCATCACTGGACAACTACAAAGCAATTTAGTTGTTAACCAAAAAAAAGGAGAGTACTACCAAAGAACGACTGACCAAAACGGGCAAGAGAACCGAATCCTGCATTGAGAAAAGAATATCAGCCAGCCTTCCATCAATGGACTAGTAGGCTTGACTAGTGTAGCATTAGCAAATCTGAAGAAGAGTACTACATGTTGCTTTTCTTTTAGGTAAAATTTAAGGAAATCAAATTCTGAAGGTTTCTTAAAATAAGCTGCACCATCAATTCAAAGGGCTAAAAACTGAACCACAAAGGTATAAATATGGACTTGAGCATGAAATAATGTATTTTTCACTCATATAAAAAATTGTATTTTTATGAATTCTTTTAGCAATTGAATAGCACCTCATTTCTAAAACCCCAACACTCCGAATTTAGGAGTAATCATTTCTGAATTCCGCTTAAACCCTAAACCCTCAACTTCTCACTCTACCTCTCTCCGCCAGTTCACCAATGGCGCCGGTGGCAACCAAAGCAAACCCTCTACTCACAACCATACCATGGCGGCGGATCAAATTCCGCACTATCTGCGGCGGACGCATCTCCCGCGCGCCTCCGTCCTCACCCGCGCAATCGACCACTGCCGCAGACGCGTTAGCTGCCGGAAAGAAGGTTCTCGAGACGTTCACTGAAGAATTCGAGATCGGAAAGCGGAAGATCACGATGGAGACCGGCAGAATAGCACGATTCGCGAACGGTTCCGTCGTTTTGTCCATGGAAGAGACGAGAGTGTTGTCCACAGTGGCTTCAGCTAAGAGCGACGGCAGCCGCGATTTTTTACCCCTCACTGTATGCTTTTCTTTTTTTGTTTTGAATTTAGGTAACATTTTCAGTGCTAATTCACATTTTAAAGTAATGAACTTGTTGGAATTTTGTGTTTTTGATCAGGTCGATTATCAGGAGAAGCATTTTGCTCAGGGTATGATTCCGAACACATTCATGAGGAGGGAGGGGGCTCCGAAAGAGCGCGAGCTCTTATGCGGCCGCCTCATTGATCGACCTATAAGGCCTCTTTTTCCTCCTGGATTTTACCATGAAGTTCAGGTAAAGTAGCATTGTCAGAGTATATGTTCAGCTTGTGTGTTAGACCTGCTCTGCTCCTTTTTCGCGACTCACATTCTTGTTCTGAAGGTTATGGCGAGTGTCCTCTCATCCGATGGGAAGCACGATCCGGATGTAATGGCAGCTAATGCGGCATCTGCTGCTCTGATGTTATCAGATGTTCCTTGGGGTGGTCCTATTGGAGTGATTCGCATAGGGAGGATTGGCGGTCAATTGATTGTCAATCCCAGCATGGATGAGGTGTTTGAAATGTCTTCTTGTGTTGACTTGTTTAATTGTTTAATAGTATATGTCAATTTTAGTATAGTACAAATATCTTAGCTAGGTAATGTTTCTTAGGATATTGAGTTGTGCCGATTTTTTCTCCCTTTAGAGCTTATTTAACCTTCCTATTAATTGAATTACTCCTCATAAATCTCGTACTAGCAAATTAATGTTATCCAATATTAAGCAAGTTATATACTTATATACTATAGTATAACTAGGAAGTTGCAAATAGAGTAACTTGTTTTGGCTGTTGATGTGATGGCATTCATATTTCATACACTTGATTGTTGGCTTTTCTGGTTGATTTCAGTTATCTGCACAGGCTAGAAAAGAACTGATTAACTTGGTCACTCTCACAAGGCTGATCTTGTGTTTCTTTCTTTATCGTCTCAACCTCGTTATGTCCATTTTTCAAATTTTCTTAGGGTTATAGGCTAGTAGCTTGTCTCAAGTCAGTGTATGGAATACAATGTTTGCTTTTAATAACTCTGGTACTATTGCTACAATCTAATTTGTATCTTATGGATGTTTTTGCAGCTTTGTCTAAGCGATCTTAACTTGGTTTATGCATGCACAAAAGACAAAACATTAATGATAGATTTCCAATCACGTGAGATATCTGAAAGAGACTTGGAAGCTGCTTTAAGATTTGCTCATCCTGAGGTGAGTTTTTACTTCTTCTATTGATTGACCTGCTACTTATTGTATGATGCATACTTATGATTGTTCAGGCAGTCAAATATCTCGAGCCTCAACTAAGGTTGGCAGCCAAAGCTGGTAAACAGAAAAAGGATTATAAGTTATACACGGTATCTGAGAATACTTTTGAAAAAATAAGGAGTTTGTCAGAAGGTCCCATTGAAGCTGTGTTCACGGACCCTACATATGGCAAGGTTTATTTCAAATACAGAAAATACTGATATTTGCATTAAGAATTGTACTATCTCACATTGCAGTATTTTATGTGATTCTTTATTTATTCATCTGGATGCATTGTGCTTTATGTCTGTACAGTTTGAAAGGGGTGAAGCCTTAGATAATATTGGACGGGATGTGAAAAAAACACTTGAGGCAGAAGGTGATGAAGAAGGTCTTAAAGTTCTATCAAAAACAGTGGATAATGTGCGGAAAAAGGTATATGCATCAATCTCAATCTTTAGCACAAAATCATGTTTCTATATAAAGACCCTGATATGTTCTCACTACCTTTCTTCTTGGAGGGAAGGGAAGAATCAAGGAATGGGATACTCTTGGTCCCTTGATTAAGCATTTATTGGCTTAATTGAAAATTATTTTGCACTGGTAAAAATATTTAAATTGGTTGCTAAGAATGTCAAATGCTTGAAAAGAAGATTTGTGCTGTTAAAGATGGGAACTTGTTCTCTTGGTCAGCACTACATCAAACGCTTGCTAATCAATATAATATCACTTCATTATGGGTTTGACAGTAATTCTTGCCATGCCAGGTTGTTCGCAGAAGGATAATTGGCGAGGGAATTAGAGTTGATGGAAGACGCCTTGATGAAGTCAGGCCTGTGTATTGTGAAGCTGGTCACTTGCCCGTGCTACATGGTTCGTCTATATTTTCTCGTGGAGATACTCAGGTAAGCAACTGAACTGCCTATGTGCCAGAAGATGTGATCGAAAATAACAAACTCCATGACATTTGATGTTATGTATACTTTCTTCTGAAGTGCTCTGTTGCCTCATTTATTTCATCTGTTGGTTATAGGTTCTTTGTACTGTGACCCTTGGTGCACCTGGAGAAGCTCAAGTTTTGGATTCTCTAGTTGGTCCTTCAACGAAGAAATTTATGCTTCACTACAGTTTTCCACCATATTGCACCAATGAAGTTGGTAAGCGAGTTGGACTGAACAGACGCGAAGTTGGACATGGTGAGCTGCTGGCATTTCCAATTAATCTTGATTACATACTTGTTTTGTTGTAACATTTGTTTCTTCAGTCTTCCTACTTATCGTACCTTGATAAATATTAAATAACGAGCAGTGTTTTTTAATTAGTGTCCTTGGCACGTGTAGGACTGCTTTTGCGGTTTGGTAATCGTCCAGCAGTATGTGCAATCTTTTTCTTTTAGCTTATTAATAGTTGGATTAATTTTAGTGCTTACACAATGCACAATGTACGTAGTTGAAATTCTATTTTCGTACACCATTTTGGTTGTTGCCTCTGTGATTCACATTTTGGTACAATTTTATTATTATGAAAGTGCACAAAAAGTACCCATTTGTTAAAGTTGACTGTTATATTTTTCAGTTACTATACTTGGCAAAAATGTATACATATCTCGTTAAAATGAATTTGTAGATGCTAACAAATTTGTTACCGCTCTCTTCGACTTTGTAAAAATTGTTGCCTTTTTTCATATCACATCAATTCCACTGGCTCACTACTTCCCTCACATTGTATTGTAATTAATCTTGATTTTGCAGGTACCCTTGCTGAGAAAGCACTTCTTGCTGTAATGCCTCCTGAAGAAGACTGCCCATATACTGTTCGTATTAATTCAGAAGTCATGGCCTCTGATGGATCAACGTCAATGGCATCTGTTTGTGCAGGTTGGCCTTCGAGACTGTATATCTTGTTTGGTATCTATCTATTTAAGTCCCTTGAGAATAGCATCATACATTATTTTTTGCAGGTAGTATGGCCTTAATGGATGCTGGCATTCCATTGAGGGAACATGTAGCAGGTTTGTCAGTGGGACTTATCAGTGAAACTGATCCTGAAACTGGTGAAATCACGGACTACAGAATATTGACTGATATTCTTGTAAGGCTTACCACTGTTGAACTATATGGTTGCTTCTTCTTCTGAGGAAAAAGTTTTTACTTACGTTGTATTCAAATTTGATTCACTGAGCTACACGTTTTAAGGGAATTTATTTAGGCTAGAGTTGAAATGATTCCATGAAACTTGTTTATGTTTGCGCTCATGGCAGTGCCGGCAGACACGTAAAGGTCATATTGCTGTTTTAAGTGCTTGGATTTAATGATAGCCTTTTTATTGATGAAGAGAAGTTATCAAGGAAAATTTTAATGTATAGGGACCAGAACCAAGAAAGGATTAAGAGAGTGATGAAACATAGTTTATGTATTGAGAAGGAGCATAAGCCAGAGCAAACTATTTGGTTAATACAACCGCATGTACTGGAATGCTACCTTTTAACTTATGTATGTCTACAGTGGATCACACAATGAAAATTCAATCTGATGTGGATTACTTCAAATCCTCAAATATTCGTATTAAACCAATTGGGCTCCATTATGTTTTTTATTTTCTTTTCGATTTAACATGTCGTGTTGAATTGTAGCGCTTGCTTACTTTCCTGAGTGAACCTTTGATTGTAGATATGAGGTTGTTTATGTGCTTCTTTCTATATTATGACTATAGGGTTTGGAGGATCATTTGGGAGATATGGACTTCAAAATTGCTGGAACCCGCAATGGAGTTACAGCTATTCAGTTGGATATAAAACCTGCAGGAATCCCTTTAGATATAATATGTGAGTCTTTAGAGCCTGCTCGTAAAGGGCGCATTCAAATCCTTGACCATATGGAACAGGAGATAAATGTTCCACGTACTCAGGATGGTAGAAACTCTCCACGGATATGTAAGTGTAACTGATGCATCTCATTTTTTTCATCAGACAAGTTGCTGTAGATGAGGGTCTTTTCTTTTGCTTCTTTGTCTATCTTTTTTATATATGATGCCAATGATTTGCACTTCTCTCCAATATCAGTGAACTTGAAGTACAGCAATGAAGCAATCCGTCGCTTGATTGGTCCTCTCGGTGCATTAAAGAGAAAGATTGAAGAAGAAACAGGTTTGGGTTGCTCTTCTAGTTAACATGCAACGACATCTATAAGCATGTGTATGTGTTGCTTTTTTCCATCACTACGGCTTATTGCGATGTTTACGGACTTTAGCAGCCTCTAACATTCAAAATTTTTTGTGATGATTGAAACAAGCTTATATAGCATCACATGGCCGGGATCGCAAAGTACTTTTTATGTTTTTACTTAGTTAAGAAATTGGCTTTTCTTCTTAGATTTTGTGTGATTGTTTGTCCATCAATATGCTTTCAACAAACAGTGTAAATTAATTCTTCTTATCGAAGAAAATAGACACTAGGTGACTTTATTGCATTGGGAAGGTTATCCTATCGTTGTCTCATAGACGTCCCTATATAGTTGATCATTTCCTAACAACAAGGGTTCACCTATTTCTTGGCATTTTATGGTCTTGAAGCAAATAAATCTTATGGATATCTTTTCTAAGTTTCTGCATTCAACCTCGACTCTGGATAGTATGTCATTGACCATGTTTATGCTGCAGGTGGAAGGATATCTGTGAATGATGGTTCTCTTACTGTTGTGGCTAAAAACCAATCAGTACTCGATAAAGTGATGGAAAAGGTAAATGTTTGCTCTGCTTGCATATACTTGGTTTGAAGGTGCTTTTATTTCTTGCTGGTAACTAGGAGTACTATATAACATTACATCTGAAGACAAATTGTTGTTTCATTGTCACCCAAATTCATTAATTCCGTTGTGATTTTAACTTGTGATTTCAGATTGATTTCATAGTGGGTCGTGAAATTGAAAAGGGCGGTGTGTATAAGGGTATTGTAACTTCGATCAAGGAATATGGTGCCTTTGTAGAGTTCAATGGAGGCCAACAGGGTCTCCTTCACATTTCCGAATTAGCACACAATCCGGTTTGTGAATCTTTGTCACCTTTTGTTGTTTTGCGCCTCTCTTATTCTAAATAATTTTTTTTGTTAATCTTAGGAATTATATTTATATCTGTCAGGTGTCCAGAGTGTCTGATGTGGTATCAGTTGGCCAAGTGCTAAATTTGATGTGCATCGGCCTAGACGTGCGTGGTAATATCAATTTATCTCTCAAGGCCACTTTACCTAAAACATCCACTAGTCTTGGGCAACAAACACCTAAAGTTTGGAAGCCTTCAAGCAATCCTGAATCGGAGCAAGAAAATAAGGATAATCAGCCTGCAGAAGCTGTGGAAAGCTTAGCATCGATTGTGATTCGAAGTGCTGCTGAGTGTGATGAGGCAGACAAATATTCTGCTCTAAATCAGCCATCAAAAGGTAATGGAATTTTTTTTCCCATGTTGGATGCTGTAACCTTAATTATAACATGATAGGAAATGTTTAATTATTGCTTAAGATATTGGTGATCTACAGCTGACGCTCCCCTAGATGCAAAGAAATTGAAAATTGGAACAGAGCTGACCGCCAAGGTTCAGCAAATCCGTGCTCATGGACTAGTCCTTGATTGCGGAAGTGATATCCGTGGGATGTACCGGTTTGAGGTAAGCATCAATCTTATCTCCTCTGGTCCTTTAGTTGGGACTTTTAGGCTTCTTCTGTCAAATATATTTCCATTTTCAGGTCCCTTAGTAGTTATAGTTGAAGTCTAATGTGAGACACCCCTTACTGATTTTCACTCATCCGAAAGGACCTCCCCATGAAGTCGTCTAATTCCAACAAACTTGTTCTCTCTATCTTGCAGACTGGTTCCGGAAAAAAGTTTGTAGTCGGTGACAAGCTACGAGTAAAGTGTACCAGTTTCTCTGGCAAGGGAATCCCAGTGATGTCTCTGGTGCAGGAGTAGGGATCACACAAGTACACAAGGTTTGGCAACTGACTTAAGTTTTTGACATAAATCAATACTTGGAAATGTCATCGAAACGTGGGCATTTATATTTTATGAACTTGAATGCACGATACTACCGGAGATTTCTTAGGAGAAATAGTCAAATAGAAGAAAATGACCAGCAATTTGATCGAAACTTCAGATGAGTAACAGATAGAGCAATGGTTTTTGAGTAGGTAGGTAAGTTTTGTGTGTAAAAGCAGTGTAAATTTCGGTTTTCTTTGTCGTAGCATTAAACTGTTCTTGACATGTTTCTAGATCATGTACATTTAGTAGCTCATTTTTTTTTATTACATAATAACAAAAATTGGATTTTAAACTGTTAGAGATGTAGAAGAGTTCTGGGTAGAATTTGGAAGTTGGGGGTTTATTGGTGCACTCTTAAGTCTTAGGATCTCATGAACATGAAATCTATGGATAAATAGTTGGTTTTCAAGAGTTATGGTTGTTATATTAAGAGTTATGGTTGTTATATTAAGAAAAAACATCTTGATCCTCTATGATACAAATGAGTATGCTAAATTTCCACATATCATTAAAAAATGTGCTCCAAAACATAATATATATAGAAATAAGAAAAAAAAAAGATAAAACAAAATAAGTAGCAGACAACTGGACTTATAGAGAATTGACATAATTCCTGTCTATTAAAAGCTTCACATAACATTCCACTTTAGATCTTTATTATTCTATGTCAAAAGAAATAAATGTAACCCACATGTATCAATCATGAACTTTTCTTTCAATTTCTTGCAAAATCAAAGATTCTAGATTTTTTTAAACCATACGTGATTTACTTTGATTCTTATCTTCTGTCAAACATTCTTCACCTGTAATCAGTTTTTGTTGACAACTATAGATTAAGTCGTCCACTTTAATTATGACTTGAGAAGTATATAAATTTTAGTTCTAGTTATATTTTTATTGCCGAAGTTGGATAATTTTCAAATTATTTCAATTTAAGTGGCCGCTTATTTTGAATAAACTCTCTACTTTTGATTTGAGTTGCACTGTTTACCAACCCACTCCGAAAATCCAGTTTCATTAGCTAATTACAACTGTTAATTTAATATTTATATTGAGGAATGGGAAAATTTTCAACTATTTACGAGCTGTCAATGTCAATGTAAAAATTGGGAAGTCCGCGCCGGACGTTCCGTCGCCCTTACGCACGCCCTACCGCCGACGACCGCGCCCCTCCCGTGTCCTTAAGGGACGTCCGCGTCCGCCCTCGCCACCCCAATGGTGGACGTCCCGCACGCCTTTCTCGGAAGCCTCTTCAGCGTCCGACGGGAAGGGCGCCATTGGAGATGCTCTAAAGCAATTTTCTCGTCTATTTTTGCACTTTTTATAATCATATTAATCCTTGCACAAGCTTAGCGTGGATAATGTGAAAGAGACAGAAGTAGACACCACTCTTTGGACTTTCTTCTATAATTTTGTCTATCAGTTTTAGACTTTAGTTACTATCTTCTTCATAACCAAAAAAAAAAAGAAAAAAGGAAAGCCTATAGCTCATAGATTTATACCGATGGCTTCTTTATGCCAAATATATTTTGAACTTCGAAACTCCAAATTGCTATAATTATTTTTCATGTGTTTAAACCAAAAATCCTTAATATGCAGTCAATGGTTTATTGATTTACAGCCATATATTATATATAATCGCATACGTGAGTATATAATATTCCGAATCACGTGTCTTAATGATTATCATACAACTATTAAACATGTGGAGTAAATAATTAAATACAACTACGATGGAGATATTTAAAATTTAAATCTTCTCATATTCATGTAATTTCTACTTTGCTGGCTATTCATTTATTCATCACGCGAAGACGATTATTGAAAAAAATATTTATTCGTTGTAAATTAGTAGCTTCTAATAATTTTCTAGATTATTAAGCATGATGTAAGCATTAGAAGTCTGCTTTAATTGCGTGAGCAGTAGAATTTGATCTCATTCTTCATGACAACAATATTTTAATACAAAGAAAAATAATACTAGTAAAACAAGAAGATAAATCTTAGACTAATCAACACGAAATGATGAATAAAAATTGTGAACAAAAGAAAATTGTTACCATAAATTTGGCAGTATCTTACATATTCTACCACACGTTCATATATTTACTGTCACATATATGACTATAGTCTAAAAAAATCAGCAAAATAATTTTTTGGATTACTTATATTTGACTATAGTGGATTAGTGGTTCCCGGGCGTGTACCATTATTTTAATTAAATGCAGTCTATTAAAATAAAATTTGATCGAGTGGATGTTCTAGAGGCTTAATTTCGAATTTCAAATCATCATTTAAAGATCAATAATTGATTAGGCCTAGATCTCAATCCAACATGGGTGTGCTTTAAAATTATTTTATAGTATATGTTTCTCTATAAAACAAATCAGTCCCATATTTATCAAATTAAGTAGTAGTAGAACATTTAAATTTATCAATACATTTCAAGTTAAACTGCAAACTTGCTTAGTGTAAACAATTCTTCTAATTGAACCAAACGTTTAGAATATTTTAAAGAAAATCAAATTACTATATTATTAGATAAAAAAATATCTTAAAAGAGGAGACGAATGAAGAGATGACTTGCTTCTACGAACCAATATTCTTACTCTGACTGGAATTTAATACAAAAATGATCACAATAATCATAGATTCAGAATGTTCCAACTCTTTAATTTCTTATAATTAGTGAATAGTGAATGAATTGATAGTTTAGTAGTTAAAGTGAATGAAATGATAGTTTAGTAATAAAAAAAATATAAGAGAAGAAGCTAGTGCATGTATTTGATGAATAAAACGACATCTATAAGTAATTGGATTTTGAGAAATTTACTAAATTTCAAGAGGAGACACACTAATACTATGTTATATATAAAATTCCTATATATGGATGGAAAGAAATAATATGAAAATGGGTTTATTTTACGTGTTGGCAACGGGCTCTTAATTAACTCAATTTATATACATTTCAGTATTTTAGTATTTAGTTTATTTAGTTGTCATTGAATTACAACTCTATGGTTTTTGGTTCATATTCATATGTCAAACGATTCATTTATAAAAAAACAAATAAAGATTATTTGAAAGGAAGAAATTATAGATAGCTAGAGAAGTCTAATTTATTCTCTCTTAATCAATTTCATTAGCTAGTGATGGTTGGCATGGTAGGTTCCAAAGTTATTGATAGTTTGGTACTCATGATGTACCTTTGACTAATTATATATATGCCACTTCCAAAAAATTTAACAATGGTGACAAAATTTGTTACTTTTAAAAAATCAATTAAATCTTTAAATATCGATTAGTGGACTATATTTTTTACTTCTTCACAATATGGAAATTAAATAATTTAGTGGATGATCATGTTGAGATTAAACTATTTTAACTTGTTTGAACTTATATCAAAGAAGTTAGTTGATTGGGACGGAACAAGAAGAGCCCATTTTGAGTCTTCGATGACAAAAACTCAAAAAACTCAGTTAATTATCAGTATTTATCCAAATATTTGTAAATTACACTATCCATAAAGAAATTCAAACTCCATAAATTGAGATATACACAGTATTCTACTATCAATAAATGGATAATTCAAACCTACTATTAGTAAGTTAAATAATTAACCGGTATTTATTGATTTTTCAATTATTTTTAGCATTTTATAAAAAAAACATTCCATTCAATCATGACATAGAAAACATCGACAAAGACCCTCGCAAGCACATTCGTCTTCTCTAACGAATACTTCTTTGTGCCCGCCACAAGAACATTTCCCTTGTTTTTGCCCTTCGATCGGGAAACTGATCCGATGCAGTGGCGGATCTGGGGGGCAGAAGGGGGCGGTCGCCCCCTCTGTGCGACTAATTTCTTCTTATTCGGACGTAAATTTACCATGTCCGCCCCCTCCGTTTGCCCCGACGTCACCCCGAAAATCGAAAAAAATTATCGTTTTCGCCCTAAACCATCCTACTAATATACATTTCGCCCCCTCCGTTTATGAGTCCTGGATCCGCCACTGATCCGATGTATGTCGATCCCCGGAATCCTATTAGATTCATCTCCAACAAATTTATAAAAGAAATAAAAATAAAATAATATAAGAAGATTAAAATGATGGTGCAAAATTGAAAAAAATTTATGCCGCGATGGCCTACCCATTTATTTATTCAAATAAATGCTTTCATCACATTCACACAGCAAAACTCAAACTTTAAAATTTTGTGACTAACATAATCATCACTCCCATCAATAAAACTCCTAAATCAAAAAATAAACACTTTCTCTCTCTACAACTTCTGCAAATCCCAACGCAATTCTGCAAAAATCCAACGACTTTTGCTGATGAAATACATGCATTTCCCATCATGGATCACTGCGCTCATCTTCCTCGCCGATTTTCTCCCCTTCTGTCTCTCCGACCCGCGAATTTCGGAGGCCGGATTCTTCTGCGGCCTCGAGCGGCCGCCGGCGAACGCCAGCGCCGCCTACATCCCGCTCTTCGTGAGGGGTATGGAGCTCCTCTCGCAGCAGGTCACGGCCAGCGACTGGGGCAGCTCCGCCGTCCACTCCGCCAACGCCTCGATATACACCCTGGCGCAGTGCCACGCCGACCTCTCGCACGACGACTGCCTCCAGTGCTACGCCGCCAGCCGGACGCGCCTCCCGCGCTGCCTCCCCGCCGCCGGGGGTCGGATCTTCCTCGACGGATGCTTCCTCCGCTACGGCGGCTACGCCTTCTTCAACGAGAGCGTCGATCCCCGCTCCGACGCCGTCAATTGCAACGCCACGGCGCCGAATTCCACGCTTCCGGAGGCGGAGTTCAGGAGGAGCGTCGCGGAGGTGATCGACAACGTCACGGCCGCGGCCGCGGCGCAGGGGAGGTTCGCGGCGGCGGGGATCGGAGGCGCGTTCGGATTGGCGGAGTGCTGGAACACCGTCGGCGCGGAGGGGTGTAAGGCGTGTTTGGCAAAGGCGAATTCGGAAATTCGGCGGTGTTTGCCTCGCAGCGAAGGCCGCGCGTTGAATGCTGGTTGCTATTTGCGGTATTCTACGCAGAAATTCTACAATCAATCGACTGCATCAAATCATGAATCCGGTAATTGTTTTAAGCTTAATTGAGAAAAATCGAGTAATTCTCAGATTTCAAAATTCAAATCGTGCTCTGCATAAAATGTGAAAAAACAAAATCGAGTCAAAGTTCGTTAACTTTTTAGCAATTAGCAGAATTTGATCAACTGTTTTAAGTTAAATAGCATGATTATCTGGTGAATGAATCCTGTTCATATTTGGCGGCTTCGAAAAAAAAGGTTGATTTATTGACTTGTAGCGTTGTAGAGTGACTATTTTTAGAAAAATTTCTTTAATTCAGTCGTGGCAAATGTTTGATCCATTGTATTCAAACAGTTTAGTCATTGTTTGATTCTGAGTATTTCAGGTGTTTCTAGAAGAGGGGTGATTGTGGCCATTGCTTTCTCTGTGGTTGCTTTCTGTATGCTTTGCCTCTTTGGTGGTCACGCAGCCTATCGGAGATGGAAGAGACGAAAGCAAGGTATTGTAACGCGTTGTAGAAGCTAGTTAGAAGACTCGTCGTTTTGAATGGAAGAGAGAATTTTTCATCTTTATGATGTTTTATTTTTGCTAAATGCAGAGCGCTATAATCTTGGCAAGATTTCGTTTTCCTACAACAAGTCGAATTTGAACTTCAAATATGAGACCCTAGAGAAGGCGACCAACTATTTTGATCCGTTGCGGAAACTCGGGCAGGGAGGGGCAGGCTCTGTGTACAGAGGGACCCTCCCAAATGGGAACACTGTGGCTGTGAAGCGGCTCTTCTTCAGCACGAGGCAGTGGGTCGATGAGTTCTTCAACGAGGTGAACCTCATCAGTGGGATCGAGCACAAGAATCTCGTGAAGCTTCTTGGCTGCAGCATTGAAGGCCCTGAAAGCCTTCTGGTTTATGAATATGTGCCTAACCAGAGCCTTGAAGTCTGCCTCTTTGGTGTGTTTGTTGTACTAGTTTTTCTTCTGTTGTCTTTGGTGATTTTGTTTGGATTTTTGAATTTATCATCTCCCTGCAGATAAGAATCGGACGAAGATCTTGAACTGGAAGGAGCGGTACAACATTGTGGTTGGAACGGCTGAGGGGATCGCCTTCCTTCATGGAGGTACCGAGTTCAGGATCATCCACAGAGACATCAAGGGCAGCAATGTTCTTCTTGATGAGAATCTTGATGCTAAGATAGCTGATTTTGGTCTTGCTCGGAATTTCGCAGCCGATAAAACTCATCTCAGCACAGGAATTGCAGGCACATTGTGAGGACTAATAGATTTTTCATTCTGAAATAGATTCCATTCGGATCAGTTCAAAAGCAACCTAATTACAATTTGTTGAATTGCAGAGGATACATGGCGCCCGAATACATAGTCAAAGGGCAGCTCACAGAGAAGGCCGACGTTTATAGCTTTGGCGTTCTGGTTCTTGAAATCGTGTGTGGAAGGAAGAACAACGTCTTCGTTGAGGACTCCGGATCTCTTCTACAAACAGTAATGCCCCTTACACTACTCCATATCATGTCGTGATCATCGTCATAAAGTCATCTCATTTTGTTCCTTTTGGTTTACTTTCTCCTTCCCCGCCCCCGGCTCTAGGTGTGGAAGCTCTTCAAGACGGATAGACTGGCAGAATCAGTCGACCCTTCTCTGAAGGGCGACTTCCCGCCAACAGAAGCTTCGAAAGTCTTGAAAATCGGGCTCCTCTGCGCCCAGGCATCCGTGGCTCAACGACCATCTATGGTGGACGTTGTCAGAATGCTGACGGATGAAAACTGTGAAGTCCCAGAACCGAAACAACCACCATTCTTGAACATTAGTGCCCTTTCCGGCAGCACTACCAGATCATCCTACAGCATCAACAGTTTGACATCGAACCCGATGACGCGGCCGGAAACGTCTTATCCCTCCTCAGAGTCCTTCAGCATTCAGAGCTCAGAAGGGCAGCAATCAAGAAGTGAAGAGATCAGGTTAAAATAGAAGAGGATTTTTTCGCATGATTATTAAAATTGGATTCATTTTGCCTAAGGGAACTTAGACAAGGCCAGGTGTTGTACAATTGGGTGAAAAGTGAAAGTGAAAGTGTTCAAAGCTTATAGTAGAAAACATGCATGCAGATTTTGTAGAGTTTTTGTTTTGTTTTTTTGTTTTAAAAAAAGACCAAAAAAGGAATATAGTTGAAAATAGGGTAGCCGTTGAAATGTCATTTTCTTGGGAGGTAGAGTTGAGTTTTAGATGCAGATTAGAGATTGCTTGTCAAATTATAACTAAATTTTGGGCGGTTGCTATAAGTGTGCTATCAATGACAATTATTTCACTCTATTTATCGCAATCGACGACCCACTCTAATATCAAGAGAATTGCAAAACAATTCATCATAATTATATAATGGTTTCAGTTCTATCTTTAAATTGACGTGGCACATTTGTTTGTTTCATTTGCAAACTCGAGTCCATTATAATTGTATAATGGTTTCAGTTCTATCTTTAAATTGACGTGGCACATTTGTTTGTTTCATTTGCCAACACCTCTCGATCACATCTTCGTCACCATCTAAGCCAGCAAGAGGACATTTATTGACCAAAGATAGTCTCTATTAATATTCTTTCCAACTCTCAACTGCAACTATTGCCAAATGCTGCTCTATTTAATGGCATAACCACTCCTCCTCAGCTAAGCTTATCCCTCAAACGTATCACAGAAAGAGACATTGATTTTTGTCTGATACCAATACAGATCGAAAGAAGATAAATTTCGAACAATTACATTAGTTTATTCTATTGCCGAATCCTAACAAACTTATCGTCATTACAAATTTCAAATTGTTTCGCAAATAGTATATAGAAGCTCGATTATTACACATGTGAAATGAAGAAAACCAAAAGCGGCACAACTGTACAACACTCATTGCATTGTGGTCCAACCAAGAGTCACTACGGTTGGCAGAAGGGCTTTAGTTTGGTCATTACCCCAATAATTGTTGTCGACAAGAAAACAACGTCTCTATTACCATGATCTTCTGTTCTTTGAATTTTAAATTTAGTTTAAACTAGGTTAGAATTTGGAGCTGGATGAAGCAAAGCACAGACTGTTGCAGTCGACAATCCGAACATGGACAAACAAGTAGAGACGAATGTGATAATAAAGCATAGCTTGCTTACTTCCCTTCCAGCCAATAGGTTCAAAGGTTCAAGTTATCTCGGGTGCATGTGTAAATCTCAAAAGAGAGAGTCGAGATGAATGAATAAGAAAAAATGATGTAAGAGGGTATAAAGAAAAAGTGTGTATTTATGAGAAGATAGTTAAACATCAGTACAACCAAATGGGTGCTGCAATACATGGGAATTTACGTGAAGAAGAAAACGAAGTAAAGATACATTGGTTCGTCAAATCTTTGAGCTCAAAATTTGTAATTCGCATGAGATCATAATAGAGTAGAACTATTACACTAATTATAGAGCCGGCATTTTCCTGTTCCAGCGCACACTGAGCACTCCTCCTTCTCGCCTGCAACATGGTTCAAGCAGTAGGTGATTCTGTCGTTCACCACATCCTGTGACGACTAACTGTTAGTGGGTCGTGTCTAGTTTCAGCTAACGTGCAAACCATCTCATAAGTAACTACTAATCCACATAAATACCAAGGTCACGGTATATGTATATATAATCCAAATGTTACAAGAAAAGGGCACTAGCATATAAATGTAGAATGCATTATGCATAAGAGATAGATAAACCAAAGTCTCATACCACGAGCAGTTCGTGCAGACCAAGAGGTGCAGTGATGACATAGGAAACCTCTGGATGGTCCTTTGCAGCTTCGGCCGTGAGAGAAGGAATATCCTATAAAATAGCAACAGAAAAACTTGGCTTGTGTTACATATCCAAAATCTATCAATTCAGGTGTCAAAAGTACGAAAGATGCCGACTTCATTATACGTTTCAAGTTCTCTTAACCACTACCTGGTGCCAATGTCTTCCAGGAAACAAGAAAAACGGGCTGACTATAACACGCCTCGCCCCTTGTTGAACACACGAATCAAAAGCATCCTTGATAGATGGCTCAGCCAGTTCCTAATTACAACAGAAGAATCTAGGAGGAATCAACAAACAGTTATAGACACTCTTTGCCATTAAAACAGAAGTTTAATTATCATTTACAATAAACGATAAATTCTAAAGAGGGAATCAAGATCCATTGATGTGATCAATACCATATGAGCAGGCTCCACGATCGGATATTTCGTATTATCTCTAAACATAATCACGAATTCATCTGAACGAAAAAATCAAAAACAAAAAAGGCATCAACTGTCAATGAAACAATGTTCTACACTATATCAAGCTAGTCAACAGAAATGTCAAGCAATAAATTTGGGTAAAATTTGTTAATTTGAAGAATTATATAGATAGCAGATGCAGATGTAAATTTTACTGATTCACAAATGTGAACTATCTCAACAAAAATGATTTTCCAATGATTCATCAAAATCCTAAATAAACAAACAGTTCAAAATTCACTGAAAACAGAAAATCAACATCACAAAATAGAGCAAAAGAATTTCTTACTCAGCATAAGATTGGATTCCTTTCGGCGCGAACCGTGGTCGACGATGATGATGCCATCACCTTCAACAACTGGGTTCCTGAATCCGCCGCCATTCGCGGTGGATGCCACACACAACCTTGACGGTAAATATTTGGTTTTTGATGGATTCCGACGCAATTTCACAAAATTGGGAACCGAACAATCAGGCCTTCTCCCCAATTCTAACCTAGTTTTTGGGCTTAATTCGTGAAAATAAAATGAAAAGGGACGGAAGATCAATTGCGATATTTACAGTAGATATTTTTTTAATTGAAGAAGTGGACATAAATTAAATCAAATTATAATGAAAATCATACAGATAGAACGGATTTACCTGCTTAAATTGAGTGGAGAAGATGATGCCGCCATTTTTGCTAGCTCCCATCTCTCTTCATTTTCTTTATTTTACATTTCTCTTTTTCTATAATGGGCCCTTTTTAACACTATGGGCAATTGGGCTTCTTTAACTGATCCATGGAAAATCTACTAGTTGGGCCGTGTTGTTTATTCCTCTAAATTATTTATTTCAACACTTTTTTTTAGAACAATTATTATTATTATTATTATTTTTTTTTTATTCCTCTAGAGATACAAATGCTTAGGCAGCAACAGATCGAGAGACATGCTCACCTATCTTATCTAACTGAAGTAGATGATCGACGCCTCCTAGAGGATCGTTTAGCAGTCGAAAGATCTCGTGCATCTTCAAACCCCAGTTAACTATAAAGTCTGCCACCCGGTTTGCTTCGCGATAGGCATGTTTAACCTCTACATGCCACTCTTTATCAATCAAAGCCCAAATGTGTCTAACAATGCTATAGTTGCAGCCTTCATTCCTCCTTGAGTTAACCATGAGCACTACAGTGATATTGTCACATTCCACAACAACATTTTGAAGTTTGTTCTTCCATGCAAGCTTAAGCCATCGTATATAGCCCACAACTCGGTAGTCAACACACAGCTTTCCCCAAGGCGTCGGGCATATCCCAAAAACCACTCTCTGTTTGAGTTCCTAATGACACCACCAGTAGATGCTTCTTTTGTCGAGAGCTTAACTGCGCCATCAGAGTTCAATTTCCAGCAGCCCGGAGCGGGAGCGAACCATTAGATGAGCTTAGTGACTCTATTCTTAACAGTCTGCTTCTTAATCTCATTAGATCTAACAGCCATTCCCCAAGCTCGACACTGAGCTATAATTGTTGAACCATTAAAGCTCGCATCCTAGAATACAATATCATTCCTAGAAGATCATAATTTCCACACCATCAAACCAAATATGCAGCCCCAATCACCATCATCACCAGTATCAGTAGAACAAATTATTTATTTCAATCTAATTATGTGTATGACAAGTTTAAATTATTTTGAGTAATAAGAAAGGGGAACAAATTATTTATTTCAATCTAATTATGTGTATGACAAGTTTAAATTATTTTGAGTAATAAGAAAGGGGTGAGACAACCAACGGGTCATAGCATAGTTGCCAGCACGAAGTTGTAGTAATCTTGAGGTCATAGGTTCAAATCCCACCACCCATTGAGAGACTTTCTGCCTTAATCTGCAAACCCCCATAGCTGCAAACGACCAAATAATATTTAGGTTTAGGTCGAAACTAATTAATCTTAGCATGATAAGCCATGCCCAATAGACTTGTAGACGTAGTAGTCTCGTGAACTATGTCTATATTTGGCTGGTGGAGAGTCACTAGTCAATGGGTAGATAAAGACCATAACCCAACTTGTGTAGTTTGGTACCATTATTATTGCACATGGTCTCATATAACTAACAAATAATTAATCAAATTAATAAAAGTCAACATAATAAAGTCGTTAGCAATATTCAACATCGAAATTTAGGTGATTGAGCTTCTCAATGAGTAATTGCATATTAAGCCCATTTGCTCATTAATTCTAGAAGAAAATAAAGTGATGTTTGTTACAGCATTTAATTAAATATGATCATATTAAAAAATGGTTTATATAGTTGTTAGAGCTTTAATAAAAGACTTCACCAAACCATGTGTTTGATCACTTGATGTAACTCTATCACCTCCCCTTTTGTCTCGTGCGGTTTTCTTCATATATGACGTCATTCATATGTTTGTGAAAAGTATAGTATTATTCAAAAATTTCATGAATTTTCTTTTTGACAGCTTGTTAAAATAATTTATCTGATTTATTCTCTTGTAATATAATGATCCCAACTAGTTAATAACAACAATTACCATATTTAAATCCAAACAAATAAATTGCCTATAAATAAGTCCAATCATAGTTGACAAAAAAAGCCCACGCTCATTGTGGTTGGTTTTGCAATTCATTGCAAGCTTAAATAATTAAGAAACAATAGAGTATAGTAAATTGAACTATGAATATATGGATATGAATTTGAACTTAGTCTAACATGATAATAACCCTAGTCTACATGAATTTTGGTGTTTAGAAAGCTCAATAGTAAATCGATCGTTTCATAGACGAGTATTCGTTTTCACCACCCATCCAGTCAAGGATACTCATTATAATAAAAGAAATATCGAAAATAATTATCATTTATCTTGTGACTTAAATCTTGACTCGAATCTTCTAATATATTGATTAACATTTTACTAAGTTTCATAGCATCAAAGGACAAATTAATACTCCGCTCGTTTCTTTATAATTGAGTCATTTTTTCATTTCGGGAAGTTCCATCATAATTGAGTCATTTCCATATATAGTAATTTTCTCCTCTTTCTTATTTTACTCTCTCATACTTTATTCTCTCTACTTTATTCACTTTTTACTTTATTCTCTCTACCTTTTTTCTCTTTCTTACTTTTTTATCTATTTATTTAACACAGTCAACATTCATTTCTTAAACTCCGTGCTGAAAAGTTCCGCCTCAACTATAAGGAAACGGAGGGAGTATCATGATATCTCCCCTTTGATGATGACACTTCAACCTCACACAATTATAATGTTGTCAAAATTATTATGTCAATCATTAAATTCGTTAGGAATATTTAACCTCTATATTAGTAGTAAAAGTATCTACTAATTTCAAATTAAGCAAAAGGAGAAAGGTTTAAGCATTGTCGGACAGAACACGCAAAGAAGCAAAAAATAAGTAGCAAAAACATTATTCCTATTTCCAATCATACAATCTCCATTTCTAAGCCAAGTTTCTTTCTCTCTCTACCTTTCACTTCTTTTGCAATTTCCACCGGATTATGGAATAAATAATCCGAGCTTCCGATTTTGTTGCCATCGTATTCTCTCGTAGCTCGTGAACCTGATCATTTCTCTGCTAATCCGTGACTGTTTCACGGAATTCTAGAATTTTTGTCGACCTTTTAAGTTACTGATCTGTTTGTCTCGTGTCAGAGTAGTTTAGTTTCGAATCGAGTTTGTGAGAGCTGATGTTTTGCGTGAGTGGGGAAGATGCAGCGGAAATGCAGTGTGAAATGCGGAGTGATTGATTCGTGTTGGTGAATGATGAGAGGTTGCGGATTTTGAAATGCTGAGCCCTAAATTAGGAGCTCAGTCGGAGCGGATGAAGCGGAGGTCGAGTTCGGGGAAATTTCATCATAGGTGGAAGCGGAAATTCTTCGCGTTTCTCTTGATTGCGATTTGTTTCGCGACGTTTATGCTGATGGAATCGGAGTACAGTAAGATCAAAATGCCTTCGTTCATATCTCCGCCGCTGCAGAAGCCGAAGATTGCTTTTCTCTTTATTGCTCGGAATCGGATTCCTCTCGACATTGTTTGGGATGTATTTTTTCAGGTAATTTTTGGCATCCTCTTACTATTTTGGGAAGTTATTATTTTGGAAAAGAGTTTAATCCAGTTATTGCTCTTTTAAGAAAAATTGGTACTTAGCTTAAGGCTACATAAATCAGTTTCCTAATTCGTTGCTTTTGATGACTTGGGGTTTTTTAATTTATTTTTGTATCACAATCTGACTCTGCTGTGATCGCTGAAAGACTAATAATAGCAAAGATGCATCTGTTACAAAATTCATTGAAGTTCGAATAGTAGTAGTAATATTTTTGTACGAAACTGAGAACGTTAATTAATCTTTTCGCAAATACTACTTACTAAAATGAGTAAATGAGTTACCTCCTTGAATTTAGCGAGTTGCAAATTTATGAGTATAACGCAAGGTAATTGTATTTTCATGAATAATTTATTGATGCTACTTTCACATGTATGTGAACTCTTTTCCCCTTTATTAAGGTATCAGTTATTTGAATTGATATATTCCTGAACAAAAAGGAGACGAAGGATGAGTGTTTATCACTTTTGAAGATGTTGAATATTTTAAAAAGGAGACGAAGGAGACGAAGGAGTACCTGATTAAAATTTGAAGGACCGAATTCATATATGTTGTTATGCTTTCATTTAAACCAGTTCATTGATTAGGGTGATGTTTTATGATTTTGCCTTATTGCTGTACCTTTGTTTCCGGGAAACATGAGAAATTGGCTATTCTGCTGGGACAACTTTTGACTGGTGAACATCTTACATATAATGTGATGTAATTGGAAGTATACATCACACTTACTTGCTTGGGATGATTGTTAACCAGTTATGGGTGTGTTAAACCTATCATCACATGATGATCAAATAATTACTGAGACGTAGTAGTGATGATAATGTTGTCTTTACCGTGAAAAAATTTCTTTGACCCTAAATATTATAGAGATCTTTCACTTCAATCTATGGAACCTTTTATGTTATTTGCAGGGTGATACAGAGAATAGATTTTCCATTTATGTTCATTCAAGACCAGGGTTCTTGCTGAATGCAGCAACGACGAGATCAAAATTTTTCTTAAACCGTCAAGTGAATGATAGCATACAGGTCTGGTTTTGTTTAATAAATTACTTACTCAGCAAAAATTATTTCAGTTTCCTGATGTACTACTGTTTTGTTTTTCGATATTATGGTATTGGTCATATATCTAAAGGAATTAAAGTGTATAATCTGTCACTCTTCTAGTCTTACTTCGGTTGGTATGTTGGCTGACTTTATATAAGAACCATGCGGTCTATTTTTTATTCATATTTGAAGTGATATCTAGCTACTGATGCTTTATTAGGTAGATTGGGGAGAAGCAAGCATGATCCAGGCGGAGCGTATTTTGCTTCAAAGTGCACTGATGGATGCTTTCAATGATCGGTTTCTTTTCCTTTCAGACAGGTAAAATCTCATTTTTTCTGAGATAATAAGCCCCCTTATATACTTTTTCTGTATCTGTTTTGGCTTTCTTGGATTTATAAAAATCTAGTGTCTTGCATTTTTAGGTCACAAAAAGATGAGCAACTCATCTGTGTTTATTTTTCTGTTGCAGCTGTGTACCTCTCTATAATTTCAGCTACACATATGACTATATAATGTCAACCCCAAATAGCTTTGTGGACAGGTAATGATGATACATACATAGTCCTTGCTCTCCTATTTACCTGTTAAATGATTGATAGTTTTTTATGTTTTTTATTGTTTTCTCTTGAGTCCTCTTCTTCCTAAGTTTTTTTATTTCCAGTACACAGTTTGTTGTGGATGTACGTATTTTGAATTTAATCAGCTTACGAGACCTTATCAATTATGGTTGCAGTTTTGCTGATAAAAAGGAAAGTCGTTATAATCCAAAAATGCATCCAGTGATTTCTATTGACAACTGGAGGAAGGGATCTCAGGTGACTCATAATTTTGTACTTCGCAGAGTCAAACTAGTTTCACAATACACTGTGACAAGAGCAGCTACGAGGATTTGTATTTCTAGCTTATAATATGTCTTTTATTATTTGCAGTGGGTTGTTCTGACCAGAAAGCATGCCGAGGTTGTAGTTGAAGATAAAACTGTATTCTCTATGTTTCAGTTACAATGCAAGGTTGGTATGATGAGCATTTCCTTTTGCATCGTGTGATTACGAGCTGAATATATTTTTGGTTGCATGATTCTTTTACCTTCCATGTGTTGTAGTATTTGTTTTAATTTGAAGTTATTTTCTTCGCTGCATACTTTAAATGCCTTGATGTTTTAACTGGTATTTGTCTAAATAGTCTTTACTTCCTAAAGGGGTGTTAAATTTAAGTGGTAGATTAGATTCTGAAAACATAGGATTGAGCATTTGAAGGATTACACGATCAAACAATCAATTTTTAGAAGTAAATCTACGTCCCGGAGAGTACGTAAGGTGAAGACCTCATGAATACGCAACAAAGGGCAAAAGATCTCCATAGCTGGGTAGATGGCTCGACATTGTTTGGCCCGTCAAAGTTAATAATGGTGGATTAACCTGTATTATTTTAAGCTATCTAAGCTGTCATCCAAAGTTAACACCCTCTAAGGGAATTAACTGATCAAAGGTGCAAGGGTGATTTAACAGAACTCATAAAGGATATCATCTACCATATTTTGATGAATAAGGCCTCGAGTCAGGAAAAGTTTATATCTACTGAAGTCCTGGCATGTGAATTTTACAGGCAGTTAGATGTTGAGGTGCTTAATATCTCTATGAGCATACTTTTTGAACTATGCTTGCTACTTTTCATAATATTCATTTAATCGTTAATATCACCAGAGGCTACATAGATATGTTTTCTGTATCAAGCATGATTTTATTTATATTTCTGTTTTTGACTTGTTTGTTTTCCTTTCCTTACGAAAACAGACAAAGTCATTACCTGAATTTTGGCGAGACCGTCACATAGTAAGTCCTTACTTCCTCTCACCCATCAATTGAAACATGATACATGCAGTAGTCATAAGTAGTAGTACCTATCGCTTCGTTTCAAGATTGTGGGTTTCTTTTTGTGATCGTTATCATTATTTATGGAGGATAAAAGTGTTAACTCTGTTGTCATTCTGCTTATGCAGCCTGCCGATACATCTGCTGAACATAATTGTATACCCGATGAACACTACGTTCAAACCTTGCTCACTGTAAGCTGATCTCATTGAAACAAGCTGTTAAATTTTATCCATTGCTTATCATTTCTTTGTTCAGATAAAAGGCCTGGAAGGAGAAATCACTAGAAGGTCACTGACTCACAGTTCTTGGGATCTAACATCTTCAAGGGATCCTCATAGGAAAGGATGGCATCCAGTCACTTACAAGTTGGCCGATGCTACCTCCAGTCTTATCCAGTCCATCAAGGTAATTTTCGTGCTGTTTTGGTTATACTCTGATTCTTCTTCCTACATATTTCCATTTCATCAATCACTGAAGCCCGCACGAACCAACTCTCGTCCCTTGAATAAACTTTCATTTGAAGGTTAAATAATGAAGCCTTGTATCCAGCTTGATCTTCCCTAGAAACTTACTTATTCTAGGGCACATTAGTAGGGGTGAATGATATATTTCGCTGTCGGTGTTGATCTATTTCTTTCTTTTTGCCTAGAAGACTGAAGTAAGCAACGAGTCTAGTTGCAAATTATGCGATTCACTAGACCCTGCACAGTTGAAGATTTGAAGTTATATCCTCTTTGACTATGCTCAGCTTGTAGAAAACTGTGTTGTTTTTTAGGTTTCATCTCGGCATTAGTAGCTTTGTGGAATTGCTCAGTTCATAATTTATATCAGTACCATGAATGTATGAAAAAACTTACGATTCTAAATTGTGAATGAAGTCGATGGGAAAATAGGCAAAAAAAAAAGATTGAGGCTTCATAATTCATATACGTATTTTCTTCTGCAGGCCATAGATAACATCTATTTCGAGACTGAGTACAGAAGAGAATGGTGCACTAGCAAGGGGAAACCCTCTCAATGCTTCCTTTTCGCCAGGAAATTCACGCGGCCTGCTGCCTTGCGTCTTCTCAATATGGTGAGTTCATTCTATTTTCATTATGTTCATACATGGACAATAATTATAGGTGTCATGCATAGCAAGAAACATGGCAATGAATGAAAATTTACGATCCCTCTGTCAAACGTGTTGTTTGTGGCTACAGTCTGCTTTCGGATTTTCCAGACAAGCTACAACTTAGAGCATAATATCGCGAAGTAGACCATGGATTAGCAACCGGATATCATACATGTGAATAACCTAGTGAGTCATCCATACTGATTATGATCAATATCGAAACGAGTTGTATTTTGTGCTGAACTGTTCTAATAAAGGCTGTTTTATGACTAATATCTTACTTATATTCCTGTGAGATGTCAATATAGGGTGTATTCTTAGTTTTCTGGGTTGTTAGCATGATCAGCCTCAAATACTTATTAATTGTGCAGCAATATTAGTAGCCATCTACAGTATTCTGAATAATTCTCCCACAATTCATTTTGTTAATTGTTTGGAACACAGCGTTCATCCGCAAATACAATATACCAACCATTAGATAAAATAGGAATATGCAAATAGATGGTGTGAGATTATATTAAGCTGAATATAGTGTTTCCACGGGGTGACAGCAAGGCTCGTAAACCAAGACTAATTCTACGTATCACTCTCCGGCAGGGGCAAAGCCAGGAAATTGCACAAGAGGGGACAAAGAATTGTATATTTTGTCAACATCCCTTATAACTTTTTCTCTACAAGTTCCAGAGCTTTGGGTCTTTAACATCCAATGACTTTTTGTTTTCTTTTCAAAAAATAACTAGGTTTTATTAAATATTACTCATAATTACATGTCTGACTTTTCATTTTTTACCAAATGGGACAATAAAGGTTTTTCTATTAAAATACCAAGGGGGTAAAAGTAATATAAAATACACGTATTATAGTGATGGGGAGTGATCAATTGCTAACTCATCATTTAATTGCTAACTACAGCTAATTTAAGGCCATAGGATTTTAGAAAACGTGTGGTCTACAATTTGCCACGTATAATTTTATTTTTATTAATAAAATTAAAAAAGATAAAAAAAAAATTCCAAATTAGGGTTTTGAATGAAAATGTCAATATAGTGTTTCAAAAATATCAACACAATGTTTTAAGAATGTTAATTCATTGCTTGTATTGACATTCTACATGTATTATATTGACATATTTTATATAGTATGTTGACATTTATGCTGTACGAAAAAATTAAAAATTTTCGAATTTTTTTTTTAAATTTTGACGTCGGAACATATGCATGTAGGATATCGTTGGAATCCTTATCTTTAATTTGATATATGTTATATGAATTTAAAGTTTTGGGATTTCTTTTAAAAGTTAGTTATAACTAAACATGTAGTTAATTGACATTTATACCTCTATTGATATTTTTTGGAATTAATCCTATGGTCTTATTGACATTTTTCGTTGATCGTATTGACATTTAGGGATTGATGATATAAGCCCTTAATTTGAATATCTAATGGCTATTATTTAAATGTAGTTAGTAATTAAATTATAAGTTAGCAATATAACACTCTCCTTATAGTGATATTATTTCTATATCTTTGTATAAATGGATAACTCAGGTGGGGCAATTGCCCCATGTATATATACACTAGATCCGCCCTTGCTCTCCGGAGATCAAATATGAGGTCGAGGCCATTATCTAATCGAACAATATTTATAAGACTCGAGAGTTCTATCTAATTCATGAAATCGAAGAATGCCCTAGTCACCATGAGTCCTTGACCAAGTGAGTATCTCTATTATTCTAATTCAAATTTTATACTTTGACCAAGTGAGTGATTCATCCTAATAGTAATAGGAAAAGAGATCTTAGCTACTGCGACGTGTAACTATCCAATACTCTTCTCGATTGCTTAAGCACTAATGCACATTAAATGAGTGGAAACATATCACAAGATCTCTCCAATCTCCAGTCCCATCAAATTAATTTATATAGATTTCATATCATTTTACTTAATTGAGGTATATGAATTATATAAAATAAGTACTCCACATAATAAGACTAATAATTTCGATTACACTTACAATACTTACTAACTTTTAGTTCTACAAAAGATGCATGCCATGTACTGAAAAAACAGTCATGAAATTAGAAGTATATATTGATTTAATAGTAGAATGGTTCAATTAATTTTTTAAAAATAATAAAGTAGACACTGTGAAATAGTCATTGCACCGTGGTGTCAATTTTTGCTTAGTCCTTATACGCTAACCGCAATTCCAACCGACACCAACGGCAATGATCGTTGAATTAACCACCGTTTAACGGTATTTAGCCACGTATTTGTATTTGTGCCTCCAAATCAAACGTCAACATTCCACCAAACTTTACTTACTAGAAGAATAGTCATTCCAATTAATGCGTGTGGATAATATAAATCTTTCATTAATTCCGTCGGCTCTCCTTTTTTTTCTTTTTCAATATTATATTACTTTATAAAATAGTACTTCCTCCGTTTCTTCATAACTGAGTTATTTTACTATCGTGCAGTTTTTTCATAGTTGAGTCGTTTTCTTATATGGTAATTTTTTTCATCTCTCTTCCTTTACTCTCTCTTACTTTATTCTCTCTACTTTATTCGCTTTATACTTTATTCTCTCTACCTTTTCATCTCTCTTACTTTTTTATCTATTAATTTAACACATCCAACATTCGTTTTTAAAACTCCGTGCCGAAAAGTTCCGCCTCAACTATGAAGAAACGGAGGGAGTAGTAGCTTCTAAATTATACGGAGTACAAGAGAACTAATTAAATTATATCTAAATCACATGTTTTTTAAATGAAAATATTCTTGTACTATAATATAGCATGCAGAGAGTTTAAAATAGGATTAGATTATATTTGTTCGATTTGTAATAAATTAGGGCCATCTGAATTATACTTTTCATTACAAATTTGAACTACTATATAATTATATTATCCATTAGAATTTTCCTCTTGACTAAACAAAATCTTTTAATCTCATTCTTACTCACCCCAACCAAACAAATAATCTCGGACCAACCAAAATCCAAAATTAAAGGACACTATTTTGTCAAATTAGCTGAAACACGTGCACATCACTTGTGAGCAGCCCATTGGCACAAGTGTAACTGAGGAAAATGGAGAACATGGTAGCTTAACGTGGGTGGTTGAATGATCTAACGGTCCAAATTAGATCTCAGCGGCGGCAGTTATAGTTAGTTAATCCTATGTTTGAATCAATCCCAACAAACACACATTACTTTGTTTAATAATTAAGTGCTGCGGATTATGCGACGTCCACGTGGCAGAGACTCCCCGCCGTGGTCGGCGGTTGGTGGGCCAGCGCCCTGACCTTGCCGCGAAAGAGGGCTGCGTTAATTTGTGGAGCCACGTTTAATTAAAGTTCACACGCTTTTTCATAAAATATTACTAGTATTGCAATTAATTATAGTTCACACGTTGATAAAATAATATTGAAATTAGAAATATTGCGGTTGAAATTAGTTTATACTTCACTTTGGTCTATCCTTAAAAATATAAATTTACTTTTATCTAGGAAGTGGACCCTATTAAGTAATACTACATCCGTCCAAAAAAATAGGACAGTTTGTGAATGACAAGAATTTTAATGTAGAATTAGTAAAGTAAGAGAAAAGGGAAAAAAGTAAGAGAGAAGTAGTGTTAGTGGAATGTGAGGTCCATATTATTAAGAGAGAAGGGAAAAAAAGTAAGAGAGAAATAGTGATAGTTAATTTCCTTTTTAGAAATGTGCTCTATTTTTTGTGGACAAACAAAAATGACAAATATGCCCTATTTTTTTGTGGATGGAGAGAGTATTATTTTTACTATTTTTTCTCTTCCTCTCTTTTATTTGCACATTTTCTCTCTCTTACTTTACTAATTGTGCTCTCTTATTTTACCAATAGTATATTAAAACTAAGGGATAAAACTCTATTTTCCTAAAATTAACTAGGTTGACCAAATAGTCGTATTGTAAAATGTTGAATACCTTTCTTATTAATTTTATACACATTGAATAAAATATTTTTTGAAATTAATGTAATTTGAACCATCTCTTCGTGTCGAAGGTAGCTCATTTAAATTGATAGCATATAGTATGTGGTAAAGATCGACAACTTTATTCCTATTTTATTTGGATTTTGTGGAAATGTTAAGTGAAGGTAAAGTGGGAGGGCGGATGCCCTCTCTTTTTGCACTACATGACGATCGTATCAATGGAAAATGAGTTTGTGAAAATGAACATTTTTAACTATAAATTTTGATTTTCTTAGAATATACTAGTTTATTATTTTGCAAATAGTGGATTTGTATGTTATAAAATAAATCAGAATCTACAATTTGATGAATTGTATAAAGGTGAGGTGATGGACAATACCTCATACATACGCCGTTATACTTGCTTAGGAAATTAAAATCCTAATTTAAGTAGGTGATGATGCAAATTGCAGGGCACTAAAATCCTAATATTACTATTTGAGAGAAAGTATTTTAAGAATAAACTAAAAATGAATTCGATTATTCGAACAATGCTCACAAAATACAATAAAATTACGTACATTAATGTGGCATATGTTCATGACATAAAAACCTCAACAAACGGAAAGAAATATAGCAAGATTCTTGAAAATATAGCAAGTATGTAATCCAATAATACGTGAAAAAGGTTATCTTTACGTTTAAAAAAAAGAGAGGAAACCTTTCTATTATTTGAAACACGATCAAAAATGCCCCTATCATTTAGTTGACACGAATAAAAGAATTATTTTTTTATTCCCCAATCGCCCATATAAAATCTAACAATTGTTTTCCCAATACCGTTAATGGACCCCAATAATCTAAAGCTCAACAATTAAGTTTATTTATCGCTGATTTTAATTTCTTATAACCATAAACTCATTGACATAGTAGTCTGATACCGATTGCTGAAAATATAAACGAAAATAATTAGATATCACTAAAGAATAAATAAAATACCAAAAATCGTACTACTAAAATAAAATAAGCTTGTATGAGAAGCTCTTTTAATAATTTAACCTATTTTAAATACAATCATTCTCTAATATCTATAATAGTACTACAAGTATTTTCACAGTAGATGATCTTACAAAATACTTTATCATAAAAAAGTCGAAATTACACCATTTATTTTAAAAAAAGGGAAACTGCAAGAAGAAGAATAAAGAAATGAGACTGGCCAATACCATAATTCTAGAATTTTAAAATTTAGCAAACATATCTATAGTCCTCAAATCCCAAGTCTAGAGCCACCTATATTTGTCAAAGTCATTACTCCAAATCAAGAAATTTCCTATAGAAAGTGACAATATAATATGGATAGTGTTAATTAATCACATAACCCCACACTACCGCTATTTTCTCCCAAAAGCTCTAATTTTCTAATAACAAAATCCAACCGTCCATTTTCATCATCGTTGAATCTTCTCCACTTCATCACTGTACAAACTTTGCCTATAAATTAAACCACCATTTTCCCACTCCATAATCCATTCATTCATCAAAAACACACATCACTCAAACATTCATTACACAAGTGTATATTGTTTACAAAATTCCCCCCTTTATTCCAAATTCCACAAGCCCTTTTTGAGCTGCTTGTTTGTCTATATAAACCTTCAATTCTTCCCTATCCTTCTTCATCAAATTAAACTCACATCACTTTTCCTCCATCTCTCAATCATCTCTTGACAAAAATGGCTCCGAGCTTGAGCAAGGGAGGCTCCAACGCCGCCGTCATCGTCGACGGCTTCACCAACTCCGTCATCACACTTGATGAATCCAACTTCATCGTGAACGATCACGTCATCCTCTCCGAGGTCCCCCTCAACATCACCGCGTCTCCCTCACCTTACGCGGTGGGAGACAAGGCGGGGGAGGCCGCCTCCCCCGGCTGCTTCGTGGGGTTCGACGCCGCGGAGGCGAAGAGCCACCACGTCGTCCCTATTGGGAAATTGAAAAACATCAAATTTATGTCCATTTTCCGCTTCAAAGTCTGGTGGACTACCCACTGGATCGGGTCAAACGGGTCGGATCTCGAGCGCGAGACCCAGATAGTAATCCTGGATAAATCCGAGGGCCCGGGATTAAATGAGCGGCCATATATAGTGCTGCTTCCACTGATAGATGGGAAATTCCGGGCCTCGCTCCAGCCCGGGATTGACGACTTCGTCGACCTGTGTGTCGAGAGCGGGTCGACCAAGGTGACCGAGTCGTCATTCCGGGCCGCGCTCTACATGCACGCAGGGGACGACCCGTTCACGCTGGTGAAGGACGCCGTCAAGGTGGCGCGCCACCACCTCGGCACGTTCCGGCTGCTCGAGGAGAAGACGCCGCCCGGGATCGTCGACAAGTTCGGGTGGTGCACGTGGGACGCCTTCTACCTCACCGTGCAGCCCGAGGGCGTGATGGAGGGGATCAAGGGCCTCGTGGACGGCGGATGCCCCCCGGGCCTCGTGCTCATCGACGACGGGTGGCAGTCCATCTGCCACGACGACGACGATCTCACGACGGAGGGCATGAACCGGACCTCCGCCGGTGAGCAGATGCCGTGCAGGCTGATTAAGTTCGAGGAGAACTACAAGTTTAGGGACTACAAGAGCCCGAACAAGGGCGGCCCCGGCCCGGATACCGGGATGGCGGCCTTCATCCGGGATATGAAGGATACCTACACGAGCGTGGACTATGTTTACGTTTGGCACGCTCTGTGTGGGTACTGGGGCGGGCTTAGGCCCGGTGTCCCGGGCCTGCCCGAAGCTAAGGTGATTGAGCCCTTGCTCACTCCCGGGCTTAAGACTACTATGGAAGATCTTGCAGTTGACAAGATTGTCAACAATGGTGTTGGCCTTGTTCCACCCAAATTGGCTGAGCAAATGTATGAAGGATTACACTCCCATCTTGAATCTGTCGGGATTGATGGTGTCAAAGTTGATGTCATCCATGTAAGTAGTATTTTTACTCGATTTTTCGATCTTTGCTATGTTCACGACTTAGTATTTTCCTTTTTGAGACGACTCACTTAAAAATTACATGTGTAGTTGTTGGAAATGTTGTGTGAGGACTACGGTGGTCGGGTGGAGCTAGCAAAGGACTACTACAAGGCACTAACGAAGTCGGTTCGGAACCACTTCAAAGGAAACGGAGTGATTGCTAGCATGGAGCACTGCAACGACTTCATGTTCCTCGGAACGGAAGCCATCACTCTCGGACGTGTTGGTACGTGTCCGACTATCACATTTCATTTTCTATTGCGTTTTTTCGACCATAATAATATAACACGTTCGATGTTACAGGTGACGACTTTTGGTGTACGGACCCATCGGGCGACCCCAACGGGACGTTCTGGCTACAAGGGTGCCACATGGTGCACTGCGCCTACAACAGTTTGTGGATGGGCAATTTCATCCACCCCGATTGGGACATGTTCCAGTCGACTCATCCGTGCGCGCTGTTCCACGCCGCGTCCCGCGCCATCTCCGGCGGCCCCATCTACGTCAGCGACTCCGTCGGAAAGCACAATTTCGAGCTGCTGAAGAGCCTCGTCCTCCCCGACGGCACCATCCTCCGCTGCGACCACTACGCCCTGCCCTCTCGCGACCGCCTCTTCGCGGACCCTCTCCACGACGGCGAGACGATGCTGAAGATCTGGAACCTCAACAAGTTCACCGGAGTGGTCGGCGCCTTCAACTGCCAGGGCGGCGGCTGGGACCGCAAGGAGCGGCGCAACCAGTGCTTCTCCGAGTGCTCCCGCCCTGTCTCCGCCAAGGCGGGCCCCAGCGACATCGAGTGGAAGCAAGGCGCGAATCCGATCGCCGTCGACGGCGTCGAGAAATTCGCGATGTATTTATACAGCGAGAAGAAGCTGATCGTCTCCAAACCCTCCGACACCATCGACATCGAGCTCGATCCGTTCAATTTCGAGCTCATCACCGTTTCTCCGGTGAAGAAACTTGCCGGATCCGTCCAGTTCGCGCCGATCGGGCTGGTGAATATGCTCAACACCGGCGGTGCGATTCAATCGGTGGCGTACGACGATCGCGCTAAATCGGTGAAAATTGGAGTGAAGGGAACCGGAGAGATGAAGGTGTTCGCGTCGCAGAGGCCTGCGGCGGTGAAGGTGAACGGCGGGAGCGTGAGATTTGGGTTCGCGGACTCCATGGTGGCGGTGGAGGTGCCATGGGTGAAGCCTACTGGAGTTTCGTTGATTGAATACGTGTTTTGATTTTGATTGTTGATTTGGGGAAACGGTGCCCTAATTGAGATGGAATTGGGGCTTTTAATTTTTAATTATTTTGGGTTTTTAATTGATTACTGATGTATTTCGTTTCAAGAAAGGATATGTATTTCCGTGTCATGGAATATAAATAATTTTATGCATAAGCTTTGATTGACTTGCTAATTTGCTACAATCATTCATTACAGTACGTTTTATTAGCATTTTTTGATATTTTCAGCAAATCGAGAATATTAATTTCTTCATTTAGAATTTTAGACATTTAGAATAGTTGCAGTAATATTCAAATAGTACTATTTTATGATCTTTAGTTGATTAATGTATGGTAATATATATTCATACCTTTCATGAAAAGAAAATATTATTTTACACTCCATAAAAAAATTAATGGATATGTTTAATAAAATATAGATGAGATTTCTAAGTTCTTTAGGGAGATAAAAGTTCAGTATATATTTGTTTATAAAGTAGTAATACATTAGTTCTGATATTTTCGAGGATCCTTGGTTAGTTGTGGTTATTGGGCCTAATTAAATTGAGGCTACTTTACTCCAAGGACCTTTTCTATTTTTATGTTTGCTAAAGCACAATGAGTTGACACTTGACATAAGTTTAGATGCTAAATTCCAACGAGTATGCCATGGCTAATGTGTCTTTTGCAAAAGCACAATGGGTTGGTATAAGTTTAGATGCTAGGTTCCAACAAGTACGTCATGTTAATGTTTAATTTGGATGATCTACATTTTAGGATCAAGCACCATAAATATACTGAACTATCCATATAATGATAAGAGCCTTCATTGCCCAGACACTGAAAGCAATTACTGTATTAGTTATGCGTATGTCACAATTTGTCAAAAGAACGCTCTTTTTCCTTTTTTTTTTTTTTCAATTCCATGTTCCCACACATGAGACAAGATGGTATTCCCTCTGTCCCATTTTAGGAGTCTAATTTGAGCTTGGCACGAGTTTAATAAAATGTAAAAAATTGTTGATGAAAAAAGATAATAGAACGATGATTCTACTTTTATAAGTACTATAGTATTAATTTTTTTATAATAAAACTATTTTTTTAGATAATCTCAACCCAATTTAATTTCGGACAATCTCAAATAAAATACTGTTGAGCAATCACATACCACTATAATAAATGAGAAATAGAGGAAGTTTGTCACATGTGTCATAACAGTATACCCTTACCATCAATATAATATCGCATTAATTCATGTATTCATATATTTGTAGCATGTGGTATTTGTTTCATTTTTATTATTTTACTATTGTTGATTTTTTTTTTTTAAGTGTATAAAAATGTAATTTGCTTTATTATTTGGGCTGATCCATATAGCGATGCCCAACACAGTAGCCGGCCCAAAAGAAATTCCACAATTGAACAAAAAAAGGTAAAGAAAATGGAAGAATCGAGAATTGTCTCAAGTTACAACCGCTACAATTACATCCAGCGATATCTTATCCCTTTCACACTTAATTGGGTATAACACTAGCGACTTTAGCTCATAACATAACTTGACCTTCCGCAACAAGTAACAACGACGACTCCACAATCGTCATCTTCTTCCTTAATCTTTTTTCTGAATAATTATTTTATAAATATATTCAGATTTCCAAAATCGAGCATATTTTCCAAACCGCAATCCGAAAATTTTGCGATTTCTGTTTCGAGATATATATACGCGTTGGCAGTTTGATTGGATTTTGTTCGATTGAGCACTCAGATGAATCACAGTTCGGCGGCGTCTCAGTACATGGACAAGCAGATCATGGATCTCTCCAATTCCCAGACCAGCATCGCCAGCAACAATGGCGGCGCCGGCTCTGAGTTCATCGATTTCATGAATCGCCCGGCGGAGAAGAAGGAGGACATCGTCCCGAGCTACGATTTCATGCCGATTCGACCTGCGGCGGCGGCGGCGGCGGCGTCGTCTTCGTCGCCGAAGGCAGCTCGGTCGAACTTCGACTCGGACAATGACGATCCTCCCCTCAGGACGTGGAATTCTGTGGATTCGAAAGCAAATCCCTCGCCTATCAGAGTATTTTTCTCTAAAATCTACTGATTGCCTTTTTGTTTCTGATATATTTTGGTTTTGGTGCGACCTTTCTTAATCTATGTTGGAATATCAGTGGTTTTGATTGTTGAATTGATCCCTAAATTAGCTAATTGATCCCTAAATTAGCTGATTGTGTAATTTAGGTTTTTGTCAATTATAATCTAGAACTAAAAAGGGAAAGGAAGGGAGCTTGATTAGTTTTCAGTGATATTAGTTTATTGTAGTACGATGAATGAGAATTATTAGAGTACTTTTTTTGATAATAGAATAATTGATACTCCCTTGATGTTGATGAACCTAGTAAATTTTCTAGTGAAACTAGTTTCTGTGACTTTGCATATTAAAGAAGAATCATCTTATTCTGTTTAATCTTTCAGCATTACAATTCCTTTGGTGTTGATGAACCTAGTAAATTTGTGTCGGTGAAGAATCAGAAAACTGACAATGCACCTTTGGAGGGGAGTTTTGTTTCTGACGTTGAGAAGATGATGAAGAAGCATATGGAAAATCTGATGCACGCCGTTGATAACATGAGTTCAAGGTTGTCGCAGTTGGAAACAAGAACTCGCAACTTGGAGCACTCCATTGATGACTTGAAAATATCTGCCGGGAACAATCACGGTGCAATTGATGGAAAAATGAGACTGCTGGAGAATATTCTTACAGAGGTACGAATTATTACTCCTACCTGCTCATATAACAGTGTATGGTGTGGCAATTCTAAAATCTAAAAATACACTCCCTCCGTCCCCTAAAGATAGGAACTTTTGACACGGAACGGGTTTTAATGCAAAATTGGTAAAGTAAGAGAGAGATAGAAAGATAGGTGTGTGAGTGGAAAATGGGTCTCATCTCATCAGAGAGAAAGAAATTTCCTTTCTATTTTTAGGGGATGGACCAAAAGGGAAAGAGTTTCTATTTTTAGGAGACTGAGGAGTATAAGACAGGAAGCATCTGAAATTTTCTATTATCCAGCTGTTATTTGTTTTCTCATCTTGTTGTAGTTGATAGGCGTGATGAACTTTGAGTTTCACTTTCCATGTTATAGATTTTTGGACTATTTACTGTTGAACAGAATTGGATGGTGTGTCATCATTCACATTTTAGACCTCATTTTTTCCCTTGCAGCATATATCATTGTTTGAGTGTGGCATGTTTATTATTTTTTTTTCTGCAGGTGCACTCTGGTGTTAAGGTAGTAAGAGATAAACAAGACATTTTTGAAGCTCAACTGCAGATTGCTAAGTTGCAGTTGCCAAAGACAGAACAAGTTGAAAGCAAGATTAATGTTCAACCTGATCCAATGCAGATCGGAGTGCCGACGCAACATCAGCTCTCTAGTGTCCCTCCGACACAGGCACCTCCGGCCCTTCCCCCGAATGCTCCTCTGCCACCTCCACAACAGAACATACAACCCCAAGTTCAACCTCCCAACCAGTTCCCTCAAAATCAAATTCCTTCCGGCTCTCAGCGAGATTCTTACTTCAACCCCAACCTACCCAGCCAAACCCCAGAGAACCCAAATCAGCAGTATCAAACTCCAGAAAACCCAAATCAGCAGTATCAGTCACAGCAGCAGCTTGCAGCCCCACCTCCACCACAACACCAGTATCAGCCACCACCGCAGACACAATATGCTCAGCCACCTCCACCTCCACCTTCTCAACCACACTCCTCGTTCTCACCTGTTAGCCCCTCTATGCCTCAGCCACCGATAGGTCATCACTCTGAAGAAGCACCGTATATGCCCTCCCAAAACTACCCCATGAGCTCTCGCCCACCTCCCTCTGTTCCACCTACTGGAGTTTCCCCACCAGCCTCTGCACAATACTATGGACTAACACCCAATGTGTATGAGCCTCCACCCACAAGCAGGCCTGGTTCAGGATACTCAGGTTCGTTCGGTCCACCACAAGGCCTTGGTGAACCCTATTCGTATGGCAGTGCTCCATCACAGTATGGTACTAGCTCCTCTATGAAGCCGCAGCAACTATCTTCTCCTGGTATGGGCCAGAGTGGTGGTGGTAGTGGTTATCCGCAGCTGCCTACTGCTCGAATACTGCCTCAAGCACTGCCAACTGCCTCTGCAGTGGGTGGTGGCCCTGGTGCTGGTTCTGGTACTGGTGGATCTGGGAACAGGGTTCCGATTGATGATGTAGTCGACAGGGTAACCAACATGGGGTTCTCTAGAGAACAAGTAAAGGCAACTGTTCGAAAGCTAACAGAAAATGGACAAGCGGTTGATTTGAATGTCGTCCTGGACAAGTTGATGAACGAAGGGGATGGGCAAGGTCCACGAGGGTGGTTTGGCCGGTAATTCGACTCTGTTGCATGTTCTGTAAAGTTCACATTTCCATCTTTGATCCAACTCTGCTGGACATGAATAATTTGTCTGAGTTCCCAATATCTTGTGATTGGCTTTTATATGTTTTTTTGTTGATAATGAAATGAAACCTATATTATTGTGTGGCATTGTGAATATTTGTTGGCCTTCAATGCGTCTCTACTTTTCTTTATGTTCTGGAAGGAATGCTACTCCAGTTAGGATAAATTCCATTTGGATTATACTATTTATCGATTCTTGCCTTCTTTAGTTTGCATTTTGTGATTAAATTACTTGAACTTTATAGTTCTGGTATTTTGATTTTGTATGTATTAGTTAACTCGGTTGGTTATTATTTCCAATTTTCTGGGTGTATTTCTATTTTGGGATGGTTCGTCACGGGTTATTATTTCCGAATTTATAGGTGTCTTTCTATTTTCGGATAATTGTCACACAATTTTTAATTAACATATAGTCAATTTCATAACTTCTGAAATTAGAATATATTATAATAATTTTTCAAAACAAATACATTCACAGTAATCATTATTTCCATTAGCTATTCCCGGATCACTTAATTTATTTATCTTTATTTTATTTATTTATTATATATTCTAAAAATGTATAATTAAAATTTTAAAAATACACATTACCGAAAGCCGACAAATACAAAACCAATCATAATCACTTATTTGAATGACTAAATCGTGCCCAAATTTGTTTGACTAAGTTTTATTGGCGTCGCTTGCTGGTAGTTGTATCGCGAGACGATTGTTGTGGCACACCTTGGTTTGCACTTTGCAGCTTGGTTGGTGAGGAGCTGATAATATCCACGTTGGTCCAATTAGGGGCACTATTCAATTATTCGTCGTCCTTAATGATCATGCCGTGCAATATATTGCATGATGTCCCATTAACCACGAATGCTTCAAACATTCGATGATCGTGAAACATGCTTGTAGAACATCCAATGTTTGTTAAATATCTTATGTGCAAATGAACTCTTGTGGCTCTCACCCGGTTTCACGAAAAAAATAACTTCGTGAACGTCAGCCACCTTAGATAGATGCCACGGCGATGTAGTACTACCCCATACTAGTGACGTCCATTGCTATAATTGTATCGTCGAAGCTCTGACGTTTAAAATCTCGTTGAAAATACATTTGGGTAATTGAGGATGTTTATGACGTTGAATCCAATGACACAAAATAATGCATGTCAAATCCAAAGTAGAAAATAGACATCTACTTCTAACACAATCGTCAGACAAGAGTCTTCAAACCACTTTTTTCCATTGCTAGTACATGTAGATGTAGTCAATGTTGGCAATTATTGTGGGTCAATCTACAATATTGTACAAAACAAAGCACCTACCTGCAAGGTCTTCCCAATCGCTGTCTTAGACTGAATAAATAGTACTACAAATTCGGGTGAAATTTGCATGATCTTGAAAATGAGGGACCTCAATTTAATTTTAATATTTTTTGTAATCCAATCTCTTGTTTGTTAAACCCCCATTTCAGCTATTCATCTCTCCTCATTTGATTTAGGGAGAAAAATCTGGGAAAATATTATACATCGATCAGACCCACAGCTCCACTCACAAGGTGTTTGTTAAAAGGAGACCGGAATTTGGAGGGGGATTTTTGAGGCACCTGCCTATCAATTGAATCGCAAACCGATGGAATTGTGTGCGTAGGCGACGCGTTGGAATTGAAGAAACAAGGAATCAAAACCCTAGGCGAAGGAGAATCCCATATTGCCAGGTTAGGTTTAGGTTTCAGCTGCCTTCTCCATCATCTTTTTGATCAGTTTTCGCATTAGGTTTTTCGTTTTGAGCTATAGTTTTTTCGTATGAGTTGTGCACATGCCGCGGATTGTAGCCTTTTAATTGCGTCGTTGGGTTGTGGTTCATTTTTGCTGAATGTTTCTGGCTCGTTCCTTTTGCTAGTCGTGATTATGACGCGCATGGCATGAAAACGTGGAAGATTTAGGGATGGCATTCAGTTTGAATACTGCTCTTCGTTCTTGGCCACCATTGAATTTGAGTTTAGGGCTGACCGGATACGATGCGGTTGTTAGTTTTTTAATCTTCAATGTTTATGTAATTTAGCATAGACCTGGTACGAATGGGCGTGCTTGTGCGAGTGCAGACGGTTTTATATTGAATTCCCAACTCTCTCCTAACACGAATGTCGAGACTTTAGGGAGTCTTTATCTAAAGCATTAATGGAGTTGTACATTAAGTGCATAATGTCCCTGAGCGAAGTTTAGTTTATTTGTAGGTGATGCGCATCACATGTCAGCTTATTTGCTCGCGTGGTTAGCTAATAAGACAATGACTTAACACATGTCAGCTTATTTGCTCGTGTGGTTAGCTAATAAGACAATGACTTAAATGTGTGGGATTTGAGGATATGTTGAGATTCTAAAATAATATGGTCATCCGCATATGGACTGCCCAGAAAAAGAAAAATATTTGAAAACTATTTCCAACTTCTTGTGACACGGGTTGGTATCTCCACCAAACCCTTTCCCTACTACTGCTGTCATTTAGTGATTTATTGATACCTATCCTAGTCCAGAAGCTAAATGAGTGCCCAAAATACCCGTTTATATTTCCTCAGTCTAACAGTAGTATATATACAGAATTCCAGGTATTCTGATTCTGATTTTTGAAAAATTAAAATTTTTTATTTTGGTTTGTTACTTTCGATAATTTATCGAAATTTGAAGTATTCATTTGAAAGATAATATATAGTAATAGCCGATGATCTCTAAACTACTTACATGAGTACAGACATACATGCCTATTATAATCAGCTGGGTTTTTCAGTTTTTTCCAAGATTGAGAGAAGTTAGTGGAGACTATATTGTCATGGTCAGCTAATGGATTGCTTTTAAGATCTACTATTAATGTATTAAATGTTTGACGGGATGATCATGGTACTAAAAATTATATATACTGTTATTAGAGTGATATTGGGATGGTGGAATGGAAGTACTTAAAGAATCACATTATTTTGGAATAAAAATAATTAATTTAGAAAGAGTTTGAAATTCATGCAATTGAAAATGAAATATGTAAGTGCATGACTATGTATACTTTTTTATCTCATTCGTTGTAATATATAACTTCAATCTTCAAAGTTTTTCCCTTTTGCGTCAACTGTCAAGTTTGAAATGCTTCAAGAAAGCAGAAGGGATTCAGGTCAATGAAACTTACTTCATTGTTGGTTACTCGCCAAGTGCTTTGGTTTTATTGGATTTGTTTGTGTAATTGAAATATCAAACATTCTTTATCTGATAATCTTATGTGTGTGCGCACATCCATAATAGTTTGACAATGGGCGTGGTTCTTGCACTCTCATCTGTCTATTATGACTTGTTAAGGGGGAAATAGTTTACTAGATTATGGCACTATATACTTCACCATTCATATCATGAAATGCATTTACTGCTTTCAGACAGACTGATTTAGTTATTTTGGTTTATAATGGTTTTATGCTATGTTATTTTGTTCCAGATGCCCTAACAATGTTTTGCTTCCTTGTTGGCTTTCACCTTATACTGTTTTTTCCTTTTCCAGTCTTGGATCCATTGACGACTTATTATGCCAATGAATACACTCCATTTTCTGGATATGCTATAAGGATTGTTGGAGTAACACAAGAAACCTGATATATCTTGTTCATTACAAGCATTTCATGGAGCTGAAGGTTTCTCCAGAAAAACCAGGATTTTCATCTTCTGATGTTGCCAGTGATACCGAGGAGAAAGAAATTAGTGAAGGAGAAGATGAAGATGATGATCGTAATCACAAGCATCGTAGGCGGGAGGCTCGATCTCAATCTCAGGAGGGGGATTCTCTCGATAACCGTTTGACAAGACCATATAGAAAAAGAAACCGGCCTTTTGAAAATGGTTACTCTTACAGGGATGGTGAACCTCAATCTGGTGAACACTGGAGAAATCATAATATGGCTTCGGACAGGGATTTTCCTGCAAGGTTTGACAAAAGACGTTTCAACCAGGGATCATTTTCCAAAGCTCCTTCAGATTTGAACCAAAGGATCAGAGGCAGCCAAATTCTACCAGGTGAAGTTGGCTTTGTCAGGGGCAGAGGAAGGGAACCTGTTCCTTGGGGCATTCATGATTCAAGGTTTGGATTGGTCGATGTTGCATCTCAAATAGTTCAACCTGGACCTGTTCCTTCTGCTATGTTTGCTGGGAGGGGCTTGTCAAATGTTTCTAGTGCACATGGTGCATCTTGGAATGCATTTGGGATGGTTCCAGGCTTACCTAATGGTGGACTCGAGTCACTTCACCCCCTTGCTTTGCAAGGACCGCTAAGACCAGCTATCAGTCCAGCAGTGAATGTTGGGCTTCCACGGCAACGGTGTAGAGACTTTGAGGAACGTGGTTTTTGCTTAAGAGGAGACATGTGTCCAATGGAACATGGCGTAAATCGTATTGTTGTTGAAGATGTTCAGGTGTGCAAATTTTCTAACTGATAATTTCTAAGTCATATTCGTGAAGCGTTATGGAATCGTCTTGGTGGTTAGTATGTGTTGTTTGTGAAGAAATTTCACTTATCTAGCTTAAAGTGTCTGGCTGTGCAAAATGTAAAGAAGATATTGTCTTTTAGGAAGAATACAATCTTATTCAGGTGTGTCTAACTGTCTATATTGGAAGACATGTTTAGAATTTTGTGTGCTGGTATAAGTAGCCCGTAGAACATGTAATTCACCTTGTGCTACATATTTACTGCATGAACTCTTTATTTATTCTCCTTCCAGAAATTCGAGATTGGTGCCGATGCCATGTAGGAAAAGTGGTTTGCATCAAAGAGAACACGCGCGCACACACACACACACACACACACACACACAAGTGAAGCTGTTCTCTTCAAACTCTTAAGGATAGTTGAAGTTTGAAGATCTCTCAAGTCACAAACATGCTAAAATTAGATGTAATGAAGAACTTATGTTGTTGTATCTTTATCATTTTCAAGGAACTTTCAGTTGCATTAGTGAAGTGGTTCTCTTGTTCTCCGATGTCTTCATAGGCCTAGAGTAGACAAGCATGCCACTTCCTAATATATTATTGTGTTCATGGATATGATGTGAAGTTGTGAACTCAGCTTCACTGACGAACTAGCAAGCCTCTTCTTACTATATTATTGCATTCTTTCTGGTAAACAAATGCTTTGATACTTCTGCATTGCAAATTTCCAATCAATTATGTCAACAGTAACTTTCATGCGCATATATATGTTTTTATATACTGTGGAGTTCCATGGTTTTGTATTGCTTGTAGTTTATTGAAACTTCTGTGCTCTGATGATTTTTAGTCATGCACATATATGGCCTTGATTAGTTACCTATCATAATTTCAGAGCCTTTCACAATTCAATCTCCCTGTTTCACTTCCTGGCTCGCAACTTCTTGGAGCATCTTCTGCACAAGTAGCTTTACCTGTTAACAACAAAGTTTTTCATCCAAAAAGTAGCAAGACTGGAATGATTGTAGATGGTTACAGCTTGAATGGTGGTGTTGAGGGAGGTTCCATGGCAGGGGCATCTGCATCTGATGTGTATGATCCAGATCAACCTTTATGGGCAAATGATAACCCAGAGACATCAGCAGCACTAATAGCACTTAATCAAGCAAATGTTGATGAAACTGAGTCCTCTGTGGACAGAGACTTTCCCAACCGGCATAATGTTGAATCAGTTGAAGGTTTTAATGATGACCGTTCACTCAGAAATGCCAATGCTGGTGGATCACATAGTTCTTCTGCATGGGGAAGAATAAGCAGTTCAAAACGGGGTTCAGAACAGGAAAACAGGAATGGGAAAATACTATACACAGACCGTTCCAATGTTCCCAATCAAGGAAAACGGAATAATGTTGATGGAGATGGTTCACCTTTTAAGCAATCATTTGCCAAGAAACAAAGTGATTTTGTTCGCGATATTCGAACACCAGCTCAAAGAGGACTCCGTACTTTATATGTCAATTACATTCCCCTGAAAGACAATAAGAGGGAAATTCTTCTCTCACATTTTCAGAAATTCGGTGAGGTTGTTGACATTTATATTCCCATGCAAACAGAGCAGGCTTTTGTTCAATTTTCTAAAAGGGAAGAAGCAGAAGAAGCACTAAAGGCACCTGATGCTGTAATTGGCAACCGGTTTATCAAGCTTTGGTGGGCAAATCGAAATAATATTCCTGACGAAGGGATAAGTGGCAATACTGCTGCACAAATTGCACCTCGTGGAATTTCACTTCATCCAGTTTCTAATCAATTTATTCTTGACAAAGGAAAAGAAAATCCGCATCCTGCAACTGGAAAAGATAGTAACTCCAATGCTTCTGTTAGTCAACAGCTGGTTCCTGACCATCCCAAGTCAGCGATTACGAATGGTTCCAAAGCCACTCCCTTACAGCCAAAGAAATTGGAGAGCTTAGAGATATTGAAGGAAGAACTTCGTAAGAAGCAGGAGATGCTGGATCAGAAACGAAATGAGTTCAAGCGCCAGTTAGACAAACTCCAAAAACAAGTAAATTTTTAATTGAATTGTGATTGGCATGCTTCACTTAAGTCCTTCCTTAGCATATATCATCACTCAATTTTTAAGAACCCTGATGTTTCATTCACTGAAGTTGGCATACTATATGTATGTTTGGAATGTTGCTTGCCACTCCCTCTTCAGGGTTTGTTACGAGAAGGTAGTTGGTAGTATATATTGGATAATCGAGTAGGTGGTTGTTGAAATTTTTAACATGTTCTGGTTCGATGTTGATTGATCGAGGCTAGTAATAATTTTCAGAAATGAATTATTATGTCCTGTTTTTTTCTTTTTCCTTCTCTTTGGCCAGGGAAGGGGGAGTAAGAAACCAAAGTATTGTTCATTAGAAATGAGTTGAGAGTGTATAGAACAGTCTTCCTCTCCAGCATGTCCATTTTCATTAGTTGCTATATTTCTCCCATCTTACGTTTTTTTCCTCCCCAATTTCCTTTCATTATGGCATCAATGTTGTCTAAAGTGATCACCATGAAAGCAAAGCATCGCTATCTTCTTTCTCTTCTGTTCGAGTCTATAGTTTCCACCCTCATCTTTTTTCTTCTTTTTCAGGCTGTTGGCAGCAAGGATATGCCAGCATCAGATTCACCCACAAAAAGGATTAAAGGTGAAACACCACCTAATCAAGCAAAAGCTGAAAGTTCCAAGTCATCACCAAGAGATAGCATGTCCATTGAGAATACTCAATCTGTACAGCATTCTGTGACACATACTTCAACTTCAACCATGCCTATTTATGAGCCTTCAAAACCTTCTTTTCGTTCGCAAGCACCTATTGGGGCACCATTTGTAGCAAACAGATTCAAGCTGGACAATCGGCCTACAGTGTTCAAAGTTGTTCCACCGTTACCATCTGACCTAGCAAATGTAAGTTATACTTCTCCTAGTGTTCATCACATACTTTTCTGGTTGAAGGTGATCTTCTATTTCCCTTCCTTTCTGGTGAGATATACCCATGAAAGGGTTATTGACACATGCTCCTATTTCAGCCATGGGTTTGTAACTCTCGCTCAAATCCCTTATATCTGAATCGTAAATTCTGTCTCCTAGATGAGTGTCTGACCAGCTTTATCATGAAAATTTACTTGGTTTACCTGTAGTTGTTTTTTAAATGATTAATATGCTTGTTAGGTTGCTGCTCTGGAGGGGCACTTCTCATCGTATGGCGATCTTGCTTCGGTGGTACTGGAAGAGTCAGAGCTTCAAGAGACTAATGATGCTTCAGTATCATCTTCTAACATTTCAGCTCGTATTTCCTTTACAACCCGACGATCTGCTGAGAAGGCCTTCTCAAATGGTAAATTATGGCAAGGTCACAAGTTGCAGTTTTTGTGGCTATCATCTGTTAATACTGGGAATCTCCCAGCCGTTTCAAAAGCGTCTGTTAACACTGGCAAAGAAGTTGACAGCTCTGGGAGTGTCCCGGCTGCTTCAAGTGCGTCTGTTAACACTGGCAAAGAAGTCGACAGCTCTGGGAATCTCCCAGCTGCTTCAAATGCACCATCAGATATTAACGCTCAACCTAGCGGAGATGATGCATCAGCGGATATTCAGAAAACTCCCGCCTCAGGATCAGACGAACTTGGGAACCACAGAGTAGAAGCTGATGCAGATTCTTCTGAACAGGAGAAAGATTCAAAATCCACGGCGACCTCAAGTTCGGGCGAAAACCAGCTTTAGCTCTCGTACCTGATGCCGCATCTAGTTGTACAGTGAGGTAAACATGATGTCAACTTATTAATATTCATATGGTTTAACTGAATCTGTGGCTAAAGTCTAGCTTCAGTCTTATTTTCTCATTTTTAGGGGTTTCTTTTTGTGGAGAAATGTCTAATTTTCAACTGGCAGTCCTCATTAAGTGCGAGTTGTAATGGTTTATGTTCTTTCTTATAGATTTTTTCATAAACAAAGTTTACATTTTAAAAGAAAAAAAAAAACTCAAAGTTAGAACAATCGGCGGCCTTCTCTTTGGGCCTCTTTACGTTGTGCTATAATCTAAGATGCTTATTTTACACGTTAAACATGTTCTTAAATAGCAGTGTTTGTTTTGCTCATCAGATTATTAGTATTACTTTAAAAACTGTGGTTTCTTTTGTTTTAAGTTGGCTTTTTAACGAAATGATAAACCCATCTTTGGGTGTTTTTGAAAAGATCTTGGCTTTATTGTTTTCCCATTTTGCAATTCGTATATGAGCTGAGGTATCGCATTACTAATCTTGTGTCAAGTAATTCCAAGTTGCCTAATTCTCTTTTTAGTTTATATATTCCCTCCGTCTCAACAAAGTTGGGTCAACTTTTTGGCACAGATATTAAGAAATCATGTTGAAAAATACTCCCTCCATTCCATTTGGGTCAACTTTTTGGCACAGATATTAAGAAATCATGTTGAAAAATACTCCCTCCATTCCATAGTAATAGAGTCATTTTGCCATTTTAATACGTTCCATAGTAATTAGAGTCATTGCCCTCTGTAGAAAAAGTCAATACAATTTTTCTTAATCTCCGTGCCGGAAAAAAATGTCTCCATTACTATGGAACGGAGGGAGTAGGAGAAATGAATATAATAGGAAAGATAAAAGCAAGAGTAAAAGTAAGTGGAGAAATAAAGTAAGAATAATTGAATGAATGTTTTTGTCAAAAAAAAAAAATGACTCAACTCAATTGGACGGAAGGACTAAATACTTTGACAACTTACGCTCGACGTTCCTTAAATCAATAATGGAATATTTGATTGAGTTTGCAATCCCGTGGAGACACGCCACAGCATTACAAATATTGCGTGGAGAAATACGCTTAACATGCTGGAGCTTAATGCAAGCCTCGCGCCCTCTGCCTCAGCCACAAAAATTAAGCAAAATATCCTGCAATTATCTACTATTATGCTTCATGTCCCAAACTTGTGGATACAAAGCTAAAACACTCAAGTGGGGCCCCACTTCATTTTCCACAACACAAAACACCAAACCCACAATTTTCAAAAGAAAAACAAAGTATTTATCATCCACGCAAATAACTGGATGATCCTTAACCAATTTTCTTGATGATTTGCTTCCTGTTCTTGGCTTCAAATTCTGGGAGAGGTCTGTGTTCAGTTTTAGTGTTTCACGGCCATTAATCTAAGAAAATAAATGCTACGAGTGAACTGTATAATCTCATGTGGTAGACATGCCAAGTGTGGAAACAGCTTCAACACAATAGTTCCGCACAGGAGAAATGAGGTTTTGCAGGGAAGGATAAGATTCAGAGTGAGAGCACTGAAAGATGAAAAGAATGGAGGCAAAGGTGGATCACCTGGTCAGAGCTGGGATCCTGGCTTGGAGATTGAGGTTCCGTTCGAGCAACGCCCGGTACATCCCACCTTCAAACTCTCTGTTTCGATTCCCTTACGACTGTTGTAAAGTCGATATCATGTATTTATACATAATCTATGAGGCAATTCATGCAAAATGAAGCGATATTATGCTAAGATGTATGTGCTCATATACCGTTATTATGGCCTCACAGGTAAATGAATACTCATCTTTGAAGGATGAGACTTTATACTCGTGGGCTGACCTCAGCCCAGGGTCGTTTTTTCTACGCCTGGGAGGGCTCTGGTTTGTCACTTTCACAGTCCTGGGAATACCTATTGCAGCTGCGAGCTTCAATCCTTCAAAGGTAGTATAAGCATCTACTTAAGATTTAAGAAGCACAAATTACTGACAGTAACTGTTGTAGTAGAAACAAGAATGATAATATTCCCAGATCATAAATTGCACAACTAGTATTCGAAAAACAAACAAGATGATTTCCCTAAACTATGATATATCAATGAATTGCCATATTGTGGAAAAAAAAGGCTAAAATAAGTTGGTCAGAGTAGAGTTACTACAGATACAAACTACAGAGAAACCTTTATAGGGTAAGTGCTGTGGAAGTATCCATTTCTCTTATATGACGATTGACAAGAAACCGGATTTTTTCAATGATACAGGATCCTTTACGATTTGGCCTCGCTGCAGGCACAGGAACTCTCTTTCTCGTTTCACTAATTGTCCTGAGGATTTATCTGGTGAGTTAAGTTCCTTCTCTTAAGAATATAGATTCATCATTCATTATCTTATGCCCCACTTAAGATGAGTCAGTTGGAGAGAGTCTATAACAGGAACCACGTCACATTGGAAAATCAGTCCATACCATGCTTGCATTTTAAAGAATTTCATTTTCCGGTGTATTATTTCGATAAAATTAATGTCTCCTTTGTTCATTTGATTATTTGATAGGGATGGAGCTACGTTGGAGATAGGCTTTTGTCCGCAGTCATACCGTATGAAGAGACTGGTTGGTATGATGGGCAGATGTGGGTGAAACCACCAGAGGTTAGATTCTTCTAGTTATTACATTGGGATCACTAAATTCTACTACTAGTGAAGAATCTAAACAAGACTAGGTGGAGTATAGGATCAGCTACATATTTAGAAGTCCTAGCCCCTCAGGATAAGAGTCATAAGACTTATACTTTGGCTTCTACAAAGACCACAAGATAAAAAAAAAAAAAAAAAAGACTGGTAAAGTCCTCAGATTTTTATGTCTGACTTGGAAACGTTCGAAGTTTCATATTGAGATTATCAGGGACCAGGGATTTTATCTAAAAGAGTATGCAAGGGCTAGCAACCTTACTCCTCACCGGAGATGAATTTGGTATAAAAGTGCAAGAGAAAATAAAGCAGCAATTGAATAAAGAAAGGGATAGGGCTGAAATTCCAGTGAAATATAAAGGTGTACCTCCCAGGTAATCTGGATTAAATAGATAGCTTTCGTGAAACTCTTGCCAATCTCAGAGACACAACATTCACCAGAGCCATCCACCTTGAAATAAGTACTATAAGCTGTGCATTGAAATATCATTTATATGATTGTCAGTCAGAATTCACATCATATAGTATAAAGATGTTATTTCCACCACTTTCAGAAAAAAAAAGGACCAGACCATGAACTGAATGACTGAATGAGGATTGAGAAACAAGAAACAATGTGACTAGAGTCTGTAGAAAGATTCTTTAGATTTGTTAGTGTGCTATTGTGGAGAGTAAACCTCTCAAAAAGAACAACATGAAAGACAAGCAAAATGTAAACTCATCAATCTTGTAGTATCATGTTAACTGAAATGTTCCTTTTCCTATTACACAGATCCTTGCTCGAGATAGGTTGCTTGGCTCATACAAGGTATGCAACGCAGAAGTATAGGACTAATCATGCTTATTGTATGAGAGAAAAGAAAAGAACTCATCTATGCTATGACAGAGTAACTCAGTAAAGGTTTAAACATACATGCGCCTCTCAACATATTGTGTTTACTGTGACAAACTGTTATCTGCATATGAAGGTTAAACCAGTCATTAAGTTGCTGAAGCAGACTCTAGTTGGAACTGGAGCGCTGCTTGTTGCAGCTGTTTCATTGTTTATTTTCGCAACACCAGTAGAAGACTTCATCCAAAAGACCTTTGTTCAAAAAGAAAATCAATCGAACATCTCGACTTCAAAGACGGCTGATAAGTTCAATATAAGGTGGTATGAGAATGTTAAGACTTCCAATTAATAAAAATCTTATACATTTACGTACATCTCAAAGCTGTCTAATATTATAGGAAGGAGGAGCTGCTAAGATTGCCAGTTGAGGTTCTGTCTGACAATGATCTAGCAGCAGCTGCTGCGGAAGCTGCTGATGGAAGGCCTGTCTATTGCAGAGACAGGTATTACCGTGCATTAGCAGGTGGGCAATACTGCAAGTGGGAGGACCTACTCAAGTAACAGATTAAAGATGAACAACTATACAATTTTGACACCATGCACATGGCCAATTGGCCATATTAGCTGGAGCTAGAGACCATTTGGAAAGCATCAGATACATGTCAGAAATGCAGGAAACTGTTGAACTTCAATGTGGAAATTTTGTAACATAAAATGCATATGGTTCAGTAGCTCCAGATAGAACTCCTACTTATTCAAGACCATAACACATGCCACTATATAACATTAAGCATAAATTCAGGAATACCATGTTGGGATCGGGTATCTGTACCGCCCCTGTTTCCGTCATCAAAAATCTTTACATGCCCATGTGTCTTTATGCTTTGAGCGTGCCTATCATGGAAGTTTATTATAAAATGCTCTCATTGACAACTTGACCTCACTGCCTAATCTAGGTGGATTTCCTCATGGCTCTTGTTTGGATGAGAATTAACTGTCATTTCCTTGAGAGACCGCGATCTTATTCCTATGGCATAATTTGTTAAGACATTGTTACTTTTGTAAACTTGTTCTTTGAGCCCTTCACGTCACGTTCTGGAAAAAGTATGTCCTACTTTGTTACATTCAGAGATCTACATTTCTCTCCACAGTGAAGAAAGACTCTCCCAGTGCTTGTCGGACTTCATGTACATACATGCTGAAGTTGTATGCTTGAGATCAGCTATAGTGATCCACCGAACAACTCTTGTATATGAACTAAGCAACTTTTCTAAACCATGTTGCTACTCTTGAAATTTCTGATTCAACTATATCTTTAAGTCTCCGCTTCCTTCTTCTTACATCCTCAATATCTAGTGTCCTGTAGGCCAGAGCAAGTAAGTATACTGCTGGGTGAAGTCTCCTGCAAGTGAGATTGAATTCCATAAGATGACCTCAAAGCCAAACAATACGATAAAGGTGAACTGAGTGCGGCTATGCTAATCTCAGCAATGATCTGAAAATTAATCAAAGTAAATTAAATAGTTGTATTTAAAAGCACACGCTGAGATATTCCTCCAATGAAAATGAGCATGAAGGAAAAACTGTCTGCTAATTCGGAAATTTAATAATTACTTACTCCTCGCACTGTGGATTTCTATCTGAAACATCCCAATATCTCCCGTCTGGAACAGTTTTTCCTTTTCTATCTCTTCCAAATGTCTCAATGTACCATCCTCCTATGTCATGCATAGCACTCCGAGGCTCAAACAGCCAATAACTGTAGCAGATAACTAGATTACATTCAACAAAAGAAGAATGAAAACATTTGACATTGATCCAGAGAACGTAGGTGACAGCACATGAATAGACCCCATCCAGACCACCAGAGAACTTTTTTTTGCAGCATATGGCTGGTGAGACATATCATTGCCAAACTAAGGAAGAGTTATGATAACATTGAACAAAAATGTCTCAACTATAACATTCATAAGCACCAAGTTAAGTTAAATTGAACACAAAGTTGATGCTTACTTGCTTGGTGGCAAGCGAGCTCGACTGCATCTACATTCACATACTGAAACTTCATCTCCAATTCGGAACCAGTGCAAGTGTTTCACCTAAAACCTGCATACGCCAGCACATGGAAAAAAAGACAGTACATCTACACAAAATATGATACCATTTGTGTAACTATTTCTAAGGCACAACTAAAGCCAAAGGAGAAATGAAGCACTATGCTTGCTTTGCAGAATCAAGGAACTTATGATGCACATTAGCTATCAATATCCAAACAAAAGATCTTCTCTATACGAAAGAAAGAACATGTCCAATGACAGAACTGAGTCGATTGTGTGGCCTAAAAGATAAGCTTCTGTAGGAAAAAGAGCATATTCTTAAGTACTAGTCCTGACAGAACCTCTCATTATGAAGTGAAGCAACATGCTGCCACTTATTTTGCTAAGAGTTAAGTCGTGTGTAATTGTGTTATGTATGTATGACTGAACAAAATATTGGTATAAGAGAACTCCCATCATCAATTCCAAGACCAAATCTTAACAGCACACAGGTATCAAGGCAAAGAAGAAACTTATTTGCATACAATGTAGATCCATTCACCAATCATGCACAAAAAACATCTGGGCCATTCATTATTCTTATGAGCACATACCAGCAATGTTCTATGCTTCATAATCATATGAGTCTTCATGCCACCATTGTCATAGAGATAGCAAGTTCCTTCTTCAGGGGTGGTTCCCAAACCTTTTATAACACCCAGCGGAATTTTATGCCCACCTAACGAATCCGTATGTGAATATCCAGGATGTGGATCCCTTGCATGAAATTGGTCTTCGCAGGAAGTGAGATAAACATGTATCTGGTCTTCAGAATCCACATCCTCACTTTTTGGTGGAACTCTCATTGCCATTGCCACAACTCTCCCAGATAAGTGTAACTCTAGGTCTTTGTACGCGTCGGATGATTGATAATCAGCATGAACAGATTGGCGCTGAAAATCTTTTTCCTCATCTGCATCAGATTGATGTTTCCCACTCACATTATCGGCCAATTGGACTGAAACCAAAGCAGAAGATGCTAGTTTTTCAGTGCGCGCATCTGATAATTCACGATACTTTTTAGCTAGACATACCATGCCAAAAAGATCTCGACCAGTGACTAAGTGTAGCACCTCTGAAGTAGTACACGCAGACCTCTCATCAGCTTCAAAACGGTCAGGAAGGAGATCCATAGAGTCAATCTCAGGTCCATAGAATGCAGCATGAACAGCTGCGTAAAAATCTCTTTCAAGAAGATCAAAATACCCTGATCCAGATGTCACTCTTCTTTCAGACAAAATGTCATTTATTGTGTGCCTATACCATTTCAGCCATTCAACAACTTCCATCTCATTTGTAGGGTGACGATGTGAGTTGTACTTGAAGACTTTTGTATCTCGTTTATTGTTCCCATCAGCATAGATTCTTTGAGATGAAATACAATGATCATAGTGAGCTCTCCTGGTGGCGTCCGAGAGAATCTGAACTCATAAAAATCATAATTTTGTTAGTGGTGATTTTACCAGAACATAATACTCATTTAGAAAGGCAAACCTAACCACAGAATTAAAGTTAATACGCCCAAAGCAAGAAAGCAATTGTGCTCAAACATTGCAATAAGAACAGATTACTAAAACAGAATTTCAGCTGGCACATAAACCTACAGGTGAAACATTGTGAAAAACACTCCATCGATGTAAAATTCGACTAATTGGTAAATGAATAAACCGTGTCGAATGCGGAGAGAAATAAATGAAGGCACCTCGTAAGCAGCGAGAATTTGGATGAATCTATCGGAAGCATAGGATGAATGATTTTGCGATTGAGCAAGGTCGGGATGAGTTTCCTTGGCCAATTTGCGGAAGGAAGCTTTAATTTCTGCGAATGAACTCGCCGGCGATACTCCAAGGATTTCATAAGCATTCGTTCCGGTGAAATCGGGAGGAGGATCCGTCTCAGCGTTGCGGGAGGAGTAAGGACGGGATGCCAATTGAGTCGGAATCAAACGGCGGTGGAGGTGGAGAAGACGGTGGCTGAGAGTGACAAACTTGGCAATTTGCGCCATTTTTATCTCTGTTGCTCTTTTCCTGATTTTGCCATATCTAACATAAGAAAATTTTACAGATTCACTCTTGCCACGTCTTTATATTTACCGAACTTTACATAAGAAAATTTTACCTGACCAACATTTCATTATTAATAATAATAATAATAATAATAATAATAATAATAATAATAAAATTTCTAACTTATTAAATCGTTCAATTGAAGATTGTCTTATTCTATCTTGCTAGAGATTGGATTCAAGTCGAATCGATAAAAACATCAAAATAGGATCAAATCAGGACAAACTCTCGTATGCTAAAATGGATCTGGCTCCGGCATACCATTTCACAATGGGAAAATGAAAAAAATTATGGAAAATCGTAAGGGCAAATTACCAAAAAGTTACATTTTGAACTGGAACTATCATTTTCTTTATCGTGCTGATTACAATTCTAATTTTTTAAGAACTAGGACCTATAAATCTTAAATCGACCATATCCCTACTAAAGAATCCAATAAGATCTCCAAACCAAATGATATTGTAAACTACAAAATACATAGCTGTGGAAAATTATAATCCATCATCTATGACATGGCCAAAATGTTATCTGTACACGATCTTGAAACTTGGGTGTATGAATACATACTTAATAAAGCTTAAAGAAGCAAACTCCCATCATACGGCCTTAGGCTGTATCTGCTCGAAGTCGAAAACCTCAAACATGAGCCGCCTAACGTTCGGCTTCCCATAAACATACGCCCTTGGATGGCTTGCTGGATCGAGGTTGTTGCCGGGTTCCTCAGCCTCCGGTTTTGCTCATACGAGTCCTAAACCTGATCGTTGTAGATGATGAACAGGTGCAGATACTTCTCTGGTTGTGCAATATAATCTCAATGTATGAGATCACATGTAAAAACTCTAAAATTGATTCTAATTTAAGAAGTTGAATAAATTTGATTAGTTTATCCTAATATATTGATTTGCATCATGATTAGTTGACTATTTTTTTCCTTTCAAGATTAATTGATCGTATTTTTAGATTTTATCATAATTTGCATAATTATAGGGATTACTTGTTCATTAATATATCCTATAATTAATCGTGTAATTGTGTTATGACAAATTTGATTTGTATGATTGTAGAGATTAATTGTTACTTAATTTTTTTTTATGAAAAATATTTCCATAATTATAGTGATGGAAGAGTTAACTAAGCGTATGCCTTACATATATATATGTATATAGGTTTATGTTAAAATGACAATCCCTCTTAAAATGACACCGTGACACCGCTTATACAACAATATTACAAACACTACACAACAATCTATAGATTGCTGTATAGTGTGTCGGATTTTGATGTTCAAGAAAAATTGTTGTATAAAGACCAACACATTGCTGCCTGTCTTTTTCCAGATTTTTTTTGCCACGTGGCAGCTTATTATTCGTCCACGTGTACAAATGATTGGCTAAAAATGGTGGTATGGTGTTATTTTAAGGGGTAGTGACACCCTAATATGCCCCTATGTATATAAATTATAAAGATTATATATTGTTTAAATATATCTTAAGATCCATGATATGATGCATTCAATTACTAAACCTAAATCAAAATTATAAACAAAATTTATTTCCATAACCATAGTGATTAGTTAACTAATTTTTGTCTATAATAATAGTTGATCATATTCTTAGAATAAAATTAATCGTTGTTTCCATATCAATAGAGATTCATTGTCAATTAATTTCTCTTTACAAAATAGTGGTTTCTAAACTTAAAAGTAGTGATTTAAGTAATTATAAATATTAATAGTTAATTGATTTATTTCTATCAAAAATAATTTCATAATTATAGTGATGAATTAGTTAAATTTTTATAAGTGTTAGATTAGTAGATTTTGATTCCAGATTTTTGAGGGATTATATAAAACTACGTGGATATTGTTGCTTGTATATAAATCAATATACATATCAAGACATTGGCCAAGGCCCTAATATATTTTTGTGGGAAATGTATTCATGTATTCATGTGTCTATATAGCATAATAATACTACTACTACTACTGTTATTTCAATATATTTTGAGTAGATTTGACAATAAATCACATATTTTTAACTCTACCCAATATTCCAATTAACATATGTAAGTTTGCCCAGGCCCAGCCCGGCTTAGGACCAGCCCACTTATTAACTGGGCTCGGGCTAGGCTGGGCTTATCTATGCAAACCAAAACCCAGGCCCGGCCCAGCCCGTTCTAGATATGGGCCTGGGCCTAAATGTCATCGGGCCGGGCCGGGCCACTTGACACATCCATCTCCCTCACTCTCTCAAATCTCACTTCAAATTGGCACAAAATTCCTACTCTAGTCACAGCTCTCTCTTTCTCTCTTAAATCAATATATTAGTTTATCCTAAGCCCCGAAATCAACACAAAAACATCTTAGGAACTCCTTGTAATTTTTCAAGATGATTGACCGGGATATGCTTTGCCCAAACCGTGATTCCAGTAAAAAGTCTAATCTACACTATACTCATTTAAGAACAATCATGCCGAATGTTTCAGCAACCAAAAGCAAAAAAGGAGTCTCGACAACGCGTCGCCTTGTCTCAAGCCTCTCTGTAAATGAAACCACAAGGGGGGGCCTGTTTACGAGAATGGACATCGATGCCGAACTCACCCAATCCATAATCCGGCCGGTCCATATACCCCAAACAATGTGAATGACACTTGACAGCCTTTCATTCACTAATTCATTCTCCGTATTATGTTGGGGGGACATTGCTCATTACTCTTTAGTCCTATTCCCAAATACAAAGAAAGAGGGGTTGGTAAATTATTGAAGCATCATGAGTCAATCAATCAATGAAAAATGAAGAAATGGACCCCTCCCAACTTCGACAAGTATTCATCCAAGTTAATGTAGACGAAGATTTATATCTGAAGAAGGCAATCATTTAAATCCGAATTTATTGATTTCAAAACTTTTCTTCGAAATGAAGATGGCATAATTGGGAAATTTAAATTATGGAACTCAACTTTGTTGATTTGAAGTGACCATGATAGTGATAATGAAGCCGTGCATTTCGTCCTTTAAATACATAAACGACAATATAATGACATGCTGGATTCTATGTATATATTATAGTACTATAGTAAATAAGAGTAATTATTTATATTTGTACTAAAATATATCATATCATATTCAAATTAAATGGAAATGCAAGTGCAACACACGCTTCATGGAGCTTGAACCAATTTTTTGTATTTTGATCAAAGTCTCTTCGTAATAAAGAGAAATTATTACTTAGACGAGACCTTATTGATTGACTTGTATAATTGTATGTAATATAATTCATTTCATAAAGTATAAACACCACAAGTATAGTGTTCATGAAAAGGGAAACACACCTGAAATCATCTATCTCAACTTTAGTGCCCCACGGTCCACGGATGACTTTTTAAATGATTTTCATCAATTTTAGTGTATTGTGATTTAGTTACATGATTGCAATTATTTGAAATAAAAAGATACGGAAAATAGAAAAGGAAATCCATAAATAGTGATAAGTGTATGAGCTAGGTATGATGAAATTATAGAAATTTAGTGAATAATAGTAGTATAAAGAGAAGAAAAAATATACTCCATATACTTGTGGATGCTTTTTAAAGGTCTAATCACATAATTGGTCCACATTTGATTTTATTGTCCATTGATTGATTGTGCTTCTTTTTGCGATAGCGAGTGCAAACCAATGGCATTTCCAAGTACATATAATGATCAACATAAATAGTGCCTTCATTTTAATTTTTTGTATTTTTAATATATATTTTTTTAAATCATTGTACTTCCCAAAGACAAATTATGAAATGACAATTTCCCTGTTAACACAAGTACTAATTTAAATTTACTCCACTCCATATTTACCCATGATGAGCCATATTTCACCGTTTCATTCTTTTGGTTGTGAAACTAAAAGTGTTACCGGCAGTCTCAGTTGCGACTATTTTTCGTGTTGATTTCTAGGCATTTTGAAGGATGTGATGAATTTAACGATGCTACACGACAGAGGTCGAACCCTCAACCATTTTTATTAAAGATCGACGAGTCCCTATATGTCACGGTTTTTATATCTAATCTTTCAAAACATCTTTATACACAACAATATAGTACTACTATGTCATAGTCATACTCAATTGATTCAAGAACATCAGAAAGATTTAAAAGAACACATGGGTTTGTATAGCATATAAATCCAACCAATAAATAGACTACATAGGTTTATGTTCAGTGAACTAATGCTTAAGTAAGAGTTTTATGTTTACACTTAATAAAATTTAAAGAAATGACAGTTTTGTGGAGGAGAGGATAATCCAATCTCACATGGAGAAATTTCTTAATTTGGCGCCATCCTCTGATAATGTGACTCCACACCACACATTCTTCAACTAAATCCCTTCCTCCCCTCTTCCCCATTTGCCCCCACTTTTCCTAACACTCCACTCAAATCAGAGCCCTAAAATGGGGAATTCAACTTAAATGATGATGATAATGAGCTTGCTAGCCAGATATAGAGAATATGCATTTGTCCAACATAGGCCATCTCCTGCTCCCATGGCTATGCTAAACAAAGCATATTTTCCATGAAAGATTTCCCCACCATTTTAATGAGATGGCCCCTTTAAGTATTAGTCACTCAGACAATGGATGTTGAAGCAAACATGTCTACCAAGAAGAAAGACCTTCTCTCCACTGCCATGAAGAGAACTAGTGACTGGTTTTTCACTATCCATCAATTACTCAATTTTCTATTTTCGATTTGAATCAGTTATGGTTATGGTTATGGAGTATTTATTGTTGGTGTTTTGAATAGGATATTTTCACAGGAGATTCCAAGTGATGTAACTGTGACTGTTGCTGGAACTTCCTTTTCTTTACACAAGGTGGAGTAATTATTTTTTTTTAATTTTTTATATATATATATAGAAATAGCAAATTAACGAATTCAACAGTTTCCGTTAGTTTCCAAATGCGGATACCTGCGGAAGCTGGTGTCGGACTCCTCCGACGCGGCGGTCTCCACCGTGGACATCCCCGGCGTTCCCGGCGGCGCGGACGCGTTCGAGCTGGCGGCGAAGTTCTGCTACGGGATAAACTTCGAGATCACGACGGAGAACATCGCGATGCTGAGGTGCGTGGCGGAGCATCTCGAGATGACGGAGGACTACGCGGTGGGGAATCTGGTGGCGCGATCGGAGGCGTATATAAACGAGGTCGCGCTGAAGAGCCTCGCCGGCGCCGTCTCCGTCCTGCATTCCTCCGAGGACCTCCTCCCCACGGCGGAGAAGGTCAAGCTAATCAGCCGCTGCATCGACACGGTCGCGTTCGTCGCCTGCAAGGACGCGCAATTCGCCTCGCCGGACCCCGGCGCCGCCTCCTCCGCCCCTCCCGCCGTCGATTGGTGGGCGGAGGATCTCACCGTGCTGCGAGTCGATCTGTTCCAGCGAGTCCTCATCGCGATGATGGGGAGAGGCTTCAAGCAGTATGCCCTAGGCCCCATTCTCATGCTCTACGCCCAGAAATCCCTTCGAGGTCTGGTGAGAGGCCCTAACCCTACCTCAATTCGAAAAATCCCCAATTCAATCGATCAATTGACCTAATTTGAAAAAAAAGCCCTAATTCAATCGATCAAATGACCTAATTTCATGATTCGTTAGGATATATTCGGAAAGGGGAGGAAGAAGATCGAGGCGAGGCAAGAGCACGAGAAGAGAGTAGTGCTGGAGACGATCGTCAGCCTCCTCCCACGGGAGAGGAACGCCATGTCGGTGAGCTTCCTCTCGATGCTTCTCCGCGCGGCGATATTTCTAGAAACGACGGTGGCTTGCCGCCTGGATTTAGAAAAGAGGGTGGCGACGCAGCTTTCGCAGGCGGTGCTGGACGATCTCCTCATCCCTTCCTACTCCTTCACCGGCGACACACTCTTCGACGTGGAAACAGTGCAGCGGATCGTCGTCAACTTCTTAGAAGCAGAAACAGAGGAGGAAACCGCGGCGGCGCAACACATCCCGGAGGAATTAGAGCGTGTGACCAAATTGATGGAGGATTACCTCTCCGAGCTCGCCTCCGACCGGAACCTCTCTGTTTCGAAGTTCACTTCCTTAGCAGAGCTCATCCCTGAGCACTCGAGATCAACAGAGGATGGAATGTACAGAGCAATCGACATCTACTTGAAAGCTCACCCTGCTTTAAGCGATATGGAGAGGAAGAAAGTCTGCAGTGTGATGGACTGCCAGAAGCTCTCCCGGGAAGCCTGCGCCCACGCAGCTCAGAACGACCGGCTCCCGGTGCAGACGGTGGTGCAAGTGCTCTACTACGAGCAGCAGCGTCTCAGGCAAGTGATGGATGGGGGTTTGAACGAGTCCCCTGCTCTGCAGCCGAAGCTCCCGAGCTACACTGTCTCGGACGAGCTCTCGATTCTGCGGAGGGAGAATCAGGATTTGAAGCTGGAGGTGGTGAAGCTGAAGATGAGGATGAAGGAGATGGACAGAGCTTCTCAGAAGCCAGCAACCGTCACGGGCACGGCCACGAGCAGTCCGTCTACGGATAAGCCGCCTCTGGCGCCTAAGAAATCGTTCATAAGCTCGGTGTCGAAGAGGCTCGGGAGGATAATGAGGGCGGATGGGCTGACGCCGCAGGGTTCGAAAGGGAGGACGAAGCCTAATAAGGACAGGCGCCATTCAATATCATGATCATACATTATTTGATGCTGCTGAATTTAGTAAGTTTGTTTCAGTTTTGTTGGTGAATTGAACTCATTATTTGTGTGGTGTATATGAATGTAAAATTTATATATGCGTGTGTGTGTATGTAAATTATGTTGTGGATTTGGATTTTGGAGTGATCATGATGAAAGATGAATTTTGATGCATGTTCATGCACTGAGAGATGTGTGAGATTTTTATCATTTGTTCTATTTCGATGTAAATTCTGTGCATGGAGTTCAACTGCGTTGATTTTGTGTTTGGTGGGAAATTCTGAAATGGGTCTAAAAGTTTTTAATAAAAAATTATAGTCACACTTTATGTAGTACTATTATTTTAATTTTATTTTTGTAATTACGGTTTTTAGGTTTTAGTTAAATTTATTGCATGAAATTAGAGCATATTTACAATTAATTTTTAAAATTTATTTTCATTTCTATCAGATAAAAATTAGTGGTAGTAAATATTAGAGCTAATAAACTTAAATTCAAATATATAATGATGTCAAAAGAATTATTTTCTTGAAATAAATATTAATGTAATTAGATTATACTTATATCTAATCTGTTTTCATGGTTTGAAACTTTTACTAATAAACTTAATCACTTGATTTACTTGAAAAAAAATATACTCATGATGGTTTTGGACCCTTGTTTGCTCTAATATATGGCACATAATAATTCATAATCTCACTGTAAATACAAAATATAACGATTAACGAAACATAACAAATTTATAAATCGGCTTTCATTGCCTCAACATGAACCAAGAGCATTGGCAAAACAGAACTAAAGGCCCAACCCAACCCTTTTTGTGTGTTTATAGTGGGCCTTGAGTTGGCCTGAATTTTAACTAGGCAGTGTATAACTTCATCAATAATTATCTTGTTAACCAACGGGTCGCAGCGCAGTTGGCAGCGCGGAGCTGTGGTGACCACGAGGTCACAGGTTCAAATCCCGCCACCCGCTCGAAAGCCTTAATTCGCAAACCTGGTCGAGCAGGATTAGTCGGATTCGTTCGGTATACCCGTGGTTAAAACCAAAAAAAAAAAAAAATTATCTTGTTAAATTCTAAATGAGAAACTAATTAATCTTACTTCAAAATGAATAATTCTAGATTAAGATGTGAATAAACTATTTATTAATAATTAAATATAATTGCTGACATTGGCAGTCAAGACTCAAGACCCTGATCTCCCTACAACCATAACGAGTACCTTGGGTAGGGGTATTTTAGTTTTAAATATGGATGTCCAGACACCATATGTCCATATCTATGCTGCAATGTTGGTAGTCCAACTTGACCAGCTGTGTAAACATGGTGGAAAGTGGAACCCTAGCTAGATGTACTTCAAGACCAAACATCCACGTACTACTCATTCCTTTATTCATTACTTTAATCTTTTCAAATAATATAGACTATAATATAGTACTTAATTAGGTAATTGTATATACTCGATTCATTTCCCATAGCAAATCCCATTTGCATGAATTATAATTAGTGTCATGAACGAAATAAGTCAGTGAAATGCATGTTTCACTTTCATAGTACTATTTTTCAAAAATGTGATTGAAATGACTTAATGAAATATCAGGAACACTTATAAAAAATAAATGAGATTATTACTATAAAACATCCCAAAATAGCAAAATAAGAGTTTCATAACGGGAGAATTTATATACTATGGGAACACTCATGGGGAAGGATTAAACCTTTACCAACTCTTTATTTTAGTGAAAAAAAATAAGAGTAATTTTTACATTAACTTAATCTTGATAAGAGTTCTTGGACCCTATCAATATTTTTTCTCTGTGCCCACTCGTATAGCTTAAAGAAACTGCAAAGGACGGTGCAGATCTGACGCAGATCAACAATTGTATTTTATCAATCTAATATGATTTGTCCGGCACGATACATTCATCTACATAATTGAACCTCATTTTATTTAATTGCACAAGAATCTAATGTTCACTTGGTGGCAGACACATCAAATATTTAAACTCAATATACTAATCCAAAATTAGTTCCCATGTGGTAGGTGTGAAATCAACACCATACACACTTTTCTATTTAAAAAGAACCTATGTGGAAGAAGTACCGCAGGCTTATCTAGATCAACCCTTCCATTGTCCCAATCTTGTCTAACACTATATATACCACTTTCTATATCACACTTTTTATTATAATATGGAGTACTTTATTTTCATTTTTATGAAGATTGGATTATGGTTTATTTGATAGTACCTTATGTGTCCACGAGTATAATGGCCCCCCTCAATAATAGATCAAATTGGATTCCCTTCGATCATATCCATCGCTCTTTTCCTTGTCAAACTCATCTATAGTAAAATGTTTCTATGCCGTTGTAGCAAACGGCTAGAATGTGATTATCTGAGTCCAATCGAAACAACAAAGGGTTGAATCTTAATATCGTATGGAGATTTTATTTATATTTTTCAAACATCTTAATCGGTTCTATTTCTTTAATGAATTAATGTTGGTGTATGCATGTAATATTGACTGAAAGAACTCTAAGAAATCCAAGTTCCTCGACAATGAAATTTATTACATCAAATTAAAAAACTGACTACGAAACAATTTCCCCGCCTATTTATATGAGGTCCAAAACCCCTAACAATTGAGAAAGAAATTATGGTAGATAAGTTAAAATCTGAATAAACAATAAATGACATTTTCGCCCTTCAAACATTCTCTGATGGCCAAAATCCATATTGCACTAACACTCGTTAGCCAGTGGAGAGCTAAGTTCGATTTCTCGGCTCATTTCTCATGTGAATTTTGAGTCATTCTAAAACGGTAACGTTTTTAGCTTTGTTGTTAAGTGCATCATGGTTGTGGTAGTATTAATTAGAGTGTATATGGGAAATAGGGTTAGGACAAATTCTTAGGTGTAATCATAATAAAGCGATGACATACATATATATAGTTGGCAAGTCTTATCAGCATGTGAGTCATGTGGGACAATGCTTAACTCTAGGGATTCCCACCATATATTTTCCCTAGCTAACTAATGTCCAGATAATCTATATCATCTCAATTCATCAATTATATGAGAGAGAGAAAGAATCATGATTCATGGGATAGTAAATGAGAACTAAATAAGATTTCTTAAAATTGAAATCCAATTACAATCAACATTAATTGACATGAGAATCATCAGTACATGTAATAGTAACAAATTACTCCTACTTATGATAATTAAGATGAAAATTATGATCATGTCATATTTAGACTGAGGGCATGGAATAGCCAGGGCGGGCTATTCGAAACCGGAGTCTCGGGCCCCCATTTTAATGACGGGCTTCTCGACCCCGTTGTCGGCCCGGACACTTTCTTCTCGTAGAAACTTCTCGGGCCCAAAGTCAGCTCAAGATCGGTCTGATCATCGTATCCCATCTCCGGAACTCCACATTTTCCAACCGGCTCCACGGCCCGTTCGGGCCTTGGCTCCGGCCCGTTAAACGTTATACTAGTCGTGGTGCTACTCCTATCCATTCGCGCGTTTTTTGCCATGTCTTTCATCAGCATTTTCTGTATTCGATACAGGCGATGGAGCTCATAAACCTGCAACAAATCAAAGTAAAAAAATGAAAATTATTTTGATTTTCAAGATCATAATTTTTTTTTAGGAAGAATTAATAAAAATATTTAATTTAATTACCTGCTCTCGAAATGTTTCCTCGTGCTTGAGCATGGCCATTTTCATGTATTCCTTGTCGAACTGATTCATAAAATCTGATTCTTGAAACCTAAGATATATTTTGTGTTGGTTTGATTGATATATTCTTGTTGTGAATATATATTTCTCCCCACCTGAAGCATGAAAAAACACCATAAATTCAGATATTAATTGCTAAAATTGGGCACATGATGATGAAAGCTGTGCTTCAAGCCAGTGAGGCCATAGATGTGAAAACCCACATGTTTTTTTTATCTATATATATGTATATTTTTTATGAGCATTTATTTGTTACGATAATGTTTTGGGCCAACAATAACTATTGACAAACGGAAAATATCTATTGCTTATCATCGTTTACATAAGAAGTTACTATTTTAGATATTTCATTGAAAATAATTGGACTGCATTTGTTTGTTTTTTTATCAGAATCGTCAATATTACTTTTTGATAGATTATGCGTACTATTTACCAGTTTATGAATTTCATAAGAATCCAAAAAAATAAAGTGAACTTCATGCTATCCAAAGATTGAGAAATGAAGAAATAATGCTACTCAAAAATCTGTAAAATTACAGAATTTTCAAGAAAATGGAATTGAGAAACTGTATTTGTATGATGATCAAGAAATTAAGAAGCTACACAAAACCCCAGTTGAAGAAAGGATTTTGAGCAACCAAAATAGGTTGATTTTTTCAGACATATAAAGGAATGTTCTTACCAGGAAGAGTGTGATGAAGTTGGAAAATCAGATATTTGTGTGTGTGTGTGTGATCTGATTTGGTCCAGCTTGAACAAGTTGATCTTCTTTTGTGGTGACACACAATTGATGTTGTTAGCCTTTTGGCATATACTGCCGCCGTATATATATATACATATACTCAAAGTGTGTGTGTGTGTGTGTGTGTGTTTGGACAGAGAGAGAGCAGAAGAATTTGTGTTAAATTAGTAGTCACAGAAATCAAAGCAATTGTTTGTTGGTAATGAGGGTTTTGATGTGAATGATGAGGGCATGCCAAACAAATCCCACTGCTATGTGTATTTCAAGCTTTGTGTGTGTTTGTGTGTGTGAGAGAGAGAGAGATGCCCTGACCATCTCCACCACAACAAGTTGTAGTATTTCTTTATTCACTATTCTAAAATTACTAATCCCTCCATTCTCAATTAATATCATCTATTCAAAAATTTGATCTCTTAATAGTAAAATAGAAAATAAAAAATAGTAATTAATTTTTATTAGGAGTAATTTTATCCGCTTTATCAATTTTACTAATAACAAAACAAGAGAAGAAATCATGTAACGAGAGAATCGAATAATTCAACTATATATAAAGTATTGTGTGATGACATTTCATATCACGAATCTTGGGTATTATGAAATTTATTTTCTATTTGTGATTTCATCACAAATCATCAAAGTAACAGCGTAGCCTGACAAAGAGAAGCACATGCACCCAATAACTCATTTTAATTTAGTATTGTCAAGATTGTGTCCCTGTTTGTAATTTTAAAGAAAATAATCAGGAGTATTTTTTTACTCTTTGTCCACAGACAAAAAATCTTTTTTTTTTTCTTTCAAAATGTACAATATTTAAATATAACACACGTAATAAGATTAAGTGAATCTACTTCAATTTATTGATGCATACATGTAGACAATTAGAGTACAGCCAATTAATACAAGTTTTTTTTTAGTATATAATATATTAAGACACTAACATTGGACCACGTGGCACATCTGCAGTTGGATTTTAGCCGTACCTTAGGGGTACCTCAACTAAATCACAAGCCATGAATATATATAGTCCAATTAATAAGAGAATTATAACGTTATCTTAAAGCTATATACCAATCTTAAAAGATCACTTAATTAATGATGTACAATTTAATATAGATTCTACAAATGCAGGGTATATTTGCGATACTATAAATACTTTGTTAATAATGTCATTGATTTTTATTGAAAAAAATGTTTAGATCTAAAATTGCTTGCAGTTGAGTGATAGTCCCTCAAAATCAAAAGTAAACTTAAGAAAAAAGATTCAAAGGGACAACACACATTCCGACTCATTCGATAACCTTATTTGTCGGAGATGAGTGCGACAAGAGGCTAGAGAAAGAAGTGGGAACAAATGAAAGAGGGAATTAGCTCATCTTGAACAAACCAGACAACATAGATCTGATTAGTAGCGGATCCACATAAAAACAAGGAGTACAACTGACACGCACCAGAGTTCGACTCTCATCCAACTATGAGATCCTAAATTCCATCACTGAGTTAGATAATGTCTTCTTAAAAAGACAAGGCATCAAGTTAAATTAAATCAACATGAACACATTAAATTCAAATTTATGAGCGAATATCTTAGATTAAAGTTCAAAAGGGTCTATCGACCCCAAGATTGTGACAAAGATGTCATCAAAGTATTAGGTACATCTATCAAAAGACAAAAAGGTACAATAAGCAACTATATATTCAATTTAAATATATTTGCAAACATTTAAACTGATTAGATTTTTGTCAATCATGTGAACTTTATTTTGTCAATACCATGATTTTGCATGCGTCAGTTTAAACCAAATTTTAGTACCAGATAAAATAAATTTAAAAAGGAAAGAATAAAGCATGTCCAACCCATGATCGCTCAACATTATGACAGATCAAACACCATAACATATATGCAAAAATAATGTAAAGTTATATTTAAAAAATTGGAATGAGTTGGATTATGATAATGTAATGAAACATTAATGAATTGAACTGCTATTTAATTTACATTTTTAATATTTTGAGGTAATTGAGTCAACTAACGAATGCATATTACATGATTAATGTTGAAACTATATAATATCTAATATAACTAGACACACTAATATAATAAAACAAATAAATGACAGAACGATTGGATCGAGACTCCTTTAGCTTGTTATGAGATCCAAATATATAAATGAAGTATTCACAAAAGACAAGTTTGATATATAAACAAGTGACAACCAATAATCTTATGTTGAGTAATTTAATAGTATAATTTTGTGCATTAAATTATGATGCCTGTAACATATTGGATGAAGTAATTTTATTCAGTGAATGAATCAGCTGTTTGGATTTTGTGATAATAATATATTTAGAAAGATCGAAACACCACTAACGTGGAGAAGAGGGAGGTGGACTTAGATATTTATTTATTATTATCAGCAAATAAATATAAATTTAAAAGTCTAAAAATTTACATTGTTATAAACATATTGAATTTAGTGGGTGGGAAAAAAAAGAAGAATCTAAAATAAGAAAATGAATAGTTTCCAATTAAAGAGGGAAGTCATATCAATTTGTCTTTCTATACGTTATGATTATCCTGTCTGTGACAAAAAAAGGATTTTTTTTTACAAATATTTACATAATTTTACCATTATTTTTCTCATTGGAAGATGGTACACCAAATACAGTTCAGATTTCATTTTCCCCTACAATTTACTTCTCCACGTAAGCAATTATCTAATACTATATGTTACGAATCAAATTTCATTTGTTAATTTAATTAACAATGCCTTATTGTTTTAATTCTTTACTTAGTTTGTTTTACTTTATTAATACACATAATTACAGTACAACTACTTCGAAATATTCAAATTCTATTTTAATAAAAAAAACCCGGAAAATTAAGAAAATGACTCATTTAAAAGATGTTGATTTTATCTCTAGAATTAAAAAAAAATGAATTTTTAACATATTTGCATACCTTTTGTTTTGATATTTTGATTAATTGAATTGGTGAATGATGATGTACGAATTGGGACATGGTTGCACGCGTTGCCGGTGCAGGAATGTGGTGCGGGGCCCACTTGACGTAATACCCTTATCCAACTTTTTATCTTCAATTCAACCCCCCTATGTATCTGACTGTCCCACCATATATTATGCTCCTCCGTTCCATAGTAATGAAGATGTTTTTTTTCGGTACGAAGATTAAAAAAATTGTGTTAGGTGAATTAAGTAAAAAGAATATAAAATGGAAAATGAAAAAGGTAGAAAGATGAAGAAAGAAAAAAGTAAAAGAGAGTAAAATAAGTGTGTAAAATTTGTTTAATTTTACTAAAAAATAGAAATGACTCTATTACTATGGAACGCACCAAAATGGTAAAATGACTATATTATTATGGAACGGAGGGAGTACTCGCCTGTCCTACTAAATATGAAATATTTTAATTTTTAGTACGAGATTTTATATGATGTTATTTTATAAGTTAAAAAAAATAAAACAAGAGAAAAAAGAGTACATGTGATGTTGTTTCTGTTTAAAAAAATGTAGTACTCCCTCCGTCTCAAGGAAGATGATATCTTCCTAGGACGTCACAGGATTTTATGCAATTTTATTTTGTGTGTTAAATGGATAGAATAAAGTAGTACTAAGAAAGAAGGAATAAAATAGAGATAAAAATACTTTTATTTTTAGTAACGAATTATATCTTATTTGCGATAAATTAAAAAGGAAAGTAAATTATCTTCAGCAGAACGAATGTATTATTTTTAATAGGATAATTCCGAAAAGAAAATGTTTCACTTTTTATGGATAGAGGTAAAATACTACCCCCTCCGTCCACGAATAAGAGTCCCGTTTACTTTTTTGCACTTGTTTTGTAAAAATGATAATAAATAGTTAAAGTGGAGAAATGATAAAGTAAGATAGAGAATAATATAGACAGGACTCTTATTTACATTATTCTCTATCTTACTTTATCATTTCTCCACTCTAACTATTTATAATCATTTTCACAAAACAAATGCGAAAAAGTGAACGGGACTCTTATTCGTGGACGGAGGGAGTAGTATCTTTAACAAAAATAGTTTCAAGGACTCATATATAAATGAGGAGTATACAATAATTGATAAAGCATGAAGAATAAAAAAATAGAAAAGAGAAAAAATGGTTAGAAAGTTTATATAAATAGAAATGAGGTTAATTTTTTTATATATTAAAATATAAAAAATGAGATTAATTTTCGCAAATTAAAGAAGTAATACTATGAATTAGTCTGTTTACTCAATAGTAGATTGTTCTGTTTGTCGAAATTTATCAATTAAAAATAATCTCATATGATATTGTTACGAAATTAACTATCAAACTCCTTCTACAATATTCAATCCAATCTAACTCATTGGATCGAAAATATCATTATAATTGTAAAATTCAAGCCCGAAATTAAATTTTCATTATCGATCAAGTCAAGGTTTTCTCGAAGTGTTTCGGAGAGCGAGAATCAAATATATTATTTATTATCTAATTCATCGAATTCAACATATTATTATAATTTTAAAATTCAAGTTCAAACATAAATTTCATTATCAAGTCAAGGTTTTGTCGAAGTGTTTTGAAAGAGAGAATCAAATATTTGATTACTCGCAAATCGCAATCACCACTTTAATTTATCAATTTACGGCACTTTGATAAAGTGTTCAATCATTATATTAAAATTTAGTAAGTAAGACTTTTATTCCAATCTAATCTTTGTTGATTATGCAAGAATATTGACGTGGTGGCATCTATGTGAAATAACGTTAGAGGGTCAATTTGTAGGCACGTCAACGTTTCATTTTCGATCAACATAAATAATTAACGATTTTATTAGTGAGAAAAATTGGATAGAGGTTATTATAATAAAATTTTAATAGTTAGTTAAAATATCCCCTGATTTAAAATTCAAAACTAATAAACGTGTGGGCTATTAGTATGGTTTATTAGTCGAGTCGAGTTTGAACACACTTTTTCATTAAGATAAATTGTACATGCAATTTCTTGAAAGATGAGAAATTAGAAGTAAGGCTGTCAATATTCCAAGTCTAAGATAAATACAGGTGTCATTCAATTATTATAATTCATTATTATATAACTATCTATTTAGTATTAAATTATAAAATTCAATCTCATAAATTAAACATAATATAATAATATATAATCATAAAATATACTACTAATTTTTTATAGTTTGACCACAGGTGTACCGAACTCGCTTTTGGCGGAATTCGACTAATCCTGCTCGATTGGATTTGCGGATTAACATAAGATAAGATATAATCTTTTAATAGGTCGGATTCGTTTCTAATATACCGGCTTTAATCTTATCGTACAGTGTCGTGTCGTGATTGCAGAATAGGCAAGAGTAGTACACCATGTCACCATGTATTAATTTGAGGGGCAAGAAGGTAAATACGTGGTGGTTAGGCGTGATCACGAATTACGGGTGACACTATTATGAAACTATTGACAGTGACTAAGTAGTCAGTTTACAACGTTAATTAGTCTAACCTAGGATAATGCCACTAATGATGATAATTAGTGGAATCTCTAATCCATCCAAATAAACTACCATTTCGCTTTCTGCCATTTAAAAGGACAACTCATACCAAACAATTATTTGTGCCTTTTACTTTACTTTATTGCTTCTCTAATATATTTAGATGTAATCATCATGAATGGTGAATAATCATACTAGTATTATAAAATATACTGATGTTAGAAGTATTTTTCATTATTTAATTATTTGCATATTTATGCATTTGTGATAGTATTTGTTTTTCCACCAGTCTGTTTGACTAGTGAATGATTTGACGTGTAGTTTATGATTGTTGGTTGAAACTTGAAACTTCTTTCTTGATGATTCGATTGAAGAGTGATTCCCTTTGATGGATATGGTTAGCCGATAACACCGCATGATGTGACTTTACTTCTTAAATTTTTTTGGAGTTAACGTTTTTTTATTTGTTGATTTTGTTACTCGTTGCTCTTCATTAGAAGAGGTAATTAATTGCGAAACTTTGAAAAATCAAACATGACATAAGTTATTTGAATTAATGAAAAATATAAAATTAATTAAGATCTAAAAGAATATGTTGCCAAGTTGTAACTTATAAGTGGCTACTCATATTAATTAGTTAGAGTTTCGATGATTATGCTCAAGAAATAGTAAATGGAAAAAAAAGTGGAGACAAATTTTTTTTGCTTTCGCATATAAAAATTCAATTTATGCAGAAGCATGCATGACTGCAACACACATATCTGCGTGCTCTAAATTTCGAGAACAATGCATTCTATTCTTTCATTCTTTCTTGATTTCCATGAAATTAAATGTTAAAATAATGGAAGGATTCATGCAAAATCATTTTATAATAGAAGAACCCAAGACTCAGCTGAAATTACTTAAAAGAGAAAAAAAAAAAAAGTTAGAAAAAAAGTTTTGATTGCACGTAGTGCCTGGAGTATGTGATCACTTGTCTTGTTAGTCTTGAGCATTGAAATTTAAATGATTAATTTTATAAGATTTCGATAATGGTGGACAAATGCTGACACTTTTACCATGCTTTCTTGAGACTATTACAAAGTTAATTAGTTAGCTTATTACTTTTAACAAAGATGCAAAACCATATGTTTGTAATGATGTACCATTCATCACAAAATTGTTACCAAAGTGAATCTCGAAAAAGGATAATAAATAAAATAATATATGACCTCACATTAGCAAATCCAAATTATTTAAAATAAAACAAATAATTGTTTATACAAAATACAAAATGTAGCTAATCCACATTATTTAAAGTAGAAAGGGAGAGAAAAAGATTGGTAATATATTGACATCCACTATATAAAATGCCCTACAATGTCTCTCTATTTAAACATTGGCTGTCCAATCAATCTTTCATAACTTAAAAGTTAATATTGTACAAATCCGTGTGTTCAATTATTTTAGAAGCCCATTATCTTCAAAATATTATACTTAAAAACCATTTTGTATGTGAATTTCGAGAAAAAATTCACTGGTTTCGAAATACCACGGTGGAAAGCATATGTGGTATACCCTACCAATAGTATTTTGACAAATAGATATGCATATTGGTCTTATCTCCAACTAGAATGACACATAGACACACAATTATGGAAATTTCTCATGTGTATACATAGATAATATAGCTCCATATACACACATATATGCACATTAATTACTATCCAATTACCATCCAATTGGTTAACAGCAAAAATTTGATTTGATATGAAAATTTCGAGAACCCAATATATACTCATTAACTACGAGAAAATCTTTATATATTAACTATTGATACTTTTGATAGGATTAAACTTTATTATTGGTGATCAATTTGAGTATAGTAGTTTTATTTATTTTTATATTTTAATTATTTACTACGACAAGCTTAGAATCTATTTTGTTTCTAGAGTTTTTATGGTGTACAGGCAAATTTTTAGTATAGTAAAAATATTGTTTGGATCATGTTATTATTATTAAGTACTCATCGCTTTATATTTTAACATAAAATACAACAATTATTAAGTTAACATGCTATAGAAAAATAAAATAAGAATTATACTATATTACCATTCATATTTAACATGCTACATAAAAATAAAATAAGAAGTATACAATATTATCATTCATATAGAAGTGCAATTACTTGTTAAAAGAATAACAAAAAATAATTCTATTAAATATCGTGTACAATGTATTTAATCAAGTTACGTGTTATTGGTGCTTATATGATTTGGAGTGTAATTTTGTTCTCCACAATGGTAGAAATGGCGGCTATTTTAATTGACGCGAAAGATTTTCTCTTAGTTAATGAGTGTATATTGGGTTCTCGAAATTTCCATATTAAATCAAAAATTTTGCCGTTAAATAATTGGATGGTAATCAATGTGCATATATGTGTGTATATGGAGCTATATTATCTATGTATGCACATGAGAAATTTTCATAATTGTGTGTGTCTATTTATCATTTTAGTTGGAAGTGAGACCAATATGCATATTTATTTGTTAAAATACTATTGATAGAGTATACCACATATGCTTTCCACTATGGTATTCCGAGACCACTGAAATTTTTTCTCGTGAATTTCGTTATTTTAAACAATTTACCAAAATTAGTCTATTTTTTCTAGTTCTCTCTTCTACTTTACCTACTTATTCACTTTCTTTATCTTATTTTACCATTTGACAATTAAAACTAGTGAACGAAGGGATGACCATTTAGCTAGTTGATATATTTAGTTTGTTTCCAAGATTGTGTTTATTGGACATTAAAAATCATGTTCAATCCAAACAAAATCAAAGATTAAACTCGGAAGGAAAGCTCTTAAATCATGGTTTGTTAGTACTCCGTACTATATATTTAGAGAGACAAATCAAGTCCATAAATTTGAGTTGGACTCGTGTCTGTTAGTTACTCCCTATATTTGTTTATTTTTATTTTTGATTTTGAATAATTGTTATATTATTCAACTATATACGAAACGAAAAAGGCATATGCTTAACTTCATGGCCCACATAAATTTGGTTTGGGCCGACTCAGCATAATACTATTAAGCCCAACTTTAGTTTCAAATTATGTATGTTCATAAAAAAGGCACCAAGCATACATCGCTATACCTCAAACGCATATTTATGGTATTATGTATCTATATAAATCTTATAGGAGGGACTAAAAAAAAATGCAGTATTATTGTGAAAGCAGAGAATCTTTTTCAATCTTTCGATCATAAGTACTATCTTACTATAAAAATTTCTAGTTAAACCAATGAGACTATTTTTCGTGGACGGAAGGAATACTAGTTTTATATTCCCTCCGTCTTCAAAGAATATGCACTTTCGGTTCAACATGAGTTTTAATGTAAAATTGGTAAAGTAAGAAAGAGGTAGAGAGAAAAAGTGAATAAAGTATTGTTAGTGTAGAATGGGTTCAGCTCATTAGAGAAAAAATAATTCCAAAATTAGAAAGTGCATATTCTTATGGGACGACTAAAAAGGAAATAGTGCATATTCTAGTGGGACGGAAGAAGTAATAAAATGTGCAAGTGAAATGAGTTAATGTGAATCTACTTATAGTGTTTATAGTAAAAAAGTGAAAATGGATGATAAATGAGGTATGGAGAAAGTAATACTCCCTCCGTTCCACAGTAATAGAGGCGTTTCGTTTTGAGCACTCATTTTGAAAAAATAATAATAAATAGTTAAAGTGGAGAAAGAGTAAAGTAAGAAAGAAAATATTGTAGATAAGACTCTTCACTACATTATTCTCTCTCTTACGTTACTTTCTCTCTCAACTTTAACTATTTATTATCATTTTTTCAAAACTAGAGCTCAAAATAAAACGCCTCTATTACTGTGGAACGGAGGGAGTACTATGTACTAGTATATGAAATTGTTCGATTAAACCAATTGAAATCCAATCTATACTAACCGAACCAAATAAAATTGCTGCTAATATTTTCTTACTGGAGAGGTTGTGTTAGCAATAGCATTTTATGGTGTCCAAACGATGCGTCACATTATGACACATTGTGCTTGGGAAATCTATTCAATTATTGTATCTTTTTGGTTAGTAAAGTTGAAGTTCTAAAATCTTCTAATGAAAAGTTGGCGAAAAATGCGTGCTGAAGTAAAAACAAATTGGTTTCGAATTTGATAAAAGAAAAATGACACAAAATATAACATCAAACAGAAAACGAGATTCGAACAACTATCATTCCAAACCTTTTAAAGTGCCTCCAAGTGAAAAAATGAACAATGTTTGTATAATAACTCATTAAACAGTATTCCCTAAACAAAATTCAAAAGAAAAGTAGAGCAAAATGTAACAGGTTTGCTTATGGTGTGCTAAAGTTGATGGAACGATATTAATATGCAAAACCATTTAACATTATTCCACTTTCATCTTTATAGTACAGTGACAATAATAGAAACTATGCAGCAAAATTTAAGTACTATAACAGTAACCTCTAATTAAGAAGCTACTCTAAAACTCCAGCAAACTCTTCCCTTCAAACCTCAATAGTAAATGGAGAGTGTTCGATGATGTTGAAGAGAAGGACAGGCAATGCCGTATGCCCATAGCCATAGGTCCAACTCCGCACTCAGCACCTGCATCAAAACCTCGTCTCAGACATCTTTTTTCGAATAAACAAACGTATTCAGAAATCAAATTTGCAGTGTGGTTAAGTATTGAGCTTTAAAGCAAGAAGATTAACTATTGAGAGCCCAAATACAGCATTACATAAATCAGAGTTAGACGAATCCAACTACTGCTTAAGGGTGAAGAGATAAGCTCTGGTGTCTAAAACATGGAACAAACTTTTCTTAGTGTTAGCTTCCTCATTCTCAAATTATTTAGAATTAAGATTCACCGTGAACCACAGATTGAGTTGTCATTTCAATGGACGAACATATAGAAAGGAATTGCCTACAAGAACTAACCTGGTTCCCAGTTTTTTTCTGGATCGACTCCTTTATTTCCTCTACGGCATGGATTGTGCATGCTCTAAGTTCGATCTCCTCCTCGGTTCCTGAAGTTATCTCTCTATTGGACTCGATAATATCAGACAACGAAGGACTATATCTTAGGACTCCAAGCTGCTGGAGAACTGCAGGCACGATATAATCAGCAAACATCGTCACAGACTCTATATCCTTGAGTTCACCATATCCTTGACCCTTAAATGCGCCCCATAAATCGGCAACAAATATCTGAGCCCTCTTATACAAGAAAATCTGGTGACCTTTGTACACCGAGTGATCCCTGAAACCTGTAATACAAAATTATTGTAGTGGCAATAGATACAAATGCGACGTAAACAGGCTATTTAAAAGTTTCCGAAATACATTCTTGAATTAGTTTAAGCTTAAATAATGCTTAAGTACCAGGAAAGTGGCTTGTGATGAGCTCCACAAGCTTTACAGCTGATTTATCACAAGCTTTCACAAGGTTTTCTGCTTTCCCATCAAACGACTTTTCGAGCTCAAAGCCCACCTAAACAAACATTTGAGACATTATTGTTTAACCAGAAACTGCTTAGAAGTAAAGCGATCAACAGAAAACAAGCAAATATTTCAACCACGTTAATCAAAACTATACCTCATGCAATAAGCGCACTCTTTCATCCTCCAAAGGTAGTGGCCTAGGCCATTTTAGCATTTTGCGCAGCTCAAGACCTGCCATCATCCATAATATTACAATGTATAGATAGATAGTTCCCAGAACTGTCTCAGTCTAATCAAACGAAACACATCTCTATATTGCACAAGTAGGAATGAATACAAACTCGAATGCTATTTCACAAAGTTACATAGATTCACCTAGTACAAATTAACATAATACTCGGAACAAGGATGTAACTTGAAAAAGGAAAAATTCAAACATTAACAGGACAAACCCAAACAAAAACCAAGTCTTTACTATACACTTTGAATCTCATAGCTAATAGATAATGTTGTCTCCAAGAAAGAATAACCTTAGGTAGCGATGAGTTTGTTGGACAAGATAAGTTAAAAAAACTTTATCTAGGATTAAATTGGTCCTCATGGGTGTGGAGACAAGCAGAGATTCAAAACGAACAAGAGATAAAAATAAACATGTCCCTCTAGTCATGAAAAATACTTATAGATAGCAACGAGTACTATACCGGTGTATTTCTGCAATCGGTCTGCATCGAAAGCAGAGCTATCATTCTGAAGAGCTTCCTTAAGTCCCACAGCCAAATGGTCATAATTCAATTCATCATCTACCATAATAAAAGTGAAAATGTATTCATATTCTATAGATAGGTAAAACAAGATTCGAAATAATCTTTCAATTGGAATATGACTACAAAAAGAATGAAAGCAAAAAGCCTATTTGCAGCTTGAGACAAGCAAACCTTTTTGCCATTCCTAATTCAAATTGCACATTTTTCTAAAAAAAGACACCAAAAGAGTAAAATAAAGTACCAGGCCAAAAGCAGAAATTGAGTGCATCCAACACAAGCAGATACTGAACAGTGAGAGGACCATTGTCGAAATAATGAGTTCCTTCAAAATTCCACTCCACCTTTGGTATCGAATCCTTTATTCTTTCCGCAAAATTCTCGATTCCTATATACACCAATCACCGTTTAGCTCCACGCACACAGCAATTACAAAACCATCACCCAAAAATAGAGATAAAAACAGTTCAAATTGAAACAATACAATCGAAATCCATGCCAACATGCAATCAATTTCAGCGTAAATTGATAAAATTGTGATGAAGAAATAAGCGGCGGCGGCAATGTGGTGTGACCTGAGGAGTCGAGGGTGACGTGGGATGAGCGGGAGGCGACCCAAGCGGCGGTAGCCTTGACTGCCTCCATCTGCAGAAATGGGCGATTTAATGGTGAATGTGTATATTTGGGGGATTGAATGAAATTAAACCCTAGGATTTGATGGTATTAGCGGCAGTGGCGAATGCGCGTGTATTTATATGGAGATTCGAAGTTCCCGCTTTGGAGGGTATGTTATGTTTCTGCCGTTTTGCTTTCTTTTTTATTGTGTTGCCCTTTTCAACCACGTGATGCATTTGGCCTTTTGTGTTTTCATTCTTTTCTTTGAAAATAACGTTTTACCCATATTTGTAGATTTGTGAAATGCACACGTTTTAACCAAATTAGGAGTAGTTGTCAAATGGACCACGTTTTAACCATATTAGTAGACTTGTCGAAATGGACCAACTTCATTGAAGAAAAAAAAGGCAATTCTGTCGCCTTGGTGGCCCCCACGCTCCGGCCGCCATCATGTGTGGGGTTCAATCGGGATACACAGTAGTCCGTTAAGAGGGGTGCCTTAACCCATTGGCTACTAGAAGTCCGGTTCAATCAGGGTATGCAGTAGCCCGTTAAGGGGGAGGCCTTAACCCACTGGCTACCAGAAGCCCGTTAAGGGGGCCTCTACCAGAAGCCCATCTCCCAAGGCCTCACACTTGTGCCCAAGAGACGGAAGCAACTACACAACAGCAGTGGGTTTTGAACCCAGGCTCATTCCAGCAAGATCTGCTCCTCCGTTGCCAACTATGCTACCCATATGGGCACATTCATCCAACACCGTCAGGTTGATCTTATGATCTGTAAGATGACTAATGTCATAGACTCATACTGCCATACGACTCATACTGCCATACATAAGTTATTTTGAGTTTTTTTTTTATTTTCATCAAACTATATAAAACAATTCAAAATCCAATCCAATCCGAAATCCAATCCAATGAAATCCGAAGAGTGGCTCAACCCCCCTACCCAATTTTTTTTTTCTATTTATAAACTTTTGGAATTTTGAAAAATTAAATTAAGCTCATATCAAATTGATGAAACTAAATGGTAGATGTCGGAACTTGAAGAATAAGAAGGGGCTGATCAAAGATTTTTAAGCTGCAGAGACGAACAACAAGGAGATTCATTGTTTCAAGATAGGAAGAAGATACACCGAGTAAAAGTATCTTGCATCCGCCCCTGTGTCGCCCTCGAGACAGGTCTTCAGTCCAACTCATTTGGTATAAAAGATTGTACAGTGTAAAACATGATAACTTAGATAAAATAAGTTCAAGATAGAAGAGTTATCTATCCTACTAAAGCGATCCAAATATTACCAATGTATTATGATGAATCCTAGTTGCAACTTGCGAGCATTTTGCTAGGCACTGTTACAATTGGTAATTGAGAAATCAAACAAAACAATATACTACCACATATTCAAAATGTTAACAAATGTTTATTTATTTAAAAGTTGATGGAAACCAAATGTGCATTTGTTGAAAACTAGCCATGTCCAAAAATAAGTAGAGATTTCTCTAATGAAAAATGAATGGATCATGATGAGGCATCCTCCTTGGCATAGCCCCACCATACCCAAACTCTGGTGGTGGTGGCTGTTGCCATCCATACATCCCTCCGTTCCCCATCGGATATTGGTAAGACGGCCCTCCTCCGCCATAAACCGGATTTTCAAAAAAGAAGCTGCTCGTATACTCAGCTGGCACGCGGTCACTAATCGTGCGGCCTCGTGGATGCACTTTGCATAAATCATCTTTACACACGTGAGGACTAATCACGGGGGGCACATAGGGTTCGCATTTGTGCTCCTCTTCCTCTTCTGCCTTCTTATGACTGCTGCTGCTGTGGTGACGGCCGTCTCCACAGCAGCAGTTGCTGTGTTGTTTCCCCTTTCCGCCACGAGGTTCGAATTTTTTGTTGTGGTTTGAATCAGCATGGTTCATGGGGGGCTTCTCTGGTGATAGAAGCTGGACCGATTTGCCTAGCTTCGCGACCTTTCTCAGCAACGTCTGGCCGTCGATTTTGCCAAAGACATATACGAGATTTTCTTTTTCATCTATCGCAACGTTGTCCACCCCTTAAATTACTCAAAAGGAAAATTAAGCGGGTTAGTCAGTTAACCGATAACCGAATTCAGTTTAGTCCACCATTTTAAATCTTCACAACATTTGTAAGTATAATTTTTAAGAACAGATGCATAAATTGATCAATTAACTTCATGATAGGGGATGATTAACAAAATGCATAATTTAATCTAAAGTGGCGGAAAACAAGTAGTATTAAGGATTATTCAATTCTTTATAGCTAAAACATACTAGCCTAACTGGAAAAGTAAATAATGACATCGAAAATCCTAAATTCAAATATTTTATCTTAATAATCAAGCACAATAAATAAAAACTGGAGTACTTATTCAATTAAGAATGTAGATTAGTAAAAAAATAAAATTAAAATAACCTATATTATTGAGGATTATTCAATTCAACTAAAACCTATAGCCGAACTGTTGAACTATCATAAAATTATAAATTTGAAATTGTCAGATACCGATCTCATAGTGAATACTACAATCAACAGGGATACCAAACCATGTTAATTGGTTATTGATTTAAACGATAACCAACATACGAAGTATTTCGGTTCGATTCTAGGTTATACCACCCTATCAACTGTCGAAACCAGGAAATGAGTTGAAAATTGTGAAAACGAAATACCAGGCAAATTCCTAACATGGTCCTGGACACTGTTGCGGCATTTGTCACAGCAATTGATCTTGATAAAAAGAACTTTGGGCTGCATCATACGAGATTGATTATTAGTACTTTTGAAGAAAAAAAAGTTGAACAACTTGAAGAAAAATCAAGTAAAAAAATTAAGTGATGAGGTAGGTGATTTTCCATTGGAAAAATTCAATGTTATAAGTATGAAAGATACGAACAAAATCTCATCATTTATACAGAAAAAGGTTATTTTTTTCTTTTAGTTAGATTTTATGACTTTTCTAATATAGGTTCCATATTTCATAAAATATTCTCTAGCGTGATTGTAGGTGTATATAAGGAAACTTTGATATGATTGGCAACAAAATCGTTGTTCAAAAAAATTTTGTTAGTTTTAATTATTCATTGATTGTGGAAATATTACGTCCCTCCCATAACTTACCTCGGTAGACATTGGATGGCTGTGATGAATTTAACTGAACCTTTAGATTATTTGCAAATCTCTACTAACTGCACAGCATATGTGAATAAGTCGATTGGATCAATATTTTAAGACAAAATAATTGGGTAGTATGAAATACACCAAATACAAGTGATGAATTCTAAGTTTGAGCATCCAATTACTAAAAAATATTACCAATTCAAATCAGAAAAACTTTCTTCTCTTTCAATACAATTCAATTTAATGTTAGAATACAAGACGAATAAGACAAATAAAAATACTTACCAAATTTTCGCAATGGGTGTGAAGAGTGATAACGAGAAAGAAGAAGGGAAAATGGTGTTTATATGCTCTGAATCATAACCCAAGGAAAATAAATGATAGGATTCTAACTTGGGCTTTTACAATGTAGGGCTTCAAAATATTAATCTATTAAACCTATTGTTCCTCAAATAGTAATTAGAAAAAAAGCATATGTATATATTATTATTACTTTATCACAACATATAGTACTATTAATTTTATGTTTTTTTGCTACAACATATTAAGGTCTGCATAGGATTATGCTCTTTTATAGAGTATAATAATAGTAATAGATTAGGAGTATATTTTATTGTCATATTGAGTGATATCAAATGTAATACAACTACTTGCATCTTTTCATTAGAAAATTTATATTACACGAAAAAATTATGGAAATACATAAGTTTAGTACAAGGTGTAGGGGTATTTTGTTATCATTGTATAAAAATCCACTTATAAATAATTAGTAAATAAATATTAAAATCAATATTATTAATTTATAATTTGCATATGCCTGTTGACAGAGCCTTAATTACTCACCTTTCTTTTCTTCTCACACACGGTATAAATTCCCATAAAATTCGATTCTCGAATTAGTAGCTACGGGTCATTTCACTACACCAACATTTCCCGCACAAAAACCTAATGGTATATGATTTATCATTATGTTCAAAGAACAATTTTTCCATCTGAGCAGCATCAAAAAGAATATGTGACATGTAATCACTACTCTGAAAAACAGATTAATTTTCTAACCTGAATTTTTACTCTTCTATCAACAGCCTACCTGAAAATAAATTTAATGACTCAGAAGACAAAACCATATTTCACCTAACTCACTTAAACTGTTACGGAAAAAATATCGATATATCCAGCAAACGGATCGAGAAGTGTAGCCTAGCCTTCATCGCTTGTCATCACTTTGTTTTGTCTTTAAATCCCTTTGAATAATGGGTTGGTTCGGCATATGCTCGCTCCATATTCCTCGTACTCAGCTTTTGTGTGGCATGCCTGAATCGAAAATAAAACAAATGCAACATTCACATATTTGTCTACTGATGCTAGCCAATGTTAACATTCACAATAAGGATATATTACAACTCTTGGATAAGCCAAAACGATAACAACATATACCGTGTAAAACTCAGGTTTAGATGCAAGTATTGAGCCGCCAAACCAAACTGCATATCTCTGGATAGGATGGCTACCTACATTTACTTCCAAGAGTTGGGCCTGGAGAAGAACATTGGCCAAAAATCAAGATTGGTAAAAGGCCACAATTGCTGTCAAGATTGTAAATATAGAAGTAGCCTAATAGCCGACCTGTACTCGTCCACCATGCAGATGATCTGATGCAAGTACTCGAACATCAACAATCTTTTTAACATCTCGTTGCAACCTTTTCTGGAAGCCTTTGAACATGACTGACCCTCCAGATAATACAATATTCTACAATACACCAGATGATTCAATAAATCATGAATGAAAGAGGCAATCAAGAGCAAAACAGAATCACCTTGTACAAGGCTCTTCTTGTATCTATTGGGGAGGCCTGGATACATTTGTCTATCACATCAGGTAAAGGGGTTGTCAATTCACTACTATAAATTTCAGGATTGAAGAAGACCTGCATAAAAAAGACTAAGAACCTTCAGCAACATTTCTCATTTGCTTGAAAGTGCGTTAAACTCGATAATGAGCAGGTTTTGGAAAAAATAGTGAACCAGCGAATCACCCAAGCAGGTCCACAAAAATAGAGATTTTTGCAAGTTAATCATGGTGAAAAAATGCTGCTTGGACAGCTAGCTTAAAGATGGTGAGAAAAGCAAACCTCCGGGCCAAGGAACCGTTCATAGCCAATATCACAAGAATATGGTGCCCCTGTTTTTGGCTTAGTACCGCTCCACTGCTTGACGTATTTAGCAGGTTCTTTGTCATGCTTATTGAACTCCTGCACTTGAGAATTGATATTAGCTCATTAGAAAAAATTTCTAATCAAATTACCCCATACCCCGAACCTGCATATCTTAAGAAAGTTCAAGTTGTATACACCATCACATAGACGAAAAGGGAAACAAGCATATAATATAAGATCTTCTTCTGTCATAAATTTAGCAAATACTGGAGTAGCAAGCACCAATTCTAATTTGAGAGGTTAGAGGGGAAGGGGCACGAAGCCGAGTCCTCAAATCGTCAATCTATAAGATATACCTTGACGACGTCAGAACAAGTATAGCAATACATCTCCTTCACTTTTCGGGCCACGTCAAAGGAATCCTCAAGTGGAAGATTCTCTCCTCTTTCCTAAACAAAACAATATCAGCAAAACTAAATGACAAAAAACAAGAGCCCTTCAAAAAAGTGAAATCAAAAGAAACCAATGGTGGTGAACAAATAAGAATAAGAGGATATATCTAAACGCTATTTTTGCTAAGAATTATTTCATCTGCCAGACAGCTTGAGATTTTTAATATTCAACAACCAAACCTAATCGATATTGACATCATCATAGACTATCTTAAAATTGAAGCAAAAAACTACTACTACTTTGCTGCAGATGGATATACAAGAAACCTTACCTTCATGAGCTGTTGGACAAACACAGTTACATCGTCCCCTGTCATTGGAATCGACCTAATGCTACCTCCAATAACATAACCATCAGCAACAGGCACGACATGAGTAGCCCCATCCCCAATATCCACAACAACTCCTGTCATCTCACGCTATAAAGTGTTGGAGATAGAAAAAAGAAAAATTAATCAACTATTGGAGATACAAACACACAGATAATGGTATAGTGCCATGTGATCCGCCATTAACACCAAATTTCTGAAAGTTTTCCTTCCATATTGGTATATTACCATACCATGATTTATTAACAAATTTTCAATCCAATGCATATCTTTTCATATGGCCAAACAAGATGCAACTAATAAAAATCACTATAACACAACTGCACAGATAGCAGATAAATGCAAAACACAACTCCATAAACAATTAGTAATCACAACTCTCAAGTTAGTAGCAAGGCACTTGATATTAATACGAATACCAACCTTGGTGTCTGTGTATCCAGCAGCCAAAGCAAGCACGGGCTGCACGCCAATAAAGAGCCCGGGGACGTTAAAAGTCTCAAACATGATCTCGCCAGTATACTCCCGATTCTCCGGTGCTGTCAAGGGGCTCTCGGTCAGCAAAAAGTAATGATCCTCCGGATCACAACGCAAGTAATCGAATATACACTGCTGCCAGAACCTCTCCATCGAATCCCAATTATCAACCTGGCCATGTCTAATCGGATTAATCAGGTTATAAGTGCCACTAACCCTAGCTTTAGACAATGCCTCTTCCCCAATATAAAAGTCCATATCGGCCATCACTCCCGCACTGTGCTGCACCATCCAATTCCCCTTGCCGGTGGTGTTTCGTGCCGGATTGGTGATCGCATCGCTTAGGGCTACTACAGTCGGGATTGTGAAACACGGCTCTGCATTCCCAGCAAAACCTAATTTCGTGAACCTAAAATTGAATTGAAAATTCGTTGAGGCATTTCATCGAACAGTTTGATCGGAATAGAAAACAACGAGAATGATTAATTACCCGGTGCCGTTGTCGATGACTACAGCTGGATTAGAGGTGTAATTGTCCATGGGAGTGAATGAAGACAGCAGGAAGCTGAGATTTTTGGGTGGTTTTGATTTTAGGAAGAAAGGTGGTCAATGCAGGTTGTTGGTGGCGTGAACAAGCGCATGCATGGCGGTGGAGAAGGGTTTGATTCCACCCATATCATCGGTAACTCGTCGGATCTTCGCCGTTGGAGATTGAGAAATTGTGATTTTGATCCTATTTGTGGGGGTGATGAAGCAACAATGCATGACTGAATCAATATCTATATTTGGAAAAATATCATTCTACATGCATATTTTGGAGTATATTTTATTTTTCATATTTATTTAATTCGGCAAATTACTTAAAAATCATACTCTCTTTTGTTCTGTGTTAATTGATGTGTTATTTTCGGTATGGAATTTAAGAATAGTGTGTTAAGTGGATAGTAAATAAAGTAAAAGAGAATAAAGTAACAGAAATGAAGATAGTCTAAAGTAAAACAAATGGTTACTTTTTGTCAAAATAGAAATGACTAAATTAACTTGGAACTTTCCAAAATGATAAATCGAGTTTAGTTCGGTTTATTCATTTCATCTATAGCGGAAAGTGATTAAGAAAGTAAATTGGGCATTTTATAGATATATACAATATTTGTACATTTAATAATATCAATAGCTATAAGTAAAAAGTATTGAAATCAAACTAAAGGTACTAAAAAAATAATATAAATAACATACTATATTAAATATTGATATACAAAAGTAATGGTCACACATATACATATTTACATATAGTCTCTTTGTCTCCTTCAAAATAACACATATTTTTAAATGAAAACATCACTCGTTTTACTTTATTTTGGGTAAGAGCTCAAATAACATTACATAAAAATTTATACCAAAAAATATTTTACTTTTAATGGGCGAAAAGGAGTATATTGAGAAACACGGTTTTCTGACAGCACTTTTTCATCCAAAATTTCTATTTCTTTCAATTCTTAAATTTGTGAAATTTGTTCCATAAAAGAAGTAGATCATATTAAATCACTATGATATGAAGAAAAATCTAGTGCAACAACTGAATTTAAAATATATAAATACTAGTACGTACTACTATAAGAAAAAGATGCATCTATTGCAGACTATATGATGTGTGATGGCCCAATTTCAGAAACGAGCCCACTAGGCCCAAATCACGCTATTTTGAAGGTACTATAAATTCCGTATACTCCACATTGTTGTTCATTCTAAATTATTAGCAAATAATTTTATGTATAAAAAATTACTGTAATAAAATTCATAGCAGTAGGTATTTAATTAATTGCACCCTACAAAATTGCAATATGTCATTTCCCTCTCCTTTCAATCCCAACTCCAAATTTCCAACTTTTAACAAAATAATAAAAGTAATTTGATTTATAAATCACTTATTTAGGCAACAAGCTAGTTATCTTTTACATGCAGTACATTTTTTTACATTACAGTAAAAAGGCCGTGAATTGAAAATGATAAACACCACAATAAAACTTTAGAGCATAAAAATTAAGTACTAGTACTATCAATTTAGTATCTCGATCGATCATTCAAATTTATTTAATTCCAATATCAAATCAAAAATCTGTTAACCTGAATATTGACGTTGCATAAATTTATCTGTATATATAGATTACATGTTGGAATCCTGTGATAGTAGTCATCTTATGTTGTCGGTGACTCATCGGTGTGTTGAATTTGAACCAATCAATACATCATTATAACATAAACTTTGAAGTAGTAGTATACTAAATAAAAACTTTCAGAATTCAGAACTGGAAACATTTTTTAAAAACATTAACTGAACCCTTATAGTATATATGCATTCAAAATTATTTAATTAAATATAATTAAATCGTTCAACTATTAATTCAAGTAATATAGAAGACGCATTTATTTATAGTCGGGTGATGGGGCCACAAATTTAATTCTTGTGTATTAGCTTAATTACTTAACTTGAGTATTCCATTTTTACCGATTTCTTTTAAAAATAAAATAAAACAGAAAAATCTATCAGTCGAACTTTGCAGACTGAGTTAAGGATATCATTGTCTGAACACTTGCATGCACTGTACACATAGCAAAAAGGGCAAAAATAATAAAAAAATGAGTAAAAGCTCAAAAGGAGTAACACAACAAAAGTAAATAGTAGTATTTGGAAAAAAGAATTGGAAAGATGGAGTTTGATGGTGGGGATAGTTGATAGAGATATATCACTGAGCATGCTTCCCCCACTCTCTCAAATCAAACACTTACCTACATACCCTATTTATGTCATTTATATACTTGCATGAAGACATGTATGTATATACGTGTACATAGCTTAGTCTAGCTTCAGATTACGTGGGGTTCTTTTCATTCTACAGCTTCTTCGTCTTTTCATCACCAGTTCATCTTGTCTCTCAACTCTTCTTTGACATTATCCACAAAATAAAATTTGTCCAAAAATTTATAAAATTAGCGGGAATAAAGTAATATGCTCTCTCCGTTTCATAATAATTGTCACTCTTATTGTGAGTATGGGTTTTATGAAATATAAAGAAAAGTTGGTTGGAAAAGTTAGTGGAACGTGGAACTCATTTTTTTTATATTGGTTTTATAATAAAATGTGAGTGAAGTGAGTTAGTGGAATGTGAGAGCTACTTACCATTTATGGTAAAAATGAAGTGCGACAATTATTGTGGGACAGACCGAAATAGATAAGAGTGACAATTATTGTGGAACGAAGGGAGTACTAAGTAAGAGAAATCACAATTCCATTAAATTACAATAAAAATAGAAGTATCACTTCTGAGGAAGAGATAATAAAATAAAATAAAATTTATTAGAATCTGAAGGGATTAAAAAAAAAGTAAAAAGTATGAGGAATTAAGCATGCGTTTTAATGACTTATTATGAATGATATAGGGATGATGGTGGATAGGAAAATGGCCAAAATTAAGAGATGGGATTTAAAGAATTTGTTCTTATCCCCAAGGAACAACTCCTATCCCACTCTTTTTTCTTTGAATCACACCATTTTTGTCTTTTTCGATACACTAATATTGTGATATGCAATGATATTGACACCACTTTCCACCTCTTCAACAAGTGTTTATTTATATATGTAAATTTGTGTAGTAATGCTTTTTAAATAGAGTATTTAATTATATATTGCATAATGCTCCTTTAGTCTTTTTATCATAATTTTACTAAACTGGGCATGGGAGTTTATGAGCTACTATTATGTATTAAATGAAGAAAATAAATAAAAGATAAAATAAAACTAAGAGTTTTGCGTTTTCTTTTTCAGAAAATTATACTCCCTCCATTCCATGGTAGTTGAATCATTTTATTTTTTGCACTCATTTTAAAAAAATGATAATAAATAGCTAAAATGAAGAGAAAGTAGAGTAAGTGACAAAATAAAGTAAATAATAGTCTTATCTATGTTATTCTCTATCTTACTTTATATTTTTTCCACTTTAACTATTTATTATCATTTTTCTAAAACGAGTACAGAAAATGAAATGACTCAACTACCGCGGAACGGAAGGAGTAGTTTTGAGTGGATGAGAGAGTACATATACTTGAAACATCAATATTTAAATTTATCTTTTATTAATAAATGGATACAAAATTTTTTTGATCATTAATGTTACATTTTAAGCCACATTTTGGATGATGTGTTTTTCACAGTTGATTATGCTTGTTAGCCGCAACTTCCAGGCTAACTAATCAAGGTTCGTAAAATAAAGTCTTATTTCGCTTTTTCTTGTTAAGTAGTAGCATAAATGAGCAATGCATTTACTAAATCATTTCACTTAACTTCATTATAAATTAATACTAGTATATAAAACTAGATTCATATATCACTTACTTTTTTTATATATTTTTCATAAGATTTCTTAAAATTTGAACAATGAATACACTATGGTCCATGGACGGACATACTAATGTCTATCTACTAAAAAAGGTCAAATAGAAAGTTTACATACCATTTTAATAAAAGGAAAAGTTGACAAGCCATATTTATCTGATGGACCCAGCTGGAAGGGTCATATAAATATGATTTGATTAAACAAACTATTAGCACTTCTCGAGCTCCTTCAATTGTCAACATTGAAACTTTTGTATCGCATATATAATATTTTCAGTTCTTCTTCTTATTTATATGGGCCAAAGTTGTTCAAATTAATTTAAGAACCTATAATCACAATAGAGAGTCAAATATATATAGAATTACATATTTACATATCCATGCATGGAACATTTATTCCAGTAACCCTTATTTTCTGAAAAAAATTCATAAGTATTTTGATACATAGGAGAATTCAGCACAAAAGACTAGCATGTTAGGAGAGATAGCTCATTTAGTCTATATACCCCACATCAATTATTCTCACAATCCATGTGAGAATTGAGTCCGTAACATTTTTTCACGGTCACACAAAACCACTATCGAAAAAATTAAACATATGGAAAAAGAACTACGACTCTCTACAATTTCGACGTCACTTATTAACTAATATTACAAGATATATGTAAAGTGCATTAATTAACTCCAATAAAATTCCAAAGACAGCATTGAGATCAGTATTTACAGACAGTTGAAAGCGCAGAAGAGAACTTGGACGACTCCAAGCCCCAAGAATTTATTTTACAAAATTATAATTTAAACAAGTTGTTGTTGATTGACCAAAATAAGGACCCATGGCACATGCATTGAAGCCTAAAAATATGAACAAAATGGTCCCTAAATGTCTCCTCTTTGATCTCGTTTAGTTTATCATCGCAGTCAGTCAGGACCATGCCTGATTAGGGTTTGGTACAACCCTAAAGGGACACGTTTGCACAAGAGATCCTCTATTTTGTACATTGCTTATCTTACTAACATATATTTGAAACTCGAATATCATTCGTAACTTAACAATATATACAGCTGCAATATGGAAATATTTCGGATATCGGGTAAAGAGCAAATAAGAGAACTCATCCTAAAAGACTGGATCTCTGTTACAGGGATAACTCAGCACGAAATATTGGATTTCTGGATAACTCATCCAAAAAAATTAGTCTGAATATAGAAAAATTCTACATCTATGTTATAGACATATTTTTGTTACTGTTCAAACAGGAGGAGAACTCATCTATTAAAACTAGATCTATGTTCCAAACATACTGCTCCCTCCGTTCTCTCACAAATAAAAAAAAAGTAAGAGAGAGAAAAAATACAGAAAATGGAGTAGAAAGTGAATAAAGTAAAGATAATAAAATAAGAGTGAGAAAAAGTGTTAATTATTATACTATATGCAAAAATGATTCAATTATGAGGAAACTTCCCAAAATAAAAAAATGACTCAACTATAAGGGAACAGAGGGAGTACTAGTCTTGATCATATTTCTGTTATAGACCAAACAAGAAAATTCATCCCAAAAAAATAGTCTGATTGGATCTCTGTGCAGATCAAATATGAGAACTCATCCTTAGAGTTAGTCAAAATATGAAAGTATTTTACATCTTTGTTACGGATCAAACAAGAAAATACATCCTAAAGTAGTAGTCAATTATGAGAAATAGCTTATTAATTTCTAAAAGTGAAACATATGTAAGATTTCTGTTATCAAAATGAGAACACATCTCAAAAGACTAGTACGTAGCTGTAGAATAAAGAACATATTCAGTTTATAAACCTTGCACCAAGCCACCACTATGAATCAACTCCCAAAAGTCTACATTGGTCACAACCATCTTCCATAGGCACCACTTGGAGCCATTACGACTCTCAATGAAACACCAATATTACATTACCAAATCAAAGAACTCGTCCTAAAAACCTAGTCTGTTAAAAGAGAGAACTCGTATGATCTACATACTTCACACCAATTGTCTTTCACATCACAATCGACGTGAGACATCAGAATCTGTCACGATCTCTCTCACTAGATGATGGTTGAACATGTTCGACGTAGTGCATCCATTTGCGTTTATGCTTGTAGCATTAATTACAAATATATCTAGAAAAAATCAATCTATAGTGAGAAAAATATAAAATGTGAGTATGAAATGTCAGTTGTAAAGAAGGCGACAGGGAGCATAATAATAGGGATTCGACTAAACGAGGAATGCACCCTAATGTCGGATACTTAGCCTACAAACTGCCCTAAACACACAAAAATACAAAATTATATTCATATAAATAGATATATCCAGAAATGACAGCTCCAAATACTTCCCCCCTGCTTCATTTATTATCTAAATTATTATTTTTACAACTGTTGTTTTCACTCTGTGAACAGCATATATATCCTTTCTGGGAATACGAACATGACGACTAATTAGTGAATTATATAAAGTAATGATTAAGTTGGCATTGATGATTTGGTCGAGCTATATGTTGCTAAGCAGATTCGAGATTAGTGAAGTTGATTACGTTGTTGGGTTAATTACTTTGTGCATGCATGTGACAGACCAGCTAATCGTGTTTAGCAGTTTTAATCACTCGATTACTGTGTTTCTTTCTACCCTATATATGTGTAGGACCAATATTACACAATACTTAAATAGCTTATGGTAACAAAAATCATAATACAAGGAAACGTCAGATTTTAACAATTGTAATATTGAAACCCTCAAACTCTCAATAATAAAATTTTATGTGTGGTATTTGGTTGTTTCATTTTGAAGCCTAGATATACTGGTGGGGCATTCGTTTTTTTGTTTTGTTTTGGACCAAATATATTGATAGATTAGTTAAAGTTTCAGCTTCGTAGTCGGTGGCATGATCTAATATTATGATTAAATTTTCATGAGGTTTGATCTTAAAACCAATTGACAAGTGGAGTAGTTCATTAAATTTGGGTAACTCATATCCATAATGCGATTGGTTTTCTATGTTGCTTTTGGTTTTCTAGTAGTGGTTGATTTGTTGGTGTTTTGTTATTGAGTTGTGGTTATCTTTTATGGGTCTTTTACCTAGTACTTTTGTTATGTTTTTTGGTTTATTTTTCGTTTTAATTTGACTGTATTTTTTATTGAATTTTCTTGCTCGCCACTTTATATATGTTGCTCTAATAGCTCATTTTGTACGTCACATGATCACCCCCTCTTTTGGCTCCAACTATGATTTCCTTTAACTAATATTTATTTGAATTTCATATTTTACATAGGCCCATAAAACGATATAAATAGTAATGCTTGTCGCCCAAAGTGGACATATTGCTACACTGTAGCTACAATATCTGAATTCACTATTGTCACAAAATATCCCGAACAAGAAATTACTCCCACTGTTCCACAATAAGAGTCACTCTTATTATGAGCACGAGTTTTAAGAAATGTAAAGAATAGCGGGTTGAAAAAGTTAGTGGAATATGAGATCTACTTTTTTATGTTGATTTTATAATAAATGTGAGTGAAGTGAGTTAGTGGAATGTGAGACTTACTTACAATTTATGGTAAAAATGAAGTGTGACTCTTGTTGTGAGATAGACCAAAATGGCAAAGTGTGACTCTTATCATGGGAACGAGGGAATAATATACAACGAAAATATGCAAAAATAATTAATAAAAAAACAAAGGTCATGTTCTTGAGTAGTCTATTTTCTAATATGGGGAGACCAGTTTTTGCCGGTCAAAATGATATTCCTGACAATATTCAAGCAACTGGCTAGGTAGAGAATCGACCAAATTCCAGCAACCATATACTTTTGTAATAATTTTTCAAAGCACTAAGAATTAATTAATGTAATCTTTGTGGATTAATTAGATTAGTTTATTGATGTTAATTCCCACATCCCTATAATTAACTAACTGTAATGAGCTCACGCATCATTCATCGAGCCACACCCCCTTCAATATTTGGGGTCAACACGAGATCATTTTCTTAAACAAAGCCTTGATTCCTGCTAAATTCTTGTCCATTTTAATCATAGACAAGATCCTTTTCTAAATTAAACAAGAAATATTTGATTCTAAATTCTTGTCTACCTTAATTGACATAATCATGAACAATCTCATGGGCCATTATCGAGAAAGGAATTTTGACTGGAGTCTTAGAGCTTCACTTCCAATTTCATTTATTCAATTTATAAAAAAATGAAAAAAAAAGATGAAATTTGAAACAATAAATATTAAACTGGGTCTGTATATTTTAAAATTCAAAAGTTTGATCAAACGATATTAATAAGTAAAGAATGTTCCACAATTTCGTATGAAAATATTACCTTCAATATAAAAAATTCAATTTTCTATTTTCTTTTTCTTTTTGAGAAAAATAATACCTATGAAAATACACTTGGTCTTTTTTCCACTATGCATCAATGCAACATGCAGACGAGACCACTGCACCACCGCATAAGGTGAGAAATATACTACATCAAGCAAACGAGATTTAAACCCAAGACCTGTCACTAAGAATTGAAGAGTCTCGTGGTGCCTCATATTTGCCATGCGAGCTAGACCTCATTTACACCTCTTTCCACCTAAAATTAGAAATAAACACTTGACAAAAACTATAAGTATCTTTTATTATGAAAACAAAATATATTGCACTTGAAATGGTCTTTTGTTTACCATTCTATGTTATTATAAGATCGACAACTTTTTTTTTTGTAACAAAAGTTCATGTGAGGAAGAATAAATAGGTGACATAGCAATTGCATGATATGAGGGGGTTATGTTTGGAAGTGGGCCTACAAATGTTTTGGTGTTTATTAGTTGGAATATGATTGGATCCGTTAATCCGTTTTGTAAGGGAACAAGATCCCCTCCATTATCAAACCGAGGCTTTTGTCTACCTATTTGTCCCTAATTCTAGCCTTCTTCATATATATGTTTCATATTTAATCCTTTTTATGTGGTCCCTAACCCCTTATCATATTACTAGTAGTATTACTTTCCCCACATTTTTTTTAATTCGGATCATAGCAAATCCTTTTTGGTTCAAATAGTGTTTATAACTCTGATGAAAGCTTGAAGCCACTCTATACCTCGAGACCATTAATTCCAACTTTTTGTTAAACATGTACAAACACCATTACCTTATTTGAGGAACAAAGGCATTATTGATTGTATAAAGAAACATAATTACTCATGATTTCTAGAGGTATCTGTATATGATATCATCCTCTGCATATTATATATTGTCAAGAACAACTTGACTTGTTTCCTACCTATTAAACTTTGAATTATTTGTGTAGTAAAAAAATTATAATTTGAATAATTTAAACACATCGTTACTACCTCACTGGCTTATTCAATTATAAACAAATTATAATGTATATACGGAGTATTTTAAAAAAAAATTAAAATTTCATATTTCAGTTAAAATTAAACAATGCAAAAATATAATATCTTTACAAGAATATATCATTTTAAGTAATATACTAATCAATTATTACTATGTGGATAAAAAAATAATGTTTAAAATTTCCAAGCTGGCTCTTGATATTTTATGTAATTATTAGGCTACAAGAAAACCAAACAGTTTTATTATATTAACTTGTGACATAAACATAATAAAATTGGACAATAATATTTTGAAGTTTGATTATATATTATTATATATGTCGTGCTTGTATTGCATAAAAAATTACTCCGTATAAGATAATGTCTACTGTGAGATTTGGCATATAGTTTTTAAATTAAATTAATTTATCAGAAAAAGGCTAATATAAGATATATAAAAGTGACTTGTTGATCATATCAAACTCCTTTTGGAATCATTATATCCCCCACTTCAATTTCTAATCGCTCTATTATGATGGATCGAACACACACGCATCATGCACCTAAAAAATAAATTTATTTATATGAAATAATCAAAATAAGTACTAATTGAAAGAGCATTAAAAAGTTTTGAGACAAAATCATGATAAAGGAGAAATTTTGGGTGAGAACAAGTGAAGTTGATATTAACCCTCACCATTGATGAAGTTGCAATCATTGTCAAGAACTAATTAAAAGATTAATGGTGGTCAATTATGGTAATTATTGTATTCTTTTGGACATCTTATAAGGTCGTTTTCGTTTCTTTTTATGGTGTTAGGTCAATTATAATCTAATTAATTGCAACAAGAAGGGGTCCTGGATAGCATTCAATAGGAAATGCAATATTGCACAATAGAGAAGTGGGATGGAAATTTCATAATTAGTCTATATTGGTTATGGATTATTTTGAAGATTCATTAATCTTGTCAAATAGAATTTATTTACCTCTAATTAGTGCGAGCACTACTTAGTACTTTTGAATTATGTTCACCACCAAATGAGAAGGGGAGATGCTTCTAGTGTGCATATATAATTATTTCTAATCATGAAATTTAGGTCATTAGCTGTTACAAATTTCAATTTTAAAATACTAATCATATAATTGTACAACTTAATTATTGATCTTTTATGAAGAAATAGGATTAGCGGAAAAGAACCAAGAGATTATATGGATATCTACGATGTCATACGTAATTAAATCGATGTCTTAAGTTACGACAGTCGGAAATTTTTGTAAAATTAATGCATCATATGTTGCTTCAATCGGCAATTACTATTGAATTCATAGATAGTATTTAAAGCAATCTATATAAAAAAGTAGAAAAAGGTTAAAAAAAAAAAAAAAAAAAACCAACAATGCTCATGGAACAATGAGTGATGTCCCATTAGGAAATTCCACAATAAACATATAATGGGGTGGACAAGTAGTGTAAAATATAATGATCACACATATACACATTTAATTTCTTAGAAACCTAAAGGCATTAATCATTGAATAGTTTTTGACAATGATTGGGCATTTTAGGAAGTGTCCACGTCACCATTAAATATAAACTCAACTAATAAAATCCCTAGTTGGAAAATTGACAATTTATTAGTATTTCTTTTTCAAAACTTAGTTCAGTTGCACACTCATTATAGATTTATAGTGACTGATGAGTGGGGGCAATAGTATTATAACTGTTGTTAATTATTTATTTAATTCTATATGACGACGACTAAATTAATAATTAATAATTGAATTGTACGATTACTAATGAAATTCATGTAGTCCTTCACTGAAGATGAAAGGAAGCATCTCGATGTGTATAATATATTAGTGTGAAAATAACTGTTTGATTTATTAATTTTATAATACGACTTGATGAAAGAGTTGCAATTATTGATTGATCGATCGTTGCTTAGCTTATTAAAAAAATATTATGAAACTTTCTAGGAAAATATCTGGAAGTGTCGATCGCAATCTAGTAACAAACTTTTTGTCTGTACTATAATTTTGGACTAGTAGAATTTATTTATCAAATTACAAGCAAAGCTTTTGCGACGTTAAAATAAAATAATCTTAAACTGATTGAGACAAATAAAATATTTAAATTGTTTACGATGTTAATGGATAGATTAACTGGTCGAATAAAAATTACTATTCTACTTTATAGTCCAATTTATACACATAACAATAAACTATATATATCTACGTGAAAGAAAGGAGAAAATTACTAAGTTATTAGTAGTTGCTTAATTATTTGTTTTATTTTTAAATAAATAAAATAGGTATCCCACCACCACTTTGTAGCGGATGAAATCATAATAGAAGTTGTCAGTAAAGATAAAACAAAAAATCAGAAATAATTGAATTACATTTATTTTTCTTGACGTACGTATACATAATAATTGTTGTACAATCGTCTACATTTATAGCATTGTACTATAAGACTTTCTTCGATTGTAAATTTAAGAAATTACTTCAAGATCCAGAGAAAAATATTACTCTCATTCTATTTAGTTATTTGTTTGGAAATTATACGGTACTTATATTAGCTAGTAATTATCAATTAGAGACTTAGTACCGGAATTTATTCTTATTACAATTCATTATTATATCACTAATCTATAAGACTATTATCTCATTATCAAGCGTTTGAATTAATTAAATCCAGTAATAATTACAATGAGAAATTAATAACACCAATTGAAACATGACAAGCTCCGAAATAAAAAATAAATTATTTTGAACGATAAGAAAAATAGATAAAAATAATCCAAATTAATTTATTTTTCACTTAATAACTTTGATATTTAATTCATTGTAAAATTATTTGCCCACCTAATCCTTTAGCTATATTTATGAATTTATGTCTAGATTAATATAAGAAAATTGAATTTAGATATTGGTAGGATTTGGGGTCCGACAAATTTTTGTGCGAGTGGATATTCACATTCACGTTGCTGTTGTTATTGTTGTATTTCCCATCAAATTATGTGATAGTTCTTAGTGGGGTAACGCTGATGTTAACGTCATGGAATATCTATTTTAATCACACCCATATCTCATATACATCAAAAATCTATCTATATATTTAAATTTGTGCACACATATAATAAATATATAGATGGCCAACCTTAAATTTCTAGTAATATATAAAGTCAGCAATTTGTTTGAACTGCTGTCGTGTCGTGGTCTAATTTTAATAACAACAATAATAATGTCATACTAATATTAAAATAAGTGGAAATTTTAAACTAAGATGAAGCTGTAGTTTAGAGAATTAACTTATTAAATGAATATGACATTTTAATACTAATGTGAAGGGATCGACAATTTTAATTAAGTTATGTAATTAGGAATTAAAATTAGTGGAGGACCCTGGCTAAATGACACTCACAAACAATAGTAGTAGTAGTATGTTGGGGCCCAATTGTTGTAGTATTTGTCTAGAATATGTTTCTTATTTTTCTTTTCTGTTTCTTTTTTCCTATAAAAATGCATCCGCAATTTCACAGATGTACCGTCTTAAATGAAAGAAAATATGACTCAAACCTTTCATTCACCAAGTAAAAATATACTGAAATTAAGAAAACTAAAATAAATTATATTAATAATTGACCAAAATTCATACTAGTTTTTACGCATAATAATTCATATATGGAGTAATTTACAAATATCAATAATAATTTAATTTTACCATAATAATAATTTAATTTCATCACTTAATTACCAAATAAAATCATACGAGTCAGATGCAATTTTATTCCGTACACGTGGACAACGATTAGAAGAGTGGATAAGATAATCGAGTTATGAAAATCTCAAATTTGCCTCAGAAAATTATTGAGAAATTGTAATAATCTAAGTTTGCCATCATTATAAATCGAGTTATTACAATCTCGAATTAATTTGCTTCATAATATTTTTGAGAAATTGTAATAATCTAAGTTTGCCATCATTATAAATCTGAGTTATTACAATCTCGAATTAATATGCTTCATAATATTTTTGAGAAATTGTAATAATCTAAGTTTGCCATCATTATAAATCTGAGTTATTACAATCTCGAATTAATATGCTTCATAATATTTTTGAGAAATTGTAATAATCTAAGTTTGCCATCATTATAAATCCGAGTTATTACAATCTCGAATTAACATGCTTCATAATATTTTTGAGAAATTGTAATAATCTAAGTTTGCCATCATTATAAATCCGAGTTATTACAATCTCGAATTAATATGCTTAATAATATTTTTGAGAAATTGTAATAATCTAAGTTTGCCATCATTATAAATCTGAGTTATTACAATCTCGAATTATTATGCTTCATAATATTTTTGAGAAATTGTAATAATCTAAGTTTGCCATCATTATAAATCCGAGTTATTACAATCTCGAATTAATATGCTTAATAATATTTTTGAGAAATTGTAATAATCTAAGTTTGCCATCATTATAAATCGAGTTATTAAACTCTCGAATTAATTTGCTTCATAATATTATTGAGAAATTGTAATAATCTAAGTTTGCCATTATATCAAATCTCAAATTTGCCTCATAATTATAGTCCATCAAATTAATTAAGTTTGCCATCATTATAAAGTTACTTTAACCACTAAATAAAAAAAAGTAGAAAATGTGTGAATGAGATTGGGGTGGGGCCTGGGGGGACACGTGGAAGAAGCATAGTTTGAAAATGGAAGAATAGCGAAAATCATATGACATGGCCGTTACATAATAAAATCATCATTGATATATGTATATATGGAAATTGTATTGACATGAAGTAGAGTTGCAATCATTCAAATGGGGTCGTGAATCGTGATAGTAACCCTAATCTCAAGTTTATACACACGCGCACGCACTTAAAATACGCAGCGCAGCCACAGCCGCCATTTGTTTCTACCACTATTTTCTGTAATCATTATCAATAATTAATATTTATTAGTAGATATTATTGCTATTTTCACTAGAGAGTGGGGGAAAGGACATGCCCAAAAGAATAGACAGAGACTACTAAATGAGTAAATAAAAGAAGAAATTTAAGCGGGCTTTGGATTTTTCTCCCAAATCGTCCCAACCAAATTAAAAACCCATATTCACTTTATTTTTGGATCATTGGATGTATGCAACTAACCAAATTCCATTTCCGTGATTAAATTCATACACCCCCCCTAACCCCATTATCATTTTCAAATATTAACGGATTTCAAATTTTGCTTACTTTTTTCTATTTCATATATAAATAAACCATACATTATAAAAATATTATAAATAGACCATAAATTATCACATTAAAAAATTAAAGTTATACAAAAGTTAAATTCAAATTCCAGTATTTTTTTTTCCAAATTACTTTCACATTCTTAAAACATTAAATCATGATAATGATACCAAATTGAAATATAGTATTTGTAATTTGTATATTCGAGGGGCAGTCCGAAATTCAAGTATAAAAAGCGCACGAAATGAATCAGTTTCCCCACGAGAAAGAGAGGGAGTGATGATCAGTATAGCAATAACAACACCTCCGCCGCCCTTTTCACCTTAAAATCATACAGATTTCCCTCAAAAGATCTCCTTCACCCACACGTTATCCCACCCTCGATTTAACCAACCTTTCCCAACAACGCCTCTATAAATCCTCATTCATTATTCCCAATCATACACACAAACACAAAAAATGGTGGCGGCAGCACCCGATGGAGAAGTCGTGGCGGTCGTGGTCGTCCGAGAATACGACGAGAAGAAAGACTCCGCCGCCGTCGAGCAAATGGAGAATCGCTGCGAGGTGGGCCCCAGCGGCAAGCTCTCCCTCTACACCCACCTCTTAGGCGACCCCATCTGCCGCGTCCGCAACTCCCCCGCTTATCTCATGCTTGTACGTATCCTAGTGGCAGAGTGGTTAATGTCGGACTGACTGACACCAAACTGTTTTTACGCGGTCTTTAAATTTATGTTCATTTATCTGATTAAAAAAGAAATAACTTATACCTAATTACCAGGTGGCGGAGCTGGTGGTGGTGGGCGGCGGGCAGGACAAGGAGCGCCGCGAGATCGTGGGCGCGATACGCGGCTGCATCAAGACGGTCACGTGCGGCACCAAGCTGTCGAGGTTAGCCAACAAATCCATCCCCATCTACGCGAAGCTCGCGTACGTGCTGGGCCTCCGCGTCTCCCCGTCCCACCGCCGGATGGGGATCGGGCTGAAGCTGGTGCGGCGGATCGAGGCGTGGTTCGGCGAGAACGGCGCCGAGTATTCCTACATGGCCACGGAGAACGACAACCATGCATCCGTCGCCCTCTTCACCGCCAAATGCGGCTACTCCAAATTCCGCACCCCTTCCATCCTCGTCCACCCCGTCTTCGCCCACCGCCTCCGCCCCGACCCCCGCCTCGCCGTTATAAAACTCTCCCCCGCCGACGCCGAAACCCTCTACCGCCGCCGCTTCTCCTCCACCGAATTCTTCCCCCGCGACATCGACGCCGTCCTCAACAACAAGCTCAACCTCGGCACCTTCCTCGCCGTCCCCGCCGCCGCCGGAGCCTTCACCTCCGCCGCTGAATTCCTCTCCCACCCGCCGGAATCATGGGCGGTGATGAGCGCGTGGAATTGCAAGGACGTCTACAAGCTCGAGGTCCGCGGCGCGTCGCGCGTGAAGCGGGCCCTGTTCAAAACCACGCGGGCCATTGACCGGGCCTTCCCGTGGCTCGGGCTGCCGTCAGTGCCGCAGGTTTTCAGCCCGTTCGGGTTTTATTTTCTGTACGGGCTAGGAGGGGATGGGCCGGATGCCGTTAAAATGATGCGGGCCCTATGCGGGTGGGCCCACAATCTAGCTAAAGATGGCGGGTGCGGAGTGGTGGCGACGGAGGTGGCGGATAGCGAGCCGCTCAGGTTAGGAATACCGCACTGGGAAAGCTTATCGTGCGCCGAGGATTTGTGGTGCATTAAGCGGTTAGGGGAGGACTACAGTGACGGCTCTGTCGGTGACTGGACAAAGTCGCCACCTGGCACTTCCATTTTTGTCGATCCGAGGGAGTTCTGACCTGACCTGACCTTTTTAGTTTGGATACATCTAATTAGACAATAATAGTAAGGATATGTTAATTTTGATGATTATCAGTGTTGTGGTGGATGATTAGTGGTAGTGGTGGAGGAAATGGGATAGGGGATATGAATCAAACTTTTTCTTGTCTAGTTGCTGTTGTTGTAAAAGGGAATATCCCAATCTTTTTCTGTAAATGAATGTAGTTCTTGATTTATTAGTAATTTAGTGAGGTGGGATTTTGTTGTGGTGTGGCAATCTTTTCGTAATATATTCGAAAGTGCGACGTATCGTGGAGATAAATTTGGGCAATATTTATGTATCGCTTGAAAGATGTCTTTGTTAGTGACATGTTGTTTTTGGGTAGTCGCTAGTGACAAATATGTCATGTAATGGTTCAATTTGTAGTTTCTTTCAATAGCTATTCAAGGGGCATTGAATAATTCGCAGAAGTTTTCACATGACTAATAAAATTTTTAAAACTTTCATTAAATCGTAATTTCACTTCACATACATACTTATTCTATATAAATTTTTTTGGATGATTTCATGTCATATGATGTGACATCATCACATACTACAAGTACACTCATGTAAGTAGATTTGGCTTTTTATAGTCTTTTAAGTTGTCGAAATGTATTCGATAAAATTTGTGGAGTTGACTGGGCTGAAAAAATTAGAAGCCCCAAATCAAAAAACTAGCTCAATCTTTTTCGTTTAATTAAATAGTTTATTTATTTTGTTTGAATTGGAGCAATCTTCAATCTTATGTAGTAATACAAGAAGTCTATTGCTTGAATATCTCCAAATGAATGAATTCGAGCAGGGAATGTATATGTTTACACGAGTTAAATTCAATGGTAATATGATGATGGGAAGGCGAAATGCAAACATCATTAGTCATGTAAATCAATTTACAAACTGATATAACACACACAAAATGCTTCAATATTTGTTGGTCAAATAATCATGAAATCTTAGAAGCTTCTAAATACTCTCTCCGTCCCGGTTTAGCAGTCCCATTAACTTTTCTGTCCTCTTTTTGTAAAAATGATAAAAAAAAATAGTTAAAGTGGAGAAATGGTAAAATAAAAGAGACAATAATTTAGATAACACTATTCTCTATATTATTCTCTCTCTTAATTTACCATTTCTCATCTTTAACTATATTTTATCATTTTTACAAAAAGAGGGCAGAAAAGTCAATGGGACTGCTAAAGCGGGACATGGGGAGTACTTGTAAGTGAATCACTGAGGTCTGCCTAGCCCATATTTGAGGCCCAAAACTATCAAGAACATAGTCATAGGTGTACTACCATAATCAAATCTCAAAAAAACAGTAAATGACATCAAATCTCATAAACATAAACAGTAATTGACATTCAGAAATTTGAAAAGCTACTTAGATAAAATTTTGAACTAAAACAGAATGAAATTGAGTTCAACGTGCCAATAAAAGTCAAGCTATAACACTGGCTTGATAATAACAGATTAAAATCAACTACTCACCATCTTCATAGTCACTGGAACTAGACAACCAATCTTTAGCATAAATCAAAGCTTCGATATACCTCGGAGGCAAAGAGCTTCTAAATTCAGATAGAACACGACTCTCCGTGTTAAACACAGCCTTAGAAGCAACACTACATACGGGTATAGCCATGATATCTCTTGCCATCGCAGATAAAACAGGAAAGCGCGAACCATAACTCGACCATCACTGAAGAATATCAAAATCAACCTCACTAGCTTTCATCTCGTATCGCTCTTCCGCAAAGTATCGAGTGATCTCTGACCCATTGGAGCCATAGTCATCAGGAACATGTATATCGGACATTGGTGTTGCCGGTGTTTGACCCAAAATCGGAGCCATCTCTTTCTGGTACAAGTCAAACAAGTCAAACAAGTCATTCATTGACTTGGTCAACTCCTCCATCAACTCATTTGCCCGATTATCACCATACACTATCTTCAGACATAACTGCACATGTTTCATCTTCAGCATAGGATCCAACAACGCAGCGATGTAGAGTATCTTGTTCATTTTTGGGTTCAACTCTGTTTCCTCAGACCAATACTTCCCAAGCCTCGTCTTCATCTTCGTTGCCAAAATTCTCTTGGCATCGTCTTCATCCCTCTCCAACTGCTGAATCATACCGAAGATAGTGCACATTTCCTGAAAAAAAATATTTTACTGTGACATTTTTAGCATCAGAGACGAGGCGGATAAACTGGTGGAACCTTCGGAGGTAAACACGCATCCTCTTAATCGCGAGCCAATCTTCAACTCCAGGAAACCCGATAGTAGTAAGATCATCGCCTTGCGTCTCATTCAAATTAATGACAAACTCGGGATTCAGAATCTGGTATCCTTCCATGACCGGCTCGTATGGCAATGCTGCCTCTAGCATTAAGTAAGTAGAGCTCCACTTAGTCGGGATATCCACACGCAAATCTCTCTCAGTATCAACACCATATAGTTTTGCAAGATCTTTGAATTGATCAGATCTACTTCTATAAGCTGTTATCCATTTCACGGCTTCTCTGACTCGTCTCACAGACATGTCTATCTCCGCTAATCCCTCACTCACAACCGAATTGATTATGTTTGCAACACATCGCACGTGAAGATATTTTCCATCACCAATAACCATATTCCTCTCATCAAACACCGACTTCATGTGCCTTATCGCTACATCATTTTCCGATTTCATGGTGCAGCAGAGAACCCTCTGCAGCCCCCACTCCTTCACCGCGGCAGTAACAACCGCAGCAACATCCTCTCCACTGTGAGATTGCAGCTGCGAAAAACTGATTATTTTCCTATGCAGTTTCCATTCCTTGTCGATGCAATGTGCTGTGACAGAGATGAAATCCAAGCCTTCCGTTGAAGTCCAGCATTCCGCGGTGATTGACACTCTTCCCATGCCTCGTGAACCGAAAAACTTCCTCATCTCCTCCTTCTGCAGCAGGAACACCTTCACGCAGTCGGATCCTAGCTCTCGTATAGTGGGGATCTTGAAATATGGATTAATTCCTCCCATCAACATCTGGAACCCTTGTTTGTGTATGGAGTTGAATGGAAGCTCTTCGAGGATAATCATCCTAGCTAAAGCCATTCTACAAGATTTTTGTACCTCATCATCTTCAAACCTCTCCTTCACTTGTTGTGCATACTTCAGACATTCTTCTTCTGACATCTCAACATCTGAATCATAGTCGTTGCTACCTTGGGAAAGAGATTCAGAATCCTCCATGGAAACACTACAATGGTAAACATTCCAATGAAATCAACTAGGAAATTGAGATGCGATCCATGAATTTGAGTAGGTCAAGGCAAAATACAAAGGTGGATAATATGAGTACTACTACTAGACAATTTTGACACAAAAAAAAAAAAAGAAAAAAAATAACAGAGCAGTGACAAGGTCAGATGATGAAGAATGTTAAACTTGTGTTAATGAAACATATTATAATCAAAAACACTTGTCGAAACTTGCAAAGGAATTGAATAAAAAACTTGAACTTAAAACCAGACGCTAATTAAATGGAGTATTGAAAATATACACAGAGAGTGCGAAATGGGGAAAGGAGAAAAGAGATACCGTTGCAGACAGAAACAAAGACGGCGAGAGTGATGAGGAGGCGAGGGAGGTATTAGTAATGGGAGTGATTGACGGCGCAGGGTATATGAAGGGTTAGGGAATGGGTATCGTCGTATCGATATTAAAATTTCAGGGTTGCTAAATCGGTTATCGGTATATCGTATCGAAACTGGAACCTTAGTTCCGTTGATAGCTATGATAGTGAACTTGATTTTATTCAACGTGTTGTCTCAATTTTGTGGTGCAACTGCATTATTAATTCTCTTATATTGTGCCATTATAAATTTTTTACCATTGACCCTGTATTATACTATTATTTTATTAGTGGACTAGTTCCACTGTTGGAAAAGCTGATATATGCCCAACTGAAGGCCCAAAACTACAGAAAAATAGGACATGGATATCTGAATTAAAGAGTAGAGTAATTTTTTTTGGGACTATAGTCCACTTTTGGTCCCTTGCATTCGCCTTAAAATTCTTTTTAATCTTATACATTAAGTTTGTAATCTTTTGGTTTCTAACATATTGCTTTTATACCTTTTGATCTCAAATATATTATTTTGATTCAAAATAACCATTTTCTGTTAAAATTAACAATCAAAATGTTTGATCAATTTAATAACTTAATTATAATCTAGGACTAAAGTCTAATTTTGGTCTCTTACGTTTTCAATAAAATTCTTTTCGGGTCTCATACATTAAGTTTGTGACCTAGTTTGGGATCAAAATATATCAAAACAATATTTTAGAGACCAAAAGATCACAAACTAAATGTACGGGAACAAAAAGAATTTTAAGACAAATGTAAGGTAATAAAATTAGACTTTAGTCTTTTTCTGGCAACATATATATAGGTACTATGTGTGAGTGGTCGAATCTCATGAACATAAGTATAATCAACTTTTAGAGTTGTATAATTGTATGAAATCTCTTAAACATAAAAAGTAATGCACATCCTATCTCATAAACATAAACAGTAGTAGACATCATATCTCATAAACATAAAACGTAATTGACATTGAGAAATTTGAAAAGCTACTAATATAAGAGTTGAATTTTTTTTTTTTTTTTTAAGAGTTGAAATTGTAACAAAATGAAACTCAGTTCAACATGCCAATCAAAGTCAAGATTTAACACTCATGCTCATGAGAGGACTGACTTATCATTAACAAATTTAAATCAATTTTTTACCATCTTCATCTTCTTCCGGAATCTTTCTGGCAGATTTTCTTCTTCTTCAGGAAAGTCATTGCCTGAACCAAATTTCAACCAATCTTCCGCACATATCAAGGCTTCTATCATCTGCGGAATCAAAGAGCTTCTAAATTCAGATAAAACACGACCCTCCGTGTTAAATGCAGCCTCGGAAGGAACACTTGATACGGGTATAGCCATGATATCTCTTGCCATCGCAGATAAAACAGGATAGCACGATCTGTTTTTCGACCACCACTTAAGAATATCAAATCGATTTAGCTCGCTGCATTTCATCTTGTGTTGCTCACCTTTGAAGTATCGAGTGATCTCAGAGTCATCGTCATCAGAAACCTCTATATGGCTACACGAACCCGGTATTGCTGATGGTGGTGTTGATGTTTGATCCGAAATTGGAGTCATCTCTTTCTTGTACAAGTCAAATAAGTCATTGGTCGACTTGTTCAACTCTTCCACCAACTCATTTGCCCGATTATCACCATACACCGTCTTCAGACATAAGTGCACATGTTCCATCTTCTTTGTAGGATCTAACAGTGCAGCAATGTAGAGTATCTTGTTCATTTTCGGGTTCAACTCTGTTTCCTCGGACCAATACTTTCCAAGCCCCGTCTTCATCTTCGTTGCCAATTTTTTTACAGCATCATCTTCGTCACTCTCCAACCGAATAATCATGCTGAAGATACTGCACATTTTCTTAAAAAAAGAATGCACCGTGACAGATTTATTGTCAGAGACGCGAAGGATCAACCGATGGAACTTTCGGAGGTAACCACACATCCTCTTAATTGCAAGCCAATCTTGAGCTTCAGGTACCCCAACAGCAAGATCATCGTCTTGCACCTCATTCAAATCACGGACAAACTTGGGGCTCAACAACTTAAATCCTTCCATGACCCGCTCGTATTGTAATGCTACCTCTAGCATTAAGTAGGTCGAGTTCCACTCAGTCGGCACATCCAAACACAAATCCTTCGAGGTATCAACCTTGTACAACTTTGCAAGATCTTTGAACAATCCAGATCTAGTCGTTGAAGTCGTTATCCATTTCACAGCTTCTCTCACTCGTCTCACAGACACATCTATCTCCGCTAATCCCTCACTCACAACCGAGCTGACTAGATGTGCAATGCATCGCACGTGAAGATATTTTCCATCAGCAATAACCATATTCCTCTCATCAAAGACCGACTTCATATGCCTTATCGCTACATCATTTTCCAATGCATTGTTCATGGTGCAGCAAAGAACCTTCTGTAACCCCCATTCCTCCATCGCAGCAGTAACTGCCGTAGCAATATCCTCTCCACTAACAGAGCAAATCTTAGAAAAACTGATTATTTTCCTATGCAATTTCCAATTTTTGTCGATGCAATGCGCTGTAACACAAATGAAATTTGTGTCGTCCACTGCAGTCCAACATTCCGTGGTAATTGACACCCTTCCCACGCCTCTTGAGCTGAAAAACTCCTTCATCTGCTTCTTCTGCTCCAAAAACAACTTCGCGCAATCTTCTCTTAATTCGCGTCTAGTTGGGATCTTGAAAAATGGATTAGCTGCTCTCATCAACCGGTTGAATCCTTCTTCCTCTACGAAACTAAATGGAAGCTCTTCATGGATAATCATCTTAGCTAATGCCATCCTAGTAGCTTTTTGCACCTCATCATCTTGAAACATCTCCTCGATATCTATAGACATCTCATTATCTTCTTCTGATGACTCAACATCAGAATCTTGATTGATGCTTGAATCGGAATGACATTCACAATTCTCCATGGAACTCTACAATCAGAATATTCAAGAAATGTAAAAATGGTAAACATTCCAATCACCAACCAACTAGGCAATTCACATGCAATCCAAAAAACATAAGAAGGAAACTAAATATCAATCAAGACAAAATACACAAGATTATCAAAGGTTGCTAATATGTAGTAGTACTATATTACTAGACAATGTAGACCATAAACACCAAAATTCTTGCAGTATAGAGAGCAAATATTAACCATGATCAATGACAAGGTTAGATGATGAAGAATGTAACTATGTAAGTACTTGTTTCAATTAATCATATCATATTTGAGAACACTTGTCAAAGCTTGCAAAGGAATCTCAACACTGAACAAAAACTATGGCTTGATACTACTACACTAACAAGTAACAACTCACTTGAATCTTGCAATAACTAGGCAATTTGAACAAAAACTGTAACCTAATTTTGACCCAAAAAAACCAAAACCCTTGCAGTAAATAGAGCAAAAATTAACAGAGCAGTGACAAGGTTAGATGATGGAGAATGTTAAACTTGTTTCAATTAATCATAGTATAACTAAGAATACTTATCAAAACTTGCTAAGAAATCTCAAAATTGAACAAAAACTGTAACTTGAAACTGCACAAACAACTCCACTGAATCTTACAATAACTATGAATTAGATTATTGGAGCATAGAGTAGTAACAAGAGGCTAATTAAAATCGAGTATTGAAAGTACACAAATAGAGACTGCGAAATAGGGAAAGGAGAAACGGAGGAGAGTGCGATACCGTGAAGGCGGTGAGAATGATGATGGAAGTTTTAGGGCAGTGGTGGAAAATGGTTGACAGCGCGGGGTATTTATAGTGTTAGGGTTTGTGCAAAATCGGGTAGTTCGGGTGTCGGGATATTTCCGACTGATTGCGGGACAGTGGGTACCCGGCGATTCGTATTCTTCACATTTGCGGCTAAGTCTTCTGCTACAAATTGTTGTCTGCAACTGTCTGCTTCCCGCCCATGCAATTTATACACTTTTCGCCTAATAAAAAGGGATACTTTATTATAAAACGATTTTAATGCGAAATGCTAGAAATATTGACACTAGAATAAAATTCACCTCATAATATAGAAAAAATTTACTAGAACTGACGAAGACTATTTTATGCGGCCGAAATGACTAAACATCATTAATTTATGCATCAATTTCTTTTTATTTTTGGAGTACTAGGGCGTTATATTGTTAACTGTTTAAGTTGCTAACTAATTAATACAGTGTATTAAAAATGTCAATACGGTGACATCAAAATGTCAACACATTATATTGAAGTTCAACAAAATTATGTGTTGACATTTTGATGTCACCGTATTGACATTTTTAATACACTGCATTGATGAGTTAGCAACTTAAGAAAGTTAGCAATTGATCACACCCCTTAAATACTACTCCCTCCGTCCCGGCTAAGATGACACATTGCTTAATCGGCACGGGATTTTAGGAGTTATTGGTTAAAGTGTTTAATGGGAGAGAGAGAAGGTGGGTGTAGGTATTAAAATAGAGAGATAAAGAAATATGGATATTTTAATAAGAGAGAGAAAAAGTGGTTGAGTGTATTAATTGGAGAGAGAAAGTTACCAAATAAAGAAATGTGTCATCTTAGTTGGGACAAACTAAAAAGAAAAACGTGTCATCTTAAGCGGGACGGAGGGAGTATATGTCTATATCCGTTTATAAAAAGTAATTTTCGATTATAGACTACATAAATTTAAATGCAAAATATAAGTAAAGGAGATAGAGAAAAAAATAATTAAAGTGTTATTTGTGAGAAATGACTCATCTTATAAATATATGAAGACTATATTTAGTAGATGACCTAAATTGGGAAAACGTGAATTTTATTTTTTTTTGGGCGGAAGTAGTATTTATTTTCAAATAATGATTGAATTATAGTAACAAACTCAATAAATCAAGGAGTACATTTGACCTTGACAATAGTTGCCTTAATTTAACCACACAAGTAATCACAATAGAAGCATTATACTCCCAAAATAAGTCATTCATTATTTTCAAGTGTAATTTTTTGTAGAGAGAATTAGGACAAAGTTCACCTCTATCTCTACATATGTAACAACATCATTAACCAAAGCCAAAACTCAAAACACAATACATCCAAAGTTTGATAGCAATTCTATTACAAAGGGCGTCTCCTACTACTCCTTGAAGGTGTCGATCTACTCTCCTCCAAGCTCCCCGACGTGTCCGAGCCGCTGTTCTCGTTCGACCACATCTTCGACACCATCTTCGCTCCTCTGGCCCCGCCCTTCTCTGCTCCGCCTCCTCCGTTTTTCAGCCTCAGCGAAGCCAGCTCCGCCTTCAACGACTTGATCTCCTCGGACGTCTGCTCGCCCTCCCAGTCGTCGTCCGTGTTGGTCGTGCCAGACCTCGAGCTCCCATACGAACCCCCGGGAAGCAAGGCCTTGATAGACATTGTGTGATCACCGCCTCCTCCAGCTGCCCGGCTATGCTCGAAGAAGAGAACCTGCATAACAACCCGCAACGGGAGCCTCTCGTTTTGCACAACATGCGCACACGCCTCGCCCGAGAGCTTCCTGCAATCCATTAACCGGCACATCTTCTTCTTGTCGCTCTTACTAATCTCCGGGTGCTCCTGCAACAATCGAGTACAGCTCGTTTTAGCAACAACGGAACGAATAGAAGAGGCAAAATTCTTGAAGTAGTCGTGTACCTTGAGAAACATGTCAATGGCGCGGTAGATTCTGTCGTGCGTCTGTCTTGGAAAGCTCGAGACCATCACTGCTAGGTCGAGAAATCTGGACAGAGGCAACGAGGCATCTCGTGCAGCTTCAGCCAGATAACTATCCACCAACGTAGCAACATTTTCCTTGGCAGCATCGGAAGGGAATCCGTTGTACATGTCGTTAAACTTGGGATCGAGAGAGCAGTCGCTGTGTTCTTGCATCACAAACTGTTCAACCAAGTCATACACTATGTCTATGTTATATAAGGCCATCTCACCATTAGGCGAACGGATCAGAAAATCAGCCACTGTTGCTTCCCCGAGCTGCAGGGCGATTTTCTGCATCAGCTCCCGTCTCCCCAGCTCTCCACACCCCAACACGAACGAAGCTTGAAGTAACTTAAGCAGGAAACTACACGGTGCAGAGTTTATCTCCGTTGGCAGCAACTCCGTGATAGTTTCAACCAAGTATCGGTACTTGAGTGTGTCTCCGCCTCGTATAGTGCCTTTGCTGAAGCCAGGGAGCCTTCTTGAGACATAAGCTTGCAACGATTCCCCGATCACATCAGCAGAAACTCTCCCTTTAGCACGTATCGTTGAAATCACGCGTTTGTACAGATCAATATGAAGCTCACAAAGCTCCTCAACCCACCAGTCTTTAGGAACGGTTTGCTGCTGCCTCACACCGTTCCACAGAGGATCCTGTTCGTTCCCGGACATGAGCTTCTTCCTGTTATATGTGTACGACCAATCCACTCTGGAGGGATCGATGGAAGCTTTGGAAGCTATGGAATCGAGGCAGTGGCTGACGATCTTCAGCTCCTCGGACCAGGGGAGATGAGACCGTGTAGTCTGGAGAACAATGATGGAATCTTTCCAGCTTCGGAAGATGCTGGAGCTGAGGAAGACGTCGATCTTGTATATGAGATTTCCTTTCTCGACAGCCTCGTGCATTTCAAGATACTCTGCTGCACAGCGTGCTGCAACAACGTTGTAAGCGTTGAGCGTGGCGACCATGCCATAGCAGAACTTGGCACATATTTCAAGTGCAGTAGGTCCTCCCGGGATGTCGTCTATGCGAATCTCATCGTTTTCTTCGTTCGCGTTGCCAACGAGCTTCTGAAGGTGAGAGCTCTTGGAGAGAAGAGGAAACTGCAACAAGAAACAAGCATAAATATTGATGGTTTGTTACATCAAACTGTATTAGCAATATGTTAAGCAAGAAAATGAATATACCTTGTGGAGATAAAACTTGACATCACCAACATTAATGATCAAATCAGTGGCCAACTCTGTTGCTACATATCTGAAAGAAAGTTTTGGAGCAGTCCCATTTTTAGTAACTTAATATATTTATAAAGAAAAACAGCAAACTTATCATCTCATCTTCTAATGATGATGGTTTTTGTGTTACAAAATATTGATAGCATTTAAGTAGAGAGGAGAAGATAAAGTGGGACAAATAGGATATCCATTTTACCTATTCAATCAGTAGATTTAGTACACAAAATCCACACTAAAAACTCAAGATTTCCATGATTAGGTTGTCATTTGTTGAAATATAAGCTATACAACATAAACAGCATATGCTAATCAAACTAGAACTAAAACAGATAAAAAAAAGTGAATGGTTAACCTGATATTGTCCCCATCATTCTGAAACTGATCAGGTTTGGAGCCCAGCTTCATAAACTTCATTTTCTTGATGTATATATCTGCTGCAGATTTGTTTAAACCAAAACAACTTATCACTTGAGAAATCAAATGGAAGTAGCAAGAGCAGGTTGTGGAAGAAGATAAAGTTCTCCCAAGTCCAGCCCTAAAAACAGAGGATGCCTAATTGCTGCTCTCACTCAATACCTCAAACTTATAAATTTACTACTACCAACTTCAATAAAAAAAAAGTCAAAACCCCCAAATATCCACATTCCCCAAATAAAGATTTTGTAACAACCAATCAAGTTTTGAAGCATCAGTCAAAGCCAGCAGAAATCTTGGTAGACAAAAAGCATCAACTAGATTTGGAGGGTACTGGGAACATATCCACCTAAATCACTCCAACCAACAAATTGTGTTCCCATTGCTACACAAAACTACAATTTCCCAAAACAAATGAGCACTATTATACTCAACTAGTGATAGTAGTAAAAATCAAGATCACATTTTTACCATTGTCACATCACAAAATAGCACAACAAAGTTCAACCCAAACCAACAAAACAAGAATCATTTCAACATAAAGAAAGAAGCTTTAACACATGAGCAATACTCACCTAATCAAGAAAGGTTGAATGCTCAAAGTGGCTACCAAAATCCCAAGAGTTTTGAGGAAGAAAAACAAGAAAAGGGAAAGAGCTTGAAAACAAGTGAAGAAATGAAAAAAGATGAGTAGTTGCTAATCTTTGCCAGCCACCATGGTAACATAATGTTCTCACAAAAAGCCAAGCTCAGAATGTTCCCACACTCATCTATCCCTTGAGAATCAGCACCACCGCCCCCACCTCTTTCTCCCCTTCCCAAATTTATTTCCCTTTTTCCCCACATATTTATGCAAAAATATCAAATTTATTTATCACTTCCCTTTGAATCAGTAATAAAGATTTTAACTTTTTAATTCAATGAATAAAGAAATGAAAAAAGTAGGCACGCCAAACTGACACTGTGGTTGCACCCCATTCATCACATTGCTACATTTTTTACTTTATCTCTGTTTTGGAGTTTAGTCAAATGTTTTTAGTATATTTTGTTTTGGAATGGAAAACGACTTGCCTTCTTTTATATCACGTACTTCGATAATAATGGCATCCAACTTCATCCATGTTATTTACGTGAAAGAGAAATAAGTATGATACTACTACCTCAGTCCTATGCGAATAATAGTCTCATTTTTCTATTTTAGTTCATTCCGCGAATAAGAGTTCTGGTTCACTTAAGCATAAATGATAGTAGGATCTCACCTTCCACTAATTTATTTCATTCACATTTCATTTAAAACTACTCCCTTGATTTTCAAAAAATAGAAACATTTGAAACGGTACGGATTTTAATGCAATTGATAAAGTAAGTGAGAATAATTGGTAAAGTAAGAGAGATAAAAAAAAATGAGTAAAATAAGAGAAAGAAAGAGAAAAAGTAGTGAAAGTAGACTTAGTTGATTATGGGGTTTATATGCTAAAATAGAAAGATTCTAAAGTTTATATTTTTAAGGAACGGTTCATAATGAAAATAGTTGTTATTTTTGAAAAACGGATGGAGTAATATATACAAGTGAAACCCTTATTTCACTAACTTTTTTCCACTCATTTTTTTTAATATTTCTTAAAACTCGTGCCATCATGAAATAAGACTTTTAATTGCGAACGAAGAGAGTAATTTATTTGATTACAAAAATAAATAAATAAATAAATTGGTGGTCAGATTTCTCAACAAAATAATTACAAAAATAAATAAATAAATAAATTGGTGGTCAGATTTCTCAACAAAATACTACTCCATGAAAGAGTCATCAATGGAGGGCACGTTGTATACTCATCACTTACTTTGGAGTTACAAGTTGGATGTCCAGTTAAAACACAACCCCAACACTTAAAGATATTATCTTTGATTCAATTGATAATTTTATAAGGTGGTTTGCGAAAAATTTATATTGGGATGAAAGTTGGTCCATGGTTGTAGTAAACATTTTATTCACCTAAAATAGTATATTAAGGACCAGTTTTAATTTTTACTCAAATAAAAAATAGAAAAACTCAACAAAATATGAAAGAGTCAGCAATGGAGGGCACGTGGTATACTCATCACTTACTTTGGAGTTACAAATTGGGTGTCCAATTAAAAGACAACCCAAACACTTTTTTTTGTGATTTTAAAAAATATTATCTCTGATTCAATTGATAATTTTATAAGGTGGTTTGCGAAAATTTTCTATTGAGATAAAAATTGGTCCATGGTGTAGTGAACATTTTAGTTCACCTAAGTATTTTGATTATCATTGATGCACTAAAAATATTTGAATAAATAAATAAAGTCTGACAATCATTACTATTTGTAATCTGAAGATCTGCACAATATATACCTGCGAAATAAATTGTACAATTATTACAGTCTCTGCAATATAATTATACCGGTCACGAGTATATGTCGGATTAGTAATACTTAATTTAGAGAAATAATTCCACAATATGTAGAAGTTTAAATGAGTTTAAATTGGTTAATCTTGTGGAGCAGAAAGCCAAAAATTTACAGGAAAATTAATTTAGGTTACGTTAAGAATATTTGAATTAATAGTTTAAGATTGTAATCTATGGATATGCATCCGTTATGGGTCTGAATCATTGTCTAGCTTTATTCAAAGCAAAATGTCATTATTAATTAATAATAATAATAATAATAATAACAATTACTATGATATGAAAAAAATTGAAATTTGGCGTGGACAAAATCTTCAAGAATGATTAAATGTGATTGATGATAATACTTAATTAATTGAAGTGATGAGCAGAAAATGTCGTTTGAGATTGTCTGAAATAAAGCATATCTAGAGATGCTCTGCACTCTCAACTCAACCGTGACAGCACGTGCTAAAATGAACCAACATATACAGATTCCTTTCCTAATTTCTGCATATTTACATTATAAAACTTGTTATTCATTAAATGGGCCAATAGAATCTTTTATTCATAGTTAAAATGAAAGTAGCCCATCTCAGTCTATCAACTACGTCATCTCTTACGACAGAAACCTTAAAAATGAAGGTTTATTCAGACATTGTTCGTCCTCGAATAATGAGAAGAACAATTGAACAAATACAAATAAACACAAATAGGTCATTTAAATAGTTTGTTGTATGAGGAGAATTGGGCTAAGTCACTCAAAGTTGGCTATGAAGCTTTTCTAGCTCGAGTAGGTGAGAAAATGATACTCCACATTTATAACTAAAAACGTGAATGATAAAACACGAAGTTTCAAAAATTCCCCGGTCGTTCCTTAACTTATTTGGAGACAAATTTGATACAAGTATTTACAGTACTAAATTGGAGCATACGTGTACAATTTTGGTGTTGTCAATGAATAGTGATGTAAATGTGTATTAATGTGATGATGTGGACAACTTGAACTGAAAATAAAAAATAACTAGCATATATTTGATCAAATGAGACAATTGAGAATTTTTTAAACTTCATTAACCATTATCATTTAAGTTTTGAAAAATTGGCTAGCAATTAATTAACCCTTCTTAATTTGTGTAACACAGTAATTGACTAGTGATCTAACAATTGGGTTCCAAAATGGGCTTTCTGCAGAAAACAAAGTGGAGTAGTATTATGATAGAAGACATATTCGGGAACTGGCCCATTAAACTACTCAAAATACAACTCACCTCTCAAGCCCAAAACAACAATCAATATATATTGCACATGCTACACTCTAGAAATAAAATTATAATGAAAAATATACTAATGTTTTATGGGATGTTATCTAATGAAAACTATAAATATTGTACAAACTCAAAACTATAATCTAGACCATTGAAAAATGTCAACAGATCATAAAAAAATATCAACAGAAAAATATCAACAGAATTTCAACAGTAGTCAATGATTGATGTTGTGTTGATACTTTGTTAACATTAAAATATTGAAATTTTACACTATGTTGATATTGTATTGAAAATATATTGAAGTTGTGTTGGGGAGTTTTTGAGTTTGTACAATATATAAGTTTATATTTTAACACTACCCAATGTTACATAGTTAAACATTTATTTCCAAAATCAACATCCACATTTATGATGATGATTGTGAAGGTCACTAATTATACGTGCTTTGTGAGTATGACTGTATGATTAGGAATCTAAGGATGTGATCAATTGTTAACTTTCTTAAGTTGCTAACTTGCTAACTCATCAATTTTGTGTATTAAAAATGTTAATATGGTGACATTAAAATGTCAACAGTTGAACTTTAATATAATGTGTTGATATTATGTGTTGACATTTTAATATTACCGTATTGACATTTTTAGTACAGAATATTAACGAGTTAGCAAAGTTAGCAATTTAAATAGTTAACAATATAACGCACCCTAGGAATCTAACTCTTTCTATGTTAAGCGTCCATTTTGAAAGTTAAAAAAGTTAAGTTATAATCTTAAATTAAGTTTCTGCTTTTGGCACCAGTAATTTTAAGGACATTTCGAGCAGCATAATTTTTGTCTTTTCTATTATTTTATTTCAACTATAAACAGAGTATTTTCGTGAGCTATACTTCACTTCTTGTAGTGATCTGATTTTAGATTCTTGTCTGATTTCCACTTCTTTTACTTCTGGTTTTAATGTGTATGGAGTAGAAATTACGTGTAGACTTTCGAATTATGATTATTGTTCTATAATGGTACGTAGCTAACAAGCAATTATTGTTGTCTAACTCAATAATGTAATTATAATTGCGAATTTAAGAATCCGAAAAAAATATCTCCATTTTAATTTGCACTTATTTGTTTGCTTTTACCTAATAATCACTATTTACTATCCTTATGAGATGGGACTCTACCAAATCTCAGCCAATATTTAAAAATTATTATCTATATAATTTCTGTTTCTTTGAGAAAGCAAATTGAATAAAGAGATACACAGAATCTACACTATTTTGGTGAATAAATTGAATTTTTAAAAATTTAGTGGGTCATATAATCCTCCAAACACTCATCATATATTTATTTCATAAATCTAATTTACCTCACTAAAGTGTTAATAATTTCAGACCACATCTTTTATTTCTACTTCAACTTTTTGCTGGAGTAAACTTTACTTTTCTATCCTTTTTTATTTTCCTTTCATTGTATGGTAATGTACAACATGAGTTGTTTTGATCGTGTAAATAATTTGTTTTTTAAATGAGATGATATTTTTTATTTAAATTCTCAAGAAAATACGAAAAGGTTATTGTCTGAGAAATGATCATTCAACGGTGAAATTAAGGCAATGAAAAGGATATATATAGCCTCATGTCGCCATCACTCACTGATTGGCATATCATTTAATTTATTTGGACAAAAATAAGAATGAGCTATCGGTTTCAATTAGAATTTCTGGTGTAAGAAAATAGATCCACCCTGGATATAAAAACAATAAAAAGAATTAATATGTAATTATTAATTTTGCCCGAGATTTATAAAAAGCATTCATACTTTAAAGTTGGACATGAATTATTAATTTTTTTATTGTAATCGTTTATTATGTGTTGGATGAGCATCATTACTGCAGCCATAGTAGAGCTGGATATGAAGATGAATTAAAAAAGTAGGAGAATATTAAAACTATAAAAAAGAGGAAAATGAAATGTGATAAAAAGGGAATCAACAGGGAAAAAAGTGTCGGCCTCGGCAAGTGCAAAAAAGAATCAAAATGGCGATAACATAACAACAATATATTTTAGACAAGAAAAAAAAAGTAAGAGGTGGTCCATTTGGCACTAGGGTTGTGAGGTTTTATCCGGAATGTCGGTTTGGCCTCGAATCGGATTGTTGGTTTTGGTTTCGAAATCATAATCAGTGTTTTCCTATTTAACCAAAATCATTGTATTGATTTTATCAGTCTAGTTTCAGTTTTGGTTCCAATATTTTCAAACCACAAAATGACATTTAATCAACGATTTTGATCGAAACACAACTAAATCGAAAAAACATGTGATTTCAGTACTATCGGTTTGGTTTCAAAATCATAATCAGTGTTTCCGATTTAATCAAAAGTGTCATATCAATTTTATCAGTCCGGTTTCAGTTTTGGTTCCTACATTTTTCAAATTGTGAAATAGCGTTAATCAGCGATTTCAATCGATACCCAGCTTAATCAGAAAAACATGCGACTTTGATCTAAATTTCAGAAAATTTGTTTAAAAAATCGTGAAAATCGATCAAACACCATATCCGATCCCAAACTGAAACCACGAAAATGATCGTCGGTCGGGTTACACTTCCACTCCCCTTTAGAACCAAAATAGGCGACAAACCTACCGCTAGCCCAAGCACTAAGCACTCATCATCCTCTATTTATTTCCAAAAGCACGAAAAGAGGATCATTCCATCCATGCCATATCCCATGTGACGTCCACATTAGTAAATCATTTTTATTGTACACACCAACTTTACTAAAAAAACCATTATTCTACTTGTCAATACCTAACAACACACCTTTCACTTGTTAAAATACTGGGAATATTTTGTACATAAAAGTGCTGACTTAAATAGCATCTAGATCTTGCAGCACTCCGAAGCTTCTCCTTCACAGCCTCTTTCTCTCTCCTCTCTCTCAAGAGATGAATAAGGTGAGAGAAAACAACACAAGAGGAAGAGAGATCACAAGATGAAAGCTCATTGCATCATCACCATTTTCATGCTCCTCTTCCTCACATTTGTTGCAGATTCCAAATTCATCAATGAAGAGAAACACAACAACAGGAAGAGGATTCTGCACCAACCATTCTTCCCAATCACTTCCTCTCCGCCTCCTCCGCCTCCGTCTCCGCCTCCGCCCGGCCAAGACCAGCCCTTCTTCCACTCACTCCCAGTGGATCAGAGCCACCAAACTCCACCACCATCACCACCAGCACCGCGGCAGAGCAATTCGATCAAGAAACTTGCCATCGGAGTCTCCTCCGCGATGCTGGCGCTGGCGATGGTGTCGGCCGTGGCGTTCGTCGTCCACAGCCGCCGCGTCAAGAAACGACACGAATCGCAGAAGCTCGTTGGAGGGGACGAGGGGCCGGCATTGCCCCCGCCCTCCAACTTCCTCTACATCGGCACGGTGGAGCCATCCGCCGCGAGTGTGCTCAGCGAGGCCGGGACAGATGATGCCTCGGCCTCGCCCTACAGGAAGCTGAACTCGGCCAAGCGATTCAGTCGCTACAGGCCGAGTCCAGACCTGCAGCCTCTGCCGCCGCTGACTAAGCCGCCCCCTCCTCCTCCGGCCATCAGCTCGCCGCCTCCAATGTCGTCCTCCGACGACGAGAGCCACGACACCGTCTTCTACACGCCACAAGGCTCGTCGGTGAGCCATGGGTCGCCTAGCTCGCGCCACAGCCACACGAGCCACAGCAACAGAGTAGCTCATTCAAAGAGAAGTTCACCTAAGTCACGCCTCTCAGCATCATCTCAGGATACAAAGCCGGTCATCATACCCTCAATCAAGCCGCCTTCTCCGCCACCACCGCCGCCAAATTCTCACAAAAGGAACAAACTTGCACGTCCCCCACCGCCTCCTCCTCCTCCTCTGCCGCCGCCGTTATCATCAATCGCAATAAAATACGGAGATGTACAACATTCCAAACCACCAACATTTTCCAATAAAGTGATAAAACCAGAGACAATGAGTCCTAGTCCCAAATCAACTTTCACTGACAGTTCAACAGTGAAAGTAGATGTAGAGGACCCTAGTGGATCCAAACCAAAACTCAAGCCTCTGCACTGGGACAAAGTACGAGCCACCTCGGACCGAGTCACAGTTTGGGACCAGTTGAACTCCAGCTCCTTCCAGTAAGTAGAAAGATGCTTTCTTTGTAGGTGTGGAAGCCAATCCATACTTATAGATCAAGTACTACTTTGCAGGTTAAATGAGGATGCCATGGAGTCCCTTTTCGGGTTCAATTCTGCGAATTCAGTTCCAAAAGATGCAACTAAAAAGTCAGCCACGGAGCAGGAGATCAGAGTGTTGGATCCGAAGAAGTCCCAGAACATCGCCATCCTGTTACGCGCGTTGAATGTCACCAGAGAAGAGGTTGCTCAAGCACTTCTAGATGGTATGCCACACTTCTGTTTACCTATTAATAGCTGTCTCAGTATGAAGTTATAGATGGTTAGGTGAGAAATAAAATTTCATAAATTGAATGCATATCCAGTCATAAAAGAGAGATATCAGACAGAAAAACTAGTCACCCATTAGTGCCAGAATATTCAAATTAAGTAGGAGTATCATTCTTTAGTGAGTAATTTGTACCTTGACATCTGATGCTTTACAAAGAAGAACTAGAACAAATTCTTTGTATATAACAACTATGAATCTTCCTTGGAGTTGAAGTTCAATCCAACTACTTCAAACATACATAATATAGTAAAGATATAAGCACCTAAAATGGCATGCTGGAAAATTGTTATATATACATTTGGGACAGTGGCGCGTGCTCATAGAAGAACGGTAAGCAGATAACGTAGCTAAAGAACATTTGACTGCGTAGTGAATGAGACGATTACCAAGTTCCTTCGGGTGGATACTCAATCATGGAAAGTGAATGTTATGTTATTGCTGCAGGAAATACAGAGGAATTGGGTCCTGAGCTGTTGGAGACTTTGGTGAAGATGGCACCAACCAAGGAGGAAGAGATCAAACTTAAAGACTGCAAGGCTGAAAGCTCGAAACTGGGATCAGCAGAGCGATTCCTCAAGGCAATTCTTGATATTCCGTTCGCCTTCAAAAGAGTGGAGGCCATGCTTTATAGAGCCAACTTCCACACAGAAGTAGCTTACCTGAGAAACTCTTTTCAAACACTGGAGGTAAGAGAATATTCCATTCTTGAAATGTTAAAGGAGTGTCAATAGATGTAAAATCTTCCTACAAACAGCTCATTTTACTCTGCAGGAAGCAAGTGAAGAATTGAAGAATAGCCGCATGTTCCTAAAGCTGCTTGAAGCTGTTCTACGGACAGGGAACCGCATGAATGATGGCACGAATCGTGGCGATGCAAGAGCCTTCAAATTGGACACATTGCTAAAACTAGTAGACGTAAAAGGAACAGATGGTAAGACAACCTTACTTCACTTTGTTGTCCAAGAGATAATCAGATCAGAAGGCACGGATTCGGATCCAGCAAGTGAAATTACAACAAATTTCAAGTCTAAAGAAGAGGAGTTCAAGAAGCAAGGACTGCACATCGTGTCCGGGCTGAGTAAAGAGATCGGCAGTGTCAAAAAGGCAGCAGGAATGGACTCGGACGTACTTAGCAGCTACGTCTCTAAGCTTGAAATGGGACTCCAAAAGGCCAGTTCGGTCATGCAATACGAGAGGCAAAGCACTCCAGGAAAATTCTTTAGTTCAATGAAAGAGTTTCTTGAAGAGGCTACTGATGAAATCGCGAGAATCAAGGCTGAAGAGAGGAAAGCATTGTCACTAGTGAAAGAGGTGACAGAGTATTTTCATGGAAATGCTGCGAAAGAGGAGGCTCATCCGTTCAGGATTTTCATGATCGTACGAGACTTTCTCGCTATACTGGATAACGTGTGCAAAGATGTCAGTAGGATGCACGATAGAGCAACGGTAGGGGCAGGGAGATCGTTCAGGATACCAGCAAACGCATCGTTGCCAGTGCTCGATAGATATCACACAAGTCAGGGGGAAGATAGCACCTGTTAATCGATCTACGGATGAAGAACAGCCACATTTGATCACAGGATGCTTATGAAGTAGCAAAATCACAGAATGACAGAACAAGCATCATGTACAGCCACATACCACACCATGAAAGTGCAAAATCAATTGAAATTTACAGAAGGAAAGAGCTCAAACAAGCAGCTGGGAATGTGGAAATTTTGAACGATATGTATAGCTACAATATCTAGCAAGCATGTGAAATCAATAGGAAAGAGGAGCTTTATGAATTAGTTTACGCTTTCTTCTAAACAATAGGGATTCAGATGAACAATCTTCTTTCACTTTATATACACATATAATGTTATTTTCAATAAGTAAATGAATAAAAGTGCATTCTTTCTTCGTATAAACCAATCCAAAATATTCATTTCATGCAAATTTACAATTTCAATCTATCACAAAAACTGTAGCACGTGACCTTAAGGTGTTTGATACAATGCCGCAGTTGGAATTGCAGAAAAGCGCAGCAAATTCAATCGAATCGCAGCAAATAATGACTGAATCAACGTGGAAATACATAAAAAATTTGCTAATTTTGTCCCTAAAAACATCATCAATTTTGCTATTATGTTCTACCACCAATGTTCATATTTTTTTCACTTTATCAATTGATTACATAAAAAAATAAGCACAAACTCATACATTTCCCTAACATTTATTATTTCTCAGTTTATTTTTAGATCAAATTTTAGATTAGTAGTACTAACAAATTGAACTCAGCTTTTAGTAGATGCTTTGCCTCTTTCTCTTTTCGGTTTTTTGTCGTTTCCTTTTACTTTTTTTATTTCTTTACTACGGAGTAGTACTTTTTAAAATTTATACATGTCGTTTTCTATATTTACAAAAAATTGTTTTCACTCCTTTTTTTGTAATGTTTTTCCAATTTTGTATAAATAATTATATTAAAAAATGGCCACCAATATAAGTCATCCGTTGAAAAGTCACTCCTAAAAGTCATCTTCACCTGCACAATATTTTTTCTCCAATATAGAATGTCTTATTAGGGTGATTCAACTATTACAACTAAACAAGAATCTACACCTTCCATTCTAATGTACTCATCTTTTCAAATGAAAAAAACAAAGAATAAAGAATGGATATATACAAATATATAATTGGTAAGGTATGGCATCAATTCTTGATCACAAAATATGAATCAAAAAATGAAAAATAGAATGATTATGTATTCTCATCTTCAATTCCTTGTATTATGTTGAATCCAATGAGAGAAAAGGGCCTCCAGTTATACTCTTTGATCTCACTATTTTCTTCACCAAAATTCTCCATCTAACATCTTCTTTCTTGCTCTGTCTCCTCCTCCTCTGCCTAAAACTTCTGCAATTCCAAAACTCCAATATTAGGACCAATCAAAAATTACACCCAAAGCGAACAATATCAATACTAATGTGGAGTTCGGGTGTGCATCGACGAACCCTCACAACATCATCTAACAATATATGATGGGGAAGCAAGAAATGACCTGCACAATGGCACGCTGCAACCATCCGGGGTAGGGCAAAGATGCGAGTGCAGTTCCAAGATTTGCCACATTCGCTTGCAATGGATGCATCCACCGGAGCTTCTCATCTTGCAACCAGCAAAGTGGCGGACGAGTGTTTCAAGGCTCGTACAAGCCGGGTATTCGCAGGGGCCTTGATCATTTCGTGGGGCCTTATCGTGTGGCCCAATCGTCCGACATCCGTCTCTGAATATGTGAACTATCGCCTCCATTGCTTCGTATAGCTGCATGTATATATTCCTCTCATTCTGCTTCCTCTTCCTGATCTTTCGTATCTGGAAAAGTTTCAAATGTTCCTTGTTAGCAAAGGAAGCAGAAAATATCTCTCATTATTGAGAATTTCTGATGCTTACAGCTTCTTCATCCGTCAAAGACTCGATTAGTTCCTTTTCTAGGACTGGGTGGCTCATTCTCATGTCCTGCCACCCATCCGTGGATACTACTGCCTTGATATTCGATACAATGAAGCGATGGCACATGATGCTCAGCCGGGGAGAGTCGCACAGCAAAGCAAGTTGAAAGATATCAACTACATTCTCGATGTTCATCAATTTTGTCTCCAGCCAACGCTCACATAGATGCTTTAGTTCCCCAACGGCATATGCATGTGACAGCGCCAACAAGGGCAGTGCGAATGTCCTCATTTTTTCTTCTTCGAAGCTACAAATAGTAAAACGAATTGGTGAGCAAGGTGCAACATGCGCATATCTAACCGGTTTCTTGTTTTCCAGTTAGAAACGACATACACAAACAGTATGTAAGGAATTAAGGCACAGAAACCGTAAACAGGAAACTACTTGCAACAGCAATCATATGTTACAAGTTCAGTTGGAGCTATCCACAAAGTAGAAATGCCAATTTTAGATTATTAGATGCAATGAAAACGAAGAAACCATCTAACCAAGAAATGATCTCAATAATCAAAAGTCACTTCATATTTGCACAAGAATGGTTGAAGAAACTATGCATGAACAGCAATAATGACTTGATGTTAAGTTCTTTACCACGATGAATATAAGAACCGGATGAAAACACGAACTGCTTCAGATGGAGCTCCACGAATTGGTATTGATCGCCGTTTTCTCTGACCTCTGCCTTTCGATTTGGTTAGCATAGCCTTGAAGACTGGAGAAGCCACGCCCTGCGTTCACCAAATCAATTCAAAAACTTGCTACATTTAACTTTCACATAACATGTGTATGTGTTCTTTATCAAAACTCACAAGAATACTGGCATGTGCGTAGATGACGCCACCATCGTCAGTCGAGATGGAGATATCAGCTCGATAAGCCTCATCGAAGAGACGATCCGAATTATTTGCAGCACTACGAGCACAGATGCAACCCTCCCTCCTCTTGACTCCACTTATTAACAACCCTATTTTGTGAGAGGGCAATGGAGGTGGAAGAGGCAATGCCTTCTCCAAACATTCCTCTTTTTTGTAATTCATTTCACCTCTGCATAAGAACAATAACACAACATTCCAGCTTCAAATTATGAGGAAATTCAGCTCTTGAGATCCATACATGAATTAATTTCAGCTCAAATTGCAACAACAACTCATACACACATGAATCCATCCATCCATCCCCATCAGATTTCATACATAAGATTGAATTAATGTTCATCTTATCTCTGCATTAACACTAAACCCATAATACTAATGTGAATTACAAATCATGTGATCTTGATTCATCTAAAACCAGCCTCATTTGATCAATTGCCACAAACACAAACAGAATCAAAATTCAAATAAAATCTCTAGATCTGTAATTCATGATCCTAATAAGCCTTTATCAAAAAAAAATGCTTTTTAATTATAAAATCACGAATTATTCAGAGAATGGGGAAATTCCAGCATTACCTTTGTAAATCGTTGCAGAGGAGAAAATGTATACAATGTCAGATTGAGAATCGTCGTTATTAATGATCAAATTGATGAAATGAATAATATTCAGGAGGCAATCTCTCAAGTAGATTGCAATTTTGTGTAATTAGCACTCTATTAATCTTGCAGCAATTGGATAATTGCTAATTGTTGCAAGAAATAGAGAGATATAAATGGAGTGAGTTCTATCTATATATGAAAGAGAGTTTGATGCAAACTCAAAAATGGTGAATATATATAGAAATACACACAGAAACACACACACACATATATATACATATATATGCGTTGGCGTGTGAAGAAGATCATACGGATAAATTAAAAAATTGTGGAAATGATGTGGCAATTTGTCAGCTCTTTTTCTCCCTTGCAGAAAAACGTGCGGTCCAAAGCTATAATACAATATTTTTTTCATTTTCACATAGTGATTCCAAAAAGAATGATTCAAATTTTGGATTTCTTTTATTTATTTTTTAAATCGATAAAAGTAAAATATTATTGAAAAATAGGATGTCAACCAAAATATTCACATGAAGAATGATAAGTGTGGATTATGTCGTAATCCGTGAAAATTGTGGAAATAGCATTTTTTTTATTTTTAAATTTTTTGTAATAATCTCTCATGTTATTTTGGTTTTTAGTTAAGTTGTAATTGTAATTTTATTATTACAAGAAACGGCAGCTGAAACACTACTCAGGGGTTAGTAAGATGTTGATGTTGTTTGATACATTGGATAAGATTGACTTTTATGAATATTGCTCGATTAGATAGATAGATTCTAGTGTTAATGATAGTGCCATGATTAGTTTTGGCATTCTTTTTGGATAATCTCAAACCAATCCAATTTTGGAAAATCTGAGAACAACTAATTTATGGTTAAGTTTAATCAGTATCGGCATCCGAACTAATCAATTAAAATAAATAAATAAAGAAGCTTGCTCAATTTATTGTGGCGCAGGCCATCAAGTGATTTTGTTATATATTTTAGTTAAAATGAAAATGAAAATGAAAATTTATTAGTAGTACTCTATTAAAGATCATTTTTATTTGGTTAATTAGGCTACACATTCTGATAGATGCAGAAAATGAATAGTTCTAGATGGTTGAATAAATTCATGTTATACTTTTCAAAAAACTAAAAAAAATAGTTGTAGAAAAAAGTTGGAAGATTTGGCGAAATAATAATCAACCCTAGTGTTCACTGACGTGGAGCTTATGCATATATGGTGTGTACGTCTCTTGGTCTAAAACATATGCCAACTAAAAACTACTCTTTCCATATAAAATTGTGGTAGACTACTATTCATCTATTTAAAAATCCAACTCATCTTTCTATTTTTTGTCACTAGTTGAGTAGTACTTATCAAAATAATTCACGTGGGATGCATGAAATAATACTCGCCAACATACATATATATCTAATTGTGTCGGTGGAAAATGTGTACCCATTCATCATCCATTTAAGTGGAGATTCAAATATCATATCAAGTCATTAAGAATGACAATGATAAAATATAGCATTACTACTAAATTATAGTACCATGAATGCCAATAACAGATACCGAATTTTGCCAAAAAAAAAAAAGAGAGCAATCTTTTCCATAGCTTAAATTCTTAAAAAAAAAAGAGGTAAATTCTTCTCATTTTGAATCGAAGTCCCAAATAATCACAGATATTCACCGGAAAAATGTGCATGGTCCGCGAATTAAGACCCATATTCCGAAATCTCTCCTGTTTATTCTCCTAGAGTTTGATGTATATTTTCATCTCCTTTGTTACAAGAAAGATGGGAGTAGATACCTCGGACGGCCAGCAGCAAGTCGCAGAACAATGCCCTCTCCCGTCTGCAGATTGATCGAAAGGTGGCAAAAATACCATTGATTCGTACAACTTGGTCGCTCACTGGACTCGAGGGTTCATGGTCCTCATCTTGCGACCCCACAATAACTTGAAGCGACATCAAAACATCGCATTTTCTGAGCTACAACATCTGATGTAAAAGCTAACTTGGTCATAGCTTGAGACAGATAACTTCCTTTAAGCCAGTGGATTTCAACACTCTCAATAGGTTGCATTGCTACTGAACCATCCGAAGCAAGATTCGAAAGTGCAGAGCAAGCTTGTTAGACCTAACACATACAAAATAATATCGTAAGTAAGACGTTTCAGCAAAAACTGCACCAAGAATTTGAGCCGAAAGCATACCACATGCTGATGTTCACTGCTTATCATACTTATGATTACCGCACTGCATTCTCGTCTTTTTCCACCACCACCACCACACGGTTTCCCTCGTCTTGCATTTTATCTTAGCTTGAGCGGATGCCAGTAAAGGGTAATGGCAAGAGGAAAAATGGACTAAGAACTATTCTCCATCTGAATCAACCAAGAACAAGAAGGTATAATTAACCTTAAGAGCCTATAGTTGGTGTGGCTACTATTACTAAAGGCTTCATCATCATACCAATACAGCAATATAAATAAATACTACAAAAGTCTCTAGCCATATAAATATATAAATGAGAACTTACTAATTGAATACAAGATCAATGATAATTACAATTCCTTTCTGAGTACCTCCAATCTTTTTGTCGACACTGGGGCTCCGTTGCTATTGGTCGGCAATAGCTTATCTGAAAAGTTTCTTCACTAACCCAACACAGAAACAATAGCATCGAGTTCCTCATCAGAGCTCGATCTTCCAGAGTCCCTGACATTCACATTATCATTTGATGCATGCTGATTTACCAACACCACTCTGTCCCCTCTGGGCAACACCACTTCGTCCCCTCTAAGCAACCTCAAATTTGCCGAAACGAGGTCAGACAAAACAGAGTCGGAGGAGTGACGAAATTGTTTTTTCATCAATCTGAGTGCATGATACTCCATTGCAATATTTGCACCATTCATTTCCTTCAGGATGTGTTTAACCGCATGAATATCACTATTCTTGCAGAAACCAGAGAGTATCAAATTATACGTCCGCTTATTTGGCACTACCTCCATCTCCTTCATTTCGTTAAATATAGAGTTAGCTTCCTCCATCCGACCAACTCTAATGAGTATATAAATGGCAACATTGTATGACACAGCATCTAATGGGAACTTTTCATCTCTAGCTTTCCTGAATATTCTCAAAGCTTGATTAAACCTACCTGATTTTGCAAGTGTGTTAATGACTATAGAGTGGATGCGAGCATCGATACCTGGATAGTTGTGAATAAATCCATGGTAAACATTCACTGTATCATCCAACCTACCCAACCTGCACAACGCACTCAACACTGCCGCAAAACTATATTTGTCTGGTATAAACCCTGTGTCTATCATTATATCATAGAAATCGATAGCACCCTCTGGATAACCAGACTTGCGGAAATAGCTTAGGAGGCCATTGCAGAGCACCAGGTCAGGTTGCACTGCAAGTCCACTCGTAATGGAAGGTAGATGAGCATACTGCCCAGACAAATCCATTAGAGTTACAAGAGACGAATAAGTGTAACAATCCGGCTTTAAACTTAGATCTCTCAAACTAAAGTAAACTTCAAATGCACTCTTGTAACGCCCAATCTTAGATAGGCGATCAATCAATACATTACACAGCACAAGATCAGGGAAACAACCTTTGGACATTAGAGTGGCAAGGAGCTTAAATGCTTCTTCAACCATTTGAGATTCTAAAAAGGCTTTGATCAATGATGTGCAAGTCACGATGTTTGGTGAACAACCAACAGCCACCATTTTCTCAAATATATAAGCTGCAACCTCGACTGAACCCGACCTGCAGTAACCATCAATCAATATGCTCCATACATTTACAGAAACAGGTGCACCCAAAACCACCATCATTCCAAGCAGCTGCAATGCCTCCTCCAACCTCCCGAATTTGCAGAAACAATTCAACACCATCGCATAGGTCTCATGGTTCATATAATACCCGCTCGACAACATACGCCTAAAGACACCTTTAACTTTATCAACCTCACCGAGCCTGCACAAGTTACAGATTGAAATGTTGAAGCTCAGAAAATTTGGGGCCTGAGTTCCCTCCAAAAAGGTGAGGGCTTCGTCAACCTCCCCAATCTTGAACAAGACATCGACAACAATGTTTCTTGCGTAAGTATTCGGTACATAACCATAGCTACACATCACTTTAAAAGCCTGTAATACCATATCGTACATGGCTCCACGCCAGTAAATCCTCATCAAAAGCAACAAAGTCTGTGCCTTTGTGAAGCAACCGATGCTCTCCAATTCCTCAATAATGACTCTCACAGTCCCATATTTATCAGTCAAATTTGATGTCACGCCCACCATGTGATCAAATCCAAGATTATCATGAAAGTAATTAGGCTGACGCGCACACCACAGGAAAAAGCTCAGAGCAACTAAATCAGAAGGGCAGTTTTGCAGAGTCGTCAAAACAACTTGAGGAGAGAGAATTGGGGCTTTAGCACCCTGCTTAAGTTGCTCCTGATTGACAGAATCCTTAAAGGCCGATTCTTTGTAATTTGTAGCTGTGGGGCAGTGAATTGGTGAAGCTAGTTGGTGTACTAAAGCGTAAGAATGTGATTTGGACGGAAATTTGAATCCCCGTTTACATAATAACTGAATCATCAGTGGAAACTATCACAGATACGAAAAAAAATGTAAGAAACTGGCGCTCATTTTCCCCCTTCAATAAGAAGCTTAACGCAATTCCTATGGCTATTGTAGCATCAATTTACAACAACAAATTCGAATTGGCAGATTTTCGTTCATAAAAACACTCACTCAACTCATACTAAGCTTTAGCGATGAATTTAATAGATTAGAAGAAGAAGAAGAAGAGCCTACCTTCAAATTTCAGAATTTTGGTGTTGATACCTTGGAACATGTTTTGATATTTCGAAATTTTGGAGAAGAAGAATGATATGTATATTTTCGAAATTTGGAGAAGAAGGATGTGGACGGAGGAAAACGGCGGCGGCGGCGGCGGAGGGAAGAGGGAGGGGTTAGCTGGGCCTTCGCTTAATTTGGAAGATGATTCCTAAATTATAGTGCTCCATAAAATTGAGCCACATAACTTTTATTGGGCTTATATCATATGTATGATTAAATTGTAAGTACTGCTCTCTCCATTCCACTAAATATGTTAAACTTGTGGGATGACACGGGATTTTAGGATAATTTTGTTTTTTTTTTTTAAATGGAGAGAGAAAATATAAATTTTATATTTATGTGAGAGAAAACTTTTTTCAAAAATGAAAATGTGACATCTTTTGGGGACAAATTAAAAAGGAAAGTGTGACATCTTTTATGGAACGGAGGGAGTAATTCATAAAATTTGGTAGTCACATCTTTAAAATTTGAATATTAGATCACGATTTTGTTTTAAAAAAAAATTAGTTGTGTCATTCATATACATAATTTAACCTCTTATTTTAATATTTTATTGAAAATATCTCAAATAGGGGTGAACGCAAAATTCAAAAACCGAATATCCGAACTAATCGAATTTTTTTAAATTCGGTTTTTTTTTTTCGGTTCAGTTCGAACCAAATAAAGCAAATAAAAAACTCAAAAAAACGAATTACTATATTTCAATATAATATTATATATACACTTTTTGTTTCGATTTTAGGCTTTTTAGTTTTTTGAAATTTTGTATAATTTTGGTTTTTTTAGTTTAGTTCAATTTTTGAAATTTGATTTTTGGTTTTTTTATTAATTTGGTTTCAATTTTGAACTAAATTCGGTTTTTCGGGTTCAGTTCGGTTTTGACAAAAAAATCGAATCCTAAACGTGAATACTCACCCCTAATCTCAAATGTGGGATAGTTGCAAAAAGGTCCACAACATTTCAGTTTTACCTTAAAATGTCTTGTAAAAAAGTTCGGACGAAATTGCCTCCAAAAATTTTCTTCAATTTCTCACCTCGGACACTAATATTCGAACCCTCTAAACTCTAGAAAATATTCGATCAAACTTCAAACACTATTATAGATCATAACTTTGACAAAAAATTTCTATTGTCACGTAACCAAAAGTGTGGTGTCATATTTTGCAATAGCTTTAAAATAGTAATAAGATAATAATAACACTATACCATCTTTTATCTATCATGTTCCATAAAGAATACCGCCAGTAACAAAATAAGTTACTACCATCTTTTATCTATCATGTTCCATCAAGAATACCCCCAGTAACAAAATAAGCTTACACCCATTCCCTACAAACTACAGATATCTCCCTTGACAAAACAAAGAGTCAGCTGTATATAAAATTTTATTAATAGTATAACTCAAAAATGTGTATTTCCTCTGTTTATTTCTCCTATAATTTGCTGTCTATTTTCCTCTTATAATATTTTTCTCCTCTAATATAGTTGAGTATGTACAAGTACATAGTATTACAAAAACGACGGGAGTGGATACCTCGGACGGCCAACAACAAGTCACAGAACAGTACCCTCCCCCATCTACCGTTTGCTAGAAAGGTGGCACGAATATCTGAGGCTCTTATGTGACGCAAGTACACGCTTTAGAGCGACATCCACTCTTGCACCACCTTGAAACATTGATTCATACAGCTTGTTTACAAATTGACTCAATTCCTTCTCATCGTCATCCCATAAACTCGTTGGCGGCTCCCCATTTTTATCAGGGTCGCTGTCTTCCCAGTCACTTACTGGACTCGAAGGTTCAGGGTCCTCGTCTTCTCCCTCCTCGTATCCTATCTCAAACTTCCCATTCTCGTAACTACTAAACTCACCTGCCCCGTAAAATGATGTCAGCTGCAACTCTTCAGGCTCGGAAGAAGGGCATATCACAGCTTTGGCACCAGAATCAAGGAATGCTTTTGTCATAGCTCGTGTCGGACCATGTATTCCTGTGAAAATTATAATTCTGTCCCTCCAAGATCCAACCTGCAAGATAAACGAGTCAGCATCACTAAGTAATCTCCATAGTCTTCTCACAGATGAGCTCATTCACTTTGCTGGACGACCTCGTCTAGACAATGTTGAATTTTGGACAAGCAATTCTAGGGATTAATTTGAGGGCTAATGGAGGGTCCAAGACTCCAAATGAACTGATTTTTAAAGTTCAAGAGTTTATTTGGATCCAATAACTTTTTATATGATTTTACCAAGGAAAATTTGACAATTAAGTGATCAAACACCTTATAGCCTTACAAGTTCTAGGGAGAAAGAACAAAAATGCATAATAATATAAAAAATTCTTATTTTGCATTATCATCCTCCAATTACCAAAGGCAGTCTAGATAAACAAATCAATTTCAATTTTTATTACCCGTTATCAAGCTGTATATTATTATGCTACATTAAGAGACAAGATTTATGCACATACCATACATCGGACATCTTCTGGAGTCAAGTGCATAGATGGAACAGTTCGGCGGAACATGTAAGCACCAATTTCTTGATCATCTTCCATGACCTTCACAATATCATATCAAACATATCAACACTTTCATCCAACGTGAGAAGATTCAATAATTTATCCGTACAAAGAAGCAGGGGACAGATACCTGTGTTTGGCGCCCTATATATCTGTGGACCACACCCCCAATCTGGAAGTATGGCCTGCAAGAAACAAGATCAGCAACTGTTGAGATGTTGGTAATTACTGATGTATACTTCCTCTTCCGTCCCTTCATCATTGATAGCAAACTGTATTTCACATTCTGCAGAAACTTCTCTGCTAATTCTCCGGGTTCTGCTACCACAAATACATCATTCTGCCAACTAATTTAAAAAGAAGAAAATTAAAGTTATTAATAATGAATCCAACAAGATGAGAACCTAAATAAAGAAGCAATGATGGGTTATAAAATATACCATAAAATGGAGCCTTGTGTGTCATTTTGCAGTGCCAAATGAACTACGCCTACCTGTGGTGAATTTTGTATTTTCTCATGCAAGGATAGAATAGGCATAGCAAGCTGCCTCCTCTTAGGGGGAGACTCGGGGGATGAAGCAGTTGATTTTGCAGAATGAAGTCCATCTAAGCTCAAAGGTGGGACTAAATCAATTCTACCCCCCCGCTGGGTGCCAGTGTCGGGACTGTAAACTAGAGGAGTTGATGGGAAGCTTCCAGTAAACAAGGGTGATGTAAATGGAGTTGGAAATGCAGATCCTGAAGTAGCCTTCATGCTCCCAAATGCCCCATTGACAAGTGATAATCTTATTCCATTACTAGCACAAAATGTCTCAAGTGAGCGTGCATGGTGAAAAACTCTACCAGAATCTGGACTATTGGACGCCTCTATAAGAAGTACGCCACGTCTCCAGCCCAAACAGGCAGTGTTGTCATTTGACACTATCACATACAAAAAACCAGCTCTATCATTTTCAGAAAGAATTCAAAAGTTGAAGAAACTAAAGAATGATTCAGAGTTAAAAGGAGACTAGTACCCTTTGACTTGACACTATCTGGGAATTTATCATCAAGCGTACTCTCGAGCAATCTTTCAGCAAGATTCTTGAATGCCATAGAATTATTCTTGATGTACTCCTCTGTAGCACCCTCTAACTTCAACCAGATTGCTGGATCAGTCTCATCAAGTTCCATATCACAACGTTCATCAACTGCACAATCAATGATACTTTAGAGATAAATATTAAGCAAATAAGTGGAGCTTACTCCTGTAAGAAATATACTCCCTCTGTCCCATTAAATATGCAACGTTTGCTTTTGCGCACTTGTTTTGAAAAAATTATAATAAATAATTAATGTGGTGAAAATATGAAATAAGAGAGAGAATAATGTAGAGGAGAGTCCCCTTTATATTATTCTCTTTTTTACTTTATTTTTTCTTCACTCTAACTATTTATTATTATTTTTTCAAAACATGTGTGAGAAAGCAAACGTTTCATTTCTAATGGGACAGAGATGCTTTCCTCAGATAATTCAAACATCAGTAAGAAGGATGGATCCATAACTAGCCTTGACATGAATCAGGAACCTTTGATTCTAATTTTCTAATCCTAGAACATTTCACATCTCTTTTGTCTGCAGCCTATCCAGAACTCGTTTAGTTCAATCCATCCACGCATCCTTCTTAACAATGTAGTGGCAATGTAGCAACTGGAAAGCTACAAGCTATTTGCATTTAATTCATTATGTATTTTTCCTGAAATAGATCTAATTTATCTAGTGCTAATATACAATAGACTTTTGCACTTCAGGCAAAGAGTTGAGGACATATATTTATGTCAAAAAATCTATACTAATATTGTTTAAAGAAAACATCTCAACTGTTATGCAGGAAATACAAGTTTGCCTCATAATCCTTACTGCAGCCAAGCACTATAAAGCTTCAGTTAAAACTTTACCTGGATTGAATCGAAAATATTGTACATCTGGCAGCATAGGAAGCAGTGTAGTTAAAGCTTCCTCTACACGGTCAACAGAACAAGCACTCTCAATCAACACTTGTCCAGTGTCCAAATAACGCCAGCCGCCTTTGCGAACCTGACAGGACAGAAAAACAGAGATCTGAATACCGATTGCTGGGAAGGCAACATTTCTAAATCATAATATATAACTCAACCACCACAATGGAAACAAAAACCATTCTGACAGAAGAAACCATAGGAAACAGCAAGGTAATATGACATTGGGCTAGGTAAAGAGATGGGAGAGGGGGAAATCCTTATCAGTATCTGAAGCAAAATAGTGAGTCCTTTGATACCTTTGTTGGAACAGACCCACAGCCAATTGAAACTAAACAATCTATTTTCAAATCAGGCCACAAAAGTTGTGCTTCTCGTATTGCAAAAATTGTAGGGTTATTAGCTACAATTGCCCCATCTTGCCAGCGATATATACCTGTAGAATAAAAATTTCAAAAAATGAGGAAAATGAAAGCTTCCCTTGAGATCCATCTATAATATGGACAAAATAGCCAATAAGATATCCTGGAAACCACAAAAAAAGGAAATTACCATCAGAGAAATCATCTAAATAATATGGTGCCGCAGACGACGCTCTTATGGCCTGCCATACTAGATGTTTGCAACTTCCAATATATGCATTTCTTTTGTATCCAACCTGAGCTCCAGTAGTTGCAACTCCTTGTCCCCCATTTATCAAGTTCTCAGAAACTGCAGAAGAAAGCTCTGGTGTTCCAACAGGGTACTGGGATTCAGAAAATATTTGTTATGTCAATATAAGGAACCAAAAGAATTCCCTCAGGCACAAGAACAACCATTAACAGCTACAAAATGGAAAGCACAAAACCTGGTAATTTCGAAATATAAATGGCTGAGCTGGTGCAACACTGACCAGAGTAGACACTACAAAAACCTTGGGGACCTTTTTAACAGCTGATTCTATTAGGAGATCTCCATCCTCTTCAGCACACATCTCCTTCAGCAGCTTTTCGAACTGATCTGCACTGTGCTGGAAGAAGATCAAGTTAATACATACGGACATGATGAATTCTAAAGGGTACTCCGTACCGAGGTATGGGAGACCATGAATAGAATGACAAATGAGGATCGCTTGGTGTGGGTAATAATTCAACCACCACCAGTTCCATTCCCCAAGAGTATGAATGGACTAGCTCACAAATAGGGGCATGGAGTCCATATCCATTCCCTTTCCACTCCACTTTCACACCCAAAATTGCTCACACAGTCACACTCCCTTGTAATTTGAAACACCGCTTATCAAGAAGTTTCCAAATGGTTATTTGTGGAAAATTTAGCAAAATGAAGAACCAGAAGAGAGACTTACAGCAAAACAATGTACTTGAGTTTAAAAAACAATAGTTGAATAGCCAAAAAAGTATGATGTGCAAAAAATTAGAGGAACGGACTAGAAGAGAACAGCAGTATAACATACTTTAGATCCATGAACTACAACACGGAAACTCTGTGATGAGCTCTTGTACAGTTGATCCAGTTTTTCTCTCCATGTTGCTGCTTCATTTTCCTTAAAAACAGGTTCAGCAAACACGAGTTTCCCTTGAAAAATGAGATACAGTAATTATATGAGAGAAGGAAAATAATAATGATAGAAAATGGTTGGGGGCGAAAAGAAAATTTAGGCTCCTTGTGGATGAAAGAAAAGCTACCAAGTTCTTTGTATATTTCTTCACACTTTTCCAATGACATTGATTTTATTCCAAGAGCAACAGCAAGCATACCGCCTGTGGATGTTCCACAGATAAGGTCAAAAAGCTCATGAATTTGTTTTCCAGTACCCTTCTCAATTTCTTTTAGCATTTTAACCGTTGCCAATCCCTTCATTCCACCACCATCCATTGTAAGTATGCGTAATCCTCGCTTGGGAATCTGTCTTCCTCTTATAGCACGGCGCAGAATCTCATTCTCCCCTACAATGAAAAATGTGAGAGATATAAGACTCCCTGCCCGAATCTAAGTTACATCATTGAAATATTCTTGCAAGAACGCACCTAATATTGCCAAAGCACGGGCTGCAGCTTTACATACACCTGGCTCAGGTGCAGTTGTTAGTCGTAGAAGAAGTTCATGCAGACTTTCTGACGTGACAAGTGCACGGCGATTTTCCAAACAAAAGGCGAAATTTCCAATAGCAAACAACGCTAACCTTTGGACCTAAAGGAGAAAAACCTTCACTTTGAGCAAAACCATTGGCAAGAGATGATGTAAAACTACGCACGTAAAAAAACTAGTGAAGCTTACCTCAGGATTCTTGTGAGCACACAATAACTTCAGCGACTTCAAAATATCTTTTGTCAGCATTTTCTGAGCTACAATATCCGATGTAAAAGCTAACTTGACCATAACTTGTAAGACAGAGATAACTTCCTTTGATCCAGTGGATTTCAGCACTCTCTCAATAGGTTGCATGATATCAGATTTCATAAGTTGCATTGCTACTGAACTATCTGAAGTAAGATTTGAAAGCGCAGAGCAAGCTTGTTCGACCTTACAAAAATAAATAAAATTGTAAGTACAACGTTTCAGCAAAAGCTTCCCAAAGGATTCTATGAACCGAAAGCATACCACATGCTGGTTTTCACTGCTTATCATACTTATGAGCTGCCGCACAGCATTCTCGTCTTTTCCCACCACCACACGGTTTCCCTCATCTTGCATTATCTTAGCAAGAGCGGATGCCAGTAAAGGGTGATGGCAAGAGGAAAAACGAAATACAAGAGAAAAGAAGGCACTCAATTTATGCCGAGACGCAACAAAATAAGAACTATTCTCCATCTGAATCAACCAAGAAAAAGAAGGTATAATTAACCTAAAGAACCTATAAGACTTGGTGTGCTACTAATTACTAAAGGCTTCATGATCATACCTCAATCTGTACATCAAGCGTTACCAAGTTCTCATCAGCCACGATCCGAATATTTGCAAGGGACAAGTGTCGGAGTTCATTTAATGGCAAAATATCAGGAAGAAATTCAAGGGGGTTCCCGAAAAGTCTCAATACACGCAACTCTGACATAGCCCTGTCAACAAGCTGAAGACAAGTATTAAGCTTTGGAAAAATATCCAAGATATCACCAGGGAAATTTGTATATATAAAGTATGAAAATGCATGATCATGTCCCTGGCCTGTACTCTTTAAAAGTTTTTTAGAAATGGTATGTGTACTCTTATTTGTTAGAATTAAGCCATATACTACTACTTTACGTGAGAAAACTCGAGTCGCTATACTTTTGTGTTGTATTAAGTCCTTGTGCTACTCGAATAACATTGGAAATACTTTAAAATATTACTCCATAAAAGTAAAGAGTCTAGGTTTTACAAGCAAGAGTCAAGGTTGAAAAAGTGGAAGTACATAGCCGTAAAGGGGCTCAATGTTTGCAATAGAAGTAAATGGACACAATTAAAAAATAATAATTTAACAGACCGAAATATAATCCTTAAGCAAAGAAAGCTACAGGTGGAAAAATTGACCTGAAATCAAGAATAGGGCGAACCAGCTTGTTTTGTTCCAAGGACAACTCAAGAAGACCAGCACACTGCCTTAACTCAACTGCTTGCATCCAAACAATGAATTGAATGGATATTAGATTTCTTGTATCACATAGGATAAATTGTTTTACATCATCTTGATTAGTTGTGGAGGTAACTAGCATTAATTCTCCACTCAAAAAGGAGAAAATAACCAGGAAGAGAATCCAACACTTACCAGGCACGGAAACGAGCATGTTATAATCTACAGCAAGAACTTTCAAGTGTTTCAGCTCACCAACCTCAGGTGGCAAAACTGAAAGCTTATTGTTATCAAGATACAGTTTCTCAAGAAGAGGAAGACGGGTTAGCTCGACGGGAAATGCCTGAACATAATACAACTCAAGTTACATTCCAAAAGTTTTTCCGAAGAGACGCCCCTACCAGGATTGTCCAGAAAGTAGAACTATTAACCAAAGCATAAGACATATAGAGGTATTGAAGTTAAACTCTATTCTCAAACACTACAATGTCCAGTATAGAGTATAGACTTTGAAAACTAAGAAACACAAACATCAACAATTCCCAACGCAGTCAGATAATAAGTGGAGAAGAAGACTAAAACTACGAGATATCATCATTGGAAAAAGCAAACTTACACAGTATGACAGAAACAAAAAAATACACTTGAAAACAATATAAAATGATCAGTCTATGCCTCAAATCACTCTGGGCCTAAATGCGTGACTTAGAGGAAATAATCAAAAGCATGACTATCGTAAGGTTTTTTTTAATCAAAGAAAGCACTTACGGATAATCCAAGACCACAGAGGCTGACGACAGAAACATTCCGCCAATGATCAGCACATTCAGACCCCACAGCCACCGCATCTGCAACCCCGTTGGCAAAATTCAACCTCATTAGCTTCACCAACACCCCCATTCCGCCATCAGTCTGTTGCCCCGATCCCGCCACTTTCCACATTATAACCCCCTTCAGCGGCTCCCTCCTCTTGACCACCCGCATCTCCACCCCCACCGTCCCCATTCGCTCGCCTTCACCGTTCTCCAAATCAACCTCGTGATCTCCGTCCTGCACCCTCTCCGTCAATTCAACCTCCACGGTGTCCTGCGGCGTCGGCAAGGCGACCATCACCTGCGATTGCAGCTTCAGCGCCACTTGATCATCGCCGTCGCTGGCGTTCCAATCCAGCTCAATCTTAAACCCTAATTGATCCGGATTGGCGCTGCAATTGGCAACCGCGGCATCCTCCTGAGACGAGGGGGACGAGCCTGAGAAAACGGATGACGACTGCGATGACCTCGGCGATACTTCCTCGATCGTCTCGACATCCTGGCCGTAACTCAATGTCAGGTGGAAGACCTCCGTAGGTCGCTTCCAGCCCAGCCCCCACGACATTGACGTCGATTTTCAGATCACGCTACGTTTGAATATCCTCGATTAGCACCGCCGCGATCCGGCGAAATTGATCCAGCAATGCCGATCGGCTGATTCTGCATTCGATGAATCCAATGCGATACGATCAACGATTCAACGGCGTCTGCAATTCGAGATTTTTCACATGCGCATATGGAGATACAGATTATCGACTTGTGAGTGAGGAAATTTCACGTATATCCTGAGAAAATCACCTTGTAACGGAAAAGCAGCAATGCGATAATACATATATTACAAAAAATGGCAAATTGATAGAAATTGAAATTGTAGAAAGCTAAAAGTGGAAATTTGTGAGCATTTAGGATGAAGGAAAGGCGGTTTGAATAATGAGAAGAGTAGTGTTGCAGAGGGAAGGAGAGCAGGTTGGTTGTCCCTCCATTCTTTTTCTTCCTCTTTTTCCTTCCATTTCCAGACGTCATTATTCATAAATTGGACTAAACAAAATCGATTTAATATAATTTAAGCCACTGTTTTAATTTTCAATAATACTTTGAAAACGAAAAATAAATAGAGAGAATCTAGAAATGGAGTAGTTGAATAAAAAATAATATATAATTTTAAAATTTTGGACTTGAAAAAAAAAGTTAACAACCAAGTCAAACCCCATTTTTAATTCATCAAATTAAAGTTAAATTTTCTACTTTTCATTTTTACAATATGGTCATGAAATTGAGCCTTCACTATATAACCGGCTTATAAAATGTTGGGATTGTACGGCCGACCTAAATTCATTTTTTTCGCTAACATCATCTTTGAGTGCAAAGCAATGACTATGGTAACTTATATGGTTAGCCCTTTTTTAGATAGATAAACAAAAAATTTAAAGATTGTGTCAACATGAACTCGAATTTGATCACATTTCACATCAGACATTAATCACTTTATTTTCTTCTGTTTAGTTCATTTGGATGTTATATCATGTGTTTTGTGATTGTTGTTTAAAACTTTTCTTTCGGTCTGAAGTTGTTGTGAGACCACTTCTCTCTGGTGGATGAGATTGACGGATATATCTGCAAGTCTGCAACGATATGTGACCTATTTGCTTACGTTTTCCTATTGCTTGCTATTATTACTATTTTTCTTTATGTAGTGATTCTGAAAGAATGTTTATTTTTGTCACTAGTTTTTATTGTTTTATTTGTTGTTGTTAATACTATCATATGCTTCTATACTAGTACTTGATGTTCCCCTATAGTCAGCGGAAAAGGGCATTCGTGGCCGTCGCAAAACCCATAATTTTTGCGTTTGTTAGATTTACATAATTAATGCCATGTGCAAGTATTAAGTCATTTTGACAGCATCTTAAAACATACCACCAGTTTTCCAATAAGCTCACATAAAAATAGAGTTGCAGCATATCATAACCCCACGCTACTAATCAATACCAAACCCAAACTTGTAAAATATTTATAAGGATTGAAAATTATAAAGACTAAATATCTACACCAAATGCAGTGAACATTGGTACAAAATTTGACCATTAAGTATTTAACTATAATCTTCTTCTACTTCACATTTTCAACGTCACTAATTTGTGAATATAGCCCATTAATTATGACAAGTGTAGAGGGTGGATAGATATTAAGTGTGGACTTTTTGGGAGTGGAGAAGGAGCGTCGTTTGCATGACTTAGGCCCATAGGCCGCTCCTTTGTTATGATATTCACGCGTATATACTATACATATACCTAATACTCCTACTAATATTTTCAATGCTTTTCCTTCATCGTGGGCCTAAATTGTTTGCATTTCTTCATGATTATTCTAATTTAAACACAAATTTATTTCACTTCCGCCACTAAACTAAGTTCATCGTTTGATTTCTACATGATTTTGAGTTGTTTCTTTGTTGGTAATTCACTCTTATCTATTTGTATATTTGTTTTGATTGTAATGTGTAATAATTAAAATTAGTATTATCAACATTAATTTTATACCCAAAGCTCTTGTATTATTTTCCCTTTAAATTAAAAAAAATGAATAAAAAATAAACACAATTGGTTTCTTTTCTTGGATCTTGCGCCCGTCCCCCGTGCCGTGCATATAAAATTATGGGCAATACAATCTAATTGTGGAAATTTTGGATTTATAGAAAAGCAGATTAGATCTATGGATGTACATAGTGTTTGATATGTAATTGACTTATTCTCTAAGTTAGGATCCAATGACTAATTGATCAAAGTTATTTAATTATGTCAGTATACATATTTATAATATTGAACAATTAATTTGATCTCTCAAATGCCGGGAGATCACTTATACTATCTCTTACTACATCTCCTACTACACATATAAAGTTTATAATAAGTGATAATGAGATCAATCACTCATATTTGTGTGCGTATAGTAGGATATGTTATAGGTAATCTTCATTGAACAAACACTCTCATCATTTATTTTAATAGAGATTACAATGGTTACAACTTAAAAAAAAAAAAAACTTACAAGTATTAGGACCATGATTGTCTTACCAGTAGTTTGATCAAATAATTACAGGCAATTGTCTGGTTCACTTTTTAAATGTCAGCTATCTAAGATTGTTTATTTGAATGTGTTTATATAAATAGATTAAAGGAAGCAGGCTCTCAGGGAGATTGCTAAGTATAAGATTATTTATTTGAATGTGGTTATATAAATAGATTAAAGGAAGCAGGCTCTCTGGGGGATTCCTCTTAGCTAAGTAATTACTTGTTTGATTGTTGAACCTCTTGTGACCAACTCTTTCAGTGTATAATTGTTTGCTATTGTAGTTTAATACTCTAGGTGAGGAATTGGGGATGACACGAATTTAATGCATAATTGGCAAAGTAAGAAAAAATAAGAAAAGATAGATAAATAAAAAATGAAGGCTAAAACTGATCCTGAACATGTGCCCATTTTACGATTTTGATCATATACTTTATCTTTTAAATTTTTGCATCCTGAACATTTCAACTCGGATCACAGTTGGTCTTACACTAACACTTCCGTCAATTTTTAAACGGTTTTAACCCGATTTTGATGGTTTATCATTCGGGCAAAAACCGTTTAAAGATTGACGAAATTGTTAGTTTATGACCAATTGTGATCTGAATTGAAATGTTCAGGATGCAAAAATTCAAAAAATAAAGTATAAGACCAAAATCACAAAATGGACATATGTTCAGGACCAGTTTGAACCTTTACTCTAACATAAAATTAGTGAATAATTGGGCCAACAATATTTGTATTTATCATTCAAATGTGGCCAAAAACACTACACGCTAATACAAATTTGAAAATTACTACATTAAATTAGATGAGATCAATATCACCACATAATGTTTAAAATTACCCCCACATATATGAAATTGAACGCAACACCTCTTGATAAGGAGATGTGACAAGTGAGTTAATTATGAGAGCCTAATTTCCATTTCTCCAATAATATGTAACTAAATGTATGTTTCAAATATAATGATTTCACCAAATAAAACATTGAACCTATCCCTACGACTGTCTTGTAACTAAGCAATTGAATAAGTACAACAATGGTGGTGCCGGTAAGGGTCCTAGGACACCAAGGCTTCTATCACAATGATTTACGTGTTACACTATAGTTTTCATATATAAATAAATAATTATATTTAGAAGTGCAGATCGTGTCGAGGTCATAAATTTTTTATAGCATAATTATAATTTTTTCCATCACGCCTCTTAACTTTGTCATTTTAATAAAAATCATCACCGACAATAAATTGTTACCTTAAAAAACAAGTTTGAGGAGTTCTATTTCGATCATTACACTGTAAATAAAAAATATATTTTCAATATGATTTCTAATTGCTTGCATCTTGGTCCGTGGATATATATTGATTACGTATTGAAAACTTTCGAACATGTCATTTAAATCTCATAATTTCGAAGTTGAATTGTGATTGTTTATTACTCCACCTCTTTGCCAACTAACACACTTTAGAACTTTAGTTTAGTTATATTTTTCGTGCATTTTCCCTTTTTTCGTTATTTATTTATATTGTAATATTCAACTTTAGTTGTCTAATTTGAGTAGCTTTTATTGTTTGCTAAAAATACATTGACTGAATGCATTGTGTGCTGTTAGATTGATATATAAAGGTAAGGAAATTTACTATTTAGCATGATACATAAAGGTAAGGAAATTTAACACTCTATTTGTTGGTTTTGCATTCTGTTTACCAATTCTTGATTTCAACTTTCAAGTATTTTTCCACTTATCCAAAAATGTGAATTAATCTTACAATGGTGGTGACTTAGTCTTATATAGTGGCTTTGTTTATAACTACTCTCTCCACCTCATAATAAACGTGGTACTTGGATGATGATACGAGATTTTAGGAAATATTGTTTTGTATGTTAAGTAAAGAAAAAATACTCCCTCCGTCCTTTAAATATTGTAACAGTTTGATCGAGCACGGGCTTTAAAAAATGCAATGGAGAGTGGGTTGAAAAAACTGGTAGGACGTGGATCCTACTTTTAAAGTATTAGTTTTTATAATAAAATGTGAGTGATAATAAGTTAGTGGAAGTGAAATTCACTACTAAAAATGGTAAAAAGTGAAATGTGACAAATTTTATAAGAAGACGAAAATGGTAAAATGTGACAAAATTACGGAACGGATAATTTTTCTTTAAAAAAGAAAACGCGATATTTTTCGAGAAACAAACTAACAAGACACATGGAGTAGTTTTCCCGAATTTAAAATATGACCATTTTTATAATCACATAATTAAATAATTGGGACAATCACTATAAACTCTCCCTCCACCGCATGAATTTGGCGCCACCTCTCTCTTCCCACGATCTGCACTTTCTCACTCTAACTACTACTCCAGAATTGCAATGAAGCAAGTTTCCCAGATCTCACTACCCACCCTTCTCTGCGGAGAAGATGAATCCTGTTTCGACAATTTCAACGACGATCGTTTCAATATCAATTGCAGTTTCTCCCCCGTCTCCGAATTTGATTCTGAATACATCCAAATGTTAATCCGAAAGGAAACCATCTTCCAATCGAAATATTCAGCTGAAATCGAAGGAATCTGGTGGAAGCGCCGAGATGCCGTCGAATGGATTCTCGATGTCAGTTTTCTTCTAATTGCACTTTCGATTTAGGATTATTTCTAGGTTTTTATGATCTCCTTCTTTTGACAGAGAACGGTTCATTTCGGATATCATTGCCGCACGGCCTATCTCTCGCTGTTTTACCTGGATCGATTCCTTTCCAGAAGATCAGTAGATGTAAGTGTGATTTTATAATTATTTACACAATTGAGCTCATGATCTGATCTGGAAACGCGATCGGCGTTAATTGATAGGAGGAGAAGCCATGGGCTATGCGATTGCTCTCGATTGCGTGTTTGTCTCTGGCTGCAAAACTGGAGGAACGCGAAGCGCGATCGTTGTCCGAGTACGATTCAGATGGATACGCCTTCGGGGGAGACGTGATCCAGAGAATGGAGTTGCTAGTTTTGAACACACTGGAGTGGAAGATGAGCTGCATCACTCCATTCACTTATCTCAGCTATTTTGCCACTCTGTTCTCCTCTGAATTTAGGCCAAATCGAGCTGTCGAATTGATCTTGTCAATTATGGCAGGTATTAATGCATCATTAACTAAGGAAGTTGGTTTACTGAATCTATTGATCTAGATCCTGATCTGGATGCAGAGATAAACGTGGCGGATCATCGGCCTTCTGTCGTTGCTGCTGCAGCAGTGTTAGCAGCTTGCGATGACCATCATTTGACGAACGAAACGCTTGATATCAAGATTGATGCTGTTCCATCATGGGGGCCAGTGGAAAAAGTGAGCTTCTCTTTTGCTTTTTTGATGTTGTAGTTTCATAGATGGATTGAAACTTATCCTCTAGCAGGAACACACACTCTTCTGCTACAGACTGCTTCAAGAAACTGTGATTTCGAAGTTTGATGATGATGATGATTGGATGAGGAGATCCAGCAGGAAAAGGAGAGTGACATTCATTGGTGGTGATCAAGATTGCCCACAGCCTAAGACTCCTAAACAATGATTTTCACTACATCTTGATTTAAGTTAATGATGTTGGGAGTTGGAAGTTTTGCAATCAAGAGAGGTGTATGAATGTAAAGTATGTATACCTTTGAAAGATTAGCCCACACAAATGATGAGTGGGAGCCTAAGAGAATGTCCAAAGCTTCTTTGGATGATCACTTTTTGTACCAGTGTATTTGGGTGTGCATTTTTGTCCTTTGAGAATTGTTGTTTATTTGGAAATGGGATTCTTTCTTCTTGGTGAAGGGTTTGTATTAAAAAATAATTAAATAATATTTATTTTATTTAAAGCATAGTCACATTATCATTTTGGTTCGTCAATTAAAAATAATCACTGTTCATTTACAATAATATTTAAAGTGACTCATTTTCATTCACAATATATTTTTTAATGATGAGTCCTTTGATATACAACCTCATTAAACGTTCAATTCTTAATTTCTATATCTAAAATGCTTCCACTTATAGTGTGTAGTATTTATTTATTTTTTCTATCATGACCAAGTCGTATCACACCTCTTCAAGATGATTGAGGAAGAGGGAGGCACCTTTGAGATGTTTGAGGAGGAGGGAGGAGGACATTGTTGGAGGTATTAAGCTGATTGAAGGAAGAATACTATCGACTATATTTTGGTGTCATACACTAGGGCATTTTTTTTACTATTTGGAGATTTTTTTTATTGGTTTTTCCTTGCGAGGTTTTAATAAAGCCCGTCCTCATTGGGTTCAAGCAGGTGACATGAAGTCCAGAAGAAAAGCATGCATTATCATTAGCATGGGTCTACCATGTCAATATAAAAATGCATCTCAATACCAAATCCTGACCATGAGATTTTTCAATCTAATGGTCAATAATTAAAGAAAAACACGATGAGATTTTTCAATCTAATGTTCAATAATTAAAGAAAAACACGGTGGGTCATTATAAAGAAGTTTTAGGTCATATTATGAAATTTGAGTTTGACGTCATGTTAAGATCATTTTATGTCATCCTTATTATAATGACATAAAAATAAGCTTACGATGACCTAAAATTGACCTCTGTATGCTTGGTTCTGTATTTTTTATTAAGAATGAGTTTTACATAGATCAAAACTCCTACCTACAGATATGATTTTAAATTATATGGCTACGATTGTTTAAGTTATTCTTAGTAAACTCTTGGATACGGCAAAATTTAAGTTGTACTTGATCCATCCGCGAATCTCTGGACCTAGACTAGTCCGTCGGTTGCTTCTCGGGTATACCCGTGCATGTTCTTAACTTTATTTCTCGTTATGTAATTTATTTATTCATAAGAGAAAACAGAGGAAATAATAGGGTTTATCATGGGAAAAATGAGCTGAAATTGATTTTGGGCAAAATTCCCAGGCCAAAATCAATTGACCGCCAAAACCAGTTTCAAATATTCAAAATGCTCAAAGAAAGCCGGCTGTGACGTATCACAGGCCCCTTCATTGGTCCGTGATGCTGTGACAAACTCACCCTAAACTAAAGCAACGGTGCAGCAATAACAAGCGCAAGCAGCACCGGAAAATCACAGAGAAACATCAATGGAGAAACGACTCCGTTCGTCGCTGCAATCCTCCGCCGAAGAATTCCTCTCAGTCGTGACCAAATTGCCGCTTAAATCTTCCAAAGCCGCCATCAAAAGCTCGGTCAGCACCTTAATTAAACCCTCGTCGGATCTAATTTCCACTCTCCCCCTCACTCTCCGAGATTCCATTTCGCGCTCCATTTCCAAATTCAAAAGCCACTCCGATTCCTCCTGCGCGGCGGCATCTCCATTGACGCCTCCGGCGAAGCGTGTCCGCAGATCTGCTAGGAACAAGAGAGACGATGGCGACGATAATGGAGGACTGTCTGCCGCCGAGAAAATCCAGGTTTATACCTACGTCTTGCACCTATGCGTCTTCCATCCGAAGAATGTGTTCACCGTTTCTGATTTATTGCCTGCCGCGCAAGAGCTGCATGATAATTTGATTCTGTTCGAGTCTGACTCGAGTTTGCTTTCGGATATCGCTAATCTATGTGAAGAGTGGTGGAAGGCGGGTTTATTGGGGAAAGAAACCCTAATTTCTCAATCCTTGCCAGTTATTTTGTCGCGCTCTCTGACTTTGAAGAAGAAAGTGGATGTCCACAGAGTTTATAGTCTTCGAGAAGCTTTCTCGTTGTTTGATTTTGAGGATGAGAGCATCGAGGACTTGAAACATCTGCTTATTCGCTGCATGATTTCACCTCTGTACTTGAAGACAGAGGATGGTAGGAAATTCATCGCTTTTCTGTTCGGTCTTAGCATGCAGCTCATTAAGGAATTGTGTGCGATGATAAAATCGCAGATCCCGTTTGGGCGAAAATCAATGTTAGAGGCATATGGTGAAATACTCTTTAGAGGATGGAAGACGGTGGAGAGTGAACGCAAGGAGGAGATTGAGAATGGGTTCTTACAAGAGTTAGTGGAGGGTGCTATATACGCCAGCTCGCCAGAATTAGCAGCGTCGATTAGAAGGATTTTATGGGCCTTTGTTCAGCAGAGAACGACAGAGGGAGTAGAGAAACTGATATTTCGTTTGGCGGAGCCAGTGGTTTTCCGGTCACTACAGGTACTGAAGTCTGTTTTCTGAATGTGTATTTTATGAAATGAAATACTACCTGTTATTGATTAAGTAAGCCATATCATTTTGCAGTATATATGTAGCCCAATGTAGTTGTGAATTACTATGAGCTTTATAGCCTGCTTAAGCTTAACTGGTTCTATGCATAAAACTGTACATAGCTAGAAGATTAGAAGTGGCCAACACAACTTATTTCCTTATTCTTTGATATTTGAAGAAATACGGGGTATTAGGTTGAAATTCCATGTTCACAACTGTTTGATTAAGGGGTGCGATGTATAATAAACCGAGTAATGAGGGGAGTGTAGTAAATGAGAATGGGAGGGTAGTTTATGAATTTGGTTTTGAATCTGACTTACCAAGCATCATCAATGGGGATATAACTCTACCATTGTCATTGCCTAGTTTCAGGACCAGCCTCCAAGCAACCCGGTAAAAGCTAGTTAGGTTGAGTGTCTGCTGAAATTGTTGTGCTTATAAGATAACCAAGCTTGCCTTCTTCTGGCAATCTGTGAGTAGTAGAGAGTTAGCTTTAACGTAGATTTTAAAAGTCCTTGTGCCAATATTTGTAGCTATTCAATTAATAAAGACATTGACATCCTCTGAGTCCTGTGAAAAAAAGGGACAAATTGTTACTTACGAGGCGCTGCTGTGTACTGTAAAACTTCTCTCACATCATTGCTCCTTATGCAGGTTGCTAACTCAAATGTTCGCCAGAATGCGTTGCACTTACTTTTGGACCTGTTTCCTTTGGAAAATCCTGATGCTACTAAGGAGGCTAAAGATACACTACTGGAAAAGCAATTTTTTCTGTTGGAGAAGTTACTCTCTGATGAATGTCCAGATGTGAGAGTTGTAGCAGTAGAAGGCATTTGTCGAACTCTTCACCTGTTTTGGGAAGTTGTTCCTTCACCTACCATTACAAAGATGATTACCAGAATTTTTGATCACATGATTTATGATGCTTGCACTGAGGTCAGACTCTCAACAGTGAATGGCATTATATATTTGCTTGGCAATCCTCAGTCTCATGAGGTCCTTAAAGTGCTTTTACCAAAACTTGGGAATCTGATTACGGATTCTACATCAGTAGTACGTGCTGCTGTTGCTGATCTCCTTCTCCTGTTAAACGACATTCGGAATTTTCATTTCCATAAGGTTATAAGCCTTGCTCTCTGAGCTCACTTATTCTCCATTAGATAGTTGTCTTTTTATTAATTGTATGTTCTGCTCTTTCAGGTAGTTCCCCTGGATGTATTGATTTCAGCTCTTGTCGACGACCAAGCAGTTATTGCAAGGAAAATCACAAGACTTCTTGTACCATCTTATTTCCCCTCCAAAGTGACTGAGGAAGAAGCATGTAAGCGTGTTATCACTCTTATGAAAAGGTCTCCTACGGCTGGAGCGAGATTTTGTGAGTTTGTAGCACTGGAAGGAGCTTCTCTGAGATCTCTTATGAGACTTTTTAAAGTATTTATTGGTTTGATTGTCTCATCTGCTAAGCTTAGTGAAGAGCAGATAGAGGGTTTACTTGTTGCCTCTTCTCACCTTTGTACTGTTCTTTCGAAGGATGCATCTCTCCTGGCAGCCCTCAAGGAAGAGTTGTCTGCAAAAAATTTAAAGGCCCTTTTTGCTGTTGCTTCCTCTACACGTGCTCAGTCTTCTGTCTGCAACATTATATCACTTGCATCTCCAGATGCTGCAGGTGACCTTTTTGAAAACTGCATGGACTTGATCAAAAAATACAGCAGTTTACTAGACGATACCGAAAAGCAAGCTGAAGTGAGGCATGCCCATAAGATGATTGTATCGAGTGGTTGGTTTGATGACATGTTTGAAGATATGGTTGGATTTCTGCAAAGAGCTGCCCACGGTTGCCATGTAAAATTTGGAATAGGTTTAGGAAAAGAAAGTACAAATTCCACCACAAGAACCAAGAAAGGATCTTCTACGAAAATTTCATCGAAGTTGAAACATGGCAAAGGTAAAAAACCATCTGCCACTAGTGAAAACAGATTTTTAGAAGATTATGCTCTTGCTGTGGGGCTTGCATGGCAGATCAAGGACTTGCTTCTGTCTGACGGTACAAGGAAAGCTATATTAGGTTCTCGAAACTTAAAACATGCATACTCAGCGTTGAAGGTCATTTCTGAAGCGAGTATTCTGCATTCCTTGCAGTACGAAGATTTAAACACATTTCCTGTTTCTGCATACACAGCTCTGACTCTGCATATGTCTCTTCATAATGTCAAGGCAGATGTAAGTGGGGACCCTACTCAGGCAAGTGATATTCTCATCTTTCAAAAGAAAATTCTTGAATGATGTGACTCAAATAATCGGGTACATTTGTACTACCTTCATGTTTACCAACTGGAATTTCATATGTTTTTATGTTTATTGATTACCAAATCTACATTTTCTAAACTTAGATAGTACTCCTAGTAGTATAATTTTTTTCTGTGATTTTTTGTCAGCATCTGTTTTCTGTTTGGAAACAAAAGTATAGCAAACGCATTACACACAGACTAGAATTTCCCAGGATTAACATTATCACAATTCTTGAATATCAAGTATCACCCATTACAGTAATCTCTCACAGTTTGTAGTTTAGAAATTGAACTTTGGTAGTATATAGTAGTACTCCATAAAGTTGTCTAAACTTATATTGACTTTTCTCTTACCAGGATAACTCCTCAGATTTGACGCTGAACCATCTGCTTGACTGTGCATATAACCTATTCAAATCCAAAAATGACAAGAAGTCTGGCAAGTGTACTTCAGGTTCATCACCTCACACTAGCAAAATACAACCTGAATCCAGTACAAGTACACAAGAATGTCAAACAGGTATGTTTAGCTGTTTGGCCTACAATTAACTTAGTTGTGGTTTGTTTTTGTTTTTCTCAATGGTGAGCATTGAAAAGTTATTACAGTTCTATTCTTCCTTTAGTGACTCTTGATTATGATAGACACCAATATGTGAAGTGAGATTTCTTTACAACTTCATTGTTTACAGCAATCCTTTATCCAGCTCAAGGATTTTATTTGTCTAATACTGAAGTTATCAAACCGAGAAACATCTGGATACATATAATCCCTCGCTTTGTTTATGTATTTGCTTCTTATGTTTCTATGATTTCTAAAATGTTTAACTATTTTGTATAGGTACCAGTTTGACAAAACAAATAAATATAAATACAATTAAGGGGTTAACTTCAATTCTGAAGTTCATAGTTGATGCAACTGCAATGGACCTTGTTCCTCGCTATCAAGATAGATGCTTGACTTTCACCACTGAAAATCTGAGATTCGTCATTACAAATTTGAATGAAATATCCACGGATGAGTCACAGCTCTTCCAAGATGACCTGAAAGATCTAATTATTTGTCTGAAGAGTTCATTCACATATGGAGCCAAGTTAGTTAGCGTAGTGCTTAAAGCTGGTGAAGTTTCATCTCTTCAGCAAGGAGCTTACTCTCTTGCGAATGAACTTCTCAATCTCCTAGTTGCAGTCGAAGAGCATCTTGGGTACGCATGCGCTGCTCGTTTCTCCACAGTTGTTGAGCCATGGCTTCCTGATCTGGCTCTAGCTCTGGGATCCAGCTGCTTGCTGGAGCAGAATACGGATGAGGGGTTAACTTTTGATTCATCCAAGAATCCCACACTGCATGTCCCTTCTTGGTTTCACACACTAGCAAGGATTGAGCTTTGTGAACTTAGAAGCACTGGCTCAACTGAGGAGATTGAGCATCCAAATGACTTTCTAGCATTCAAGGGACTCGTCGAAACAATGTCAAAGCTACTGGGTGTGAATGCTGAAATACTAGATGCTGTGGGAGTTACATTCTTAACTGGTTCACTAAGTGCATTACGAAGCAAGAATCTCGACACGGTCTTTGGTGTTCTGCATTTTGTTTGTAGGAAACTAATCAGAGCTCAGGACTGGAAAGAACTCAAGTTCATGCTGGCATCTGTCGAAAAGGTCTACGGCGAGCTGGAGAGGGAAGCTGACAAGGAAGATATCAGTGAGGATGATAGGCAAAGGTTAAATAGTGCAAAGACATTGCTTGAGCCTGTCTGGACTTCATTTATTTATGAACAAGGGAGGCATTCAATGGAGGAGGAATGACACCTAGCTAGGTTCAACATTATTATTATCTTTTTTTATAAATGTTAGAATTGTGTATTCTTACAGCGCAGTTTATTTTGTAATAATTTTGAAATTAGTTTTTTAATCCAAAGATGGTGGTGTTGTATTTAAACCTTCCATCGTGTATTATTCCCACAAATAATGAATCATGAAAACAATAGAAAGAATCACATAAATCAGATGACTCTCTCATCTGTGAGTTAATAGTAGAGAAATATATGCATTTGTAGCATACCTGCGTTTCTCCATTTCATAGGCTAATAATGTTTTTGTACAGCAATCGTATTAAAATAGAGAAAAGCTGAAAAACTGATAAAGTAATGCACAACTTAATCTAGGTCTTTGTATGATATTAGTTGATCTTCTTTTGCATGACATTGTTAGTGAATTGGGTGAATAAAAGAGGACACTCCTTTTAAAATTGTTTTACTATTTAATTATGAAATAATCTTGCAAATCCAATAATTTCTAGTATTCTTGATTAAAAAGAATCATGTCAGCAGCTACTATTTGATTTAATAACGTTGACCTGGCTGCGTTGTGCAACCCATCTCATTCGCATTACTATTTGACGAGATCAAGGCCGTCGATGTCGAATACCAATAAATCAACGGTCGAGATTGTCCCATCAAAATCCTTTTCAATTTTGGAAAATTCATCAACAGTAGCCCTTCACCACGAAAAAGAGCCCTCCAAATCCTCCTCACCTCCTCCATTTCTGTTCGCAGGGTTCTCGATTCGCTCTCGCTTTTCGCAGCCGCTTCTGATTTGTGAAATTAGCTGAGAAGAACTGAAAATGAGCAAGGGACCGGGACTCTTCACAGATATCGGCAAGAAAGCCAGAGGTCTAGTGATTGTGGATCCGGCATTTTGGTTTATTGTGATACTCGTTTGCTTTTTTTATTTTCCTTCAATAATTGTTGATTTTATATGATGTTGATTTGTAGATCTGCTGACTAGAGATTATCTATCGGATCACAAATTCTCCGTCTCCACCTACAGCGAATCTGGAGTGGTACGATTTTATACAGCTTTTTGAATTCAGAATGTGACGTGTGTAGGATTAGTTTGAATCAGCATCGCAGATTAGCGTGTTTTGTTTAATCCGGCCGATTTGAGAAGTTATCAATTGCTGGTTGTAGTTTAGGGTTTCAACTTTCAATTATTCGGTATCAGTCGACCTTGTAGAAAATAAGAGAATTAGTAATAAAGGGATTGGATGTAGGAAATCATCAACCCCATGGAAACATTTCCTAGGCTTATTCGGTGCTGGATCTATGATTATTGTCAATGATAAACTGGTTAATGGAGTAGTTAATACAACGCTGTATCTGTGGTCAAATAATACTAAATACTAGTTTACTGTGGATATTTCATCTAACAATCAAGCGCACTAAGTTTCCGTTAGGCTCTTCTATTTCCACATATTTCTGACTTGGCTCTAAGAGTTTGAACGAGGCCAGACCTTTTAAGTTCCCCCCAACGCACTCAGGTTTCATTATCTATGAGCAGCGATCATTTCTCACTTTTGCTTCATAAATGATCAAAGATAGGATGTTGTAATTTGTCATCTGAAGTATAGTATTTTGAAGTACAGTGTCCCTTCTGCTTTATATACGCCTTTTGTTAATTGACTCCATTAGTATTGTAAGTTTATCCCATTGAAGCTCTTGTGTTTACTATCCGGTGCCTGTTTCTTCAGTTATTTCATGGTATATTCATGGTCGCAATGTTTGTGATGTTGTAATGAGTTTGTAGCTCTGTGCTTCTATAGACTTCTGTGGGATGATTTTCTCGATTCACTAGTGTTGGATGTTGGTGAGTCACTTATATATGGATGTTCCTTAACCAATTTTTGTTTGAAAAATTTACTAAAATTGGTTTTAAGTTTTAATTAGCACGTATGCAGCTATATGTCTGTCGTATAAGTTTGTCAAGTAAGACGCACAAGGTTTTAGGATGATAGGATCAAAGGAATGAATTACCAATTATCTCATGAAATTAATTACTAATATTTTGTTGCAAAATCTTCCTTTTGTAGAATCTGTGCCATCTGTTTATAGCAATTAATCCACAGGTGCTTTGTTCCTTAGAGATTTCCTGAATATTGAATGTTCATATCAGACTAAACACTGCTAGTGATTGTATATATATATATATCTTACATGAACTGTTTGTAATTTCAATATGCTACTCCTCTAATTCTTGCTTTAGATGGATATAGTATCTTGTACTCTCTTTTTTGGTCTAGTTATGCAGTTAATTGTTGTTTTGGTTTATTGTGCAATTACAATGTCAATTTCTCTCACGTGAATTCTCTGTTCCATAAGTGAAAATCTAATTTCTATTATACTTTATCAATTCAGGCCCTCACAACATCCACAGTAAAAAGAGGAGGTTATTCATCTGGTGATGTGGCAGCTCAGTATGCATATAGGAATACTTTTACTGATGTGAAAGTTGATACCGAGTCCAATGTATGTAACATTAATTCTTAACTTCTTCACGTAATCCTGCTTCATTGCAACTTACTCTTTATCTCTCTTTTTTTATTCCTGAAAAGATCTCAGCCACCTTCACTGTTGCTGATATTATTCCCTCATCAAAGACCATTGCCAACCTGAAATTTCCCAATTATGAGTCTGGAAAGGTGCTGTAGTCCCATTTTTCTGAGTAATTTGACATTCAGATGTTTCTTTGTACTAATATATTCTCTGTTTTCTTATACAGCTAGAATTTCAGTACTTCCATCCTCATGCATCCCTGACTGCAGCTGTTGGTCTGAACCAATCCCCTCCACTTGATTTCTCAGTCACCCTCGGTACTCCCACCTTTGCTTTGGGTGCAGAAGCAGGTTATGAAACTGCTTCTGGAAAGTTAACGAAATATACGGCTGGCATCACTGTAACAAAACCAGATTCATCCGCTTCAGTGATTCTGTAAGCTTTTACATGCATTGATGGCTTTAACTATAAAATAGTTTGCTCTGTTTCTTTGAAAACTGAAAATTTGTGCACCTCTGTTGTCAATGTAGTGGTGATAAGGGAGATACCATAAAGGCATCATACATTCACTACCTTGATGAATTTAAAAGGAGTGCTGCTGTGGGAGAAATCACCCGAAAATTCTCCACAAACCAGAACACATTCACAGTAGGAGGATCATGTGCTGTTGACAGCCTGACACTAGTGAAAGTGAAGCTTAATAATCACGGTACACTAGCGGCCACTTTGCAGCATGAGGTCATTCGCAAGTCTCTTGTGACCTTCTCCAGCGAATTCGACACAAAGTCCTTGGACAAGACTCCCAAATTTGGTGTGTCGCTCGCTCTTAAGCCATGAAAGCTGCCTGGTTTTTGAACTTTTTTAGGGTTGCATCGGAAAAAGTTGCCAAATAAGTAGTTTCAGAAATGTATTGTTCCCGGCAGTTGACATATTATCATGCATTGATGCACGGGGAAATTCTATGATGTTTTTGTGGGTTTTGAACACCCTTCTGTCTTCCTTCTTGAGGCTTTTTGACATGAAAAAAGTATTACTCCATTTAAATTCAATTATTTTTGCTGATTTTAACAAATGAGAATGAAGTTTGGTTTCATTGGGATATCTTTATTAGTCTGTCAAATTTTGTTTATTACTACTACCATTCTGCTAATACATTTATATCAGAATTCTGCAATTTCTTTTAAATTCACCACTTTTCACGTTTCTTTTACATTTTTTATTCTATGATTTAATTTATGAGTTTGTGTTAAAATTACAACATGGTATGGTTTTATTTTAAGAGATGTTTTCATTTTAATGCACCCCTTTGCCTTAATTTATGCTCACATTTTATTGAACTATAGGTTTCGTTATATTAACCATATGATTTGCGACTCTTTCATGCTCAAAATCGCATTTATGTGATTATGCGTTATAATTAATCAATTGTTAGGTATGACTTGAAGAAGCAAATAAATCTTAAATCCTACTTTTGTATTGCATTTAAAGTAGAAAAATTGAGTAAGTAAATATCACTTTTAGAGTACTTTTTTAGGAATACTATTGCATTGTGATCAAAATTAGACATTACAATCGAAATGTAAAGAAAATTTTAAAATTGCTAAAAGTGTTTTCAGAAGAGTATGAATGAATCCTTAACTTTGACAAAAATAAACAGAAAAAAATCATTTAACTCCATTAATTGGGCTTCGATTTATAACCTAGGAACGGAACTACAAACGAAAAACGAAGAAAATTTGTGTTTTATTATTCCAACACGAGGATTTTGGAAATTATCATCAATGATCAAAACATGACCGAATTAAACGTCTACACAAAACCTACTGTTTCATCCACACGTTTTATGCATAAAGAAATTCCAAACGAGGTACCAACAGAACAATTCAAACACCATAAATTTCTTATCGAAAAAGCAGAATAATAAAGCGATAAATTAAGATGCATAACTATGAGAATTGCATTCAAAAACAAAATCCAATACACAAAAGTATAGCCTTTTGCCCGAAATAAAAAACATTAAACATAAAAAGCTCAAATTAGATCGAAACTTATCAATCGATGTTCTGCATAATGTCATCAGCAGTGAACTTAGTGCCCTTATCCTTGTCGGCAACAGCGCGGCCCTTCGCCTTGCGGTCGAGCAGCGACTTGCGGTCCTTGTCGAGGCGGAGCTTGGTGATGACGACCTTGGAGGGGTGGATGCCGACGTTGACGGTGGATCCGTTCACCTTCTCGCGGGTGATGCGCTCGATGTGGATCACCCACTTCTTGCGGTACACCTGCACCACCTTGCCCTCGCGCCCCTTGTAGGTGCCGCGGACCACCTGCACCTCGTCGTCCTTGCGCACGGGCATCGACCGCGCGTTGTACTTGGAGCGGAGGTCGCCGGAGAGGGGCGCGCTCATCAGCACTCGGCGCACGCTCGACGGCGCCGTGAAATGAGCCTTGCGGCTCTTGCGCCGGGAGGAGGATACGCGAGGGTTGTACTTCATCGCGGCTGGGACTGAGATTTGGGGGAATTCGAGCTTTTAGGTTTAGGGTTTTTGCAATCGGCTCTCACTATTTATAGTGCTTGATTGGACTCTGACTCGTTTAATTTGGGTCCTTAGCTCTTGATTTGGGCCTTGAAATTAATTGGGCTCTTTCGGTTGTGATTAAGTTCATGGAGTATTATATATTTTCAATTTTTTAATTATTGTATCAACGAGAATAAGTTGTCTGAAAATTTCTATAAATTTTGGCAAGAGTTATGATTTTGCATACAAACTTTAAACTTTTCCTAAAAAATACAAAAATTATTGATTTATTATAATTTTACAATAAAGCTATTGATTTCATTTGATTTTGCAGCTATGAAAAAATTTAAGCTATCGGACATTGACCAGACCAAAAAGAAGCCACAAGTTGTAAGAAGTAAAAGAGACATTGGATGATACTAAATTAAATTTTTATTTGTTGAATCATGGTTTATATTAAGAAAAAATAAGATGAAATGGAAAACATTAGGAGAAACGAGATGGGAGGAAGTAAAACAAATGAAATTATATAATTTGGTTAGTACTAGGAGTAGTATAATACAATAGTTTGATAATTTATAAGTAAATTTTAAAGTTGGTTGCTAAATCAGATTTTGATAAATATTTAGAGGAAAATACAATTCAATTAACATATGCAGAGCCCCAAAAGGCAAATATAAAAGGCACCAGTATAAATAAATAAAGGTCATCATACCAAAACTCAATATATTGTCTACTAGAGTACTAGTAAACTGGCTTGTTTCTTCTTCTATCACCATGTGATGAAAGTTTGTCCACTTTGATGAAATATGATATCACAACCATATGAATTCACCAGACCAGAAGAGAGAGAAATAGTCTAGCAGCACATCGATGGCCATGATAAACTATCTTCGATTCTGAGCATTTAACCGCATTTCTCTGGCTATACTAGGAAGCCATCTTTCTCCTCTAATCTTTTTCAACTCAGCCACGCGCTCCTCCTCTCGTTTTGCTGCTGCCAAGGCAGCACTTTCCCGAGCTTCGCGTTTAGCTAAGGTCTTCTGGCGCCGTGTACTTGCTGCAGCAATTATGTCCACTCCATCAACAGCTACTGATTTAAGTTGCTTCCTAAACTGCAAGAACTCAAGAAATATACTTAGAAGCATGGAACAACAAAAAAAGACAAACAGTTGACAACAGATGTATATGTGCATGCCTCTTTTGATTTCTCATCCAGCTCTTCTCCAGGAATGATTTTTGGTCTCTTCTTCGGTCCACGTAGCTCTTCTGGTAACGTGGAACAAATATGGGGAAATAAGTTGCATTAGAGAAAGAAAAGAAACAAATATCGTGCCATTAATCAGATGATTTCAGCTGTGGTTTGATTGGCATTGTTCTAATAACAACAAGCTGGCATGTTCTTACCTCTTTTATCAAACACTATTCCACGAGGAGCAGTTCTGAAAAGACGAACTCCAGCATCTTCTGGAGCTGGATCTTCCTCCACAACAGGAGCTCTGACCACTTCTATAGTCTTGTCTAAGAGGTCATCCAGTAACCTTTCCGCCTGGCATAGTGAACCCGTCATTCACTTACACATTAAAGGCATATCATTCAGTGCCAACTCCAAGTATCATGCAATCTGTAATTTCTAACTCATGTAATCTCTTCCATCATCTTAAAACATGGACCACAAGCTTCGACCAAACAATGCATAATCCAAATCTTGGCAGAGATAACTATTGCAAGTGATGATCAAACAGAGAGCAGAAATCGAGCAGCCATTTCAGATGCATTAAGGTTGTTCAATCTAAGCCACCAACAAAAACATTGGAAACAAAACGCATGAGGCGTATATGTTTCCAAGAACCATGCTTTAGAATTGAGGGATGCATCTCCAATTTTCAAAAAGGTGAATTGCAAAGATATCAAGCTTTTCTCTACTTTGGTTATTGTCGAATAGGAGTTTAACAGATAGATAAACCCCACTCAGCTAGAAATATGGAGTAATAAAGGGTTCTAATTAAGATCAACCACAACAAATCACCCTGCATTTATACACTAGCAACTGGAGTAATAATCAAGCATGTGCAAAAATTCAAGCTGAGGCTCATTCTACCAAATCACTAAACAAATAGGAAAAGTAACATTCATCAATTTTCAATAACAAAAAAATGATAAAACCCAACCTTTAGCATAATCATACCGATTACACTCCAATTTGACAAAAAATATGCACAATATTTTCCTACTGACGCTTAGAAACTTGACAAATCGTCGAGTACCTTGATTTGGTAAAGCTTGAGACCTTTGGGTTTGGGCTTTTCATCTTTCTGTTGATGAGCTGCGCCATTGGAGGCGTGCACTTCCGAGGAGATCACCGAGTTTATGGCTGCCATCCACTCGGCATCTCCGTCTTCCTCCCCACTGCTGCTGCAGCTGCTCCGATCGCCACCACCACCCATACTGAGGCTGTGCGGCGGCGGCGAAGTCTTCTTTCTCTGATTTTGAATCTGTAAACTAAGCCCATCAGGCCCAGGCCCAATTATAGAATTGGACATTTTCTTTTTATTCTCTACAATTATAAATTTGCCCCTACATGTTTAGCAAAATTTCTATGAAAATGTAATTTTGCCCCAGCATTAAACAAAACTTCAATAAAAATGTTTAAGACTGCTCCCTCCGTCCCATTTAAATTGAAACATTTGGAAATCGGCACGAGATTTTATGTAATCTTTCCTCCGTCTTCACAAAAGATGTCACACTTTTCCTTTTAATTTGTTTCACAAAAGATGTCACATTTCCATTTTTAGAAAAAAATTTCCTTCACATGAATATAAAATTAATATTTTCTCTCTAATTTAACCCACAAAATAAAACCTCCTAAAATCTCGTGTCGTCCCACAAGTGTGACATATTTTGTGGGACGGATGGAGTATTATTTTGTGAGTTGATGAAGAGGGAGTAAAGTAAGAGAGATAAAAAATAGAGATAAAGTTATTTTTATTTTAGGAAATATTTCATTTTAATGAGATAATTAAAAAAAGGAAAATATTTCATTTTTAATGGGATTGAAGGAGTAATAACATTTACTAAATTTTGCAATTGTTTCATAAAACTGATTCTTTTACAATTAATCGATTATTTATGATAGTAGTAGTATAAATTCAGTTCACATAATTTGAAAATTATGAAATAAACTATAAATTCAACTAAATTTAGTTATCGTTTCAATCTTGTAGAAGAACTGCTTCGCTCTCCCTCCGACGAGGAAAACAAGTGCTGAACAATTTAGGGCTACCAAAATTGGACCACCAGCTAGATCTCGCCGCCGCTCCGCCGTATCTCCGGCCGCCGCCCCAGCTTTTAGCAGTCATTCGGTGAGGATATTCTTCTCAAAGCATTCGAATTAGAGCTCTATTAGTCTCCAGCTGTATTCTCTGAAATCCTAACCTAATCCTTGATCGACCAGATTTTGAGACCGATTCAACTCCAAAAATGGGGAAAAAACAGCACAGTAAGGATCGGATGTTCATCACGAAAACGGAGTGGGCCACAGAGTGGGGCGGCGCCAAGTCCAAAGAATTAGCCCCGTTTAAACGGCTTCCTTTCTATTGCTGCGCGTAGCTATTTTAACTTTTGCCTTGTCCGTTTTTCTCGCTCTGTATAATTAGTGAACTGATTTATGAACTTCTGATGCAGACTCACGTTTACGCAGTTTGAAGTCCCCGTTTGCACTTCAGATGGCAACGTATTTGACATCATGTTAGTGATTTCAACTGTTTTTTGATAGTGAAATTGCTGTTGAAATTGATGGTATGTTTGTGCTGATTTTTTGGTTTTTGAACGTAGGCACATAATGCCATATATCAACAAGTACGGGAGACATCCAGTAACTGGAGCGCCCTTGAAGAAGGAGGATTTGATCCCACTCAATTTTCACAAGAATCAAGAAGGTACTTGGTGTTCTATTTTTGAAACTCATAGTACTTTTATTGTTAATTTAAATAAGAGAATAGCTTATGTCATCTGTTCATCTCAGCCAAGGCTCTTAGTATTTCTGATTCCGCATATCATACATATGGGATAGGAGCTGTCTGATGCTTGACACTGATAATGTAGGAAATATGACTTTTAGAGTAGATAAGATTAGGGGTTTCAAATAGGAGAAGTTATATCCGATAATCATCAGGGAGAAATATGCATAAAAGCAGCTAAAATTAGTTACTGTATGTTTCTTTTTGGAAAATTAAAAGTTTGTAGTTGCACATGGACCTATTATTGTTTTCTGGATGTTGTTTCAATCACACGAAGAACCTTCGTTGATGATGCAGCTATAACATATTTTCATCAAGAATTCCAGTCTCAGATTCATAAGAACTGTTCCAGAGTCGCTGCAACTTAATAGATACTCCCTCAATCCCCAAAAACTATAGCACAACTACTAGCACTTTCCTTTTTTAAACATGACCGCACACCTGTCACCTCACTCTACTTTATATTTCAACCTGCTAAACACCCACATTTTCTATATAGCAGGACTCTTAGTAATACGCTTTTATCTACTCAAAAGTAAATCAACCAACTATTTTCTTTAATTGTGTGCTCATCCAATGTTCTATAGTTTTTGTGGAGGAAGGGAGTGTAATTTATTCTTCAAGTGCTAATGCATTACTATGCCTGATTGATAATCTATGCATTAATTGCTTCATTTGCTTTAGTGGATTTTGACAAATTTTCCCTTGTGTAGGAGAGTATCATTGCCCTGTCCTAAATAAAGTCTTTACGGAGTTCACGCACATAGTTGCTGTTAAAACCACTGGAAATGTGTTCTGTTACGAGGTACTTTCCAGTCCTTTTTGTGACTATCCTCTTAACTGTATAGTCATTTCATTACTTGTAACTGTTGCTTGCTCAGGCCATTAAGGAGTTAAACATCAAAACTAAGAACTGGAAGGAGCTTCTCACTGATGAACCATTCTCCAGAGAAGATATTATAACTATTCAAGTAAGGATCCATTTCATCCTTCTATTTATGATTGTGGTTCATGCATAGTTGAATTGTGGAAGTGAGTTATTTATTTGTGTTCATTTTCTTTGGTCTAGAATCCTAATGCACTGGATACCAAGGCTCTTGTGGATTTCGATCATGTCAAGAAGAACTTAAAAATTGATGATGAAGGTGAACTGCATACCTTCAAAATTTGCTTCAATTTTAGTATTCTACCTATCACATAACTTATAATAATTGAAAATAATCATACTTGTTGATTGACAGAGTCAAAGAAAATGGAATCTGACCCGTCTTACAACATAAATGTTATTGGGGATATAAAGCAAATGCTTAAGGAACTTGGAACTGAAAAGGCAAAGGAGATAGCACTACATGGTGGAGGAGGAAGCAAGGCAAGGGATGAAAGAGCTGCTGCTCTTGAAGCCATTTTGGAAGCTAGATCACGTATCAAGGATGACAATGTATCAAAGAATGGGGACAAGCCCAAGCAGGGCTTCAGTATTGTAGATGCTGCATCTGCAGCAGTCCATGGGAGAAGCGCTGATGCTGCAAGGTCTGATGCTAGTAATAAAACTGCTGCTCGCATAGCGATGCACATGGCAGGGGAGAGGACTCCGGTGAATGCAAAGCTGGTAAGTTTTTTATTTTGTAATTTTAATATTGATCCTACTTTCATATAGAAGGTATCTGAAAAGTCTTACTTAGTTCTTAATTACTAGCAATTGTTGCTTGCTTAGTGATATCTAGGTATTGGCTCATATAATTGTTGGATAAATTGGCCACAAATATATGGCTTATTGGGAACATAGTACATTGTACATACTAAGGGATTCCTGTCTAAAATTTCTTTGTTAGCATTTCTCTATGTTATCTGTATTCTGTAGGAAAACATGATCATTTTTGAAGCCTTGGACAGTTACGGGTATAGTCCATCTGAAGAGAGCCAAATCTATGTCACTTGTACTGAAACTTGATAAGTATGAGAGTAGGAAACCATATTAGTGATCCAAACTACTATGTTAATTGTTAGGGTTTAAGCACCCTAGCTTAAAGTTGATATGAGAATTGAAATGGTTGTAATTTATGGTTTATTCTTTCTTGAGTATTTTGTTGGTGAAAATCACCTTAATTTTGTCAACTAAAGGCATCCTACTATAATTCTGCTGACTTACGAAACTCTGGCATGTTAAATTAGGTTGCTTTCATGAGATATATTTTTGTTATATTCTTTTCTCCCTGGCCCGTTTCTATTTTGTTAGCTTTTCATTTGATTTGTTTATTCGATAATTCTCAGGTTAAAAGTCGTTTCACATCTGGCGCTGCTTCACGATCTTTCACTTCTACATCTTATGATCCTGTGACTAAAAATGAATACGAATATGTTAAAGTTGAGAAAAATCCAAAGAAGAAGGGTTATGCACGGCTGCAAACAACACACGGTGATTTGAACATTGAGCTGCACTGTGACATCACTCCAAGGACATGTGAAAACTTCATCACGCTTTGTGAGCGTGGTTATTATAATGGAATAGCTTTTCACAGAAGTATAAGGTACTTGAACCTTATTTGCTCCAAGCTCAATATAAGAAATTTTGATGGTTTTTAATGAAGATGTTGACATTGACTATTGTTATCCTTGTAAATAGAAATTTCATGATTCAAGGTGGTGATCCTACTGGAACTGGGAGAGGAGGTGAGTCAATTTGGGGAAAGCCCTTCAAAGACGAACTCAACTCCAAGTTGGTTCATTCTGGACGAGGTGTTGTTAGCATGGCAAATTCCGGTCCTCATACAAATGGTTCACAATTTTTCATCTTGTACAAGTCTGCAAAGCATTTGAACTTTAAGCACACCGTTTTTGGAATGGTTGTTGGAGGTTTGACAACGCTTTCAGCAATGGAGAAAGTACCTGTTGATGATGATGATCGACCCCTGGTTTGTACATTACCACCTTTCCTCTATTTCTCGTCTTTGGTAGTTAGTTTACTGCGAACTTACATCAAAATAATCTTGTCATGGAACTTCTTGGAATTATACTTACCCTCCACCCGGTTCTCATCCAGTTCTATTTATGATACTGGTTCTAAGTCCTCATAGATTTTCTTTTAGTGTCATAACAATGTGGAATTTTTTGTTTGGTAACTTTTTATCTCCAAATTATTCCATCTTTCACGTTTTTTCCTCTTAATGTAGTCGCCAATTCTTTGTTCCCCTGATATCTTGGCCAACCTCTAATTTCATATTTGTGTTATTATGTCACACTCTCAGGAAGAGATCAAGATTATAAGTGCTGATGTATTTGTCAACCCATACGCTGAATCTGATGATGAGGAGGAAGGGAAGACAGTCGAAGAAGACAATAACGTCAAGGATGAAGATAATGTAAGTTTTAGACTCCTGACATGGCCATAATAGTTCTACTAGTTTATCTGCCTTCCAAGTTTACATCCATTTCTGCGTTTATCTTATTAACACCTTACCAAACACTTTCCAGGAAAAGATCGGCTCATGGTACAGTAATCCAGTTACTAGTTCAGATACCCCTGCCGTTGGCAGTGGAGTCGGAAAGTACTTGAAAGCAAGGATCACTCAGCCTGCATCTTCTGCTGCTCCTCTAGATGGTGATTTGCCATCGGGGTCCGTTGGGAAGAAGAGAAAGGTGGGAGGGTCACGCGGCGAACTTAAGGATTTTTCTTCTTGGTGAGATTTGTATTTATTTTACAAGAGACGTTAAAAAATCTTGGCTATGGTAGGCACCACAATGTATGTACGATTTGATAGTTGAGTTTTGAATTTTGGGGCAACAAAATGAGTATATCCCTAAGTTCAAGTTCGTGTCGTCCGTGCTCGTGCCCATACTTTGAGAAATTTTAGTCCATGCTTTTCCGGGTCCGAGGAGAATATTTTGACATAAATTCAAGGTTTAGAACTTGATGGTGGTGAGCTATGTCTAATCTAATGGCGTTTCCCGACAAAACATCATCTTCACCATGTATTCGATACCGATCCATATGTTGTACATTAAACTTTATTTTTTCAAATCAAAGAGTTTGGTATTATAAATTAATACATATAGTATAAAATTCTTTTTTTCACTAAATTCTGTTATTTTTCATAAAATGTGTATCAAGTCGGAATAAGATTGTATTGAAGCCATGGCCCATGGCGAAGGAAATGGAGTCAACAGTCAATGGTGGTGGTGAATTAGATGACAACGATGTGAATAACATAATCAATAAAGTGGTCAATTTTGTAGTAGGAAATTCCCTTCCACTTTTTGTACATTTATTATATTTGATTCCTAAACCGCGTTGCATCATTTGATATTTTTTCCTATAAACATAGACTTCTCCATATTTATTAAAAAAAGTCATCAATCATCATATATATTGATGCCGACTTTGAATATTTTTCGATAATTTTGGACTCCATGTTTGTGCCGATTTATCAATGACTAAATTTGATATGTTAAGTTGTTAACAATATATGTACTTTGAAAATGACATAATTAGTTAGTACTTGTTGAGCACGGGATAAAGTATTCATATACAAGAATCCAATGACCTCCACGGTAGTAATAATAATAATAATAATATTCTAATATTATTAATTAGACCGACTAATTCAAAATATAGAAAATATGGAGGACAAAAAGTACTAATTTAAAATTAAATCTTATTGAAACTGAAAGTTGGGCAGGTAGCATTACAACGTCAGGATTAATACTTTAATTGAAGCTTAGTATAGCATTAACTATAGATAATTTTAAGATCTCAAATTCATTTAGAAAAGCAATGCATTCATTGTAAATCTTCAAAATTTAAAGAGTGGAAATAAATTTTATTTACTAGTTTATAAGTAGTATATTTATTATTACTGTTATTGTTATTATTACTATATGTTATCCTTACTAGTTACCAGTAATAAACTTAAAATTTCTACACCCTTCACATGAATATTGCTAATAATTTCCACTAGAGAAAACTATAAATGGTATTCCATCCATCCCACTCTAAATGAGCTATTTTCTTTTTTGGGATGTCTCACTCTAAATGACACGTTTCTAAAAAAATAGAAACATCACTCTCTCTATCTTTTTCATCTCTTTTACTTTATTCTCTCCCTTCTCCACTTAACTCACACAATAACATTACATAAAATCTCGTGTTGGAATAGAAATACTCCACTTAGAGTGGAACGTAGAGAGTATATCTGTAAAAAAATCAACTAAATATTAGATATAAGAAACGGGACTTCTAATTTAGGAATATATAAATGGAATGAATATATTTTAGATGACATATATAGGGAAATAGGTGAAATCACAAGACGGCCCCCTATATAACAAAACTGAATGGAATGATTAAATTTGGATGGTTGCAAATGTATTTATTTTCTTAGATTTTAGGGAAATAATGTCGCTTTGTGCACGTTTTGTCTGCAACTTTAACTACACGTATCTTCTCAATTCTCAAGAAAAGACAACATCAGTCCAACAACAAGTTTTAATTTTCAATCATTACAAACATTTTTAAATTCTTTTCGACTAATACTTAATTCACTTGCTCAATATTAATAATTTGGTCAATATTAATAATTCAGTTGCTCAAAATTTGGTCATATAGATTTGTTGTATTTTATATTACAACAAATCTATGTGACCAAATTTTGTATAATCAAAAACTAATTTATTTGAAAAAAAAAAGTTTATTTATGCATTAAATTAAAGTATATGGATGCATATATAGTAGTACATGGAAAGTGTATTATATTGTGGTCATGTATTTATGGTCTGTGTATAATTTTTTTTATTTTTTTAGAACAATAAATGTGATTAGTGCATAAGTATCGCACTTGATTTATCTAATTGAAGACTTTGTTTTCTTTAATCTAGTATCAAATTGATACCACTATAAGATAAGTTGGTTTGAGCTTTTGTAGTACGATCAGAACTAATAATTGACATGAATTTTAAGAATTCATTCTCCTTTCTCACTCGCTCACTCAGCTTATTGTAGTCTAAAACTCTAAATTAATAGTACTCCAAGTCAAAATGCCATTAACTTTGAGCAAAATTTGATATTTCTCGTAAATTTTTAATTTATTCTTAAAAAATCATTAGTTTTATGGGCCTATATAGGAATAGTTTGGCATAGTACCTACTGTTTCATAGGTCTATAACAAATTAATTTTAAACTTATACTATGAACTGCTCTAATTTATCAACTTCAAATATAGTGTAGTTATTTACCAAATGTTATCATCTTCATACTCCACAACAGTTTGTAATGGAGCAGTATTTATGGGTTTGGTCATGAATTTGGTATAATTCAGACCATATCATATCCATTTTGATTCCTAATCCACTACATATATTTACAGCATTTTTTTATTTTGTGCTTATTATAATTAATAAGTTTATACACTATTTTGAGCTTAAAAATTGATCTAACCTTCAAATAAATTCTGTCATTTTGGCGAGTCACCTGAGTTCTACCCATGTTCTTCTTCGTAATCATTCAAGCCAACTGGAAAATATCTCTCTCTCAATTTATTTTTAGTGTTTTAATTATTTTGATGCTTTGATTACTTTCTAAGAAGAAGAAGAATTCGACCTCATCTTTTGATTGGCTCCACGTGTACACTTAGGATTTATCATCCAGCTTAGTTCTTCAATACTAGTGGAGTATAATATTGATCTCTTGCTGTATTTGATGGATTAGTTATGATCAGACATCAACTTTTACCACTTTTATTAAATTATTTATTTAGTTTATAGTAGTATGATTATCAAATACTTTTGATTTTATAACAGTTCTATCAACAAAGCTCTTCTATGAGAAAGCAGACAATCAGTCGTGAATCGTGATGTGCCATGTCGGATTCATCAAAGGAATACTGTGCATTTGGCAAAGTTATATACTTATATATGACCCTCGAGTGTGTCACATATTTAATTGGAGTGACAAAATCATATTAATTAAAATAAAATATCATGAATTTCATAAATACTTGGGGAAATGTCTCGAAGTATGAATAAGGCTGCGAGTATCTAAACAAAATCTATGGGTAGTGAAAGATATAAAGTAAGAAACACAACCTGTAAATGCCTTGATAAAAGTACTACCAATATAACAAGAATAAAGTTATAAAGCTATGCAGATTTATATTTGATTGTTGAGTTATTTATATTTTGATTTGAGATTTAAAATTTTATTTTTCATATGTTAAGCTATACACGAGATTTTCAAACAAAATAGCAATAATTTAAAATACATAGCTCGGGCTATTTATTTATTTATTAATTTTGTGATAAAGTCTGACAGTCTCAAGGATCAAAGAAAGAGCATCAATTAAAAGAAGATTGAATTTGGAACCCAAAAGCAAAAAAGAAAAGGCCAGATTCATCTTTACTTTTGGTTCCCTTTATAAATAAGCTTCACTTTTCTTTACTGACTCGAATATAATCACTTTAATTTATCTACCTGTCTTTTAGACATACTAATATAATTTGCACACCACTTTATTAATTTAAACTACTATGCACACACTTCATGTGAAATCATTATTAATATATGCGCCATATACATGAATAATCTATTATCAACATATGTTACTGAAAATACCTATAAATTTTTAAAAAATACTTGTACTAATCTTGTTCCTTTATATATGTACCTTATACCCCTTTATAAATTGGAAGTGACAAATTAGTGATGAAATTACTCACCAATTCGTAGAATAAAACCCTGGTCACAAAAAGAAAAGAAAATGAAATTGCAACATGAATTACTTATGATCAAGAAAAATTCATCTTTAAAATCTCTATATATACTACTTCCTCCATTCTACATTCTATTTCTTTTAATATATCAATTTATGTACTTTTTTCTATCACATCCTCTATCAATACTATAGACAAGGTGACACTATTTTTTCACTTAACAACAAATTAATCGTTTTTATTAAAACCTCTCATATTATTCCATTACAAGAATGGATGGAGTATATACAAGTTTATTTATAGCATAAAATTAAATGATAAAGTTGGTGGTGAATTATATAATGATGAAAAAAATGCACGCCCCCCACCCGCAGCTTTTCCTCCACTCACATTATACAATATTCACAATCCACCTAGTTTCCTTATTCACAAAACAACACCCACTATTCCCACAAACAACCAAAAAAACACACACACACACATTTAGAGCAAAAGGTGGAGGGGCCATAATTTTCTTGACAAACACACACTCCTCACTTTCTTGCTGCTTTTTTCACACAAATTTTTCTATCCTATGTTTTAACATACAATTTTGAGCCAATCCCTTCTTCCTCCAAAAAGACCTTTCTTTACCAAGAAATATATACTTATACTACCCTACCCACCCCCACCATCCCACTCCCACACCCTTCTTCCCCATAAAGAAAAACACACTTTTCCTCATCTAAAACATTAAACTAAAGAAAAAAGAAGGCTTATCCAACTTGAAAAATTCCCTCCCCTTAAAAAAATTATTCCATGAGTTAAAGCAAGGAGATTTGCTTTGTTATTTGATGTTGATTAGATGGATACCTTGTTCAGACTAGTCAGCCTTCAATCTGATCAGTCCAGCACCACCACCAGCTCCAAATCCTCTAAGCAAAACCCTAATTTCGACGAAGAATGCTTCAACCTTTTCATGGATGACGAGGATTTCTCTTCTTCTTCCTCCAAGCACTACCACTCTGTACCTCCTCCTCATCCTCCTCCTCCTCCCGACGTCGCTGTCGAATTCGCTGCGGTTTTATCCGGAAACAGCGCCAATTGGTCACACGACATTCTTCTGGAAGCTTCTAGAGCCATCGAGGATAAAAACAGCGGCCGCGTGCAGCAGCTGATGTGGATGCTGAACGAGCTCGGATCTCCTTATGGAGATATTGATCAGAAGCTTGCTTCGTATTTTTTGCAGGCGATTTTCAGCCGGATTACTGATTCCGGCGATCGGACTTATTCGACGCTTGTGGCGGCGGCGGATGGGAATTGCTCCTTCGAATCGACGCGGCGGACGGTGCTGAAGTTCCAGGAGGTGAGCCCGTGGACGACGTTCGGCCACGTGGCGTCGAACGGCGCGATCATGGAGGCGTTCGAGGGGGAGAGGCGCCTGCACATCGTCGACGTGAGCAACACGTTCTGCACGCAGTGGCCGACGCTGCTGGAGGCGATCGCCACGCGCGCGGACGACGTCACGCCGCACCTCCGCATCACGGCGGTGCTGGCGCGGGGATCGTCGTCGGCGGCGGCGCGGAGGGTGATGAGGGAGATCGGGAGCAGGATGGAGAAATTCGCGCGGCTGATGGGGGTTCCGTTCGCGTTCGCCGCCGTGCACCACGGCGGAGATCTGGCGGATCTCAGCCTCGCCGATCTGGATCTCAAAGACGACGAGGCGCTCGCGGTTAATTGCGTCGGGACGATGCGATCCGTGGCGGCGATCGGCGATCGGAGGGATAATCTGATCGAATTGTTCCGCCGCCTCCGGCCTAGGGTTTTGACGGTGGTGGAGGAGGAGGCGGATCTCGATTTAGGACTATCGAATGTCGAATTCATCGACGGATTCAGAGAGTGCTTGCGGTGGTTTAGGGTTTACTTCGAGGCGCTGGAGGAGAGCTTCCCGCGCACGAGCAACGAGCGGCTGATGCTGGAGAGGGCGGCGGGGAGGGCGATCGTCGATCTGGTGGCGTGTCCGCCGCAGTATTCGGTGGAGCGGCGGGAGACGGCGGCGCGGTGGTCGCGGCGCTTGCATGGCGGCGGATTCACGCCGATCGCGCTGAGCGAGGAGGTGTGCGACGACGTGCGCTCTCTGCTGAGGAGGTACAGGGAGGGGTGGACGATGGCGCCGTCGCCGGATTCCGCCGGAATATTCCTTTCGTGGAAGGAACAGCCGGTGGTGTGGGCGAGTGCATGGAAGCCTTGCTGATTGAGACTTCCACCAATGCTCGCACGTGCGAAGCAAATTTGGAAAAAGAAAAAAATAAGTAGGTATTATTAATTAATTAATGGTGTTAATTTCTTTTTCTTCTTCATGAATTTTCTTTTATTTTTCTTCACTTTGGATATTTTGATAGAATTGAAGTGACTAATTGATCTTATTGAGATTGTTAAGTATCATTTTTTCTATCTAAATAGAAAGATTTAGTTATTAGATTTGGAAGTGAATTAATGTACTATATGTATGTATTGACTGTCAATTTCATGAAGTGGGTTTTGAGCTAAAGGGTGAAAGTGTTGGGACAAACCAAATTCTAATCCCACATTGATGAAAAGGAAAAACATCATTTTGAATTATGGTTACATGATTGCATGTACATGCTTGGTTTGTTTCTAGTTATGATTTGACATCTAATCTAATTAACTTGTACAGATATATAGTTTTAAATATTTGATATTGGAGTTGGTATTAGTGTGGGGTTAAGTTGATATCATCATAATATTATATGAATGTTAAAAAGTTGTTTAAAGTTAATTAAGATAGAAAGGGTCATTATCTTGTTTGGGACCATAGAATCATAGGACGGCCATCGAGTTAGGTTTTGTTTGGAATCTCTTAAAATTCTTAAAATGTGTTTAGGCATAATTAGTGGTGTAATATCTTTGGTGCCAAACACACTTTGTAGAATATTAGTTTTTTTTCTTCATCATCGCAAAACAATTGCACCTAAAAGCAACCTAATTTTGCATTCTTTATGATCAACCCAATTGACATTTGAATGAGATTAATGAATATTCATTTAAAAATTAGAAGTTCTACAATAATACTAATGAAATATAATTTTTTTTTTTAAAAATGACCCGTTAGAGTTTGTGACCAAAAATCTTTATCATGGTGACGTTGCATCATAAATCAAGAAGAGGAAAAAGAGTAATGCTTTAGGCCCACATATATATTATAGTGGGAACTTCTTTTAAGAATCTTATTGTTAATCTTTTGATGAGACTTGTTCCCTCCACTTTAACATTACCACTATCTTTTTTACACCTTTTTGCATCATCTATTCCATTTGTATATAATCCATACATAGTACTACTACTTATCTTTAAAATATTTTATTTTCACACACACATTTGTGTGTGTATGTGTAATATGTACAAGAAGTCAAGAATGGGGTTCATGTGCAAGTAGAAGTAAGTGCATAACACGATTTCTTGAATTAGATAATATTGATTGATTTTGGGACCCTTATGAAATGTATGCTGCAATTTCTATTGGAGGCATTTTTAAATATTGTCTTTTTCTTTAGGTCAATAGCATATGATTTCAGCTATGGATGGTGACTATTCATCAATATTATAATTTTACCAAGACCAAAATTGAAAAACTAAAAAAGGGTCCTCTGATTTTTACTGCATCCATGTATTATAATAATCGGTATGTACCATATCATAATTATCATAAATATAATGAACAACAACTGATAAAATATTTCAAGTGCACTGACTATCATGAAAAATAAAGATTTATTTCCTTCTAGCTTACATTGACAAATGACGAGTGATGTCTTTCAAATGTGATAGAATTAAAATCAAGATTGTCAAAAAATATAAAATACTCCTGAACTATATTAACATTCCCGTAGCAAATACATCAAAATTTACATCTAATCTCTATGATTCTACAATTAAAGTTTCCTAATCATAACCCAGTAACATTATGTGGCAAAGTATTAAAACCTTTGAAAAAAAAAAAAATCTAAGCACTCCACCTTGAAGGAAGCCTCCATCTCTTATGCCAGTAAATAGACACTCTCGACCACAAAGGAAACCCAAAACTATAATCAAATGGCTGATCAGCAGCTCCTCCTACTGTTAAAGGCAGCCATACGTACCTCGAGTCCCGTAGATCAGCCGGGTTCCACCGGTCCGCCATGAAGATAAACGAACCGGGAAGCCCCGGCAATGGCAGCACGAACGTGCTCTGAGCAAAGAACGTCGTGGCACGGAATATCTTGTTTCCCCCTATGCAAGGATTCCCCATGTTCTCCCACGGACCCATGATCGATTCAGCTGCGTGCGCAAGAGCCTCGTTTGGAGCCCAGCCGGTGCACCCGGAAGTGATCATGTAGTACGTCCCCTCGTGCTTGAATAGAGCCGGTGCCTCTCGATGCTGCCCTATGAGGATTCTTTTCATCACATTTGTCACGTCGAGATACTCCTCATTGAGTGGCCCGATGTGGAGTTCGCTGTTGTCGTCGGACGAATATATGAGATAGGCAACGCCATCGTCGTCTTTGAAGATGCTCATGTCTCTGCTGTCAAATCTGTGGGGACGTTTACTGTAGAGGTAGTTGAATGGACCAGTGGGGGAATCGCTAACGGCTACACCGACCGAGGCTTTTGTGTAGTTAGCATCATCAATGTGCATCCACATTACGTATTTCGCTGTCTTGTCGTTATAAATTACTTTTGGCCGCTCGAGTACGTTGGACTTGTGGAGGTCATGAGTCTCGTCATTTTCCTCCGCAGCAAGCACGATACCCTCGTTTTTCCACGTCCAAAGATCTTTTGAAGAATAACAACCAACACCAATGACATCAACCTGAATGGAATATATTGAGGTTAGTTTCTACAGACACTATTGTTATCTTTATCGAAATCAGCAACCATATGCAAACGTGACAGAAAACTACCATGAGAACAAATCCCTAACAAGTGTAGCAATTATTAAGCAAGACACTTATACACCGATGATGGTCGATACACGTATCTACTGCAAATTAACTGCCAACTATCAAGGTAGTCTTGCATTAATGTAACATATCTAAGACGAAATCAGTTGTTTGCTTAAAATCAGCCAAAATCATACATTTGGGTCCGAACAAGTTTCGATGCCTTAAGAAGTCAGAACAAATATCTGAAGCGTATTATGCTGTACGTCAATACACAGACCAAGTAAAAAGCATGCAGCTGCCTCATCTTTTCGAATATCATTTGTTCATACAATTAGTTTTTTGAAATGGTTACATCAATTGGTAGATTGGCTTTTCATATCTGCATGAATGATTTCATATGATAAAATTTCATGACAGAATTTTTCGATGAATCCTCTAAAAGTTAATTTAACAATGAACTATGTAAAACAATATTTCTGCACCTGCACATTAGAATTGAGAAAAAGTTATGTCCATGATTTGGCAAAGAGGCTATTATTTAGTACTCTATTTACCTACTTTCCTGCATTCACCATTGTCTAAACTCCACCTAAGGTTTACTATTGCCACGACTACAACTCACATAATTATTATTAGCATATTAGTCGTCAAATCAAGTTGCTGTCCCGAGTCTCCACTTGGAAGAGCATGATCAAGAAACAAGGAAATGTGTCGTTGCAGAAACAGTCAAGTGGTGAACCTTATTCTCTTGTTAGCTAACACGCCAAATGTATGGTTTCACAAGGTCTCTAAGAAACCGACATGCATGAATTAGGAAAGGATTTGAGCATTTTATTGGGTATATCATGATGGCATCCATTAGATTTCCACAAAAATTAAGAGAAGAAATTTGCATGTTTTACGAGCACCTAGTTTTCCACAAACTATTCCTTAAGCTGGTCCAACTTGATCATTCTGAAATGTGTTAGCTAGGCTCAACATCTAAATCACCAAAATTTTGAATACTTAATTCGATATTTTAGGAATCAGCACCTGAAACTAAGGTCTGTAGGTAATCAAGTTATTTAATGCCTTCAAGTATAACTTCTTTAGTTTAGAATAAAAAGGTAAGATTCTTGAAATTATGAAGTAGAATAAAAAATAATTGGAATTTTTAAAAGGAAGATGCTAAGCTGTCATGTAAGACCTAAAACCTCATACAACTAGATACAGTACTTTCTGTATTTCTTTGCCATATATTCACATATATCATTATGCCAAATCAGTGTACGTTGTGATATTTGATGTGCATGCAGGCACATTCACAATCTGATTTAAAATATTTGAGAAAAGGAGTTGTAGCATAAAAAATCAAAAATGAAAAGGAGAGAGACAAGTTTTAAAACTTATGATGGAAAGTGGACAAACACTACTAGAAATGACAATATATATGACTAATGCATAAGTAGAACATTAGTCTGTTAAAGAGTATGCAATAGGATTTAACTCATTAGATACATCCCTTATTTAGTGGAGTAGTTTAATCAGAAGAAATGTAGCCTACTCACATATTGCATTTTGAGGCATAATTTGACAGAGTCTCCAACAATGACAGGAAGGCATAAGGATGCCTTTGATAAAAAGAAGGATAAGTGTAAAACCACTGAGGTCTGAACTAAAACGTGAAAGGATAATTTATTGCTTATCAGTATGCGATGGGAAGGTCAGCCTTAGCGTTCATTTCTTTTAACTAGTTTTCGGTTAATACATAAACAATGAACAACGATCCATACCAAAACCGAAGGGATTGTAAAAATGATGGATGCATCCAGAAGGATTGCCGTTTCAGCTATTATTCCACTGGTTATAACAGGATGTTCACAAAAAATCTCATCAACAGACATGTAAAGTGAAAAAGGCAACTCTTCCTACAACAAAGTTTAGTATCGAAAGCGTAGGAATAGAAGCATAGATATAGTCAGTAAACAGAGGGAAGACTGTAAAAATCACGTATAGCTATATCGTTGATCCATCCACGGGGAAATATGCTCAAAGAAAAATAGCTATATAGTACTATGTCGCGCATAAAGAAAACAATGTGACTCATTCAACAATGATGTGCATTGGTATTTTTCTGATGATTGCTAATCAATGATGTTTAGGATGCAAACACACATAAATGTACCAAGATTTAAAATTTACCCGTGCTGCTCCTTTCTTGTGAGCGTGGTAAGTTGGGCCGTCTTTATACTCTCCATACCAATAGTAAGTCCTGCTCATCCCATCATATAAAATACCGCCTCCGTGTGCTTGAATAGGATTTCCTTCAGTGTCTAACCATATCCGCCCAGGATGATAGTACAAACTGCCATTTCCAGCAGCATTCATAGGATCTACAGCCGTCTTCATAGAAGGAAAAAATATGTGCCTTATTTGGGAAGACTCGTCTAGAAATTCATCAATCAAAGTAGTAGGCCGTTTTGGTTTCCTTTTAGCAGCACGGGGAGATCGCCTTCGTGGAGGAGGCATTTGTATATTTTCCTCCTCAACCTCCTCAAGCTCACTTATCAGCGGATTGTTCCTTATATTGCTGCTTCGTGCCACTCTACTCTGCACGTTCGTATGCGAAAGTAGGGTGTACAAATGAAGCATAACAAGGAGGCCTACTAGGCTCCACACAACATTCGACATCGAGCATCTGCTCCCTGCAATGCAACGTAAAGCAGTTGGTTTTCTGTATTTGTTCCTTATCCTCATTTTGATGCCGTTTTATCTTCAACAAAATGCTGCATTTTTAAAAACACGCAACACGTCGATCGGCAAACTAGCACATCAATATTCCTACACAGGATTTGCAGATGACAAAATCAATCAATCAAAAAACTTGGAGAATCCATTAAAATAGCCAATCATGCTAAAAAAATAAACAGATCATTGCAAAGCACAGCCTCACAACAACTGGTCAAAATCCCCTCAAAACTTGACCTAATCGAAATCACCCGATTGCAGATGAAGCAGCGAACTTCAAATTCAACAATAAATCACGAGCAATTGAATCAATTCCACAATTAACATAAACAAATAGATCTACAAATTACCGATAACCCCAATCCAATTCTATCTAAATCAATAAGAAGTAAGCAACATAAGCTAATAATTGAGCAAGTCTACTGAAGCTGAAGGAGAGATACCTCTTGACATCGGTTTGCTGCTCTTAGCTCTTCCGAATCTCCCAACCATTCATTCAATAATCAAAATTGACAGCCCGCCCTAAGTTGCTAGAACTTTGCTGAGCTAAATAGTTGAGTAATTTCGACACACGGGAATGGTGTGGAGTTATTCCGACCAGAGACGTGAAGAAGAAGGGAATAATTGAAGTTAATTAATGAGTAAAGTTGAAGAGAGAGAAAGATGGAGGTGGGATTGATTATTTGTTGGATCTTGTTTCTGATCGCAATTATGAAGGAGGCGACTGTGTTGTGACCTACAAATTCTCCCCCTCTCTCTCTGTCTCTCGTTTTTACCATAGCAGGTGACTTTTATTACAGAGCAAGAAAAACAGATGACACGAAAAATGGTGACTTTATCCCCACGTGTCACTTTTTAAAATAAGTTGGAAATTTGAGAAAAATACACATGATCGAAGCTTCATTATAATTTTATAAATATATCAATTTAATCATATTATAGAGGTTATGTAGTTGTACTCTGGATATATAAGTAATAAAATACATACTCATACATTGTATAAACTCAAAACTATGATCTGAATTGTTAAAAAGTATTAACTGATGATAAAATAATAGTAATAGAAGATGTCAACACAATATCAACTATTGACACTGTTACATTTTCTATTACTACTATTTTATCATTGACATTTTCTAATGATCCAGATCATAGTTTAGAATTTTTAAAATATTTAGAGTTTGCATTTATCACATACTATGACATTGTATAAATTCAAAACTATGATCTGAATTGTTAAAAAGTATTAACTGATGATAAAATAATAGTAATAGGAGATGTCAACACAATATCAACTATTGACACTGTTACATTTTCTATTACTACTATTTTATCATTGACATTTTCTAATGATCCAGATCATAGTTTAGAATTTTTACAATATTTAGAGTTTGCATTTATCACATTCCATAGTACTCCTATCTTTTATCTACTGCACTGTTATAAATAATTTTCTCATAAGTCAATCAAGTCCGAAATATATAAACCTAAATTACCTAATATGGGAAGTAATGACACAATCATGTTATACATCGATTTGTAGATAGTCATTAAAACACAAATTCACTTTTAGCATTTATTATTTACAATGACAAGCTTCAATTTTTTTCTTTCACTATTTATGAGATATATTAATAGTTTAGTACAGTTTTTTTTTCCTTTTCCTATAAAAATTTAAAAATGATCAATAATAGTTCTCTATTTATTCCCGTGACTTGAACTTCAACCTATTGAAGCGTCTTATCAATTGGAGCTGCGCTCAATCGTCACAATAATTTAATATAGTTATACGTATAAATATTTACAGTAAAAGTTATTTTTCCAAATGTACCTATAATCTTCTTAGAGGCTGAGAGCTTATTAATGAACCATATAAGTATAAAATTAGATTGATAGTGATAAATGTCTATTAAATTAAAGTTTTTGATATTATAAAATCTGAAATATGTGATTTATTGACTTAGAAAAAATGTAGAAAGACGTGAAGAGCGTTGGGTTGGGCAATCCATAGTTATTTAACAGTTGTGTAATAATAGAAACGGAAGTAAGGGGTAAAGTATGATTAGTTAGAACATGTTCTTTCTATCAAAAAGAATAAAGTTGGTAAATGTCTCCTTTCCCACCAATCTTCCTCTTTCGTCCCTACATACATATGCGTCCCACACATAATTTACAAGTACTTTTTTTTTGGGTCCAAAGACATGTATGTATTAGACGTTTTGAATGAAGAAAACTAATGATTAAGTTGGGAAACGAAACTTGTGGGACTAGATGCAGTGGAGAAGTCATTATCGGCGTCGGAAGGCAAAATAAATGGGATTTTACAGTATAGTGATTGTTGCCGCAATGAATGACAAACGAAGAATGAAAATAAACCTCAACCCTAAAATAGCTGAGAAGGAACTGTTGCACTGAAATTCAGCGCTAACTATGATATCAACTTAAATGGAATATTCTAACTTCCACGAGCCGACAGTAGGATCGATCGAATTCTTTCCCACCTAAATCCACCATTGGTCCCAAATAAGGCCCCTCACATGTTAAAATCATGTCACGTTTTGAGGGTGTTTCTTGTACTTGAAAATGCATATTCAAAATGGAAAGGGTTGTCAGTTTTATTTATTACTACTATTATTTTGAAATTAAAGACCTTCTAAATTAAAATACTTGTAAAATATATTCCTTCTGTCCTCCATTAGGAAAATTGGTTGACCATTTTAGTCCGTTCGTTATTAGGAGTCCCAGTTCAATTTTACCATAAATAATAGATTGACCTCATTTCCACTAACTATCTCCTCACATTTCATTATAAAACTAATAGAAATATATAAAAATGAGTCTCGCATTCCACTGTCTTTTTCCACCCAGTTTATTTCTTAAAACTAATAGTATGTCATTTCTCGTATTTACCATTAGTCTAATCGTGTTACTAATTTAAAATTGTCGACCAAAATCAATCTATATTGGAAGAATTTGGGATCATGAATTTGAAATTAAATTGGAGAAAATTAAAATTGTATGGGCTAAAATTAGGATATTGTCTGATCTAAAATCAAACGAGATGGCTTTTTCTAATGGATCCGTTTTGATATTGGGCCAGAATAGTTGTACTTCATTTTTAGGACAGAATTTGATATTACAAGGGTAGTACTAGTGTATTTGATTAGACCACCTCTTAGATTTATTAAACTGCCCGGACTAGTTAGACCATTTATCGAAACAGAATTAATGTAACAAATATAATTAAATATGAATTATTGGTTAGTGTACTCGATACAGTAGTTTTATAATTTAGTTGGTTATAATTAAAATAATAAAATTATTTTATATTTATAAGAATATACAATTCAACTAATGTTACTCTCCGCCCATAAAATATGTGCACTTGAAATAACACATGAATTGATACACAATTGATAAAGTAAGAGAGAAAAAGAGAAGAACAGTTAAAGTAGTATTACTGGACAGTAAGACTCACATTATTATTAGTGTTTTATGAGTTGGTACAACTTTTTATTAAATAAAAAAGTTTATATTTTTATGGAACGAATGAAATAGAAAGTGAACATATTTTTATGGGACATAGTATAAAATATTAGGGCCCGTCTGGTAGCCCCAAATAGCCTTGAAACGCGATTTTATCTGGGCCATTCTCCCGTTTGGTAGCAGCCGCTCCAATCGGCCGACCCGGCAAACTTCCAGCGGGTTTCAAGGTTGTACAGACTACTATCGGCAGAGGTGTGTTAGCACTATCAGAGGTGGGAGTGGTATAGTTTTCATGAATCTGGTGTTAACTCTGATAGCGAGACGAATTATACCAAATTACCCTCTGACAGTTGACGGTTTGGTTTGGTCCACCGCTGCATGTGAACGTGGATCCGCCTGGATTTGCAAAGCTTCAGGGGTCGGCGACGTCGTTAACCCAAAGTCGAATTCGGACGAAAATCCAATCTGGTGAGTGACCGCCTATTTTCAAATCTGGAATTATCGGCCTTTATACATCCGGGTATGTCGAATTAATGGGTATTTGGTTTTGATCTGGTAGCTATGATTATGCAATTGGTGTTGATGGTTGAAATTGGGTTGATATAGTTTCAATTTTGACACTGCGCGAGTGGCCGACTATTATGCAAGCCGGAAATGCATTATTTGCCCTGTCAAACTGTACAAATTGTGTTCACAATTTGCAATGTTTGTAGTTGTGATGTTGATTTGAGCATGGCTTTGTGTAAATTCCCCCCAAGATTAACTATTTCCTCCCCGGTTCAGCTATTTCACCTTGCAATGCATAATTTCAGTTTTTTAAAGCTCCATCGGATGGGCAGGTCTGAATACTCGTCATATGTGGGGTTTAGATGTAGGACCGTGTATTTGTTGATCCATATTTGGATTGTTTTGAATAAAATTCCAATGTTCATGTTTAGTTTTTGCATTCTGTTGTTTAATTTGCCTTACCTATGTACCAATTTTTTGCAAATCAGTCATGAGGTATTGATTTAGGGCAGCCACCACTAATTCCATTGTGTTTCCCCTTCGAGTTTAAGGTCCTAAACTTCATTACTGGATGGAGGACTCCCGAGATAGGAAGAGAAAGGAGATGGAGGCCGCGGTGGTCATTAATACAGTTCAACATTAACCTTGCTGTTTCACTAACCTTGGTAAGGAGATATGATGCTGATGCTCACAGCGGTGTTGTCACTACAATGAAGTGGAGTAACAATCTCGTAGTTAAGTTAACCTAGTCAGGCTAAATAATGGGGTTTTGGAGAGTAATGGCGGGAATCAAAACCAATTTAGCGTCTAATTTGGTATCAAATTTGATGTCATCGCCGCCAATTTCTTTCCTCAACGGTGGGAGGGTAATTTAGAGACAGTCATATTCGTTTCCCAAACACCCTGATTCAACCAAACCATAGACTAAAGCCCAATCAGCACAAATGGGCTGAACCAAACAGTGGTCAGGTCTAACAGCCTACTTATGAAATACTCCCTCCGTCCCAAGAAAGTTGATACAAAACTTTTGGGCACGGAGATTAAGAGTTTATATTAAATAAATAAGAGAGATGGAAAAGGTAAGAAAGATAAGAGAGAGTGAAGTAAATGATGGAATAAAATAATAGTGATTAGATGTTTTGTCTTTTGTTAAAAAAGGAAATGACTCAACTTTTTTGGGACGGACTAAAAAGGAATACGACTCAACTTTCTTGGGACGGAGGGAGTACCATTTTCAGTGGGCAAATGTTAATATTTATTAGGCTACCAGACGGGCCCTTAGTTAGTAGTATATACGTTTACAACTAAATATCCACTCAAATTACAAATACTTACACAGTCACTTAAAAGATTTATACTCTATCTGTGAAGCGCTTTTATTTTAAAATCTAAATATTAGTAGTATAAAGTCCGATTAAACATAATAAAATTAAATAATTATAGATTATACCTATCTAAGGATTTTATAAATAAGGAAAAGATATATTCAAATTTCAAACCCAATAGCAAACGGAGAAGGAAAGCATTGGGCCATCCTTTCCACCCTGTAGCCAATCAGAAGCATCCATCAGGACACGAGGCACACGTCAGCGCGTGGATTTCACACCTCCAAACAATTCAACATGTACTGGCAGTGAGACCACACGCGCTTCAAGAGCGAGTGAAATTGGCTATCTGTCACCCCATTCGCCCAAAGACAAATCAATCACACAGCGAGAATTACGCGGGGCAGAAGTATAATTATGGAATAATAGAGGGGCCATTGTGATTTGTTAGAATAAATTGGTTGCAGCAATTTCCTCCTAATCCTAGTTGTGGTATGCAAAGAATCCAATGGCATAAATCGTTGATGCGAAGCCGGAAAATTGTTCTACTTGTAGGTTAGGATTCCAAAGAACACGAATTTGTTTGGGGAGAGCTCAATTGGGAGAAGACGGATTAGAGATCTGTTGAATTTTCCGCTCCATCAATCGCAACAATGGGTCTCTGGGAAGTTTTTCTCAATTGGCTTAGAAGGTGTGTATGTAGAAACAAAATATGCTATGAATCGTGGACGAATTTGCTTTGCGGCTTTGGATGATTTTGGTGTGTTTTTCCTGAAAATCAATGTGTTATTTTGAATATTTGGCTTGCTATTGAGGAATTTATCCATAGCTCCAGCTTTCGCCTTGTTTTTAGCTTTGTTTGTGGGCTTTTTTTTTGCTTTTTACTCTTTTTAGCCTTGTGTTGCTTTTGTTAAGATTGAGGAAACGTGATTGCATTATCAGTTGTCTGCGAGTTATAATTATGTTGATTTCTGTTTTTGGAATTCAGTATTTCTACACCAGTTTTGCTATGATCTTTGTATGGTATATGTTGCCAATTTACGGTTGGTATACAATTACTCAATTGGATAATTTTCTTCTTGTATTGAAAATTCTTCTGCGTATATATTCATATACATAGCTTATATCCCTAGGATATTGGGATATTGTTCCATAAATTCTTTCTTGATTAAGAAGAGTACATTCAACTTTTCAATGGTTCTCGTTCAAGTGCGAAACGATGCCTCTTATGGTTTTGATCCCTAGATCATATGAAAGATGCAACCTTTTAATGTGATAATAAATGCAATTATTGAGTTGTCTAGTGGCATGCTTAACTTACTCTTGGAGCATTAGTGGCAAAAATGTTAAGCGTGGTGGTTTGGAAACTTCTTGTAGCACATGCAATTTGGAAGTGTTTTCTTGTAAAACCACTGCAATGTGTGCTGGTTGGAGACATGCTAAGCAATTAACTGCTAGTATCGACATATCCTCAGAGAATGCTGTGCTGAGTATCTTGAAATTCAGTTTCTTGAACTTATAGGGTTTCGAGATAGTGTCTTTAGTCCTTTGATGAAGAATTTAGGATAAAACTCTTGTGGTTGTTTTGAGATTTTTCTTCATGAGTTAACTTTTAAAAGGATGTTGACTCACGAACAATCTTGTGTTGCAGCCTTTTCTTCAAGCAAGAAATGGAACTGTCTCTTATAGGTCTTCAAAATGCTGGGAAAACTTCGCTTGTAAATGTTGTCGCTGTAAGTATATGTAGTATCCTTTCTTTGCTATAAATCTTTCTCGTTCTCTTTGATAATTCTTTATTTGGTCAAGCACTGTTCATTTATTTTCCCCTTTCCTTCTCTAGACTGGTGGATACAGTGAAGATATGATCCCAACGGTTAGTTTACTTCTTGATTTCATAAATATTTGGTTTTTTTTTGCTTCTGTCTGGAACACCTACAATGTTCATCTTTACTAGGAGTAATTAAATTCTGTCATGGCACTTCAGGTAGGATTTAATATGCGGAAAGTGACTAAAGGGAATGTCACAATAAAGCTGTGGGATCTTGGAGGTCAACCCAGATTTAGGAGCATGTGGGAGAGATATTGTCGTGCAGTCTCTGCAATTGTGTATGCTACCAGTAACTCTTTCTCCGTTGTTTATTTTCTTTCAGAAGCATTGCTTATGCTGGTCTACTTAACTATAAGTTGCCTAGTACTCCATGATATAAGCCTACCCTCTTATATGCTTTTGTCCCTTTGCTACTTTGTGCTTATTATCTACACAAAATCTTTTTAATGCTATACTTCAATAGCACCTTAATTATATCGATCCTCGAATATAGTATATGTGAAACCCCAATGCTCTGTTATATAGGGTGGAATTCTGATGTATCACCTATCACTGAGTTGAAATATTGTGCATGAGTGAGGACCAAAATAGAAAAGTATTCCTATATAGTAAGGGTACGACATTATCGCAGATAGTAAGTCAGATCTGCCAAATCAATTTAACATACATACATCTATGGGCTATGCTAGCACTGATTGGCTTCTGTTCAAAATGATAACGCTGTCACTAAATCATGCATTTTGGTGCAGTTACGTTGTTGATGCTGCGGATCCTGATAATATCAGCATCTCCAAAAGTGAGCTTCACGACTTGTTGAGCAAACCATCACTAAGCGGGATCCCATTGCTGGTTCTAGGGAACAAGATCGACAAGCCTGTTGCCCTGTCGAAACAAGCATTGACTGATCAAATGTACGTACAAAATGATACGAATCCGATATTCATTGCTGAACTGTGTGTTTAATTTGTGGATGGTGGTGGTGCAGGGATTTGAAGTCGATCACAGACAGAGAAGTGTGCTGCTACATGATCTCTTGCAAGAACTCAACGAACATCGATCAAGTGATTGACTGGCTGGTGAAGCATTCGAAGTCAAAGACCTGAGCAGAAGATCAACCGCAAGTGCAACCTGTTGTGTTATAGAATTTTTTTGTGTCTGCGAGTTTGCTATTGTTGATGAATTCACCAATTTATTTGTGGCCGATGGGTTGCCTCTGCTTTTATTTAAAACTATTTCTGTATTATATGTTAACTCACATTTGCTTTCTCTAACTTTTGTCACTCTCTTTCTATGACCTCTAATTCCATTTTTTGCTCTTTAATTCCATTTTTGCAGACACAAAAATGTTTAGCTAAGTTTAGGCATCATAATCTACCCAAACAGAATTTATTTTGTCATTTTAAACAAAATTACCATAAATTTTTTGGAATTTGTAAATAAATGCGTAGTGAGAGAAGAAAGTTAGGGGAGCGAATGGGATTAGATACCCCAGTATTCCTAGCCGTAAACGATGGATACTAGGCGCTGTGCGTATTGACCCGTGCAATGCTACAGCTAACTCGTTGAGTATCCCGCTTGAGGAATACGTTCGCAAGAATGAAACTCAAAGGAATTGACGGGGCCCCGCACAAGCGGTGGAACATGTGGTTTAATTCGATGCAAAGCTAAGAACCTTATCAGGGCATGACATGCCGCGAATCCTCTTGAAAGACAGGGGTGCATTTGGGAACGCGGACACAAGTGGTGCATGGTTGTCGTCAGCTCGTGCCGTAAGGTGTTGGGTTAAGTCCCGCAACGAGCGCTGAGATCACCCTCGTGTTTAGTTGCCATCGTTGAATTTGGAACTCTGAACAAGCTGCCGATGATAAGCCGGAGGAAAGTGAGGATGAGGTCAAGTCATCATACCCCTTATGCCCTGGGCGACACACGTGCTACAATGGCCGGGACAAAGGGTCGCGATCCCGCCGAGGGTGAGCTAACCCTAAAAAACCGTCCTCAGTTCGGATTGCAGGCTGCAACTCGCCTGCATGAAGCCGGAATCGCTAGTAATCGCCGGCCAGCCATACGGCGGTTAATTCGTTCGGGCCTTGTACACACCGCTCGTCAGTCGTCACACTATGGAAGATGGCCATGCCCGAAGTCGTTACCTTAACCGCAAGGAGGGGGATGCCGCAGGCAGGATTAGTGACTGGAGTGAAATCGTAACAAGGTAGCCGTACTGGAAGGTGCGGCTGGATCACCTCCTTTTCAGGAAGAGCTAATGCTTATTGGGTATTTTGGTTTGCCACTGCTTCACACCCAAAACAAAAAGACGGGAGCTACGTCTGAGTTAAACTTGGAGATGGAAGTCGTAGTGACTACTGGGAAATTCCAAAGATGATCAATATTCATTATTTTTGTTACTATAAGTTTCGTGAGAAATATAGAATTCGATTTTAGTTCATAAAGCTAATTTTAAAAAGAATAAGCTTTATATTGCTAAAGATAAAGAAATAAACACAGGCAGAAATGGTTGGCGCTTCTCTTTAACAGAAACCTTAAACCTTGATAACTTCCATGGAAGCTTCAGTAGCTCCCCCAAACCTCCCCACACTCTCACAAATTCCTCCAAAACCTCCACAGCCAGACCTCCAAAAGATCAGCCGAAAGCTCCTCAAACACGGCGTTCAGCCCACCCCCAAAATCCTCCACAACCTCCGCAAAAAGGAGCTCCAGAAAATCAACCGCCGCGAAGCCAAACACGCCTCCGACCTCACCGACGCCCAAAAGCAAGCCATCTCGGAAGAATCGCATTTCCAAGCAATCAAGTCCGAGTACAATAGATTCACGAGAGATGAACAGAGCGCGAAGCTGGTCGGCCGCCCCTGGGAGAGGCTGGACCGCCTCCGATTGCGAGAGCTCGCCGGCGAGGGCGCCGAGCACGACGGGGCGGGGCTGAATCCTGACCGTTTGAGGGAGCTGAGTGACATAATCGAGTGCGAGAGGGATCGTTTCGCGTGGCTATTGGATGACGATGTTGAGGTCGAGGAAGGGTTGCTTGAGGAGAGGAGTTGGGCGCCGCGAAAGAGGACTGAAGCTGAATCGATTAAGCTTCTCATTGATAGGTATTGAGCTTCTATTTCATTTTCCTCTGTTTTTTTTTTGTTCAATTGGTGCAATTCTGGCTGTAGTGAATTGGAATTCGGTTTAGGTATTGAACTTCTAGTTCTTATTCGTCTGTTTTTTTCAATTGGTTCAGTTCTGGTTATAGTGAATTGGAATTAGGTTTAGGTATTGAACTTTTAATTCTTTTCCCTCTGTTTTGTTTTCAATTGGTTCAATTGTGGTTGTAGAGTGAATTGGAGTTAGGTTTTGTTTGATAGGTTGAGTGCAACCGAGCTGAGTGTGAAGGATTGGAAGTTTACGAGGACGATGAGGTACTCGGGCTTGCAGTATACAGAAATGCAAATGTTGAGGATAGTTGAAGGGCTTGGGTACAAGGGGCAGTGGAGGCATGCGTGCTCTGTTGTAGAGTGGCTATACGACTCAAAAGAGCACAAGCATTTTAAGAGCAGGTTCGTCTCTGGCCTTTTTGCTTCCCTCCAATGGAGGCATGCTTGCTTGCTGCAGTTTCTTGAATTTTGATTTGTTGTGTTTGACTTTGCAAGTTAAGGTTCGTGTATACGAAGTTGTTGACAGTGCTAGGCAGGGCCAAGAAGCCTCGTGAAGCTCTTCGAGTCTTTAATCTGATGCGAGTACTATTTTTCTTGCAACTATTTTCTTTGTATTGCATTAGATGACTGTGTTGATGGAAGATTAATCATGAGCCGTTTTAGGGGGACACACATATATATCCGGATATGGCAGCATATCATTGTTTGTCCGTTATACTGGGCCAAGCTGGTTTGCTGAAGGAGCTGCTGAATTTGATTGAAACCATGAGGGAGAAACCGAAAAAGATCAAAAATATGAGGCGCAAAAACTGGAGTCCTGAACTTCAACCAGACATTGTTGTATTCAATGCTGTAAGAGAGTTTGGCACTTTCGAAGAGATTTTATGTGTAAAATTATGTCGCTTAACTGGCTGATCCCTAGGTTTTAAATGCTTGTGTTCCGACGTGCCAATGGAAGGGAGTATCGTGGGTCTTTCAACAGTTGAGAAGGAATGGTCTCAGACCTAATGGAGCAAGCTATGGGCTGGCAATGGAGGTAATTGTTTGTGAAACAGAGAAATAATCTATGGATGTGTGGCTCTTAGAAATGCAAACTGCATGATGTAGTTTCTTTTGTAGTTGAGATCCTAAATTTGGTTAATGAAGGCATAATTTCAATGAAATGAATAGTAGTGAAAAGCAGCTGTGAAAAAAGTTTGAGTGACCGACTACTTTTTTCATGCCCCTTTTTTCTACTAGACTTGTGATAACCCTACTCTACTTACCAGATTAATATATCATATGTAAATTTTATGCTCCACTATATTTATGTCGATCCTTACCGGTGGTTCTTTTTGAAGGTAATGCTGAAATCAGGGAAGTATGACCTTGTCCATAGAATTTTCGAGAAAATGAAAAGAAAAGGGGAATCTTTAAAAGCCCTGACGTACAAAGGTAGCGTTGTTATCCTATCACTAACATTTTTCCTAGTATGTTTTTATCACTGAATTATCTACTCTTTCCCTTACCAGTTCTTGTCAGAGCATTCTGGGAAGAAGCTAAAGTTGATGATGCTGTTCGAGCTGTCAGGGATATGGAAAAAAGAGGGATAATTGGAACAAGAAGTGTATACTACGAGCTAGCTCGCTGCCTTTGTTTCTATGGCAGGTGGCAAGAAGCAATTCGTGAGGTCAGTTCTCACAAGGATTTTACATGGAGTAACTTTTTGAATGAGTTAGCATTTGAATGGAATGGTGTTGGTTTAGCTGATTAAATAGCTCTTATGGGAATGGGTAACAATTAGATGAGAATCATGCGCGCATGTACATTCTTTCTGGAAATGGGTAACAATTAGTTTCTGGTTTCTTATTATTTGTTCTTGTGCATTATTTCTGTAGGTTGAGAAGTTAAAGAATCTTCGTCCAAAGAGGCCTCTTGCAGTAACTTTTACAGGCATGATACTTTCGTCCATGGATGGTGGACATGTTCAAGATTGTATATCCCTCTATGAATACTGCAAAACGCGCATGGCTCCTGATATTGGCCTGATAAATGCCATGTTGAAAGTTTACGGCAGGAATGATATGTTTCTTAAAGCTAAAGAATTGTTTGAAGAGACCAGGAGAAATGATTCAGGTTCTCAAGTTGGCGAACATGGTGCGAAAGCAGATAGTTTCACCTTCAGCTCCATGCTCGAGACATCTGCTAGCGCTCTCCAGTGGGAGTACTTTGAGCATGTGTACAAAGAGATGACCCTTTCGGGTCATCAAATTGATCAACGTAAACACTCTTCTCTATTAGTCAAAGCATCCGAAGCTGGAAAGGTACAGCTTGTTCACTTTTACCTTATCAAGCCTTTAATTATGTGACTGTATCTAACTTTGATTGTTTTAATTAAATTATATCCTTGGTGATTTAGGGGCATTTGCTGGAACATTCGTTCAATTCGATTCTTGAAGCTGGTGAGATACCTCCTCTACCATTCTTCACTGAAATGGCTTGTCAAGCCATTATCCAAGGTGACTATGAAAAAGCTGTGAATATTTTCAACACGATGGGTCATGCTCCATTTCAAGTCAGTTTTGAAGACTGGATTGACTTCTTTGAGAGAAACAGAGACAGATTGGATCAGGCTACTCTTATAGAACTTCAGGAGGAACTCACCGGACATGAATTACGAAGGGAACTCACAGTCTTGAATCTGTCACGAGCGTTGGAATTCATGTGTGAGAACAAGGTAAATTCAGTACAGAAGGTTTCTGAAGATCTGGGCGGAAGCAGATGCACATTGCTTGATTACCAGTCGAGTGGCAGCAGAATTGAGACAGACGAGGCGTCTAGTACACCTGACTTATGTGATGAAAAGGATCATGTAAGGGCTCATCCTGCCCGACTAGCAGAGAATTTTGACCGTGATTTGGTAGCGAGAAGTTGGAGTGATGACACAGACTCTGAAGACGGAGAGTGGGACTCTGACAATGATGAGTTCAACTCGGAAGAATCAGATACTCCTTCAGCCTATGAGATTCTTGAAATTTGGAATAAAAAGTGAAGCATTTCTTTTTTATCTGTGTTGGATTTTATTCCGTTGCAGGTGAGAAAGTGCATTATAGTAGAGAATTTCCTCGAGAGAGATTTAAATGGGATTATGGATACAAATGAAAATATTTCGTCTGCTCTCAGTAGCTACATATGATATTCATTTGAATTATACACATTTGAGACTTGTCAATGTTGTTCACTGGTTTGTGTTAAAATGACAACACCCCTAAAAGTAACACCATACCACCAATCCTAGCCAATTATTTATACACATGGACGAATAATCAGCTGCCAAGTGGCAATCATAAAAATTGTACAAGGGTAAATTTTCGCGGACTGCAATATCCAATACGCAAGACTGCAATTTTTCTCGCCTGCAATATCTAAATACGCTGGACTGCAATCTATAGATTGTGCAGTCTAGTGTATTGGATATTGCAGTCTAGCATTTATAATATTGCAGTCTAGCGTGGTGTCACAGTGTCATTTTAAGAGTGTTGTCATTTTAACGCACCCCCACTTACATAAATAAAACATAATATTGGAACAATGCCATATATGCAAACTAATATAGAGTAATTTTGGAAATTCAATCTCGGGACAAGTTAATCTTGAACCACGAACAACAACATAAGTGGTGACTTACTAAATTGGTATAGGTAGCACAAGAAGTCAAGTAACAACACCAGGTATGTTATTATTATCATAAATACAATGCAATAAAATGGGGGGAAATGAAAGGAAAATTATCTAATAAAATCAATCTCGCTGTAGTAAACAAGTCATGAAGAAAATTAACACATACAAAGAGATGTCTATTTTCAAATGCGAGCAACATAAGAATTAGCCTGAGTCACGTATCTCACCCACCGATACGGGTTGGTAGTTTTGCCCTTCTTAGCTATCTGCAAGTACTTCACCTGTATTCACACATCAACTTGGTTACAATCACCCAAAAACTATAATCTTTACCATTTTACATCATCCTTTAAAAGTAATATGTACAGCAATCAAAATGCTTGAACTAAGGGTGTATGTGCAAGTATATAAACCACTCTGTGTCAACAGAGGTCGGATCCTTATGTCTGTGTTGTGTGTAATTTCTCAAAAGAAAAATGCTTGAACTGAGAAACGACACTAAAAATGGTGACTCGAGTAACAACAGAAAACATGGGCACATAATTTAGTAAAAGGAAGACTATCATAAGACATAATGTAAGTTCTCACTAGAAACAAATAGGTAAATTATGCCCAATGCAACAAACAAGAGATTTTGTATGCATGGGTTGGGAAATTTAAATGAACACTGAGCCAATCATTCTGGGCAAGGTTAAAAACTTTAAATGAATACTTATATCATTTTCTTTTTCTGTTTCTTTTTTTTTTTGGCTGAAATGAAGTCCTGAACACTTTCCCTAAATACTCTTTATTTGTTTAGTCACTGAGCTTTGACTCCTGTGTCATAAGAAATTTATCAAAGTAATCCACTCGGGCTTTATTTTATTCATTTATCGGTGTGGACCGATAGCATAGCATGAAGTAGTTATGAAGATTAGTCCTACAACTATAGACATTATGCATCACTTCGATTTTAAATCATATCATCAACTTTACCTGTAGTCTTGAAGGGTTGTACATAGGGATTGTGAAGGTTAAACTCACAGGCCCAGCTTCTTTAGTGATATTTCCTGTGAAACCAAGCAACAATGACATTGGATATAAGGCAAGACAATACAAGATCATGCAAACAAAATCAGGCATAAATTTTACAAGTTACACAAGCATACCATGCAATTCCTGTGAAAAATTTAACTTTGCTCGTAGAGTGTGTTCTGAACCCCCTACAATCTGTTGAAGATGAGCACTTATTAGCAACGATTTTGAAAGATATGACTACTAGTGAACATTAAAAACATAAATCAAGCATGAATCATTCAGTAGCATGAGATGTTACCTTCTTGATGTTCCATTCAAGTTTCTTTTGCGATTCTTTGAAATCAGCATTCTGACCAACTATACCGCGATCCAAGTCAAAATTGACTCTAAAATGCAACACAAAATATAAGTTTTTTAGTATTTCACGAGCACAAATAGGACTGAAACTGTATAAAAGCAGCTGGTAGATGCTCACAAATTCATTCTACAGATGTTGGTAAAGGAAATATCCAACTAGATCTAGAATGCCATGCTATTGCAAAGAACTACATATGCAACTGAAATAATTATTGAGTATTTTGGGTTTGATAAGGAGTAGACTATATAGAATCTAAGCATGACGTCGCATCTGGATACTAATAATGATAACACTCAGCAATCGTTAAATCATGTCAAAAAGGAAGAATGAACGTGAGAGAATTTTTTTTTTTCAAGTGGTCAAGTGTCATCTCAGATTCCCAATTTAGATTTTTTTAAAAAATATTTATGTATAAGGGCATGCAGTGCCTTCAAGACAATCATTACCGAGACCAACTGCAAACTTCAATCAGGCATAGGTGTAATATCAATAGGTTTGATGCATACAGAACCAGAACTTAAACAGCACAGAGATTTGTACTAAACCACACACGTCTTTAGATATTTTAAATCTCAAGATGAATTAGTTAAGCTCATTCTTGAATTATAGCTTGAAACCTGATTTGATGGAAGCCAGGGTCTGCAGTGTATACCTTCTTTACTATTAATCTTGATGGAGACCAAGTTATCAATTAAAAGTATCTAGTGAGCCAAGATATAAAAAACATCAGGTTGTGCAACTCCTCTAGATAGGCTAGAACTGAGAAAATGATCAGTGAGGTGAAGAATTTCCCATATATCTAGACAAAGAACTCTCATTATGCTAAAACTGGAGGACCAAAAGATAATGCATTGAGAAACAATCAAGATTTAGAACCAGTAATGAACAACTCTGTCATAGAAGTACTAACGGGCAAAGTTTTACCTTGTTGTATATGTTGGTAATGGCATTTCTATTAAAATAGTGTTAGCAGTGATGCTTGAAGGAAACTCAGCACGTATCTTCAGAATCACCTCAGCCTAACAGCAAAAGAAAAAAAAAATTAGTTACATCACTTAAATAAGCTCATGATGTATCCACAATATAATACAGTTCCAATAAACAATACCTTTAGTGATCCTGCTTCTTCAATTAAGGTGTTGATTGTAAAGGGTGGCTTAAATTCCTGAGTAATGCGATAATTCATGACAGGAAACTCCCCATCGGGTGGTACCTAAGTAACATCAAACAATAAAAAAAACAACACTTCTTTAGGGAAAATAAATTAAAAGACCACATCAAAACAGGAGATCTTGCAAAGCAAACTACAGCTCTTACCAGACTCAGTGTTCTGTCTATATCGAAATTATCCATATGTACAGATTCGTGAAAATTGCAGTCATCCAGAATAACTGCTCCTGTCCCTGAAGAACCACTATAGCCTACGGAAAAGAAAAAGCCGAATGCCCTGATGTCACAGACTATCACATTACACGAAGGTACTGATATACAAAAATATAAAAAGCTGACTATCAAAACAGGATTACGTTGTAAATGAATCAGACGACATTAGTATGCTAATAGAGCTTTTTAATATACAAAACCAAAACTGGTAATTCCAAAAGATCAACCAAGAGAATACCAAAACTCGGTACGCTGCCTCTTCCAATGTGTAGGTCATCATTGAGAGCTAATCTGATTTCTGGGTTTCCCGTTAAATAACTCTTCATTTGGATAGTACCATCAATTTCAGAAGTCAATACATATCCCTGTTCATCATCATTTGACCTAGCTTAGGTCAGTACTTAAGTGACATAACATATTAAAGATTTTCACATTGAACAAGAGATGATAAAAACCCTAGAACAAGATGTTAAATGTACTAAATGTGGACTAATAAAGAAATAGTAGTACAAGATTAGACCTCTATCATTTCATCTTTGCAGCTCAAATTCCCACAAAAATAACTATATATACAACATTCGATTCTGGACGTAATCTATATGTTACTTTAAATCGAGGCAGCTCCTATCCTTCCATCAGCAAATAAGAATGGATTAACTAGTTATATACTCAATGAGGAAAAGTATTAAACAAAATTCACAATCTAGAATAAATTACAACATTGCACTAAGTCTTTTCAAGATGCTCCAACAAATAACAGTCAAGGGTATCAGCAAAAGAACATAGGCAAGTTGAAGAGATGAAAGTGTAACTTACACTCGAGCTGAAGGTAACACTTATTTTCTCAATGATATCAACAAAGATTTCCTCCCTTTTCCTGCCCCCAGGATCATTTGCCACGACTGATTTTGTAACAGCAGTACCCGGCATTCTTTTGTTTCCTTGCTGAATAAAACAAAACAGTTGCCATCAGGCTCATGAATACTTACACCAACCATATTCAACGGAGACATTAAATATTAGTAAACACGTGTATTTTGAATATTTTGCACGAATTTATCATAAAACTTAATACCATAAATAAGGCTGCAGGGCCCAGGGTTGGCAAGCGTGCAGCGTCAACCACAATTGGTTCGTTGAAGACATAAGACTTCAATACCTCAGTAGATGTTGTTTGAACATATCCAAAATCCTGTGATCAGAAGATAGGTATTGGCAAATAACCAGAAATATAAATTGTAGGGATCATCACTCCTAAGAATGAACAAGAATTTTTGTTATATAAAACTACTAGTACGTATGAAATATCGGGAAGATTCATTGGGATATCAGTTCATATTATCCCACTAACTCCTGCTTAATTCAATGTGGTATTAAACTGATCTATAACTTTTACATTACAGACAAACATAGACAAATGTCCATAGCATATTATTCTTAGGGCAACAAAAACTACAATACCATATATTTTGGTTCATACTTACTATAACTTCATCAAGAAGCTCATAGACTAGCACAAAATTTTTTCGCATAGACTCTTCATTAAGAACTCCAAGATAATCTTTGATGGCACGCGCAATCCTCTGCAAAAGCTCTAAAGCTAAGGAAGGGGCCAAGTTGGTTCTTGTGGTTGCAACAAAGAGCAAGCCAACGACCTTCACATGGAAATAGTTCACGCCATCCAGATTCTGCTCATGAAGACGTGAAACAAAATAAAATTAGTAGTCCAACTCTAGCATTATTTTCAAGTGCTAGCTAAGTCATTCTAGAAAGAAAAAAAAGGATATGGTTGGGAGTGATGAGTCTTGATATTTGTGTAGCACATAGCAGAAAGTAGGCCATTAGAAAATTAAGTGTGATTTCATAAGCAAATCAACTAAAGCCATGGAGGCACTTTTTCACTTCAATAACACTCTTAGAATATATACAAACACCTCAATCATGTTATTATGCATTGAAATATATCAATCTTTATTAACAATGTTTATCAATAAAAGGAGTGATAAGTATAAATATGTCACTAAAAATACCCACAAATACAGGCGGTGCTTCCTCTTTGCCATCTTCTTTCCAGAACTTTACTTTGCGGAAGAATATCTCTGCACTTCCTTTCTGTACATCACGACGGTCTGCATTTGCAACATTATAATCGGGTAAAAGTTTTTTTTTTTAAAAGCAAACACTAACAGAAAACTATAAAGATAGGTTAATGAAATATGAAAAAAAGTCAGTCAATCAGATGGACTGATCATACTTAGAACTAAATTCCATCAGGTGCGAGTAGAAGATCAAATCAATAATTCGGGATCAGAGATTAATCAACATAAGACATTCCTTAGAAGCTCATTGAAACTCTAAAGAATTATCATCATGCAAATATAAAGCCCCCTCACCTATACGCCTATACCTATTAACTAAGATACCACTGTGATTCCTGTCTAAGTAACAGATCTGCATAGAATTTCAGAAAAAATCGAATTCGAAAATCAAACGAACATCACATTCCTAGAGTAAGCTGAATCTGAAAGTGAGGCAAGAAGTTCAAAGCAATTACCAGATGACAATATTGAAAATAATTAAATGATCGGACAGCTGAAGCGTATAGAAGAAACTACCCTACAATTTAAACATGAAACTGAAACAAGACAAATCTGTGCAAATTTGTGAGAGAGAGGAGCATACAGTCGCGGAAGACGATGTTATCGCCTCTCTGCGAAAGCACGAAGAACTGGGAGATCATCACGATGAACAGCTAACGGCCACAACTCGCAGCTCGCTCAAATCGATTCCTGAATCGAGTAATGTATGAAGAACATGTGTTAATTTAGCATTTCCTTAGAAAGGGAAAATTGCAATTTAACCCATACAGCATTCTAATTTTACAATTTAACCCCTTTCAACAATTTTATTTATTTTTAATAGCACTAAAAAATTACTGCTATTGTGAATTTTGGTCCAATTAATATTCTTTTTTTTTTCAATATAGATCACGAGAAAAAATAAAAAAATATATATTAGAATTCACGAATTTTTACAATTGACTTTTAAAATTGTACTAGTAAAAACGAAATATAATTTGACAAAAATACGATATTTGTAATATTTGTAATATTTTAATTTTTTATAATAATGATAAATTCATTAATAAATACATTTATTAAAAATAAATAAATAAAATACATTTTAGAACCCTAAACCCAGCTCAGTCATCTTCGTCCTCACCATACTTCTTAACCAAATGCTTCTCTGAAAACCCCCAAATTTTGCCCTAATCCATAATGTCCTCAATAATCTCGAAAATCCCCTCCAGCTCCCTAGCTCGGTCCCTCTTCCACCGGGCTCTCTGCACAGCCACCGAGACTCGTACCCAGAAGCTCGAACGAATCGCCGAGGAGCTGATTGGCCTCAACAAGATCGAGCGCCATGATTACGTCATCCTATTTCGCCACAAAATGGGCTTGAATCGATTCGGCGCCGCCGCCTCCGCACCCGCCGCGCAATCGCCCTCGTCAGCCGGCGCCTCTGCCCCCGCTGCCGCCAAAGAGAAAACGGCGTTCGATGTGAAATTGGAGAAATTCGAGGCTTCGGCGAAGCTGAAGGTGATCAAGGAGATCCGTTCTTTCACTGATTTAGGGCTGAAGGAGGCCAAGGATTTGGTGGAGAAAACGCCCGCTGTGGTGAAGAAGGGGGTTACCAAGGAGGAGGCGGAGAAGATCGCGGCGAAGCTCAAGGAGATTGGCGCCACTGTGGTATTGGAATGAGATCAGATTTGAATAGTTCGCTAGTTTCCTTGATGATTGATTTTGATTGAGATATTTCTGATCCGTGAATACAAATGAAACATTACTTCAGTGATTTCTCAGTTATTCGGAGCAATAGCATATAAATTCGATCATGTTCATCTTAGTCATAAAAGATTGAATTTTGGACGAGATTAGATCTTCAATATGAATGAATGACTGAGAATCATGTAATTGCTATTTACTATTCATCATCTATGGTTTTTAGCTTTTGCCTTTCTTATATCAAACTGCTTGGTGTTGCATAATAGAGCTTTCTCCATGTTGCCAATGCTTTGCCTTAGGAGAGATTGATGGCTTTTCCTTGTTTCTTTGTTCCTTATTGCAAGAACATAAATAACTAGAGAAATAAGTGAGTAACAAAATTTAACTCTGATTATCGTTCGAGCCTCTGTGTTGTCCTGAATTAGTCGATTTTCCCTGTGAAAAACGTACCTTCTTGCGTTCAGAGTGGCCTTAATGCAGAAGAACAGAGGGACATTTTCCAGATCTTTATGCTATATCTGAAAGGCTTTGAGTGAATATCTTCTTGTTGTTGAAGCTTACTGAGGTTTTGAAGTTCAAAACCAAGATGTGTTACCTTTCTTGTTTTCTAGAATCAGGTGTCTGAGGTGGCTTTTGTCAAGGCCAGTTCTCCTCCTAGTAGGGGTGTCAGGTGTGTTAGTATGTTTTCTTTGATTCTTTCCATGATGTTTAACATTATGGTATAGAGCTTTTGATGGAGATTAGATTAATTAGTTGATTCAATTCAGTTTGTATCCTTTTATTCTTGTTCTTTAAGTTATAGTACTAGTATTATTTTTGCATCACATCCATAATAGGATTAGATTTAGATCTGAGTTCCATGCCTTTTGCTTGTTGGTGTGATTTCTTTGTGAATTCACTTATTTATAAGCTTCCCTGCATCAATTTTACTGCGCAACAAGGTTGTCATAAATATTGGAAGAATTATGTTGTATTTGTGCTGAAAATTGTACAGTTAAAACTTAAAACAAGGGGAAAAGGTTTTAATCTTATCCTTCCTCTTTAATTATCTATAACAAAAAATAATTCTATAACCCTAAAGTCTATAACAATGTAAAATAATTCAAAAAAAGCGAATCAAACAACCCCAACACAAGAAAAAAGAAACATAAAAGAAAATAAAAGATTATACACGAATAAGAGAGGAGAATTTTTAAAAAATTATTTCGGTTTGGACTTCTAATTTAGTAATTTCTACTTATTTAATTTCATTTTTCATATAATAAAAATCCAATTAAATTTTGTGTTTGTGTTTTATCATTTAATTTTTGAGTTTTTGTTTTATCATTTAATTTTTTTTATTTTGATATTCTTATTATTGTATAATTAAGGTTGTAAAGATGGGCTAGGGTATAATTAAGTTTTTTCATGTCTTACAAACTATTGTTTTATTGTTTAAATATTATGCATGTGTGTTTTTTATTTGTTTTGTACATCATTTTATCTTTTTATGACGATATCAGTCTTCATTATACTTTTCAGTTGAATATGAAATATTTTATATCAATATATTGATACTATTTTAGTATTGAAATATGCATGTTATAACGATGATAATTTTCTTCGTTTTAGAGACCTATAAATGTTATGATTAACAAATGTTTTCACGTTGCTTTAGTTTAAAATATATTCAGTTTTATATCTATAATTATTTACTCTCTCCATCCCCAATAATTGTCCACTTTAGTTTCGACACGAATTTTAAGAAATGTAAAGGAAAGTGAGTTGAAAAAGTTAGTGGAATAGAGGTCCCACTTTTATATATTTCCTTCGTCCCAAGATAAGTGACTTACTTCTTTTGGACACGAGATTTAAGGAATGGTATTTAAATAAGTTAAAGTGGAGAGAGTAAAGTATGAAAGAGGAAAAAGTAGAGGAGAGAAGAGAGAATAAAGTAGGTGGAGAATAAAGTAAGAGAGATGACTTTTTGCTAAAAATGGAAATAGGTCACTTATAGTGGGACACCCCAAAAAGGAATACAGGTCACTTATCTTGGGACGAAGGGAGTATTAGTTTTATAATAAAATGTGAGTGAAGTGAGTTAGTGGAATGTGAGACCTACTTACTATTTTATGGTAAAAAATGAAAGTGGACAATCAAATCGGTAAGGATCACCTAATCCACTAATTAATGAGGGATGGACAAAAATGGCCAAAACGGATAATAATTGGAGACGAAGGGAGTAAACATATTGTTACTATATAGTAAGATTTTTTTAAATTTTTTAATCTTATGATGTTATTTTTCACTACAATGTCTAATTAATAGAATAGAAATACTATGTGCTGCGCATAGCGCATGGGCTAACACTAATATGAATAAGGGCCGGAAGTCTTCGGTTGGGCGTTGTTGTAGATAGATAGATGTAGGCCTGTCAAACCGGGTATCCGCGGATACCCGATCCGAAAATTTCAGTACCCGATCTCAAATTTCCCAAAATCTAATGCCCGTACCTGAACCAAAAATGAATTCGGGTACCAAGATACCCGCCTCGGATATCCAGTCCCGATTTTGGATTTTAATTTTAGTTTTTTTTTAACAAAATTAACTACAAATTTTTAGAAATACAAACTTGTAATAGTTCGAATTTGATACAAACTTGAATTATTTCAATTAAGAGAAAAAAACTACTGGAGTACTAGTTTTTAGAAATAAAAAATTCATAAGTTATAGCATCCATCATTCATCAATAATAAACATCACAATTCATATATTAACCCTAAATGTGACTTAAGAGTGAAAGATTTAGGGACTAGATTCAATTATTCAATTTTTTAAATAATAGAATAAAGACATACTCCCCCCGTCCAGTATAATTTGGGTCACTTTGACCGGGCACGGGTTTTAAGAATTGTAATGAAAAGTGGGTTGAAAAAGTTAGTGGAATGTGGGTCCGTACCTTTATATATTAGTTTAATAATAAAATGTGAGTAGGAATGAGTTAGTAGAATATGGGGTCCACTGCCAAAAATGGTAAAAGTGAAATGAGACAAATTATGTGGGACCGACCGAAATGGAAAACTGGGACGAATTATCCGGGACGGAGGGAATAATTTATTAAATTTATTTTAAAAAAAATTGGGTAATTCTGGTAATTTGGGTATACCCGATAATTCAATAATCTCATACCCGAACCCGATCTCGAAACCCAAAAAATCGAATATCGAATATCCAATTATCCGATATTTCGAGTTCGAATATCGGGTATCCAATACCCAATATCCATTTTGACACCCCTAGATAGATGTATATATTTCTCAATATATATTTTAATGGGACGGAATAAATAATACTGATATCTTTGAAAATTCATTTAGGCCCAGAATTAATAAATATAGTAGTAGTATGAATTATTGAAGCCCAAAATATAACAGTTATCCAATACCCTAACCATCTCCTAACCATGAGCGATCATCCCCTAACAATCCCTGATTCTTCTTCCCCTAATATATCATCCCCTAACCATCCCTGAATTGTCTTCCCTTTCTGTTCTTTGTTATTTTATCGCCGCACTATGAAATCCTACATGATGATACATACACTCTTCACACACTGTCGCATCTTTTTTTGCTATTGGTTTCTCTTCTTTCTTAGTTTTTTTCACAATTTATTTTCATTCTTGATTTCTTTTCATTCTTATTTTCCAAATTTCGAGATCTCACAGTTTTTCTTTTGTTGTTCTTGATTTCTTTTCGTTCTTATTATGTAAATTTCTTGATTTTTTTGTTGATATCTTTTTCATAGGTTTTTTAGTTCTTGATTTCTTGATCTCACAGTTTTTTCCTCGTTCTCGATTTCTTTCCGTTCTTATTATTTAAATTTCTTAAATCTTTTTATTGATATCGTTTTCACAGTTTATTTAGTTCTTGATTTTTTTATTTCTTATTTTCTTAATTTCTTGAATTTTTTTATTAATATCGATTCCACTTTTTTTTCAGTTCTTGATTTCTTTTCATTCTTATTTTCCAAATTTCGAGATCTCACAGTTTTTTGTCGTTCTTGGTTTCTTTTCGTTCTTACTATGTAAATTTCTAAATTTTTTTGGTGATATCTTTTTCACAAGCTTTTTAGTTCTTGATTTCTTTTATTTCTTATTTACTAAATTTCTTGATTTTTTTGCTGACATTGACCTCACGGTTTTTTCTTCGTTTTCGATTTCTTTCCGTTCTTATTATTCAAATTTCTTAATTCTTTTGTTGATATGTTTTCACAGTTTATTTAGTTCTTGATTTTTTTTATTTCCTATTTTCTAAATTTCTAGAATTTTTTATTTATATTGATTCCACATTTTTTTGCACAGTTTCTTTGTAAAATGAATTACTATCTGAAAATATTATGAACTTTTTCTGTTCTGATTATCTGTTTTTTAAAATGATCACTACATAGTGACGGCGAACAATGACGGTAAATATGAATTTTCGAAAAAAGTATTCTACTACAGTATTATTCTACTAAGGGGAAAATTGTGACTAAATTACTACAAAATTTTTGATACAATACACCGGATTGACCCAGCCCTAGGTGGTAGCATGTACACTGGCCAACCAAATATTCTATAATCACTACAAATTTTTTGATACAATACACCGGATTGACCCAGCCCTAGATGGTAGCATGTACACTGACCAACCAAATATTCTATAATCACTACAAAATTTTTGATACAATACACCGGATTGACCCCGCCCTAGGTGGTAGCATGTACCCTGGCCAACCAAATATTCTTTCATATAGAAAATCCTACTTTCGTTCGCGAGTTTGGTAGCACTAGGCCGAATTTGTTTGACGCCAACAACTATTTGGCACTACTAGTGGCATTGAATGGAACTGCCCGTTGTCAGATTTAGTTGCTGGAGTTGATGACGGTTTTGTTGCTTTGCGTCGTCATAAGAATGGCATAGCCTGCTCTCAAGTCTGCCTCAACAAATGGTTTCGCTTCTATCTCAACACTGAATGACACATCAAGGCGTGAGACATATTGAAAGGGATCTTCGCTACAGTAAATCCCTGGGCTTGATGAACTGCTCATACATGGCAGTTGGGGATGAGTATATAGCTTTTGCATTACCATCAGGCATAGCTATCATTCGTGTCTAAAAACTTCTTCAAATGTATCTTACTGATAATTCTTCATTTTTGTACATGTAGAGTATCAGTACATTCCAAGGAAAGGCTAAGAACTCTTTATACATGTAGAGTATCAGTACATAGGAACTCTTCCATTCTCTCCAAGTGCATTCTCAGGCGCTTCGTCCAACACGTCGTCGATACATCCCATGTATACTCCTTAGCTCACGGCCTCCTCCGAGCCATTTCACACTCCAACCATTTTAACTAACTCTCCCACAACTTAATAAGTTGTTCAATATGCTTTAGATTTCATAATTATTTTTCAGAACATCGCATGCATCTTCCGGAGAAATCAAAGTTAGTAGTATTAATAAATCGAAAATTTTAGTCCTATTATATACGAATAACTCATTCATTTCAATTAAGTAAAATGATATATCTATCTAAATTATTTTGATGGGACCGGAGATTAGAGAAATCTTGTGATATGTTCCCAATCATTTAATGTGCATCAGTGCTCAAGCAATGGAGAACAGTATTGGATAGTTACACGTCGCAGTAGCTAAGATCTCTTTTCCAGTTTAGATGATATACATTTATTCATTTGGTCAAGGATCAGGGTTGACTAGTAGATTCTTCAATTTGATGAATTAGATAAAATTGATTATTCTTAAAAATAATGTTCGATTGGATTACCCCAGTCTCATATTTGATCTCAAGAGAGTGATATGTAGTTAGTCTTGGTTTACGAGCCTTGCTCCTCTATAGTCATTTACTTACTGGCCAATTATACCATCTTGCATATCCCTATTTTATCTTATGGTGTATTGTATTTGAGTTTTCCACCGCCACAAAACTCAATCCAGAGTGCAACTTTAATATCAAAAGTTTCCAAACAATTAACAAAATGAATTGTGGGAGAATTATTCAGAATAATGTAGATGGCTACTAATATTGCTGCAAAATTATTGAATAATTGAGGCTGATTATGCTAACAAACCAGAAAACTAAGAATACTCCTAATATTGACATCTCATAGGAATATAAGTAAGATAGGGGTGGATTAATGACAACACTAGTTTGTGTGATAATTCTATAACTAAATATTCACCACACAATTTAAAAATGTATGGTCCAGGTTTGATCTAAACAAAACTATCATTTTTCAATATAATCAGGGCAAAATTGTCATTTCATAATTCAAATTTTTGCTTATTTGATTATAATTTTTGGTGTTGCATGGATAAATAGCTCATACATGATTGAGTTTAGCAAAAAGACATGATGTAAATTTTCTTATTACTTATTTTAAAACTATTCATCACAATATTTAGATTTAATGTATATTGTTTAGATTTAACGTTTATTATTTATTCATATGTAGATTCAAATAGCAATGAAACTTCAGATTTGCCGACATGCCTTTTAGAAGATATACTTCTGGCATACGTCGCATCGCTTGCTACGAAGCAGCTTCAGTCGTGTGTAGAATTTTCACGGTATACTCTTTCGACCTTTTGTATTCGGTTGTGATTTAGGGTTTATTAATCGTATATTTGTTATATTCACGGTTCAAGCGTTTGATTTCTCTGCATTGATTATTGTTTAATTTACGTGTCGTTCACTTGTGGATTAATGCTTTATTATTGTTTTATGGCCCTGTTCACTATTTTAGTGGTTAACTGTGTTAATTTTAGATCTGGTTATGAGATATATATTGGAGGAGTAATTTAGTTTGGAGAAAATATTTGAGAGGAGAATGAGTGAAATATGTGGGAAAATGTTTTAGGAGAGGTTGGTGATGTGGGAAAACAAAAGGAATACTTTATTTCTCAAACTTTCTCAAGTTCTTTAATATTTTATATCTAGATTTTTCTCCATAAAAATCTAGATATTTTACTACATTATAGGGAACTCTACTAAAAATATCTAGATATTTCTACTAAAATATCTAGACATTCTTCTACTTAATTCTTTTATATTTTATATATCTATTCTTTCTCTAGTTAATTCTACCAAAACATTTAGATATTTTCACCCTCAATTCCAGATAATTCTACGTAATATCTAGATATTTACAAAATCAAGTTTGTATTTTAATATTCCAACACTACCAGGTGGTGCCTGAACCACAATAGAGCTTCAGTTTAGCAGCTGATGAGTATAAGCCCACCAGTTTTGTAGCTGATGAGTATAAGTTGGACCACAAAGTCGACGTGGGTATGTGTGGTATAATCATAGCTAGTGTTGATCATTTTCGGTTTAGGGAGTGGTGCAATCTGGCTTTGGCAATTCCCCGGAGATGAGATGTTGACGTGCTCTTGCATATGCCCAGGTAACCCGGAGATGGATGGGCAACTTGCTGACTTTTCTAGTAATTCCGAGATGTGGGTTGGACTGTATTCAGGTTGATTGTCTCTTATAAAAAAAAAAATATTTATATTATAATTATATAATCTAAAGAATTTTTTTTAGTACTATTTTAGGAGTAGATAGACGTTCATTCCACATTTGGAATAATGGTGTGCTCAGGTATGTTGGCGGAATGATGGCAGTGCCTTTTGATCTCGGGAAAATCAGACTCCTTAAAAATGGAGTGGTGGTAGCATGTACACTGGCCAACCATATATTCTTTCATATAGAGAATCCATCCTTAGTTCGCGAGTTTGGTGACACTAGGCCGAATTCGTTTGACGCCAACAAATGACTGGCACTAGTGGTATTGAATGGAACTGCCAAGCTCTGCAGGCCATTTCCAGATTTAGCTGGAGTTGATGACGATAAAAATGTAAAATAATTCAAAAAAAGTAAACTAAACAAAACCAAAACAAAGAAAAAAAAAGAAACATAGAAGAACATAAAAGATATACAGAGAATAAGGAGTGGTTCGCTGATCATTAATTGGCCTCAAGTAGGGTCAAATCGGTGAATATATAATGGTTCGATGTTAACTAACTTAAAAAGGAAGGCCCGCGATTACACCCCTGGCCGGCACTATTACTCCAGCTTTTTGTCTGAAATAATTCACGGTGGGGTCGTGATATTAGAAAACTAGTCCGCTACAGTGATTCAGATATGGCGACAAAATTACCACGGTAACCTCGAAAATTTTGAATTCCCCGTTGCTGAAAAAAGAGTCCAGTTTGAAATTTTCGATCCTTGTGTTCTCACTCTCTCTTCTACCCATTCCGCAACCACTTCGAACTGACACAGTCGGTGATATACCGCAATCCCGAAGAAGCCAGTTGGACGTCACCGATACGAGGTATGGAACTAATTGTCGGAATTTTGGTAGGTAAACTCAGATCCGTTTGTTTGTTGCCGGCAGTCGACACCCCACGATATTAGAAGCACCCGAAAACCAGATATGAAGGTAACGAAGACGAGGGACTAGGCGGCGAGGTTAGGACGGTGTCGAGCGAACGGTGAAGAGAGGGAGGCGTCGGGTACGACGTCTTGCTAGGTGATATCGCGGATGTCGAAGCGATTTTCACCGCTCCACTTCGAAGGAGGACGAGGAAGGTGGAAGGAAAGAAGGAAGAAGGATGGAAGAGGAAGGGTATTTTAGTCTCCACACACAATTATAGAGAAATAATTTGTAGAAGAAAACGTCAAATGAGAGTCACTGAATGCTCATATTTATTTAAGAATTGGTGGGACCTACAACATTTATTTCTATTCAGTTTTATTTCTTTTCAAATCAATTAACAAAAAGTGAACATGCTCTAAGGGCATCCACAGTGGGATGCCTTAAGCGACGCCCTATGCACCGTCACGTCGGCATTTTTATCCTCCTCCCATCCATCTGCAGTGGGGTGGACTATAGCCCGCCCTAAGCGACGCCCTAAGCATTTTATCTATTATTTGAATATTTAAATACTTCAAAATTTGAAAAAAAAAAACTTCATTTCATTAAAATTAAAACATTACAATACGAAATAAAAAAACTACAAATTCTCATCGGCGGCGGTTGCGGTTCCAACCTTCTTCAATCATGTCGGTCTTGAGCTGAGTATGGTCTTCTTGGTTGCGCATTGAGGCCTGTCGCTGTAGAACCTCACCGAAGCCCATCGGTAATCCTCGAGTGACAGGCGAGGACGCCGTGCTGGAGCTGGATCAGGCTTCATCATCCACCCAATCGGTGGCATGTCCACGTTCTTGTTCGACTATCATGTTATGCATGATGATGCACGCATACATGACGTCGGCGATGACTTCCTTGTACCAGAAACGCGCCGGACCTTTCACGATTGCCCACAGCGATTGGAGCACCCCAAAAGTCCGCTCTACATCCTTCCGCGCGGACTCCTACTTCGCCGCAAACAAGACTCTCCTCTCACCAATTGGGCAGCTGATCGTCTTCAAAAAAACAGGACACCTTGGGTATATGTCATCGGCCAAGTAGTACCCCATATGATGTCTATGGTCGTTGGCAGTGAACTCGATGGCTCGGCCGCGACCTGTGCACTGATCGACGAATAGGGTAGACGAGTTTAGGACGTTGATGTCGTTGTTCAACCCGGCTACACCGAAGTAGGCATGCCCGATCCAGAGGCGGTGGTCAGCGATGGCTTCCAGGATCATCATAGGGTGGCTGCCCTTGTAGCTACTGGTAAATTGGCCTCTCCACCCCGTCGGGCAGTTCTTCAACTGTCAGTGCATACAGTCGATGCTCCCTAGCATCCCAGGGAAGCCGTGCACCGTCTCGCGCATCCGCATCAGACTCTGGCAATCATCAGCAGTCGGACGTCGCAAATATGTGTCGCCAAAAGTCTCCACAACTAACTTACAAAAATTCTTGAGACATTCGCGGCCAGTTGTCTACCCGATGTGAAGGTACTCGTCGAACATATCCGCTGTTGTGCCGTAGGCCAACTGGCGGATCGCAACCGTGCATTTCTGCAACGGCGTAAGTCCGGGTCTGCCGATCCATTCTTCCCGATACTGGAAGTACTCATCACGTCCCTCTAACGTGTGCATAGTGCGGAGAAAAAGATCTCGGCTCATTCTAAAACGTCGGTGAAAAATATTCGGGCCCCACCTTGGATTCTCGGCAAAATAATCTGCGAACAGACGTTCGTGCGCTACGTCGTGCTCGCGGGGGACATACGTCCGACGTAGTATCGGGCGAGGGACCCGCGCCACCGCCGCCGCGTCCTCCGCCGCTGCCTGCTCCCGCTGCATTTTTGCCAAGCATTCTGCCGCGGCTTCATTAACGGCATCAAACAAGGCTCGAGTCAAGACTCGTCTGCAGCCATCCGATGTACTCAAATCGTAGTCGTCGGGATTCATTTTTGAGACGATGAGAGAGAATAATTGAAGAGATGTGAAATTGGAGTGTGTGAAATGGTAGAGAATTGTAGTGTTTAAATATGAAAAAAATTTGGAAAAAAAAAAAAAACGCGAGAGCATCGTCCGTCACTGTGGCATCAGGCGATGCGACGAACGATGAGCATCGGGCGCGGACGATGGTTAACCCATCGTCCGCCCCATTGCGGATGTCCTAAGAGAAGAGATTTAAAAAAAAAACTTGGTTGGCACTTCTAAGTTGTACTTATTTCAATTTCATTTTTCATATAATAAAAACCCAATGAAAGATTACGTTGTGATATTTAATTTGATATCCATGGTTCACAACTTTTAGAAACAAGGAAAGAAAAATTGAAGCAAAGCAATTGGATAAACATAGGGATGGATGCTTGGATATGAGAGAAAAATGATTTTTTAGGAAATGACAAAATGCATAGGTTCAACACCCTGCCAATATATGGACATATATGCTTGCAAAATACTAATGAAACTCAATTCTCATGGAGGGTCACAAGAAAATACTTCCTTGAAGACGATGAAAACCAACATAGTTGGTAAGACATTTCCCATCAATCAATAGGTAGGGATTCGAGTCACCACAACCATGGGGACATAATTTATAGATGTTGAGGACGGTGAAGTGCATCTTAGGTTGTATGTTGTTCCTCCAACCAATAGGTGGAGGTTCGAGTCACTACAATTATGGGGACAAAATTCATAGATTCAAAATCTGCATCTTATCTATACAATATATGGACATATATGCTTGCAAAAAGATGAGGTTCTTGACAGGTAATCAGATGATCTGCACAGAAAGCATCAAACCAGGCACTCTCAGACACACAAGTTGAAATCTTGGACAATCGTTGAAGCAAGCAGAAATAGTTAGTTTTCAACTTTACCAGACACGGATGGCTTGATAACTCAATTCTTTCGCAAGGGTATCAGCAAAACACTGTGCGGCTTCTGCTTCAGCCTCGGCTTCCTCGGCTTCCCTAGTTGCCACCTCAGCTTCTGCCATCAAAGCTTCAGCCTTCGCAACTGCTCTTGCAGCAGCTTCAGCAGCCTCCTTAGTGCACATGCTCCTCATCTCCTCTAGCTCGGCATCAATCTCAGCTTTACTAAGAAGTACAACGTCGCTGCTTCTCTCTGCTTGAAAGGTATTCTTCGTAGCTCCATTTTCAAGTAACAACTTTGGTTCTTCCGAAGCACAAAAAGAGACAAGCTTTGGTGCAATTCTGTATTGATTCTTCACCTGTCAATCAGACACTACAACTTATCGAGTTGAAGATCATAACTACTCGACCTCTTCATTTTTCACTTCCATCTATGTAGAGGTAATTTGATTTCATATTGTATATATGACTAGAAAACCAAAGGTGAAAAGTTTGATATGACGGCAAAAGCTCGGAAATGTGTTTCACTCTTGATACAATCAAAGCACCAATCACAATCTTCAAATGTAGTAACAACTAATAGTAGTAATATATTTGATGAAGGCTATTATTAGCCACCAAATCGGTACTTGCTACTACCTAATAATCTGCAACTTACAGCTGTAAGACATATAGACTTGAGATTCCTCCAGAAAAAAAAGGAAACTAATTTATTTCAAAAGGCTACCTTAATCAATTGTCCATTTTCTGTCAAAATCTTCAAATGTGCAGCCAAAGTCCTCTCATGATCTGCAGGGACCGAGTAATTTTCCTACACATATACCATATATGATTTCACATTCAGAAACTCATTCTCATAGCGGATATAAGAAAACTCTTAGGCTCCGTTAGGTACATGGAATTGGAGGCGTGAAGTTGGAATTGGAGCCTTCAATTCCAAATCCAATGTTTGGTATCGTAAAATTCTTGAATTTGGAACAACCAGTCTTTGCCCTTTGGTATCATAAAAATTCTTGGATTTGGAATTGAATTCCAAATTCAATTCCAAAACCTCCAGTTCCACAATTTGAATTCCATATCAAAAGTAGTGAAATTCCAAATATTTATTAAATCACACACACATTGCACCCATTCTTACACACACACTGCACATATTCACACAAAGTGCACACATTCTCACACACACACTTCACACATTCTTACACACACTGCACCAACCATTCACACATTCTTACACGCACGCTGCACACATTCACACACACACACACACTGCACACACACATTCACACACACACACAGATTGCACACACTTACACACATTCACACACAGACTGCACACACTTACACACACATTCACACACACACTGCACACATTCACACACACACACACATACTGCACATATTTTTACACACACACATTCTTACACACACACATTCACAAACATTGCACACACACATTCTTACACACACTGCACACACACAGATTGCACACACTTACACACATTCACACACACACTGCACACGTTCACACACACACAGACTGCACACACTTACACACACATTCACACACACACTGCACACGTTCACACACACAGACTGCACACACTTACACACACATTCACACACACACTGCACACATTCACACACACACACACATACTGCACATATTTTTACACACACACTGCACACACACATTCACAAACACTGCACACACACATTCTTACACACACACTGCACACACACATTCACAAACATTGCACACACACTGCACACACACATTCTTACACACACATTGCACACACACATTCACAAACACTGCACCCATTCTTACACACATTCACACACACTGCACGCATTCACACACTGCACACATTCACACACACACACACTGCACACATTCACACACACACACTGCACACACACTGACTGCACATATTCACACACACACACACACACACACACTGCACACATTCAATTTTTCAAATTCAATTCCATATCAATGATTTCATTTTGCCAAACAAAGAATTCAATTCCTTCCAATTCAATTCCATTGAATTCCAATTCCAATTCCAATTCAATTCCAATTCCGTGTACCAAATGGACCATTAATGGTAAGACTAACTATTCATGAAGTTAAGCTTCAACTGAATCATATAGTGGCTGTTCTCACTTAAGAATTATAGACAGAAAGAGTGACGATAATCCAATTATTTTGTAGGACAGGTTATATGTAAGTTTACACAAAGAAAATTATGTACCTTCAAAACTTTAGTAATCACAAGACATTATTGAACACCAGCATTTTCTCAATCTTCAACAGACTTCATTTTTAGCCAATTTTTTTTCAAAAGTCTAAACAACGTATATCAAAAGACAGAAAACAAGTACCTCTACGTATTGCATAATTGCAGCCCGACTAGATCCTCGAGGTTCCTTTAACTTTGTTATGGCCTCCAGAATAACATCACCCATCCTGCATTCACAGCCAGAAGCCTCAAATGACTTTAGTATTAAAGAGCATCTAGAATTATTCATTGTCGAAATATCTGAAAATTCCAAACATGCTTATACATAGAAAAACCGATGGTAAATTCCAAATCAATCTTTGCACCTAGTTCGGATATCTGAAAATAAACAAATGAAAGAATTTGTTTTCCCGTATAATGACAGCAGTTGCTACATGAGATAACCACGGCACTGGCAAGAACTATGGCATGGAAAAATCAACAGAGTTACAGAGCCTTTAAAATTTGATTCAACAAATGTACTACCTTTCTTAATTGATTGGCCGAATTCTGAAAACTTAAAAGCAAAATATTTAGAAAGAAAGGTGGGCGATGAAGAAGTTGGATATTAATGTACAAATTTAAAATAACCACTTGATCAGATCACATATTCCAACCTTGGTATGTTTTTCTTGAATATTACATCCTGGGATAATTCATTGGATGCAGCAATGGAAGTTACACCAATAACTTCCATATCCTTATCAACCACCATGCTAGTAGTCGCAGTGTCTTCGTCTTGCTTGATGATAAGCTGACTGCTTTTAACTGAAACTCTAGCCCTATTGCGGGATCCAACACCATTTGCCATGAACTTTAAATTTCTCCATTTATCCTAAACCAGAAGAAGTTCTCTGAAAGATATTAATTTCTGCAAATGCAGAGGATAAGATAAAAATCTAGTAATTACTACCTTAAGGTCCACATTAGAACGTGACCGTAAGTCTGTGCTGAACTCTGGATCTTTGAGTATAGTACTCCATTTTCCTATTCCATATTTTTGAATGCCAGCCTTAAGAGCAGCTTCTTCTTCTGGTGTCCACTTCTGCTTAGGAGCACCCATCGAAACTCCAAATCTTTCACACAATGACCTAGTGAGTAATGCTAGTTTTTAAAACCTGCCAAATGCAGAGTCGTCGAACAATTAGAGGAGAAATCCAATTGAGACCTAAAAAATAAGAATGAAGTGGCTCAAAATCGATATAAAGAGAATATTAATCTTTATCAAATACTATCAAGTACGATGTTTCATATAAGGAAACTTCTTTAAATTTTAAACATGATTATCTCAGCATTTAATGACTCCTGAATCACCCCAATAAGAGGAATAATATAATCAATCAAAAGATTAAGGCATATCATCCTAAGTAGGTAGATAATATCCCAAAGCAACAACCTTTCACCTGTTATACTTTGCATATCACATTTGGATATGCAAGAATCATAGGAGTACTATGGTAAAACCGTCACTCAAACTACTGCAATTAACGAATCCAGTATAAGCTACAATTATTGGATTCTACGCATGCTTTAGTACAACTGATCAAGAATAGAGAATGCGGCATTTGCAATTGATCATAAGTTACAAAAACTCATAAACAAACTCCAACAATGAGAGGAATTGCACCAGAAAAGCTATCCCCACCAACCCATATACTCAAATTCATGCCAGTATGAGCCGTTAACAAAAAACACACAACCTTGAATGTCTTTTTTTATGGGCAAATGAATATAAAATCAAAGGACGCGCCATGGTGGACTCGAACCTAAGACCTTTCACCTCACTTATTATAGCATTCTACCACTTGACTGATTCACACACACATAACCTTGAATGTCAAGTTATAATATTCACAAACTGATTCTTAGTCCGTCCCACTATTACGAAAGCCGAAATTCAACGTAAAAGGCATTAAAGGGTCCAATGTATCACACAAAAATTCAACGTAAAAGGCATTAAAGGGTTCAATTTTATCACACAAATTCCACACTCATACAGACATTAGGGCATGATAGTGAACAGAGCAGCTTCTTTTCCATGCCAATCATCAAAATCAACTGCAACATGAAAGAAAACCTTTGGAGGCTAACTAAACATTTATTCAAGAATCAAGATGTTTATTCAGGCCCCTATCATATTCAATCTACGCAATTTCATCACTACAGTCAATTTTTTTTTTACATAATCAAAATCCCATGTGAAAAATGAGTCGTCTTGTGAAAAGGGGAGACGCAATTTCGTGTGTGAAAAGGGGAAAAAGGAAAAGGCCTTGAACTGAATACAGCAGGCATACCCGGAGCAGAGGCGAGTGATTCCTATACTCAATGAAAAGACTGATTTATGCAATTGAAATTCAGTATATTGAGAAGTATCGAAGCCTTAATCGGAAGGAAGTCTGAAATACGAAGAATTAGGGGGGAATTTCCCGGTTGAGATTTCAGTTTGTGGTTAATCGCCGCAGAGTTTCTTCTCGAAGAATCTTCAGCGTACCTTGTGCTACCAATTACCAAATCATTTCGTTTTCCAATAACAGATTATTTATATTAATTATTTATTTCAAATATTATTAGAATAAATTATTGCAAATTTATATGCAAGTCATTAACATAACAATGATAATTGATGTAGGTAGACATAAGTTAAGTGTTTCTACTTTGAAATTTTTTTAATATATATGTGCATAAATAACAGGAGACGTGAATATCGCGTAATTGATATTCCATATGTTGACTCGATAAAACTATTGACGTTATGTAATGTTGATACAACTGACGTAATTATGCAAATAATAATAATTGGCACGAGTTGCATACTTACATCGTACACACAACTGTTGGATACGGACATGTTTCAATAGACGTTTAGCACAATTTAATAGAGCATAATTTTAATAAAGCCAATAAAATCTTAGTTTAGAAAGTGAAGCAATGTTTTATTTGAAAAAAATCTCTGGATAGATATACTAATAATTTTATATTCATCTAAAATCATATTGTAATTAAAAAAAACTCTCCTAATTTCATTAGAAAAACGAAAAAAATTGAAACTTCTCATTTTGCCCCTCCGTTGGAATTGATATATTTTCAGTGCCCCAAAAATTTGCAGCCCCAATTCTTCAAACAAGAACCCCAGGAATCCATCTCTGTGCACTGATTCTAGCAATCGCGAAATGGCGAGCTCTCTGCGGCGGCTGGCGAGCAATTCCGCCGTGATTTCTCGATCGGCGTTTCCAAGAGCATTCTCCACGGAAAGCGCATTGGTCGAAACAAAACCCGGCGAGATCGGCACGGTTTCGGGCATCCCCCAAGAGCACCTCCGCCGAAAGGTATACTTCCATTTTAGCGATTTGTTTTGAAATTTTTTAAACAGAAGATGAATTTCATCTCTTCGTATTTTCTTCTTGATTAATGAATTCTTTAGTATTTGTGGCTATGCCTTTGTTTTTATGCATAATGAACTTTGTTTAGGACATCCATTTCCCCAAATCCCTCGAATTTTATGCATTTAATTTTTTTTGGATTGAGTCTAAAAGTTAATAGTTAATTTATTTGAAAGATGCATGATATTTTTCTCTGGATTTGTTATGGTATCGCATAGGTTATGATATTCTCACCTGCCCGAACTGCTACTCAGCAAGGAGCTGGGAAGGTCGGTAGATGGAAAATCAATTTCTTGTCCACGCAAAAGTATGTCTTTCTTCTCTTGATTGCAAGTTTTTCTTTGGTCGAATCAGCCTTTATGTTTGACGAATTGGTCACCCACTGTTTACATTTCTCAACATTGGGCACAAATATAAACTGGGCTTCATGTCTTAATGTCTGATCTTTATTGGACAAAGTGTTCACTTTGTCAAATTTGAGCTGGATCCAGGTTGTAGTTTCCATTATCTTTCTAGGAACGTGGTTGATGCTAGACTTTGAGCTGACGATGATTTCCTGTATTTGAAATTTTGAATAAATGGTGTTACGAGCACTGGAGTTAGCAAGTTTTCATTTGACTCCATCAAGTCCCTTCTTTGATTCCTACATTATCAATTTGATTGCCTTTGCGGAATCAGTGCTTTTTTAGTACTAGAAGGGGAGAAGTTGATTCATATGGGTTTAACTATTATATCCATGTAGGCTGATGTAAATATTATTCTGCCCAAATACTTGCCTTAACACTTTCTTGCAACTTTGTACTTGAAACATTTACCGACAATGATAATGTAAAGTTGTGGCCACTAATGAGAAGATAAATGTATACACTATACAGGAATGAGATTAAATTATGAATGAAATGAAGATGAGAAAGGATTTCATAAAAATGATGGTTCTAGGGACTGACATGCTACGAATTAAAGAATGGATTTCTTGATTTTCTAACAATTAAAGATGTTATCAATAGTCATAATGTTTTGATAATCTTTTAGCACAAGTTTCTAGACAAATATTGGTTACACTATTTTTTTATATATTTCCTTCATCCTTTAAAAATAGGCCTAATGAGGGTGTGGCATGGGTTTTATTACAAGTTTTTGGTGTATTTTGAGTGGAGAAAAGGCCCCCCTCTGAAGGATGGAGGTTTATTGGGTGCCTTACATGTCATTTTTCATAAAGTAGATGTTCCATTTGCTTTGTACTCATCAACTAATAGATACTACTTGTTTAAACCAGTCTATTTATAACTGGTGATGTGTTTTTGACACTGTGTGCGGTAAGGAGGGATATATTCTTCTCCTAAGATTTTTACTGGTCAATTCTGTTTTATGATAAATTATTCACTGATTTTTGTATCATTATGGTTGCCAATATGCATTTGTTGTTGCTGATTTTCAGATGGGAGAATCCACTTATGGGTTGGACATCCACTGGAGACCCATATGCCAATGTCGGAGATTCTGCACTAAGCTTTGACAGTCAAGAAGCTGCAGTATCATTTGCTGAGAGACATGGTTGGGAGTACACGGTATGGTCTCCTTGGTCTGAGATCCCAAGTGAACAAAATTACTAAGTTTAAAATTGTGCACTTTCATTTAGGCTCTTTTTGCAAATGTAAATATTAGACATGGCACTGTGTCAGGAGTGAATCGTAGTGCTATTGAATAGTTTTCATGTAGATTTGTTTCACTGGTTCTAACATTTGAAAGTTCTAGTCTTATATTTTCAACTATGAAATCAAGTCCCCTTATGTTTTCATATTGCTTCTTATTCACAGGTGAAGAAGCACCACACCCCATTATTGAAGGTTAGATATCCTTAGTTTTACAATTTAGCAGCTCAAAGTGATTTAGCAACAATCTGTTAAGAAATTTGAAATCTTACTCTGATTGTGGTTTAACTTGTACTTAAAATGCCTTAATTTTATATGTTCTATTTCGTTGCACCTATGGTGAATTTTATGTTTGGTTATAGTGTGACTTATATATGCTCACATTAAAAATGTTTTTGATAGCTACCATCCTCATCCGTATGAGTACTAGCTGGTTTTTTAGCAAAATAGTGCTCTGAAACCAAAATGCATGATTTCATGTAGAACAGCACACTGTACACCATTAATTTGAAAGGTTATTTGGTATAGATATTAAAATGAACGTCTTATGTTTTGGATGAAAGATTATTTGGTAGATAGTGCTCCTTTCCAAGTGATTTTTGGCAGGATTTCTTAAACGTCCTTTGGATAACTAAATTGCTTTCGTAGCAGTGGTTTGTTACATTATTTAAAATAGAAAAGAAAAAACGAAGTGCTGTGACCTGGCCTTCTAGTTAACAATTTGATAGTTACACTATACACAAACTGTGGTGTGTGGTGATTGTGAGCCCATTACTTTCTGTTGTTAGTAATTATTTCTTTTGTTCTAGAAGATATGTGTACATTCTCCTCCCGCCCCCACTAAAATTCCTGCAAAGAAGAATACAAAATGATATTACTCCATTTGATGTCTTTTAGGACTTATGGTATTCTTCCTACTTGGTTTGCAGGTGAAGGCATACGCAGACAACTTCAAATGGAAGGGCCCTCCTGCGTCTGAGGCAAGCTAATTTTTCAAATTTTATCCTTTGCTCGGGGGTTTAGCTTAGAATGACCAAGGATCAGTACTTCGTGTAATCCTTCGAATGAATAAATCATACTACAACATTGGATTCCTTCATGCTTGCTTTGTTTGCGCAGAGGTTCAGTTCAGTCCACTTTGCACTTGTTTCATTTGTTGTAAGACAAAAAGATACCTATGTATTACAGAATGATTGAAGAAAACAATGTTGTTTTTGCTTATATAGGCTTGTTTTCATTTCCTAACTTAACAATAACCAATACATTTTCACTGTCAAACCTATAAGATTCGAAATTCAGGTTTCTAAGCAAATGCTCAAAAAAATCCAATTAAATTCAAATCTATAATAATCGTACACTCAATTAAAATAATGACATTGAAATAAAAATGAAACAAAAGCCAATTAAATTGGTAAATTAGTAACAGTTGGAAAGGGATGTGGGAGAAAATACACCACTTGTATATTTATATTTTTTCTGTGTTTAGGGCAAAGTAGGGGATCTTAATCCTTTACATGCATAATAATATATGCAATAGGTAAAATCCATCCAGCTCGATTATATTATTGGACTATAATTATACAAGAAGTTGACCCAATTGGCATCTCTGGATGTACATAACATATGATATGGAATGCAACTACTGCTGGTGATATTGCTTTTTGTCATGCAAAGGCGCCATTGAGACGGATACCACTTCTATCAGGTATAAGTTTCTTCATGTAATACTTGGATCTGCGCAGCTCGTTGATCCTTCTCCTCCTCTCCTCTGGTATGCACTCAATTGAGCATTCGCAAAAGCCACGCCTTACAAACCTGTCAAATCAGCAACAAACATTACCAGACTACTCAACAACTTTGATCCAAAACCAAATGCCAAAGATGACATGGGCAGTATTTCATAGTGCAAGTGGCTGAATATTGGATTCAGATTTACAAATCCAAGTCTGAGAAATAAAATTAAAGAAGGTATAATAATATAAATTAGAAATACACAGAAAACTGAATAACTTAAGTTTTCTTGCCACCTAGCAAATATTATAATGCTAGAAGAAGTGCATACCAATCTGCTGTGCGAGTTGTCAGTAGAAAAAGCATTCTGAGTCCAAGTGACGATGCCTTCTTCTCAATGTAATCTAATCACGTTCAAGAAATGAATTATCATAAATGAGAGGTTTAACTGTACATGAAAAATACAATAGAAGAGACTCATAGATACCATACCAAGTAATTTGTCTCCCAGTCCTTGCCCACGGCATTCGGGAGAAACAGCAATAGCGGCTACCTCTCCACGTTTCTCTTCAAAGAAGGGGAAGAGAGCTCCACAAGCAATTATTTGACCTTCTCTTTCTACAACTATGAATGAATCCAGTGCTCTAAGTAGCTGCACTGTGGGAATGATGATCAAACTCACAAACATAATGTGTGAAATACCTGCAATGTGAAATAATATGCTAGATCACATGTACAAACCTCTTCTTCAGTCCTCTTTATCAAAGTGCCTGATTCCTCTAAAGGCAGCAAAAGTTGTTTAATTCCATGGAGATCTGCGACAGTAGCCATCCGCATGCCTTCATAAAGATCACTGGAAGGAATTGGAAGAAATAATCAAATAACCAAATAATCTGCTCAAATATAATTTCTGCCCATCGGAGTTACCAAGCTGAAGACAGAGGACTCGGATAACACTACGCATGCACAGGTAAGAAAAAATGATCGCAACTTTGTAAGGAGGGAAAGAAACTCCATGGTAAACAAGGAGGCTAAATCATAAATATTGGTATTAACCAGAAAAAGAAGAAAAAAATATTTTCAACAGGCAGGGCTTTACTTCCTAAGTTGTTTGCAGTTTTGGAGCTGAATAAAAAGGCACAAGGAGTTGACAACATAGTATATTCCAGGCATTTTTAAATGCTAAGCTGAGATAAAACTGACATTCAAGAGAAATACTAATATTCTTGAAAATAGTTTGAGAAAGTATTTTGTTAAAGAGGGACATACCTAGCTACCATAGTACCCACTCCGTCTCTCTGAAACAATTCTTTCAATAACACTCCACCAATTGTACCATCCAATAAATGGACCCTCTGGACACCACCCTGATGACAAACAACATCACATATGTAATGAGAAAGCTTTTTGGCTGAAACATGGTGCTTTTGGGGGCTTTATTTCAAGAAAGGGAAGGACACCATGATACTAATATTACATCAATATCTATTATTCAGATGAAAATGATCTTAGAACCCCAAAATGAATGATGTATAGGTGAAAATCAATGCATCCTGTAAGCAGAAAATGGTAAGGTGAAAAAATAATTTAACCAAAAATCTATGTCTGAAAATGGTAAAGTGAAAATCAATGCATCCTGTAAGCGGAGAAGGATGCAGCGGTATTTCAAGTTTGTAACCTTCATGTAACATATCAGAATAAAACAGGAGGATTTCAGCAACAAACAGCTTTTGGAAACAAAAATTGGTAACACTTAAGAACGGCAATAACAAGGAAACACTCCGTTAGCAAAATTCTTAATTGTTTGCTGATTAGGAGTTTGATGACCCAACAGTGGAAACTTACTCTGCAGACAAAAGCTGCAGCAGCTAATTCAGAAAGGTAACCATTTGACCCACTCAGTCTTTCTTGGTTTCCAACCGCAAAACCTTGCTCACCAGACCAAAGTCCATCCCCATTGTCAAAGCCAACGCCATTTTGAAATTTGGCTCGACCAAATGCCTTCCCATTCAGAGAAGGTACTGTATCACTTGCATCATTGTAGGCTGCACAGACTAGATCATCTTGATCAACAGCTTTTACATAATTTGCAGCAGTCTCACTCTGCTTAGCTCGCCTACGAATTAACAAATCTGCTTCTTGAAGAGTTAAAAAATGAATAAGCCTCCCATATTCATCTAGAATTGGCCCATCTATGATGCAGATGAGTTTCTCAGCTCCAAGAGCCAGAGCACAGGCTGTTGCAACCTCATATGTGCTACAAAATACAGAAGACAAAATGGTGTTCAGAACTTCAAAATCAAGGTGGCTTTTAATAACTAACAAACCAGAATTAACGGTTTAAATCACAATCAACATGCATAAAAAGAGCTGTTCCAAAAAAGTTTATGCAATCAAAAGACAAAGTAAAAGCATAAATTTTGTAAAAATATAGTATTATGATAACTCAACTATGCTTTGGCATATTCCATCATATTATCGAATCATCAGTCTAGAACAATCAATGATAGTTCAAGAATTAGTTGATTAAGTCATACATTTATCCTGTGCATATGGCAACAAAAATACCTATAAAAGCAATTAAGCATACTTGCAATTTATCACTTCACCGGAACTTGAATAACCAAGGTTGCTTAGAAGAACTATAGAGTCTTGATTGAGCCTCTCACGAATGCGAGAAACATCAATTTTCTTAACTTCTCCTGTAGCTCCATAATCGATTCCATCAACTACTCCTTTTCTCTGTAGAATAAGTAAGCGATGAATAAAATAACTGATACTACATTGCATATAGTAGAAAATCCTCCAGTAAGACACAGTAGTCTTACCTTAGCAGCCAGAAAATTGCCACTGGCAACACTGACCCCATCATACCAACGATCATTATCTCCATGGCGATAGATACCACTTAAGGAAGGTCCAGGGGAAAGTTTGGCCTCGATCATGATACGAATCCTCCCTGCTGCATCAAGTGCAGCACTAAGCGAGTCAGAGTCAGTAACCCTGAAGCTACCAACATACTTTGGTTCAGATCCTGAGGAAACAAATAAAAAATCATTTTATTTAAGAAGTTACCAAATCGACGAAAGCCGTCACATCATCAAGATTCAGCTCTAACAGTTAAAACAATGAGCAGAAACATAAAACTAGCACTTATTTTGATAGATGAAAGGTCATTCATGCAGCAAACTACAGCAAGATATCAAATTGATTTCAGACCTCTTTCCGCCAGAAGCCTGTCGATCTGGATGTGACTTCCTGGAACAAGAACAAATTTGATTCCGAGTCCATGAAGCAGAGAAATATCCTACACGAAAATTTCATTAATCAGACACATATTTCAACAACTAATTTTGCTAAACAGACTTGACTGAATAAATTGATCACATACAAAGAATCCAACTTTCAATCTTAAACTCATCCATCAGTTGAGAAACGCAACAAGAAATGCAGCTCAGCTGATAACGAAATTAAAACTAAAAAACAAACAAAACAAAGGACAAAACGTGCCATTAGAATATGATCCAAATGAGGACTAGCAACGATGTCAGAAGATATCACTACGACAAAAGTACTTCCTCTGTGGGCCAGAAAGTAAGGCCACGCCTCGCGAAAGAATCGCACGAACAGCTCGTCTTTGACAGCATTCCCATCGTCGTCAATCTCCGAAGCCTCTGTTTCCCCACACACATTGATTCTCTTTCCGCGGACAAATTTAGCCCCAAAATACGAAGACCTTAAGGATTCGATCCCTCCAAAATTAGTTATCGGCCTTGCAGATGAGCGGGAAAACAAAATTGATTGACGACGATAATGGTAATAGCTCTGAATTGGAGAGGCGTTGCTCGGAGATAGAGCGGCCATTGGATTGGAGAGCCGCCGGTGATGCGATTAGGGTGAAGAATCAACAAAACCCCATTTCATCAAATGAGGTTTTGTAACTCAGATTCTAGGTGATGTGTTGCGGTTGCTCTATCTAAGTCTTAATTTATTTTTTTGGAATTTTAATTCCTGAATTTGGGTATTTTGAGTAATTCTAATTATTTTAGAATAAAATATGTCCTAACACTTCCCTGACCTTTGACTTATTTCTTTTTTAGCATGAATTTAAGAAAATGGTATTTATTAAATAAAAACGAGAATAAAATATGAAAAATAATAAACTAATAAAAATAAAAATAGAGTAAAAATATGGGATATAGTAAAATAGATGAAATTATATATTTTGTTTTTAGCCAAAAACTGAAAACTAGTAAGACATCCTAAAAAAAGAAGTAGTATTTTTTATGTAATGGATAAAGTAATTACACTTACACTAACTGTTTACAGAGAAATTAAATTATATACATAAGAAAGTTATATATTACTCCTTCCGTAAATTCACCAAAAATTTTTTTCTTTTTTGGTGATTGGAAAAATAAGATTTACTTCTAACTTTTTTCATATATTTATTGTCCTATATAAAATCAAATAATTCTTTAAAATTCGAACTGAATTAATGTTTTTAATCGTGGGGAATACTTTACAAATAAGGAGTTATGGTTTCTACTTGAATTGTATGATTATCCAATTTAGTTCATCGGGAACGTCGTGAATCCAAGTTCTTTCTATCAAACATGGTTTCTATCGAAATTAACACGTGATGTGATTATTATATGAATTAATTAATTTATTGACTTCAGCATCAATACCAGAATTTAGTTATATTAGTAGCTTGTACACTATGTAATTCGCGACGGCAGCCAATCATTAAATCATTTACTTACCGAACTGCAAAGCTACAGTACTGAATTACTAACAAAACCAATAAACTGATATTATTACATCATTCACATGTGAGTAAGGAATTTTATTTAGATACGTATTTTTATCATCTATATACCACGTTTTTTACGCTCCTGAAGAATATTTGTGGGTCCCCTATTACGACAAAAACACAATAAAAAGAAACATTAAAATATAACACCCACGTAAAAAATTGCAATAAACGATATTAATAAAATATAGGAAAGTAATAGAAAAAGTGATTAAAGTAATAGTATTATATATGTTCACATTAATGTGGTGAATTTCTTTTACAATAAAAATATAGCACTAATTTTGATAAGTAGAACTCCCTACGTCGAGATTTTTTTTGGGTATGAAATTTAAGAAAATAAGTATTTTGTTTAGTTAAGTGAAGAATAAAGTAAGGTAAATATAAATTAGAGAAGAAAAAGTAGTAATAAAAAGTATAGTAATATTAAAAAAAGGAAATGACTCATTTAGTTTAGAAAAAAAAATTGACTCATTTAGCCCGTATTTTGAGAAAAGAATATGAATAATGGTTAAAGGGATGTCAATGTAGCCTGTAATCTGTTGGCCGACTCGAATAGCCCAACAAATTTATAAGGTTAGGACTGGTATTTTCTAGCTCGATAAAATCAAAAGTCGATTAGCCCGCACCCCGATTAATCCACAATCTGAGTTGGGTTGATCCGAAACCCAACGGGCTGACTTAATTGACATCCCTAGCGAATCATTTAACAAGGGTCGGGAATACTATTTTCTTGGGGTCAGATGACTATAAAGGATTATAAAGGACATTTTATAAATAAAAAAAAGTTGAAATCAATTAATTAACCACATGCAAAATAAAAAAGATAGGAAAGACAAAACGCACCCGAAGAATAGACGGCAAGTGGGGGCCATCAACAATTTGAGCGGCCAGCACCACCACGAAAGTACTACCCCGATGCGCCACAAAATACGGCTGCGCCTCCCTCATCGCCTCCGCCACCCCAAATTCAATGCAGCAGCACCTCACCGCCGCCGCCGCCGTCGTACGCGAAAATCTGGTTTTTCCTATGCGATCGGGCGGCGGCGGTGGTCTGATTTTGGAGCGCCGCGGCGCCGGAAGCAGCAGAGATAACGCCGCCGTTGTCGATTTTGCCATGTTAATTGTAGAGATAAGCGGTGAGGAGAGGAGGAGGTGTTGTGAGAGACGTTACATTCGAATGATATAAATTTTATGTGGCACGTAATTAATTTCATATGCCAAAGTTATGAAATTAGTATGACGTGACGAGTCCCCACTATACTAACATAACATCAAACTTTTAAACACATGCCGACAATACAAAATAGGTGATATTGTTTGTCTCCGAAATTAAATTCGCATTAAATTTATTAATTATGACAATCATGCGTACACGGTACATTTGACTAGTGAACTGAACAAACATACTCCTTCTGTCCACGAAAAATATGACACTTTGTGAATGATACGGGTTTTGATGTAGAAATGGTAAAGTAAAAGCGAAGGAAAAAAAGTTGTAAGAGAGAAGTAATGTTGGTGAAATGTGGTGTCCATATTATTAGTAGGAGAGAAGGGAAAAAAAGTAAGAGATTAGTTAGTTGAAACTTTTTTGTGGACAGAAGGAGTACAATGTTTCGTGGACAACAAAAAATGACAAATGTGCTCAATTGAGTTGCACTTCATTATATAGTGTCTCCAAATTGAAAGTACTTTATTTATTAGTATTTTTTTTTATCAATTTTGTGTTTACATGATTTTATATACTGTTCTTTATTTATTTATCTTTTTTTTTGTTTAAACGATTTTATGCTGCTAATTGTTTTTTTTATTATTATGACATTTATTGGACAACTAGAAACTGGCAGTAAGAAAAATAAAATAGCATAACATTTCTAGCAATGTTTCTTCAATTTATACAAGTAGTTGAATTGAACTAAGCTCATAATAAAACAACATTCACTTATTTAGAACAAAACACTTATATACAGAAATTGCTTGTGAAGAAAACACTATTGTCTCTGTCTCCTGGCTCGGTTCGCCTCCATCATTCGTGCTTGTGCATGCCTTCTTCTTGCACGCCTTCGTCTCCTGTTCCTGCCATCGCATATCTCTTCAACAATCTCATCGAGTTTGTCAAAGTATTTATCACTGAAGCTTCTGCAGAAGAGAAGTAGCCATACAAAGATTCCTAAGGCCACAACATATCCAACTGCAACGGATACGTATTCCCACTCAATCTCCCTCTTCTCTTCCGCGCCATCATGGCCACTGTCACTGCCATCAGTATGACTGCAGTCTGTGCGGAGAGGGAAACCACATAGGCCAGGATTCCCTTCAAAGGATTCAACAGAAAATGTTTGGAACTGGCGGCCATTTGGGATCTTTCCGACCAGCTTATTATAGGACAGGTTCAACACTTCAAGGAATGTGAGTTCTCCAAGCTCCACCGGTATTAGCCCTGTTAGCTGGTTTCCAGAGAGGTCGAGTGATTCAAGCTCTCTCAACTGGCCAAATGACTTTGGGATGCTTCCGTTGAGGGCATTGTGGGAGAAGTTGACATGATGAAGCAAGTAAAGATCACCAATTGCATTTGGTATGCCTCCATAGAAATTATTGGAAGAGAAATCAATGCTACCAAAGTCCGGCCAAATCGTCTTGAGCTCTAAATTTAGCCCTTTCATGATTAACGTCACACTTGTAATATTGAGCACATAGCTATCGCGGTGATTGAACCTCATTGCCCACCAACTAGAGAAGTCTATCGATTCCAGACTTCCACTAAAATCGTTAGAAGCTATGTCTAGAACTTGGAGTCTCTCCGCTCTGTTTTGACACTTCACTTCCCCATGAAATCTATTCGAATGCAAAACAAGGACACGCAAGGTTGATGCCAGCATGCATGGGAAAGTGTCGTTGATCATGTTGTTTCCAATGTTCATGAGCTGCAACGACCTGCAACTTTCAAGGGACTTTGGGATCGTCCCTTCTAAATTGTTATTGTTTAGAACAAAATAAACTAGCCGGCAATCTGATGGAAAACTATCTGGAATGCTGCCACTGATGTTATTGTTCGCAACGTCTATGAACAACAACGACCTGCAACTTCCGAGGGACATTGGGATATTCCCTTCTAAAGCATTATTGCTAAGCTTCAAATATATTAGCCTACAATCCATAGAAGAAATATCTGGAATGCTACCGCTGAGGTTGTTTAGCCCCAGGTTGAGCTCGGTGAGGTTTTCAAGTAAGCAAGAGGGTATGCCGCCACTAAATCTATTCCCAAACAAGTTAAGAGAACGGAGAGATGTGGCATCGCAGAGGGAGGTTGGAATTGATCCACTTAAACTGTTATTATGAAGAGACAAGGTCCAGAGTCTAGATTCAAGTGGAACGGGCAGCTGCAACTCGCCCCTAAGCCGGTTAGAGTGCAAGAAGATGAACTTAAGAGAAGGAGGGATATAGTAAGGCTTTTGCATACCAGTTAGAAGATTAAATGAGAGGTCTAGATGCATAAGCTGTGCTCCCCAAATCCAACTAGGTATTTCCCCTGCAATCCGATTGTTTGACAGATCCAGTAGCTCCAGATCCGAATGTTTGATGAAAACAGGAAAATCGGACACGTTACATGAAGCTAGTGTCAACACTTTCAGATGGACAAATCCATATGAACTTGAAGTGACGTTGCCAACATCTACTGACAAGCCACTCTCAGATAGACTCATGAATGTGAGATTGACAAGGCTTCGAAGGTTTTCGAGTTGAAAAGTGCCACTGAATCTGTTGAAGCTCAGATCAAGTTCCAACAATAACGGGAGAGCAAGGAGGGAGTGGGGAACATTGCCAGAGAATAAATTCTCCGCCAAATCTAGATGAACGAGATTGGAAAGACCTTCAAATATGGTGGGAGAAAGTGAGCCTGACAAGTGGTTAGACGGCAGATGGATATGAATCAGCTTGGTTAGGTTAGCAAAGCTAGATGGAATAGAGCCCTTCAATCCGCAGCTGGCAAGACTCAAGTTGGTCAGACTTGGAAAATTGGCAAGCGAGTCCAGAACTCCTACTGCTGAAAGATTGTTACGATCGAGTCGAAGAACAGAAAGCGAATGGAGTTTCAAAACGGATTTAGAAAAAGGGCCATGAAGATTACACGAAGACAAGCTCAAAGAGGTGAGGTTGGGTAAGTATGATGATATTATATGGCTCCATTTTCTTCTTTCATAAGGGGAACTTATATAGATATAATCAAGATAGAGCTCTCTAAGCCCTGTTAGATTTTGAACAAGCATCTCCAAGTTCGGGTGCTCAATAATCAGACCAAACAGATATGAGATATCGAGACTAACCAGTCTCGACAAGGATGAAATCTCAGAAGGAACCTGCCCACTAAAACCAGCATATGACAAATTCAAGTGTGTCAAATAGGCGAGATTGCCAATTCCTTTTGGAATGACATTCTGGTTCAGGCGTGTCGAATAGGTGAGATTGCCATTACCTATCGGAATAGCATTGTTGCTCAAGTGTGTCAAATGGGTGAGATTGCCATTCCGTTTGTAGCTGAAGCGATTGTAGGCAAGGTTAAGCTTCTGCAGATATTTAAATTTGAAGAGACTTGACGAATTCCAAATCCCACCATAAATGGCCTCTCCGTCGAGCTGCAAACTAATGACGTAGCCAAAAGCATCACACTGCACACCGGACCATGTGCAGCACTCATCACTTTCATTCCACCGCACCAGTTTTGTTGAAAGAGAAGAATCAAAGATCAACTCAGCCTTGAGTTGAAGCAGCAAGGTTTTCTGTTGGTGAAGACATTTGTTATTATAGGAATGAACACTGGGAATGAAGGAAGAAATTAGTATACAAATGAACAACAAGAACTTTGCAAGCATTGTGAAAGAGATACTTCTTGTGGATACAAATTGCCTTGCAGTTAAGGTAGTTGCATGTGGCTTTATATAGACAATTTTAAAGAGACCATAATTATAGACTAATTATATTTTAGATAAAGACAATCCATATTTTCTAAATTCAACAAGTGGGCCTATATGATCTGGATTGAAGAAAATGATGGAACTATATAGCTTTAACCTAAGCTACAAGGAATTCACTTGAGTCCTTCTAAGTCCAAATCAAAAAATTGACCACATATAAGCTCAGCCAAGCAATCCCTAGCCTGTTAAATTATGGCTTTAGAACTTTGAATTGGTCATAATAGATTAGTTGTTAATGAGACAAAATCATCTTTTTCAGTAAGGTAATTCCCACAAATACAGTTAGATACATGAAAGCAATCCCTAGCCTGTTAAATTATGGCATTAGAACTTTGAATTGGTCATAATAGATTAGTTGTTAATGAGACAAGATCATCTTTTTCAGTAAGATAGTTCCCACTAATACAGTTAGATACATGAAAACAAAATTTCTACTACTACCAACCTTACATTGTTATTTTATTTTGTTTCATAATTTTACAAATCACATAATAATCAAACCTCTATTTTTGTATACTTCTATAATTTGCAATATATATATATATATATATATATATATATATATATATATATGTATAGGGATGCAATCAAATGTAAACTCTAAAAATTGTAAAGACTCCAAATATGGACCGTTAGAAAATGTCAATAGATGATAAATAATAGCAACAAAAAATGTCAGTGTCAACGGTCCGTATCATAGTGTACATTGTGTTGACATTTTTTGTCGCTGTTATTTTGTCATATCGTGCTATCTGTTGACATTTTCTAACCGTTCGTATTATAGTTTGAAGTTTGTACAATATTTAAAGTTTGCATTTTATCACTGCCATGTATGTATATATACTAAGAAAAGTAAATGTGAAAACTATTTTATGTTGTGAAAAATAAATATAGTGCACCAAACGTATAAAATGAAATTTTCACAAGTAGGCCTATAAGATTTGGATTTAAAGAAAATGATAGAACTAATGTGTGGCTTTAACCTAAGCTACACGGTGTTGACTTGGGTCCTGCAAAATCCTAATCTAATTATTTGAGAAATAAAAACACCTATGGCTATGCTCAGCCATGCAATCCTTGTGTGTTAAATTCTGGCGTTAGAACTTTGATAAGACACAAATTTGGGGCCGGACCTCAAATCTTGCGGTGAGGTCCGCCACGGATGCAATACAGCAGAATAGGCCAGCCCAAGCCGGGCTTGAACCCCTTGCACAGTATGAGACATGTCTAGATTGCAGTCCGGCCCCGGACGCGACATGCGCTCAGCCGAATCATGTTAATTTTAATATCTTTAATTTAAAATTATAATGGGAGTGTCCAACCTCCACATATCCTTCTCAATATATAAGAAGGTTGTCAGAAAAAAGATGCAGCAGTATAAAGTCACTTCAAAGAGCCATGAATCGCCATTGACAATACCAGGAGTGCAACCAGAAGCTGAACACAGAATAACAGAAACAGATCAGCCACATAAAGAGTATGTATGCAACACCAATTCAAACCAACAATGTTGGCAGACAACATTTCTGTTGGCCCGATTAATAGTTATCAGTATGCCAGATATTTCATAGATACCATACCACTAGCTTAAAGTTTCGAAGATATAACAAGTACAAAAGCATCAAGATCCCTAAATCAACAAAGACAAAACAAAAATGTCTCAGAACTTCATAATAAGACCATTATGCCAATGCCGGAAGCTTCAACATGAAAATCTCATAAGACCTACAGTGTGAAGTAGCTCATCTCTTCCTACCACCACGTTCTCTAAGAGAAAGTGATAGTGCCTCCCCAGGTCCAACATTGTAATAAGCAAGAGACAAATTGTCCTTGAGAAACCCCGCCTTCCCACTGAGCTTCTGTTTGTTTGAAGGAAGCTGGATCTCGCCAGCAATTTTCTCTTTCAAGCTTGCAACTGTTTCAGTCAAGGATTGCACAGAAATCTCCAACACTTGTCCTTTCAGGTTTCCTTCATCAGTATTCGGCACTGATATACTAATCCGAGCCGTACCCTGGGATTACATACGCATTAAACAGAAAATTAGAAACAACCCAAAAAGTATCAACATGAATTAAAATTGATTATAAAGACTGGGGGAAGCTATATACCGGATGTTTTGCCAGGAACTGTTCTTCCGGAATGAGAAAAGAGTCATCAAGCCTTTGCCTCTTGGGCTCAGGTTCTTCAGGAAGGGGTGGAGGGGCCTCTTCAGGTGGTGGTGGTGGAGGCATGCCAAGGGGCATAGGTGGTGGAGGAACCATAGGCATGCCTGGTTGGAACCTATGACCTCCCAAAGGTGTAAACTGCGATCCAGGTGGTGGTGGAACAGGGATATTAGAATTCATGGGCATAGATGGCGGCATTGGAGGGCGGTTGCCCATAAGATTTTGTCCGTGCATCATAGGCATTGAAGGAGGTGGAGGGCGAATAGAAGGAATTACATTGACAACAGGGGGCCCAGGTGGTGGTGGTGCAACACCACCAATGCCAGTTGGGTTTGGATATTGAACCATTGTGGGAGGCCTGGGAATATTTAAGGCAAGACCAGGAGGCGGAGGTAGTGGCCTAATTGATGGCATACCGGGCCTAGGAGGAGGAGGTGCTGGACCCGGAAGGCTCCAGCCCTCATTGTTTGAACCATCACCCATGTCTTCAATACCAGTATTCTGAGACATGGCCTGGCTGGCTGTCCGGCCAATGCTTCCAGTGTGACCATCCCATATGACCTGTTTTGGTTGCTCATCCTTCTTTTCAATTTCAGCCTTCACAGCATTAGAAACTTCTTCCTCTGTTGTTCCAAAAATATCAGGCCGTGTTCTTGCAAGTCCTACAATATTCCTGGATATTTCATCGTCTGGCGCAAGGGTGGTCTCTCTTATCTTAGCAAACATCCTATCCTTCTGTTCCTTAAACTTGGGATCAATAAGAGAAATTCTCATGTGTTCGGACATTTCACTTATAGGGATAAGCTCGCCAGTTATTGGAGAGACAACATATTTAGTAGGATCTCTTTCAGCTGGTATTCTATCTTCAGGCCTCTTCCAATTTTTCACAATTCTCATGGGTGGTTCGTTCTCTTCTAAATATACCTTGCCCTCATTACTCTTGGCATCGCCATTCTCCTCCAGACTTGCCACCCTCATGCCCTCCTCAACCAGTTGGACCTCTTCTTCATCCATTTCCATTTCTACCTCCTTGCTAGGCTCAACGAAATCTTCTTCCTCCATAGCTGACATCTTGCTTCTTCTTATCACTTCCTCAAGCGTCATTGGAGGAGGTAAGTCCTCATCCTCGTCATCAACAAAGTCTATTGACTCAACCACTACAAAATCGTGCCAATCAATCATTGCCATCTGCAGCCGCTCCTGCTCTATCTCATCTTCAGCTTTTTGCCTAGCCTGCTCTTGCGATCGTTCCCATTCAAGGCGATTTAAGCAGCGTTCCAGGACAGTAGTCATATCAAGGACGCTATTTTTTAGCTTATCAGACAGCCCTTTGGGAGGCATCAATACTTTTGAATAAGCATCAGCAAGAGATGTAAAGAACATAAACATACTATGTGTTGGCCTTAAGAAATGAAACTGAGGATTGGTGCTCTCTCTGCTAGTCAAACCAGTCAAAAAAGACTTCCCATTTCTTGCCACAAACTGAGCAGTGAGCTTGATTATATCCAATTCCTCCCCGGTAATCCCTTCAGGGAGCCGAACAGTATATTGCTCTGCCTCCGGTGGATCAAGAACCTTACGTACAGTTCGGAATTGAGCTGCAGGGTCAGGCTTGGCTGAGGTATCATTTGCATCAGCCGCTGGAGTACTACTAACTGATTCAGGAGCAGGCTCCGACTGAGGAGGCTGTGTAGCAGATGCCTGATTCTGTGCTCGAGATTCAGCTAGGCGGTGCTGGTAATAAGCATGGTAAGGATCAGAGGCTCGTAAAAAGTTAAATTTCGCATTCCCTTCATTGCTTGCAATAATTCTTTTCTCAAACTCAGGTCCATTTTTTGCCACAAACTGAGCAGTTTTGTCCACGATAGTTCTAATGTCTATAGGTGGGTGTATAACTCCTATCGACCTCGTGTGTGTTGCTACTGATGGTGGAGCTGAGCTGGGTTTATCAACGGCCATCTTCTGGTCTTCATTCTCCAAATTTTTCTCATCATCAGAATCCTCAGTTACTTGAGAAGCCGGTAATGGGCCGAGATTTCCGTCCTCGGGGGGTGCCGGTAGGGGCAATATAGGCAATGAACCCAGCATTTTCTAATCTACAAACGATAATCAATATCAAACCCTAGCCCCATAGCAACATACGAACAGAAATTCATGAAATCGATAAACCCTAGATAAAATGTCAGTAACTGAGAAACTCAATAACTCTATACACACTCTTCATCGATTGAAAGCAGCTAAATTAAAAAAGGGCGACCAAATAGAAAATGCGCAAGTAAAGTAGAACAGCTCCAGTCATTCATATAATCAACATACAGAAATCTGTAGACATCAAAATTTGAAGGAAATAATAAAATTACCTGGTGAAAACTTGCAGAACTGGCAAAGATGGGCAGCTGAACCCACGGGTTTTACACTCTTCAGCTATAGATTTTTTATATATAAAAAGAAAAAAAGAAAATAAAATGAGATCTGCAAAGGGGATAATCTAGGTATTCCAAATAAATCAGAGGAGATGAGAAGGAGAAGTGGTGGCGGTGAGGTAGAGCGATTATGCAATTAGGTTTTGAGGTATGAGTGGGAAAGGATTAATGGCGGAAGAAACTCAAAAACAGCCGACCGGCGCCGCCGTAGAAAGAAAACTGGGCAAAACTGGAAATAGGGAGTAATATAAAATCGTCGCGTCGCCAATAACCAATTTTAGTTTCGTTTAGAGTAAAATGACAAAATTGGCCATTTTACGGTTTTTTTCTAAACATTATCTTTTGGATTTTGTGGTTCTGAATATATGAAAATTTGATCATTTTGATCATTCGTCAACATTTTCATTAAAAACTAACGTCGATTTTAACCAAATTAAAATTTTAATTCTGATATTTTAATCCCTAATTAATTCCCGAATTATTTTTACATTTCAATTTCATCTTCTTACTTCCTCTCATCTTTCATCTTCTTCCTTCCTCTTCCTCTCAAAGCCTAGTCAAGATAATAACCTCTTAACTCGATAATAACATGGCCAGATAAAAGTGATCAAAATAATTACTAATATTAAAAGTAAATAATTCAAAAAGGGGAAATTTTAAAGAGTAAAAGTAAAACTCTCTGTAGTGAATGTGGATTGTATGAATTCCAATGGAGAATTCTAATTCTATGAATCTCTCGACGCCATCTGGCACTTCGTGGTTTTCTGGCATTGTTCGGAGCCACTCCTCCGCCTCCGCCAAGGTTCCCAACCAAACCCCAGCCGCCGCTGGTGACGACGCTGGAGGTGGAGATGGAACCATCTATAAGAAACGTCAATTTCGTGGGGTGATGTTCAAGTATGACACGAAATCAATTCACGTACACGAAATTGAAAAATATCCAGAAGTTGAGAAATTAAAAAACAAGATGTGTTTTTTTTTTTTCCGGAGAGGATCACCTACGACAAATCCTAATTCATCTCCTAATACACACTTACAAACGTAAGTGATGGACCCACCATCATTTCTTATATTTGTGAGTGTGTATTAGGAGATGAATTAGGATTTGCTGTAGGTAATCCTTACCGAAAAATTATAGTTAAATCAAAGCTAACGTGACTTGGATAACTATTGAGAATGACTCATAAATATACTTAAACGACATTGTTAAATGACATGGAGTACGAATTAAGAACACAATATTGTTCCATTTAGAGTTGCCATAGAAACGAATGACGGGTTAGAGGTTCGGCCCGAGTGCGCAGGGCGCGGCTGCGCCACATTCGCACGAAATTAGAGGGCCGGGTAGGCTCAGTGCACAAGTGTGCCAAACGCACGGGCATGAGAAAAATTGTGAAGAAACAAAAGTATTGAAAGATAAGACTTGGAGGCTAAGCAAGTTATATTTTTGATTTTATTTATTTTCTAGTTAATAGAATTAGTAGATGAAAAAATATTAGGAGTAATTATTTTTCCTTCTACAAATTAGATTTTTCTTTTTTGCTTATTTTCTTTTTAATTTATTTTTCATAAGTTAGGATTTTCCTTTGCCTATATAAACTAAAGAGTAAATGCTAAAATTGGTCCTGAACATATGTCATTTTACGTTTTTGGTCCTAAACATTATCTTTTGGATTTTGTGGCCCTGAACATATTGAAATTTGATCATTTTGGTCATCCGTCAACATTTCCATTAAAAACTAACGGTCAACCAGGTTTAATCCCGATTTTGACCAAATTAAACTTTTAATTCTGATTTTTTAATCCCTAATTAATTTCCTAATTATTTTTACATTTCAATTTCATCTTCTTCCTTCCTCTTCCTCTCAAACCCTAGTCAAGGCGAGAAGATAATAACTCGATAATAACATGGCCAGATAATCAAAACCCTAAAAAACTTAGCTCGCCCAACTACATAAACTAGCTTAATCAAAACTAAGGAAAGAGAAGAAGAAAAAAATCGGTAAGGATCACCTATGGCAAATCATACTCCATCTTCTAATACACACTCACAAATATAAGAAATGATGGTGGGTCCATAATTGTTAGAAAAATAAGAAAAATTAAAAGATTAAAATTTGAAAATCACGTGACAAATCAAAACTGAATGGAAGTCCATAATTTTAATGAATTTTATAGTCTATGATATAACATTTTAAAAGAAATAGAGTGTGTTATATTGCTAACTTTTTAAGTTGTTAACTCTGCTAATTCATCAACGCAGAAGTATCAACATGATAACATTAAAATATCAATATATAACGTCAACACAATATATTGAAATGTTAAAAAAATTATGTGCTGACATTATAATATCATCGTTGATATTTTTAATGCGTGCGTTAATGAGTTAGTAGAGTTAGCAACTTAAGAAAGTTAGCAACTAATCACGTTCCAATATGATAAAAGCTATGTTCTCATGTCAACTTATTACTTATATATCAATAAATTATTACCTAATATTAAGAATTAAAGTTTCCCCCTTAAAGCCTCTAGTGTAGTTGCATAATTGCATTGTTATTGCTTTAAATTATTATATACTCCTTCCCTGCGATATAATATCTCATTTTGTAGTTTGAATTTTTTTATATGTTCATTGTTCATAACTTGATTTACAAGTATCGAAAGAATAAATAATGATTTATGAAAAATATTCAATTAAATATCCCAATAAATTTACAAACTAGAAAGCCCAGTATATATGGGAAGCCCAACTTAATATAAAGACGAGGCCCAATATTTTTTTTTCCTTCTAATTCTCCTCTAGGAGTATTTATAATCTGAATCCAAAAAGGAGTAGGAAATCTATGAAGGGCGCCAACAAAAACACCCTTTCGATCTCTCTATAAATCCCACCCCTCCTCCAAATTCCTCTTTGTAAATAAATAAAAATTGTTGTTCGAATCAGGATTTCATCCCATCTCAAACTCTCAATCTCTTATTTGAAATCCATTGCCAGCGTTTAATCGCCAGTATACCGACTCGAATACAATCGCAGCAGTAGAAATATACTGATTTCAAGGTTGGTTTGGGTAAAAATTAAGCGTGATTCCTAGAATTAGCTTCGTGATTGGTGGAGTAATAGATAAAGGCGAAGAAGCTGATGCCAAATCCCAATCGCAGCTAGGATCAATTTTTTTTCATGGCCGCCAATGCGCAGTCACAGCATCGCTGCGTTTTCGGTTAGTATTTTTTTTTTTAATAATTTATGCTAGCGTCGAAAGTGCTTTGATTTGTGGTCGAGATTTGGTTTATTGATTGGGAAATTCGCTTTTAAACTGCGCTCGGGTTGTAATTTTGTTTTGGTGATTAGTGATGAGAGTTAGAGTTTTAGCTGATTGAAGTGTGGTGTTTGTATGCAGTTGGGAATATACCGTATGATGCTACTGAAGAGCAACTCATTCAGATATGCGAGGAGGTTGGCCCGGTTGTTTCCTTCAGGTGAGTTTGATTCGAATTTAGGTTATCTAGATTGACTGATGGTTTTGTGGCGTAGAGAGGGCTTTTCGTTTTTGTGAATTATTACATCTGAATTTTACCTATAATGATGTATGGTTAGAACAAGGTCATGAATGGCATTGCCAATTTCTTCAGATATGGATATGTGAAAGCTTCTATCTATAGTCTATAGTCTATACCAAGTCCCACATCTATTTGATTGTATCTTCCATGACACTGAGTGTTACTTTTCTGATCACGTTGTTCGCCATCTCAGATTAGTTACTGATAGAGAAACTGGAAAACCAAAGGGTTATGGGTTCTGTGAGTACAAGGACGAAGAGACAGCTTTGAGTGCTCGTCGGAATCTTCAGGGTTATGAGATAAATGGTCGCCAGCTAAGAGTTGACTTTGCTGAGAATGACAAGAATGCTGACAAGAACCGGGAACAGGTAGACAGTTTATGTATTTATCTCTTTGTGTGAGTAAATAGGCTCATCATGTTTTGTAATCTTATTGTTAAATCAAACGTTCTCGAGACAGAACATGCCGTTCCCCTCTTCAACTTCTCAACGGTTGTTCTTTCTTGCAGGGGCGTGGTGGTCCTGGTGTTGGCTCGATTGGTAATTAAAATATTTAATGTTGTACTATTTCATTATTTTTATATGAGGATGGGGAGTTAGGAAGTCACTTTTTTTTTGTCTAAGATTTTAGTTTCATTTCTCTAGTATTAAGTGTATCCCACATTGCCTGCAATGCAGATGCTCCAAAACAATTTGGGGGTCAAGCAGTCCTTGGACATCCCAGTCTTCATCAGCCAGTAGGAGATTCAGTTGCTACAGCTGCTGCAAGTGTTATGGCAGGGGCTCTTGGATCAGCTCAGACTGCTAGCATACCAAATCAGATTGGATTACAGAACCCGTCCTTGTTAGGCAGTGATCCTCTGACTCGACACTTGGCCAAAATGTCGAGGAGTCAGCTGACCGAAGTTTTGTCTGAACTTAAGGTAAGGCTCTATATAAACACAAGTTAGCCTGGAAATCTGGATGGATTTAACTGGACCAACTGCGTTCTTGGGCACATAAAGAGTTCCTTTTATTTTCCCCAAAGAAAGTAAAAAGAAAAATAATAAGTGAGCCAATTGTAGATTTGAACAGAAATGATTTCGTGAATCATGACTAAATATGTGCCTCCTAAAAGTACTCACGTTACAAGACCAAGTATGATAAATAACTTTGAAAAGTCAAAAGGCTAAAAATTTAGAGAAATACTGGGAATTTTTTGTATAGATGTCAATCTGGGATTTATGATCTTATACCATCATATGGTGTTGACAGGCACTGGCTACGCAAAATAAGGAACAAGCCCGGAAACTATTGCTCGGCATCCCCAACTTGTCCAAAGCTATTTTCCAGGTTCTCATCAGCCCTTGATAGTTTTATGTATAGTTATGAGCTCTTTGCAGTTTATCCTTTATTTTGTTTTTGTTAATTACTGGTACTAAACATCCATTTAATGCACATAGTCAATTACATTTATTAATCTCTAAGGTTTATCCAATTAATTAGCTTTTATTCAATTCGTTATTTATATGCCATTATTTATGCTGATCAACTTTTTGTTCAACTTCAATTCAGGTTGAGATTATGCTTGGGGTAGTGTCACCTCAAATGGTATGTTCACTTCACACAGTTTTCCATTCGCTAGGTTTTGCTACAAGCTTTTATGTTTAAGTTAGTATATTTGACATTTTGGACTATTCAGTTGCAGACACCCAATATTCGGCAAGCTTCGAACCAACCAGTTCAGCCTTTGGTGCAAAGTTCTCAAACTCTTTCTGGGCTACCCCCACTTCCACAAAACAAAATGCAATTAGGATCGCTGCCTTTTGCACAAGATAGTCGAGTGTCTGCTGGTGTACCAAACCAATATACTGCACTCCAGAAATTTCCTATGCAAACTCAGATTCAACATCCGCAACTAAATCAGAACCAAGTCATGCAGCAAGCTCAACTGCTTGCACTATCTGGAGTTTCCTCCCATCCCTCTATGCATCCTCAGTCATTGAGTGGTTTGTCAGTTGTACAGCAAATTCCAGTGCCAACTTCTTCTTTCAACCAGCAAATGCAACATCCCATGTCACAAAATATAGGCTCAGTTCCGACTGTGAGTTCAGGGTACAATGCTGTGCCAAGGTCTCAGACTGTTTCCACCCATGCTTCTTCTGTGCTTGTAAATCCACAATTTTCAGCGACAGGCTTTCAGGTACGGAATTTTGGTCAATCTGATAACAAAGGAGTTAAAAATTTAACATACATCTTGTGCGGTGCCACCTTTTAAATACCATATTGTCATGTTTGTCAAAAATGCTTTCCTCAAAGAATCTTCCTTTCATGTTAAGCAATAATAACACACATCATTGATAAAAGTAACTTTAAAGTTTATGCCTTTGACGTTTACTACTATTACTGGGTTAGTTGATCAAATAGAAGTATTATTACTTTTACAAAGATTCTAAAACATATTTTTCCTTAGAACTCACTCCCTGGAGTATTTTTCACATACATTACGGTTTTTTTTAGTGTTCTAAAAAATTGTGATAAATAGTTGTGTACTGGAATCTTGAAGAAAATTGTGCATTTCCTTTTTTGGTGACACAGCGTAGCACCTCAACATCTTCTGGGATGACGGAAGATGTGGATTTGAAAGGACATGCTTTAAATGTCCCTAGTAAGACAAGCCAGATTGATAGAGCAGCAAAACTGGTGAAATTGAATGATGGAAGAGCTACTCCTTTACAGGCTGTGAACGTAATTTCACCTATGTCCGCACCACTCCAGTCTTCAGGAATTCCAGGACGACAACCTCCAAGAACAGAAGAAATTCCAGACACTGGGAAAACTCAGGTACTTAATTTCTGCATGATGCATCTTTCAAATCCATCCTTATTCAAATTGTATTATTTTTATCTTACTTGCTTGTAGACATAATGTATGAAACTTATGAATTTGTTTTTGTTACTTTTGGATTTATTATTGTTTATTATAATTCAAATCCATCTTCATCATGTTTTTATTCGAAATATGTTTCATTTGAAGATGGAGACTTTATCAGATCTTCATCTAATATGCATTTATAACATGTTTGATATCTTTAACGAATATTTTTTGAGAGGATTAAATTTTTTCTGTTTACAGATGCAACTTCCCCCCGACTTGGATCCTTCCGTGCTTCAGCAACTGCTAAATCTGACTCCGGAGCAGCTAAGTTTACTGCCACCAGATCAGCAGCAACAAGTAATGCAACTTCAACAGATGCTCCGGCAGGCTACATAGTTCAACCTTTCTAGCCCCACAAATTGCATCGGCTTTATTAATCCTTCCTCGAACGAGTTTAGAAGGGAATTCAATTGTTTACTGCCAATTTTACAGTGTAAAATATTGTTAGGTGTACACTAGATGCACTAGAGTTGTACCATTCATGTAACGTTGTGAGAGCTTGTATTGGATGTACACATCAATGAGATGAAAAGAAATTTTGACTTATGCTTCATATCCACTTTAATTTTATGTTTTTGTGGTTGGCCATTGGTAACAAATCTGTTGTAATTGTCTGAATCTGATTAGTTTAACAGAATTACAGATAGTTATTCATATCCTAGTGAAGATTACTCAAAATCCCAGTACAACACCAAAATTACTTATTGAAACTGAATCAACAGATTTACAAATATTTATTCATATTTTATTGAAGATTACTAAATATCTCAGTACAATACCAAAATCAGTTGTTGAAACTGAATCAGAAATATAGAAAGCTAATGTTACAATATTTTGAACATACCATCTTCCAAGATTTGAATGGAAGATGCTAAATGACGCACTCATCATAAGAGGAAACCATCTTCAAAACATGCACAGGATCGCCCACTTTGATTGCCTGGCTCTTGCCGGTTTCCGGAGTGTAGTTCTTGCACACCAACATATTTCCCATGTAAATCTGCCACAACCAAGATAACCATTACCTTTCCAAACAGTTTGATAGTAATACATGCGTGTATGAATCTATATCTCGTTCCACGCACCCTTCCTTGATGTTTCTCTTTACTCGGAACCAGTACTCTGTCTGACCGGAACTTCATCAGCGTCTCGTTTGGTTCAGTTCCCATCTCTGCAGTTTCTTGATTAACAGTAGGGACCTGAGGATAACATGACGCCATGGAAGACAAAATATGAACGATGATGACTCGTGAATATTTGATTGTATTGTATCCACAGTTTTACCTTACAGCGGACGCAAAGCTCTCCCCCCATGAAAACAAACTCATTGATCTCGATCTCATTCCACAAATCCTCAGAAAAAGGTTCGCATCCATCTACAAGGAAGCTGACGAATGAAGAGAATATGCCATTGTTAAGAAAGAAAACACTGTAATAACAATAGAGCAAGTCAAGTCAATTAGTAGTATACTTGGGTCTGAATCTGTTGATCGATACAGGCTCTGAAAGACGAGCATTCAGTGCATCCAACGACCCCTGCCAACAACGTACCCCAGATCATAATAAACAAACCTCAAATTTCCATAACATACTAACAATAGCATTTCTTGCTACCTACTTGGGATATCATGAGGAAGGGATACCAATCGTTAAATTTGATGGTATGACCACTGACATAATCAGAAGTTGTAGGCCTGCTTTGTGATGCTGCATTTCCACAACAACCATCCAACACCTCAATCTCTTTTACATCTCAATTCACAAACAAATTCACAATGTAATGCTTTAAAATGTTGGTGACCCCAACAATACCTTCATCAAAACGAACTAATCGACTGGTTTTGCCAAGAAACTGAGAGAACCATTTCGCAGCCTCCTCTCCTTCATCCAAGGCAGAGCCAGACCACCCCCACACCGATACACCATCAGCCACTGCAGAAGGCTGAATCATCGGAATCTTCAGAGTGTTCATGCCCTCAGCTTTTATCACTACACATTGAAATCAATCATCAATCAAAAACCTTCAAAATTCACCAGCAACAACAAAAAAAAGAAAAAAACATTAATCGCAGAAATTCACCTAAAAAGGAAGCCCTATCCGGTTCCCAGCCTTGCGTAAACGCTTCAACCGGTAATTCAACTCGTATGAGCGCAAATTTCGGCTCCACTCTCTGCGTATACATCCTGCCTTTCGAATTCACAACCATCCACATCCGATCCCACCGCAATCCTGCGTGAAATTAGGTTCGAAATCGTTAAAACTAACTGCAAATTTGAGTCAGATGAGGCGTAATGATTCATCCGATCACATACCATTTGAAGTGAGAGTAGCTTGAGAAACGGAAATCCCTTGGCATGATTTGACGGGGTAGACGAATATGCTCTTCACCAGAGGCGCTTGCGCTTCTGTGTTTCCAGCTTCCGCCATCTTCTTCTTCAACCTCGGAATTCGTCTTTGAATTGTAAAACCCTGTAAATTTGTGTGGATCTTTTACCCGCCAATCTTTATCAGCGGAAAATAAAATAAATGTAAAATTAAATTGAATTTAGTTACTATACACGTGGCATGCTTTAATTGGTTTTATCAGATTTTGATCTAATGTGAGTTGTACCATTCATGTAACATTATGAGAGCTTGTTCTTGAATTGGATGAACATTTCATTAAGATGAAATGAAATTTTGACTTATGCTCATATCCAATTTAATGTCGTAAGTATTTTTTTGTGGTTGGACATTGCTCATTGGTGAAAAATTTGTTGTAATTGTCTGAATCTGGTTAGTTTAACAGAATTACAGATAGTTATTCATATTCTAGTAGTAAAGATTACTCAAAATCTCAGTACAACACCAAAATCAGTTGTTGAAACCGAACTGATTTACATATATTTATTGATTTTTATTAAAGATTACTAGAAATCTCCATACAATACCAAAACAAGTTGAAACTGAAGCAGAAATGTTGAAAGCTAGTGTTACAACATTTGGATCACATGATGTTCAAAGATTTGGATGGAAGATGCTAAATGACACACTCCTCATAAGAAGAAACCATCTTCAAAACATGCACAGGATCACCCACTTTGATAGCCTTGCTCTTGCCGGTTTCCGGAGTGTAGTTCTTGCACACCATCATATTTCCCATGTAAATCTGCAAAAATGAAGACATCTATCACATTTCCAAACAGTTTGATAGTAATATATAGGAGTATGTAAATGAATCTATATCCCATTTCACGAACCCTTCCTTGATGCTTCTTTTTATTAGGAACCAGTACTCTGTCAGACCGGAACTTCATCAGAGTCTCGTTCGGTTCAGATCCCATCACTGCAGTTTCTTGATTAACCGTTGGAATCTGAGGACAACGTAACACCATGGAAGGCAATATATGAATAATGATGACTCATGAATCTTTGACTGTATAGCATTCACAATTTTACCTTACAACGGTAGCAAAGCTCTCCCCCCATGAAGACAAACTCATCGATCTTGACCTCATTCCACAAATCCTCAGAAAAAGGTTCGCATCCATCTACAAGGAAGCTGATGAACAACAAGAATGCTATTGGTAAGAAAGAAAACACTGTAACAACAACGAAGCAAGTCAATTACTATACTTGGGTCTGAATCTGTTGATCGAAACAGGCTCTGCTAGACGAGCATTCAGTGCATCCAACGACCCCTGCCAATGTACCCCGGATCATCATAAACAAACCTCAAATTTCCATAACATACTAACCATAGCATTTCTTGCTACCTACTTGGGATATCATGTGGAACGGATACCAATCGTTAAATTTGATGTTATGACCACTGACATAATCAGAAAGTGTAGGCCTGCTTTGTGATGCTGCATTTCCACAACAACCATCCATTATCTCAATCTCTTTCACAGCTCAATTCACACAAACTCAAAATGTAATGATACACAAAGGCATGTTTGGGTAAACCACATAAATTTTGGTGTCTAATTTTGTTCTAATTATCTCGTGTAATTCGATTTATTCTATCCACCGTGCCTCAACGATACCTTCATCAAAACGAACTAATCGACTGGTTTTCCCAAGATACTCCGAGAACCATTTGGCAGCCTCCTCTCCTTCATCAAGGGCAGAGCCAGACCACGCCCACACCGATACACCATCAGCCACTGCAGAGGGCTGAACCATCGGAATCTTCAAAGTGCTCATGCCCTCAGCTTTTATCACTACACATTGAAATCAATCGTCAATCAAAAACCTTCAAAATTCACCAGCAACAAAAACACACACACACACACACACACACACCAAACGCAGAAATTCACCCAAAAAGGAAGCCCTATCTGGTTCCCAGCCCTGCGTAAAGGCTTCAATCGGCAATTCAACTCGTATCAGCGCAAGCTTGGGCTCCACTCTCTGCGTGTACATCCTGCCTCTCGCATTCACAACCATCCACAGCCGATCCCACCGCAATCCTGTGTGAAATTAGGTGCGAAAGCTTAAATACCTAATTTCAAATTTAGTTAGATGAGTAATTAATTAATCCGATTGCATACCATTTGGAGTGAGAGTAGATTGTGGAACGGAAATCCCTTGGCATGATTTGATGGGGTAGACGAATATGCTCTTCACCAGAGGCGCTTGTGCGTTTCCAGCTTCCGCCATCTTCTTCTTATTTAACCTTGGGATTTGCCTTTAAAGAAGCGTTAGTGTAGAACCCTAGATAGTCGCGTTGGATATAATAGACATAGAAAGCAGCTTGTGGTTTGCCACCTTGTGTTTATTTCAACATGGAGTAGTCTTTATCAGACAAAAAAAGGAAACCAAATGGAAATTGAATTGATCTTCGTTAACATATGTACTCTACACGCGGCAGGATTTAATTAGTGGGTTTACTTGTCCTAGCCATGCAATAGTTGTTAATATGCTTTCCGTTGTCTATTTCTATTTTTCTTAATAATTTTGTTGACTCTTTTCAGGTGAAAAGATTTGAAAACGATAAGAAATTATAAATATTGATAAAGTAAATGAAAAAAACTAAATAATTAAAGTATTTTTAACAAGTAGAGGGTAGAGCGATCTATGATAACTATTTCATGATAAATAAAAATGACAAAAAATACTGTTTCATGATAAAAGTTATATTTTGTCATTCAGTTCATCCTACAAGGATAACATTTCACATTTCACCATATTCCACTAATTTTCCAACTCATCATACTTTACATTTTTTTGAAACTTATTTCAACACTAAATGTAACTCTTATTATTGTAGGATAAAATAATTATTTTTAGTGATATAGGAGTAATATATAGAAAACCGTCAACTTTACATAATGTGCTAGTATTTTTTTTAAATATGGGTTCTCGCTCCATGAAGTTATTTATCCCTAGTCTCTCTATAAGATAAGCGTGTTGGAAATGAAATATGCCTGAATCTTAGGTCTAGGAACTAACCCCGTACGAAACTCATTGATATATTTGGGCTTCATTTTGAGTGAAAATGGTGACTTGGGCCCGAGTTAAGAAATTCGTACTCGTAAAATAGATTATTGTTTTGACAATTCTTAAAGATTTAGAGGAAATATCAGATAATTTAAGTTTGAAAATCAATGTTTTAATTTCATCTATCAACTGTATAAAGAGAGAAAAAAAAAACTTGAGCAAAATTATCCAAAACACCTAATGCTTAGCACATCACCACTTCTAAATTGAATGTATTAAGTTTTAACCTAAAAATCAAGGTATGTAGTATAAAACTCATGCCAAATTCACAATTTCTTTTGCAGATCTGTTCAACAAAAAACCTCTACAAGCACACAAAATTATTAAAACACACCATTGCAGGGGCAATAATAAAAATAATGTGGATTGAAAAAAACAAAAACAGTAATTAGTTCTGCATTTGAGCTCTAGTTTTACATATGAAAAGGCAACATAAAATTGAAATTGATAGGAATTAAAGAGGGAGAGAAATCAACGGAGTCTCCTAGCCTCTCTCTCAGATTCCAACAAGGTGAGGATGTCGCCCTCCCTGACCGGTCCCTTGACGTTTCTCATGATGAAACGGTTCTGATCGTCGATGAATTTCACCCTCACCTGAGTCACCTGCCCACGAGATCCCGTCCTGCCGATCACCTTGATAACCACAGCATGCTTGATTTGCGATTCCATTCTGCATAAGGATGAACATCCACATATTTAGCCGATTCGATTTTATGCTTAAAACAAAAGATTTAACTATGAAATCCAATTCCATATCTACACTACACGAAAATTGAAGAATAAGATAAGCAAACATACGAAACGGCGTAGAATAAAACAAAACGCGAACAAAATCGACGAACCTGCGTGAATAAAGGGCTGATTCTTGGAGAAGAGCGAAAGGAAATCAGGAACAGCCGCTTGAAGAAGAAGACGAAAAACGGTAAAACCCTAACAAGGTTTCTTTTTTATAGCTGATTTTGTAATGTTTGAAATTACACTTCTACCCCTCGAAAGAATTTGATGGGCTTTATTTATTTCATTCAATCATGATTTATACGCTCTACCTACATGATACTACTAGTAATAAATTTTTTCTTCCCACAATCGATATTTAAAGATTTCTTTGAATTATTCTATATCATATATGATCGTGATGATTTGAATTATTCTATATTTCATATACAATCTTGATTTATTGTTGTGTATGATCGATCCATAGTGAAAAAATAAGACTTATTTTGTGGACGCTGTGTGAGTATACACTTGTGATTTGTGAAGTAATTTATCATCTAACGCAACCAAAAACTATTGCAACTCACATACTCAAAATCAACTTATATACAGAACATAGGGTAAGAGGTAAAAGAAGTTCAAAGCATTAGCTGCATTTTAGATAGAATTCAACACAGAACATTTCATCAATGGCAGATTCAGAAACAAGCAGAAAACAGGTTCAGACACTACGGTCGAACAAGATACAAGCTTTATGAGGCATCTGCAGCAGGTTGAGTAACTCCCGACTTGAGCAACAGCTGATTTAGGGCCTCGGGCGAGCAAACCTTGTACTTGACTGTTCCATTAGAGAGGAACACCTCAGCCAATTCAAGCTTCTCTGAAGTGAGACTTGTGCTGTCCATCGTCTTACTAAGCACCTTGATAGCGAGCTGAATGGCCTCCTCCCTCGTTATTTCTTCCTTGTAGTCTTGCTTGAGCATCGACTGAGCAGCCTGGTTATTCGCTCCAATAGCTGCGGCCTTCCAGCCGCTATAATTTCCACTCGGATCACTCATGTAGAGCTGAAAGCCATAGTTCTTATCCCACCCTGCGAAAAGGAAAGAAACACCAAATGGACGGAGCCCACCAAACTGAGTGTAGCCTTGCTTGGTGTCGCACAAGGACTGGACCAGCTGTTCAACTGGCATCGGCTCTTGGTAGGCAAAGGCATACCGCTGAGCTTGGACTCGAGCTGTGTTGATGAGGATGTTGGCATCAGACATGATTCCAGCAACAGCACAAGCGACATGGTCATCAATCTTGTACATTTTCTCAGTGGATGCAGAGGTTTGAAGAAGCTTGGAAGTCACTTTCTTTTCACCAACCAATATAACCCCGTCTTTGGATAATATACCGATGGCACTCCCTGCATTGCCAATCGCCTCCATTGCGTACTCAACCTGGTAGAGGCGACCTTCCGGGGAGAAGATTGTTGTACGGCTATCATACCTCCGAGACATGTTTCAATCCACACAAAGATGCTCCAACAATTGAATATCTGATCCACAGTTAGATTAGCAAATTACCAGGGATTTGAAAATGTATGAGACAAGGGTCAATCCACACAAAGATGCTCCAACTGAACCAAAAAAATATACTTAAAAACAGATTTTAAACCCAGAGACAAATGCAATCCACCAACTTTTAGATTAACATGGAGTAGCATTTTAAGTTAAGGCAAAAATTGTGTTTACCACTACAAAAATACTTCCAATGAAAAGATCATTGCTCAACAAAAAATCCAGCTTTAATGCTAGTAAGCGATGCCTGATGTTACTACCATTACTTACATTTCAGAAAATCCAGCTTCAATTTCACAGCTTCTCTAAATACTTACTATGAAAAATTCAAAATTCATGGCTGAAAGGAACAGTATAGCGGAATCATAGCTCAATCTTCATAATGTAAATTCACATTCACACTTAAACATTCATAACTTCCTTTTTTGCCCTAATTTCAGGAAATTTACCAGGCAGAAACCAAACACTAACAAAATTCGATTATCGCAGATTTTCTCGAACATGAACGAAAAAAAAATAGGAGCAGTTATAAAGGATCAACAGAACTTCCAGGAATTCAGTGATAAAGCATAAAAAACCTAAAAACTAAAATAAAATCAGTCAACCAGAGAGAGTAAAAAATGGAAGAACCTGATATAAAGATCTGGATCTGAGAAGAAGAACAAGATGCTAATTAAAATGTTTATCCGCAACAAAATGTGGATTACAATCGGATTAGAGACTTCACCAGAGCAGCAGCAGTATATAATTTGATGCGAGCTTGCCTTTCTTCCCAAGCTTTCCGTTTCATAAATCAAACAAAATCAACACTTTTAGTTATTTCAGATTTGACCCCTTATGTTCCTGTTATTTCAGTATATTACCCAAATATTTATTTCGTTTTAATTTATCATAATTTAATATAGTAATTATATTTATAATTGAAATAATTAATGATTGATTAAAGAAATAAGGAGGCCGGCCATTTTCTTCTTCGCAAAACCCTCGCAAAACCCACACGGCCACACTCTCTCTGCAGCTCCACAAATTCTGCCAAAACCAGTCGATCTTTCTTCCTCCTTGCTGCAGCTTGTAATCATCAATAGATGCAGATACATGCATATGAATAAGGAGGTTCTAGTTATAGATATTCCTCAATCTCCATTAATCAGAGCTTGAAATGAAAGCAGTAAGGTCGCTGAGGCGATTCAATTTCAGTCCAATCGCCGCGGCTCAATCTCCCAACACGAAAAAATCCATCACAGATTCCTCCTTTCTTCGCCGTTTCTACTCTGCACAGACGCAGCGCGACGACTTTTCAGCGAACCCCGACGAATTATCCGCGCAGGATGCCGTCTTCGATAGCTCTCAATTTGATGATTTGAATCTCAATCCAAGCGCCGAAAGCAGCAATCAGGAGTCAACGTGGGACGAGAAGTACAGAGACAGAGTGAGGAGCCAAGTGTTTGGGGAAAATGTTTCGCATTTGAGGATATTGCAGAGGGAAGAGGAGAAGAAGAGGAAGGCTGGGAGGCTGGCTAATGAGCTGCTGGAGGCGGCGTTGGATTCAGGGGAGAGCGAAGATGAGGAGGAGAGAGAGGTGACGGAGGAGGAGCAGAAATCTTTAGCTGTTGGTATCATTGGAGCTCCGAATGCTGGGAAATCTGCTCTCACTAATTACATGGTTTGTGCACCTTTTCAAGTTTTTTTACCCTTCCATTATTTATTTTCCTGTTTAAAATAAGTTGATTGAATTTGATTTGATGCTGTCCCATTTTGCTTGTTTCCTCCTCTTTTGGGTTTAAGGTGGGAACTAAAGTTTCAGCCGTTTCAAGGAAGGTGCATACCACCACTCACGAAGTTTTGGGAGTCATGACAAAAGGGGATACGCAAATTGTAAGATTTCTGATTTCTGATTTCTGATTTCTTTGATGTTTTATTTTAGTACTCTTATATATTTCGAAAATCAATTTCTCAGTGATGACTGATGTAGGTTAGCTTTGATTAAGGTTTTTCACCTGGAATGTGAAAAACTTTTCACAACATAAGCTGCAATATTTGTTGTGTGATGTGTACTGCACTACTGCTCTCTTTTGCTTTCAATAGATTTGAATTTAGAAGCAAATTGAAGGGATATGAATTTCACATGTTGCAAGCTGCGTTTCCTTTCTTCACTGGTTAGGAAAGCTGTAGAAAAGAAAGTTTTTAACCGAGTCAGTGATCATAGTGCAATGCATTTGCTGCTGGATTGAGAAGCGGTGTTGACATTAGTGTTCTTTTTTTGGGAGCTTCGTTACCCTGGCTCTGATTAGGAACAAGTTTTGTGGTTACGGCAGGAGCTGTTTTGTCTATGATGTCCAATGTCCTTTGTCTTTCTTTTTAAATAAAATAAAACAAGAAGAACGTATAAAGTTTCTATAGTGTTATGCTTCTATTCATTCTATCAAATATTTTTGACTAAGTCTGATGCCCATGCAGTGTTTCTTTGATACACCAGGACTTATGTTAAAGAAAAGTGGATTTCCTTACAATGATATCAAAGTTCGTAATGAAAGTGCCTGGGGTTCCGTTAGTTTATACAACGTGCTGATAGTTGTTTTTGATGTTCACAGACATATTACCAGGTCTGGTTTCCTTTTCCCTAGCCAACTTTTACTCCATTGTGTATCATCAATATATCGTCCAAATGTTAGATACTTCTGTAAAATCCAATTAATTGTAATCTTTAAGCTAGAGGTTAGATTTAATGTGAGCACATAATACTTTCTGCATATATTGTTCTGTGTAGCTGCACTTTGAATCTCAGTTTTTCAGTCATATTTTTTTAGTAAATTTACACATCTGGATAGAAGTTGCAATGTTGCATTTAATGATTCTCTCTTTTTGTCGTTGATCCAGACCTGATTCACGAGTAGTGAGGTTGATTGAAAGAATGGGTTCAATTAGTATCCCAAATCAGAAGCGCATTTTATGTATGAACAAGGTTGACTTGGTTGAAAAGAAGAAAGATTTGCTCAAGGTTGTAGAGGAGTTTAATGACCTATCAGGATATGAGAGGTATGCTATACTTTTCCTATGTCTTTCGACTATTCTGCAGTGGGTCCTCATACGAGCTTTAACTATTCTATAGGCATTTCCTGACATCAGGAGTGAAGGGCGCTGGGGTGAAAGATCTTACAAAGTACTTAATGGATCAGGTGTTGTCACCCTTCTATTACTTCAATAGGTCGTCATTTGGGATTATATTTTGATTTATGTGTGTGCTATCTCTAGATATGGTGATACAGGCTACTAGCTTAGTTCTTTTGAGGCATTTCCAAAATTTTACTTCTAATAATTGTTAATAGCAGGTGCCTTCCAGTTAATTTCATTTCTTTGGATACAGTTAGAATATTGTTTCCAGAGGACACCAATTTCTATTTGTTTACAACAACTTATACATGGAGAATTTTTCAAACTCGGAACTGTGGTCTTGTGACTGTCTCATTTGTGTAGTAAATAGAGGCGTTATAAGTTTTAAACCTCAGGCAGTAAAAAGACCATGGGATGAAGATCCATTTACCATGAGTGAAGAGTTAATGAAGAACATATCACTGGAAATTGTGAGAGAGAAATTGTTAGATCATGTGCATCAGGTAAATCCGCTCAGCTAGCTGTTCAATCATATCTGTGAAGAATTAGGGAATGTATTTGGCTGATCGATCAGTCTTGCTCGTTACAGGAAGTCCCGTATGGCATTGAACATCGCTTGATGAGCTGGAAGGAGTTGAGAGATGGTTCTGTCCGAATTGAGCAACATTTTATCACTCCTAAGATCAGCCAACGCAAAATTTTAGTTGGGAAGAAGGGTTCCAAAATAGGGTTCGTATGCTGATGCTTCTCACTCTATCTTATACGTAATCTAAAATGTTAATCCATTTGCTGACTCTTCTTGTATTTGAAAGCGAGCATGTTTAGAGCTGTTTTGTTTATGTTTGCCCTTTTCTTATTTATAACGCCGCTCCTCTTCCATATTTTTGCGCAGGAGGATAGGCATTGAAGCCAACGAAGAGCTCCGAGCCATATTCAAGAGGAACGTCCATCTCATCCTCATGGTTAGAGTTAAATGACTTGACAGCAGCAGATGCAATGATTTTCTGCAATACTATTGTTAGTATGTCTAGCCCGTCGTCTGTGTGCCTATTTATATAGAAGTATGACACACAACTCTGTAATCTGAAAACAATCTGAATTACATCTGTTCTCTCTGTTTCTGCCCGGGGACGTAGCCAACGCAACGTTGGTGAACCACGTAAATTTTGTGTCTCTTTACGTATCTATTTGTCTCGATTACACAATTGCTCTATTCTGTCACAACAACTATATCCTTGGACGCCATGCCCATATGGTGTGAATTACCTCTTTCCCAACTTCTATTCGAAAACAGAGTTTGCTTTTAAATAATTTGGAATTTGATTTGGTTTCACGGGCTACATGACATAAAGATTGAAACTTTGGCCATTGATATGTTAATCTAAAGTATTCCAACCGTGTAGTACTGAATTCTTGGGTGATTCATATGCTAAATGATCTAATGTATGAAGGAAGTATTCCCAACTTCTATTCTTGAAATTCTTAATCCTCTGCTCTATCTCTTCTCTACCCCTTCTCGTTTCTTTTGGTGAAATTGAAAGGACATTTGAGTATTGTGGAATATAAAAAGTCGCGTCACATAAACAGTCAACACAACACCAATCTTGGTCAGCCTCTAATTTCCACTTTAATAAAGTTTTGTTGATCCATTTCTCCTATAATAGGAAGTTCTTTTAATTTCTCTTGTTCCATAGTCATTAAAACTTATTTGTATTTTGCAGGTGAGTATGGAGACTTGGGCTGCCACACTGCTGTCTGAGACATGGGCTCGCTGCCCTCGGCCCGATGGGCTGTTCTTCAAATCATTGGGCCGAAAAAGGCTCTTGAGCTTGAGAAGAGAGGCTTAACATTTGTATATTTGGACAGCTTCTATTTTCCTTTTGTGATTCCTAGATTGTGCGTGTAGTAATAGGGGTGGGAATATGGGTATCCTTGGATACTCGACCCGAAAAAACCGGGTATCCAAACCCAAAAATCACCAAAATGTCTATCCAAACCCCCCTCCCCCCCCCCCCCCCGATATATTTTCGGGTACTCCAATACCCGCCCCGGGTATCCATACCCGACGTATCGGGTACCCAAATACCCGACTCTTTACATATGTTAATAACTAATAAAAAAATTGAATTTTATATATTAATGGAAATATAGAAATATCTGAATTGACTAATGTCTTTAATGTTTCATTTATTTTGTAGTATAAAAACAAAAAAAAATGGATCACTTTTATTTTAAAGTATAAGATTATTTAATGCAAAATGACTTAAACCTAATTTAAAATATGCTTAAAATAATAAATTGGATATTCGGGTAATACCCAATATCCATTCGGGTTATCCAATACCCGATTTATCTTATATTTTAATACCCAAACCCAATCCCATAAAATTAGATATTGGGTATCCAAAATCCGGCGGATATCGGGTCGGGTACGGGTAAATCCAATACCCGATATCCGTATTCTCACTCCTATGTAGTAACTTGAAATCAACACACTAGTTCTAGTCGTTCATCTTTAATTGTATTTGTTTATGTAAGTTAAAACCTAGTTTTCATATGTATATAGATTCTAAAATGAGATATGAGCTTAGTATTCTTTTATGTCACGCACTTCATCTACTTAAACGAATAAACACGAATTCATTTTAATTCGTACGTTGTCCCATTTAATTTGTACTAGTAGTTTGCAAAATAACATTACCTAGGCAAGTTAATTGCAACAAATTCCCTTGATTCAAAAGTAACTAGAAAACGACATGCGTTCCAAAGTTCGATAAAAATCTTACAAATAAGATAATTAAATGAAAAAGTCTCGACACATCATCAGTCAACACAGACACCAAACTAAATATTGGTACTACTTAAAACATAGAAGGAACGGCCATGAGATCCCACGATCTACAAGAAGAACATGCCGTCCATCAGATCAAAGTGCGGCATAGTTTTGGGTCGTAGGTCATTCTCCGCTGCAACCTCTTGGTACAGCTGTCCCCTGCTAGTGGCGAGACGAGCATAGAACTTAGCCCTGCCTGGATGAGAAAATCCGGTGTCCAACACCGCTCCCAGTTGCACATCGTTGGCGTGCAATTTGTGCAGCTTATTAGCCACAACGAGAGTTGTTTGTGGCCTGTAACTGGAGAAGGCATTAGACAGATTGAGCATCTCCTTCTCTAGCTCCGTCTGACTGCCCCCACTACGAAAAATCACAATCTTCTCACCAAAGTATAACACATTCCCCCAAAACCCAATTAATATACTTGTACTCGGCATCCGTTCTACTCACCACACAGAGGATCAACTGCAACTTCTTTCCTGGGATGACCACAGACTGCACAATAGGTGTGATAACCTCCTTGACCCTGTCCTAAGAAGACAAAATTTGCATCCCAGTGCGTTTATGGCACACTCATCTTAATGCCTAACTTTAAGCTCTGGCGCATCAAATTCTTCATAAATGCCTTTGGATGCAGCTCGTTGGAAGGCTCGCCTTCCGCGAAATCCACGAATGCCCAACAGTCGACAGACTTGGCATCCACCACTGATTTCTCAACAATGCTCCATTCGCCTTCCTGAGAGTCCACTTTTACCGAAAACATTATGTTGCAGAATGACTTGTAATTCGCACGGTGCTTGAAATTTGTACAGTACTTGAAATTCGCACGATGCTTGAAATTCGCAAGGTACTTGAAATTTGCACGAAGTCCAGAATCTTCTCTGTTCTGTAGTCTTGAAATTTGTGATTCCTAGATTTTGTGTGTAGTAACTTGAAATCAACACACTATTTCTAGTCGTTCATCTTCAATCGTATTTGTTTATGTAAGTTAAAACCTAGTTTTGATATGTATATAGATTCTAAAACGAGATATGAGCTTAGTATTCTTTTATGTTGCGTACTTCGTGCTACAAATGCTGAGATCGACATCCTTCAATCTCTCGGTGGCAAACATCCCTCCATCGTTGGATTCAAGGAAGTGGCTGTGGTATCCTACGGAGCCCTTTCCTTGATGATGGAGCATATGGACTTTGATTTGAGAGGTCATTTGACTAATAGTTCAACATTCATCCAAGAACAAACTTAAAAGGAAATAGAAAAAATCGCATCACAACAACAATCAATATAGACACCAAACTAAGTACTAGGACTACTATTTAAAACACAAAAGCAACGGCCATGAGATCCCACGATCTACAAGAAGAACATGCAGTCCATCAGATCAGAGTGTTGTATAGTGAGTGCCTAAGTGGTAGGCCCTTCTCCACTGCAACCTCTTGGTACAGCTGTATCCTACGAGCAGCGAGACGAGCATAGTAGGCGGGTGGAATGAGGGGTGCAGGCTTGGTCCGACTCTGAAATGTGAAGCACATATCGTAAATGAGCCGCTTAAGCTCATCGGATGTGAATTTGTTGTCATCCGAAAATACCGAGTAGTGCGTGTAGTTGCTCCCCTCCATCTCCTCAGGTTGGCTGCACAGATAGAACCCAGCCCTGCCTGAATGAAAAAATTCGGTGTCCACCACTATCTCAGTTGCCATCCTGGAGCTGCGTTTTGGGCAGATGCTGAGCCACAACTAGAGTTGTTTGTGGCTTGTAATTGGCTATTTTGGGAAAGGCAGTAGACAGATCAGACAACTCCTTCTGTAGATCCATCTCACTGCCCCCGTCATGGAAAATGACAACCTTGTCGGGCCGAATCTCATTCTTCGAAATGTAGTTTAACACCAAAGCTAAACACATATCCCCTAAGTTCTTGATAGCCTTGAAATTCGCATGATACTTGAAATTCGCACGCTACATAAAACATTCTGTGTAAGAATAACTTGTAATTCTCATGGTACTTGAAATTCGCACAATATTTGAAATTCGCACGATACTTAAAATTTGCACGAAGTCCAGAAACAAACACTTAACATATATATTCGGGGGAGTACTGTTTTTAATTTTTGCTTACTAGTAAAATCAAATATCTTATATTTTATTTACCTTAAAATACTTAATTATGCCATATACAATTAATTAAACTAGTAATTAAGTTATTTATAATAAAGCAATGATTCTTGATTCAATTCCATTTTGGAACATTTTTTCATATTTTAAATTTTATTAATCCATATTTCATCTCTTATATTGGGCTAATATATACTACTTCCATCCAAAAAAAAAATAGACAGATTTTACCCTTTTGGATCGTCCACCAAAATTAAACTAATTCTAAAAATGAAAAATTTAAACCAATAACCTTAGAGCATCCGCAGCGGTGCCCCGTCCATTCGTGCCAGCGGCGGGGACACCGCTCGTCCGCCAATGCATGTCGTCCGTCCGGACCAGCGGCACGACGCTGCTCTTAAATTAGAGCACGTCCGTGCCGTTGAGCAGCACGATGTGGCACCTCCTGATTGGCCAACGGCATAGCCGTTGGCAAATTCAATTTTTCTTTTTCACTTTTTGTTAAAAATGCCAAATAAATTTTTAAAAAAATGGTTTTAAATAAAAAAAATATTTTCCCACTTCCCAATAAATTATAACCGTTTTATACACATTTTTAATTTTTTTTTCAAATTTTTTTTCCCCAAAATTCACATTTTTATCTATAAATACCCTCACGTCAACACAAAAAAATTCTCATAACACTACACAATTCTCATCTTCTGTCATCTAAATTATTTCATCTATTTTAATTATGTATTTTTTTTTATTTTCTAGGATTTTAATTATGTAAATTTTATTTTTTAATGTATTTTTATAATGTAGAAATATTTTTAATAATTGAAGTATTTAAATTGAATAATAGAATGGTGAGGCTCTTGAGCTTGTCCTTAGCTAAGAGCACGAATGTGGGTGTTGTGCTCTTAGCTAAGGACAATGAGTAAAAGTGGTTCCGGGTCCACCTTCGTGCTCTTAGCTAAGAGTACGGATGAGAATGCTCTTACGCATCATTGTAAACGTGGATCCTACAATCCATTTACCCCACTTCCACCGCATTTTCCATCCATCTCTCTTACTTATCAATTATGCATTAAAACTTGTATTGTTTTTAACTTTGTCTATTTTGTGGACTGAGGTAGTACACCTACATCGTATTTCATGCACGCCAAAATCTAATGGGTGCAATTTTCTCATATTTTCATTTTAATTATTCATCCATATTTACGTCTTTTATTTTGTTAATCCTTATATATCTAGGGTTTTTGGCTTTTTAAACCAAAACCTTTTCCCGAATTCCGGTTTTTCCCATGAACTATGAGATTTGTTTTTAAAACCACGAACTTCCATTTCGTTAGAATTTTCCCTCGGCGGGTCAACGACGAAACCCGGGTTGTCTACATGTTAATTTTAACCCTATTTGTCACTAAATTGATTATTTAGATCCTATTTGGCACAATAATACATACAGTCACAATTATTACATAACAAATGAAAACTTTTGAATAACAAAACACAACTTTAACATTTTGAATTATGTTATTCGGGTCGGAAATGTGCTATTCGGGTCGGATTGGGAAAATCCTAACGAAATGAAAGTTCGTGGTTTTAAAAACAAATCTCATAGTTTATGGGAAAAACCGGAATTCGGGTAAAGATTTTGGTTTAAAAAGCCAAAAACCCATGTATCTATCTCATTCCATATACTAAAATAAATCCTTAAAATCAGCGGTGGGCCCAGGTGGAGTTGTGTGGGGTGAGTCAACTAACCCCACCGGTGGTACACCGAGCACTGTCGGATAACTTCAGCTTCGACCTTTGACCTGGCACAGCTCCGCCCTTGACCCTGCGGCGGCTTCAACTCCACCCAAAACCTTCGGCCTTTTCCAATAAACGAGAGGAGAGGAGGGGTCGCATAAAATTCAGAAAATATGATTTTGGAAGGATGAAGTATACGATCGTTTATCATTAGTTGCTTTAGTTAGATTAAATGTTTGAAATTTTTTGGGTTATTTTATTCAAATAAGTTGAGCCACCTAAAATGTTAGTGGGCAATTAAGTATAGAGGTTGGATCACTATGGGCAAATAAGCATTATAATTTTTATAATTTTTGTCTCATCTACTACAATTTCATCATATTTATATTTTATTTACTAATTTTTTAAAACTACTTTAAAGATATTTGGTGCTAAAATTTTGTGTCGAAGTTTTATATGCGGATATTCTAAGAAATTAACTATCAGAAAAGGAATATGACCGACTTAAAATATACTAATGAATTTTAAATAATTATTTAAATTTTATGTTTATAATAAATTTTTTATGATAAATCCGACTCCAAGGGATTAATTTTCTGGATCTGCAGCTATTTTAATTTTTATTTATATATTTTGTTTATTCTAAACTACTTTATTTGGGGGAGAATTTCGTTTGTATTTTATTTCTGTGTCCATTTGCATATTTTTATTTTTCTTTCTTAGTTGAAATTAATTTTGGAGTAGCATTATTTATCCTAAAATACTTAAAATTTTAAAGATTCATTTTAACACACCTTTTATATATACCGAAATTAATATGATTGACAGTTCTATTTTATGGAAAGTGTGGGATCAGACTCTAATTTGATCCAACTTGGTGATTTATTTAGGAAAAGTGTTAGCGCGCGATGTTGTTTTATATTGTGTTTTCAAATTTTGCAAGCCTAAGATTTAGTCAAATTTTGTGATTGAAAAATCTTGCGTTTCTTTTTCTCCATTTCTACATAATTAGACAACAATTCATCTGTATTTTAGAGGATACTATGCCTTTTCTTTTTGTCGAGAGAGATGATTAGGCAACCATACATACATATCCAAACCTATTACAACTAAACGAGAGATACAATATACATACCATAACCTATTACGATTAAACGAGAGAGATAAAGAGAGCTAATTACGCAACAATACATTGGACATAACCTAACACGACTAAACAAGATTGATGAGGCAATCCATTTCTTGGAAACACAAACACAAACACAAACACACATGCATAATACTCAAACCCTAGTTTAACTAGCAAACGAGTTAAACGGCAGCGTCAGCTGCTCCAGCAGCCCGGTGATCGGCACGGCCAGCCTCGGCTCGTAAGCGAACCCCCGCAGCTCCTCCTCCCCTCCCCCGCCCCCGTACGGGCACGGGCAAATCCACGACCACCTCTTCCCCCCAAAATCAAACAGCAGCGCCCTCTCCGACCCCTTTATCACCACCACCACGTAGTCCCCGTGCGCCACCGCGTCGAAACCCCGCCCCCACTCCACCTCCGCAAACTGATTATACAGCTGCTGCGGCATCCGCTCGATCTCCACCCACGCCGCCCCGCACTCCTGCAGCGCCCACAGCCTCAGGCTTTTTGGCACGTTCAGCTTGCTCTTCTCCACCGCCGCCACCAGCACCGCCTTTCCCCGGCTTTCCACCAGGCTCGGCGACCGGAGAAACCGCCGCATCGGCGCCTGGATCTTGCTCCACTGGTTCGAAACGACGTCGTACGCTAGCACGCTGAAGGGGCTGTAGTTCATGCAGTAGAATCGCCCCGCCACGTGGATCATTCTCCCCGATTCCAGGCTGCAGAGGCGCGGCAGCGCCGCCGTCGTCCCCCAGATCGAGTAGAATCCGCCGCCGTCGATGTGGAAGCTCTCCGACGTCAGATTTTTAACCGCGTAGGGCGAGATCAGATCGTCTCCGGCGAAAATTAGATCAATTGAGGAGTTCGTGATGGTTAATCCGATGCTAGGGCACAGCCGCGGCCGCAGCGTCGACGGCAGCTGGATCAAATTCCCCATCACCGGATTGCAGAGGACGATGCTCTTCGATCCGGATTCCTCCGACACGAAGCAGACCAGTCCGCCGGAGGCCGACGCCGGCGTAACCCCCGCTGGAATCATAGGAATCCCCAATCTGTAACATTTTAGGTTTTCCGGATCAAACAGAAACGCCTCGCCGCCGCCGCCGCCGCCGCTGGCGGCGGCGGCGGCGGAGGCGGCGTTTTTGTAGATGCAGTTTTTGATTCCTTGCTGCTTGAAAAAGATGAACCAGTGCCTAGATGGGGAGACCTGGAGATAAAGCTCGATGAAGGCGGTGGAGAAGATGAGGCCGTACCACCGCTTGCAGACGGCGCGGGCTCTGAAAAAAGCCGGTGGCGGGAGGGAGGCGACGATGCGATCAACGAGGCGCTGCGGGAGGCGGCTCCAGATTCTGGAGTCCATCCATGGGCGGGAGTTGGTGCAGATTGGGGAAGTGGGAATGGAGGGGAAAGGGTAGGGAAAGGGAATGGTGATTGGATTTGGGAAAGAGGAAGGCTCCATGTTTTTTTTTTGAATTTTTGATTATTTATTTATGGCTAAATGGAGGTAGAAATTAAAGGGAGATTGGTGTGTAAGGGCAGGGTTTAGGGTTTGTTTGGGGAAAGGATTTGAGAGAATGAAAATGACAGTGGAGATGCTTACATAGATAGATGGATAGATATGTATGTATATATAGGGAGAAATTTGGAGGAAAAATTAAAGGGAAAAGGCACAGAAAGATGCATCTATCATTTCAGTGTGAATGCCGAGGAAGGAGAAGCAGAGGTCTGACATGATCACACAGAAAGTTATGAATGCTATCTATCTTTTTCTAATGTAGTGAAAATAAATGAAAATTCACTTCATTACAAAACAGAACAAAACAAAGAGCTAGAGCTTGCTTTGTATACTGTTGTTGAGCAGCATGCAGCTACATTTAAGCAGCAATTTGTATTCATCAATATTTGTGAAATCTAGGTTTTTTTTCATGGACTGATCATGCTACACTACTAAAGGAAAACTTTTGTATTTTACAATTTTATATGGAGTAATCTGTTAATCTTCTGTAACAAGTTCCGATTTTTAACCAACTCAAAACTTGTTTTAAAAATACACAAATTTTGGTAGTTTTGAAATTTAACATGGATGAGTCGAAAGTTTGTTTACTACTAGTATAACTAGATTAATCGAAGTCCGATAGGAGATTCGAAGGTACCATTGAAAAGCTCTAACGATAATTTTCTTGTAGCGTATCGGACCATTTTCCAACCTCTTTAATTTTGATTCATCGACGAATAAAAATAAAACATAAAGAAATACTGTAGCAAAAAAATTCAAAAATATGGGTTGCATTAAAAAAATCATCATAGGAATATAGACTAGTGAAATTTGGAGACATGCAAATTTCCAAACTTAAAAAGTTTGTATAAGATTTTTGTATTGATTATTCCATATGGTGTGTCGTTACATACCATTATATAGTACATGTACAATAGGGAGTATAATACATTCATAAATAATTGGTAAAGAAGTCATATATACAATAATTTACTATACACCATCCAAAGGAAAAGTAAGATCATTCACAATACATGTCATTTTATAATGTCATTTTCATTCACTATTCATGGCCTCACAACGAAGCACCTTGTCTTCACTTAAGACTCAAGAGAGAGCAATCCGCTAGACTAGCAAGCCCGGTTACATTAAAATGAGAACAAAAACATATCGAATACAGAGAAAAATTTTAGCGATAAACCGCCAAGTTCCACTCCATTAGGTGACGCCCGTCCCTTCCACCCACCCTCGACGCGTCTCGCATTGGATCCATTCCGCAGTGACGCGACGAGGCTTAGTCCAACAATGATTATATTGTTTGAAAAAAAAAGATAGAGAAAAAAAAAGAGGAGATTTGAATATGATGTGGAGCAATAGGGAAAGGGTAGGCTATGCTAGTAGCTACTAACCTAGACAAGACAAGTTTCTCCTTCGAGTGAGTAGTTATATTCTCTTTCTGTAAATCAATTGGCTTTTGTTGGTTTATGCAAAAGTGCAAAATCTAAGTCAGACTTGTTGTCTTAGCACAGTCCCAGTGTCTAGTTAGTGTCAATCTCATTAATATGATTGCCTCTACCCTTTCTCCAAATATGGAAAAAGCATGGCTTTGGTGAAGAAACCATCCCCCTTTTGGAAAAAGCTTTGCCCCCCAAAACTAGATAAAATGGGACTGTTTCAAGGAAGATGATCAACCCAAGTTGCCCCAACAGTGCCCTCACTCACTCCACCCCCCTTTTTGTTTGTTTTTCATGGCTACAAAAACCTAGTATCACTAGACTTCCCACTGTTGCTGCTTTTAATGTCTCCTTTGACTTCTCTCTCTTCTCTCTCCCTCTTCTTTGCCTGCTGGTCTCATCATTAACACCTTGTATTAATGGAATCTTTAACTTTGTTTACTTGTTAAACTACAAGGTATTACTGAGTAAATTGTTATTATGCTTGTGTAAGATACAAGTTACCTTCAACTTCATGCATATCACTGAGCACAAGAATGTCATAAGGTACAATTTGGGGTTTGCACTAAAACTGGGAGACAAGATCGTATGTATGATCACAAATCTAACATCAGTGGTCCTAATCGTAAATTATGAGTTTAGAGGTCATAAAAATAATTTTAAAAAGCCATGGAGTTTCATATGGCCCAAGGTACAATGGGGTGCTTCACCAACTCAAATCACACTTAGCTTGTTCTCTCCAATCATCCAATTGAAATTTAAAATGGGATTTTTTTTACTTACTAATTATCTCTATCAATCTGTCAAATTCATGTTAGTTATGTTGGAGTAAATAAAATAAAGTTGCTAATTTAAGTCGAGAAAATTTAAAGCAGAATTTGCATCATCAGACCATGAATTAGGAAATTTAGTTATATACTAAATTACCAGTAGAGGCAGATTGCACTTTTGTCAAAAAAAAAGTATTCAAACTGCATTAACCTCTTAAAGCCAAGTGACTTAGTTTGTAACTTCTACAATCTAAAAAATCAATCCATATGATAAAAACTCGAAAAAATAGAAAAAAATGACCATTATCTGTTAAATTATAGTAGGAGCTATCCTAACACCTTTATCCTAAAAGATACAACATTTAAATAGAAAGAATTGCATCAAGCAGCACCAGTTAGAGGCTCTGAGTAATAAGTTGTGTTGTGATCTACAGAGAAATGTTCTCCTCCTGCTGTTGATCCCAGTTTGTATGCTCTAAAATGCCATCCGACCAGCGAGCCTGCTCTCAGATATCCTTCTGTCAATGGCTGCATCAATTGAACTCATCTGAAACAAACATCCAATAGAGTTGGTATTAGGCCAGCCAAAAGAAGTCAATCTTGCGATTATCAGTCAATATATTAGAGAACTTTGCTTGTAGTCAACATACACAAACTTCGCAAAAGGAGCTGCCTTGGCCCACTGAATTCACGTTCGATCTAAAATATTTAGTGTATGAAGATTGAAGACATGTAAGGGAAAAAATATGTTGGGTAATGGTTGTTCCACCCAAACCCAACACTTAGTTATCAGGCAACCATAGGTAGAAGTCAAAAATTGAAATTTATTTCCAAATAGTAAATACATACACGCTTGTGTTCTTAGCCTTGCAGGGAGCTAGTGGGGAGATCCTCGAAAGATTGCAGCATGCTAACAGAATTACTAATTATTAGCAAAGAAACTGAAAGTACCTACTTGACTTGAACCTTCGTTGACCACAAAACCAGCAGGATTGCTTGCCAAGCGGGACAGTGGCCAAGAATAACAAAAACAGCCCATCGCATGAATGGGGTTGGAAAGCAGTAATATACATAGCCATATTGCGAAGATGTTTTATGTGTCTTTATTTGGAAACATAATTAAAGCCATATAGAAATACCCTTTTATCTATGCGAAAAAGAGTAAATATGTGCACTGGAAAACCACAGGCAGCATAAGTCTAGCCACCATGATATTTGACAAACACAATCCTAAATACAGAATGAAGATATTATTTTATAGGTTGTAATGACTTACCTGGCTATTCTCGTCATGCACCTGATACTTCAATAAGGACAATCTTCTTTCCTCCTGAAAAGTTTATAAGAAATGCAAAAACTACTCATAAACAGGGGTATTTACAAGGAAATATCATTTATAGAAATTTCACATTAGAGATAAATAACAATACCATAGACATAGCCTCGTCATCCCAAACTAAGTAGACCTCATTAGTTGCGGGTTGTGTAGCTGGGGCTTTGTTTGCAATCACTGGAGGTGGCCCTATAGACGGACCTCCAGTATTTGGACCAGATGCATAGGAATGTGAATTTGCAAGAGGTATGGCTGCAGAAGATAATAAACATGAGAATCCAGATAAACTACTTTAACTACACACAAAATGGATAACAAACAAGAAATCTACATAAACATTTTACAAAACGGAAAGAGGCGTTTTCATGTCATTCCATAAAAAAATATTACAAGGAGATAAAATTTTCCAGCCTAGTACAATGTAGTTAATCGTATAACAGAAAAAAAATTATGCAAATACGATTTAAAGAGGAAAACATATTATCAAATTATAACTAGTACTAATACAGACTGGGAAAAATAGTGAGTAGAACTAACCTGGGGTTCCTGGAATTCCGTAATGATTGGTTGCCAAAGTGCCACCAAAGAGAGGTTCTGCACTCTTTATGTCTGAAGAAGAGCTTAAAGGAAGGCCCATTGAAGGTATAGGAGCAGAAAATGGAGAACTCTGGGGAGGAATATTACTATTAGGAACAACAGGAAACAAAGGTTGAGAAACAGGAACAGGAGGTGCTGTTGCAGGCATCCCCGGAGGAGTAATTGGTAATACTGGTTGAAGCCCAGGGGGTGCTGTAGATGGAACAGGGGGCTGAATATTGTGCACAGGAAACAAAGGCTGTTGAGGCATTCCTGCTTGCCCAGGGAGTGGAACCGAAACAGTTGGAGGCTGAGGATACCAAGGTTGTGGACGAGGTGGAATTTGCCAACTACCGGGTGGCCCAGGTATTCTGGGATTGTAACTGAATGGACAAAAAAGTCAATCAGACAAGATACATCTTGCTCTAATATGGAGTGACCACATGAACTCTTGAGTCTTGAGTGTGTATACTTTATAAAAACTAGTTTTATTAGTACTTAAACTAGGTTGTTGCTGAAGTTACATAGGATATACGAATCTAATATTATGGCTCTCATTCCATGTACCTCACTTATGGTAGGGAAAGTGCGATATGGGATGCCTCTGCAGAAATTTAAAAAGGCCTAGGTACTTAAGCTATCAATTCAAAAGAGTAGGAAAACTCAAGAATGTGAATAAAGGAAATTAGCAGTCACCCAATCAACAGAAATCCAAGGTTTCAGATCTCACATCAATCAAGCAGGGTATATCGTTATTTGGAAAAAGGATCGAAGGAGGTCCAGACATCCCTTTTCTATTTTTGAGCAAATTATACAGCTATATGTCATTATAGCAAGAAGTAATCAAGTAAACAGCCAGGAACTTACTTCGGAGGTAAAGGCTGTGGAGGATATCCAACCCCGAGTGCTCGAGGTATCACACCACCGCCTATTTGGGAGATTGGTAGATCAATTTTAGCTGCTTTTGAAGGGTTCTCTTCATCTGTTAAGTAAAAGAACATATCAAAATGTTAGCATTCAATAAGCCACAGCCACAGAGTGACAGAACATTCAGAATCACCTTTCAAATAGCAGACAGGTTTTTTTTTTAAATTGAATATAGTGGAAAGATACATTTCACAATGAGTTTTCAACTTCAACCTTGAAAGCACTAGAGGTGTGCAATTAGGTTCAGATCATTTTGTTAGTCTATTAAATTTCAGTTTTCCTATGAGTTTGATTTCTAAACCGGACCAAAATTGTCATCTCACTAGCATACAGCATACCCTATGACGCAAATCTCCAAGAATAAAAAGTTGGTTTGTTTCAATTTGATTTAAGACTTAAGACAATAATAGCTCTGTCGTTTTGGGTTTCCATACCTAAGGGGTGTTCGGTTTGCAAGATTGTATCTCGGGATTAAATATGTAGCGTGTTTGGTTCATGCGATTCAACCCCAAAACTCAATCCTAGATGGATAATAATGGGATAATTAGTCATAGCTTACCCCCTCCAACTAAAATAATCCCACAACTAAATCCTAGATTATATCTCGATACTATTTTATCTTGGAAACCGAACACCACCAAACTAAACACACTATACTATGGATGTCTGACTCCATCCCGAAGGTGAAGTCAACATGAAACAAAGCTGGGAACTGGCATTCAGACCAAAGACATATCATCTTGATTTCAAAAGTATTTGAATTGTTTGGCAATTAAGCTCAGAAATCTTCATAGGAAAAAGGAAGATATACTATACTATTAAATTAAAGTCTCAGATAGCATTAGAGCTGCAATATAAAGAAGATGCTACGGGGCGAAGCAAAATAGCAGACAATACCTTCCTCTCCATAATGTGAAGCCAGGACATCAGCTGGAATTCCTTGCATTCCATATATCTCAATCTCTGTTGATTCTCTTCCAGGTTTCGCATTAGGGACTCTGGAACAACAACACCACATTTTATCAGAAATTAAAAAATCAACCACCAATCCAGAGCAATGGCTACACAATGAAAACATAAAACTAAATATTCAAGAATATTTATAAGGCTGATTCTTGGATAGTTATAAACACCTAAATATTCCAGGATCAAAACAGTCCGGATGATTAACATAAGCTACAAAATTAAAAAATTGAAGGAAGAAGAGAAGAGGGACGGACTTGGTGACTTGTTCCTTGTGAACCTGGAGCACATGGATGGCCATTCCGCCGGCGGTGGAGAGCTTCTTGTGGCAGACATGGCACTTGAAGTGCTTGGCTTTCTGGTGCTGCACCAATATCTTCTCGTCTTCAAACTCCCTGTCGCAGTAGTAGCACCACACCTTATCCACCGCCCCTCTCTTCTTCTTCTTCCCCATTCCAGCGACAGAAGATCTGATCTTTCAACTAGCAAACCAATTCAATCTATTTCACAATCAATCAATTAGGTGTGGTTTAGGGGTTAGGGTTTTGGAAACTGAATTTGGTGAACGCCCGGAATCTCTATTCAACCTCACCTCTGCACAGACTATATTGTAAATTATTTATTACTAATATTAACCTTATTAACTAACTTTTCCCTTTGATTGTGTTATCAAATTCGATATTATTTTTAGTAGTACACCTATTTCCGGAGTAATTTTTTTCTTTTTAATCATATTTTACAAATAAATAGCCTAACCCTGTCCTTTCTTTATGTCAGGAAATATTATGTTATTCAAATTCTATATTGTTTTTATTTATAGTAATTTTTTTCATTTTGAACAGATTTTAGTATTTTTTACAAATAAATAGATATACTTACACTAAATATTTGTTAAATGATCTATTTGTACGTAGTTGAATTGTATTTTAATTTAAGTTATCTCACTATAATTGAATCATTTGCAAATAGACTAAAGGCCCTTTTTAGCCCTAAATATTTGGTGATTTTACGATTCTAGTTCAAAACATTATCTTTTGAATTATTCGGTCTCTCACAAATAAAATCGGGTCATATTTAATCTGAATTTGACGGAACTGTTTAAATTTATCAGTCAACGCATCTTAATTGGATTTTGACCGGATTAAGAGTTTATATTAGAACTTTTTTTATTTTCAAAAAAAATTATAACTTGAAATCATTTCTAACAAATGGAACGAAATTTTTAAATTTTTTAGTTTTGGGTTAATTTGATACTAGTAAACATTAATAAACCATACATTAACTTAATCCAGTCAAAATTCAATTAAGATAATCCAGTCAAAATTCAATTAAGATGCATTGACAGTTAAATTTAAACAATTCCGTCAAATTCTGACTAAATGTGACTCGTTTTTATTTGTGAAGGACCTAACGAATCAAAAGATAGTATTTTGGACCAAAATCGTAAAATCGCTAAATGTTTAGAACCAAAAGGGCTTTAGTCTTGCAAATATCAACACATTTAGTCTTTTATTTTATTTTGTCAAGTAATTCAATCTTCTCCTATTTATTTATTTAATTCTCATTTCGAAAAGGAAAGGGAAAAACAAAATATTCGATTTTCAAAATAAAATATGAACGTAAACAATTCTAACCAAAATTCTAACTGCAAAATACACAACACAGCTTTCTCGACTTCATAGGCAAGGACATATTAGAGAGCTTTAACGCCGACGGTTTCACAGCCCCGAACACGAACACGAACACGAACACAAACACGACATAAGAGGACAAAAATTCGCGCGGTTTTCTACAGAAGAGATGAGAGCGCGTGAGAAACATTCGAGGCTATTCTGTCATGTATAGGTTCCTGCACACAAACAAAAAAAACTGGGTTTTACTACTTCTCTTAGCAGTAGGAATGTGATGCAAATGGCGCCTTATACTATCTACCTTAGTCGAGGGCAGTTCGAACTTCGATTTCGTGATCGTCTCATACAAGAAGATATATCTGCAAGGAAATGAGTAAAACTCAGGTTAAGAAGGAGAGGGAATGCGACAAGTTCTTCGTTTCTAACTACACAAAACTCAACATACCGCCAAGACAATTCAGAGACGAGCTCCTCGGGTGCTTCGGGTAAAACCTAAGAAGCACTCTTTACGTATTAGATTCAACACAGCAAAAATACAGTAACATTGTATTAATGTGATTTACCTCGTCCTCGTAAGGATTGCAATTGTCTTTGAACCACAACCTCAGAAATTCCTACAAATATAGGAACTTGGAGTTTAGTGCATAGATGGATTATTCATCAGCGAAAGGGAAATTCGAAAACTTGAGAGCAAAGATAACACGGGCAAACGATGGAGTGAGCAGAGTGTAAACATGCACAAACGATTACAAACCTTGTCGATATTTTCAGGTTCAAGACCCTTCTGAAAGCGATCTTCATAAGAATCGGCTATCCAATACCTGCTCGAGTCCGGTGTATGCACCTAAACAGTTGGAAATATAAAACATTATTTTTAAAAATGCCATCTTGAATCGACCTAGTTGAGCTTTGTGTCAATGTATCTCTACTGAACCTCGTCTATCAAGAGCACTGCACCGTCAGATCCTTTACCAAATTCGTATTTAGTATCCACCAGAATCAGGCCGTGCTCCCGTGCAATGCGCTGCAATGATGATGAATCAGTACGAGTAAATTATCGAAGAGGTAGGATTTGAGTTCACAAATACAAAGAGAAGATGAATAAAGGATGCTTGAGTACCTGACCATACTCAAACAGACTTAGTGCTGCTTTACTGGCTTCAATATAGTCGGATTCAGACATCAATCCGCTCCGAATAATCTGCAGGCTAGTTGATCTAAATTACGTACCAATCGAACTCGATAAAAAAAATATCATGATCGAAATTTAATGGGTGAAAAATATCGGAGAAGTCAAGAATCCAAAACCTCTTCGGGTGTTATGGGAACATCATGATCTGCTGCTTTAGTAGTCGGTGTGAGTATATTTGCTGCCAACTTTTGGTTTTTCACCATCCCTGTTGCAGACAGGCGCATACGTATGAGTAAATAAGATACTGAACAAGTTGGACTCTCACACAATTACAGACCTCTCACCATCAGGAAGCGCATTCCCACAATAGTTTCGGACACCCTTTTGGTAGACAGTCCAAAGTGATGTATCAGTGCTTCCGGTTACATAACCTCTGACTGCGAGAGCATCAATGTCCGTTACAAAAGCCAACAACAGCCAATCACAGCAATCCAGGAAGAATCCTTCGAAGCAACAGCCAGTGGATGATAGAATAAGAGAGGCTTACCAACAAATTCAACAGGGAAAACAGAACATTTCTTTGCAATTGTTACATTCCTATCCGGAGACGACACAACTGCATTCGGAATAATGTGCTGAGTTTGGTTAAACCACCACAGACTAGTTTCATTCAGTACCTGAAGAAGCAAGATTGACACGATTTCATCCAAGTTTGATGCCGACGAAGCAACTCAATCACGAAACAAAGGCAGAAATACCTGGCCCTTGAAGGGAATTGAAGCAAGAACCCTGTCAAAAGCACTTTGCCTATCAGTTGTGACAAGGACAAGGTAGTCTCCTCCATCATATATATCCCTCACCTTCACAACATAAAAATAAATCAATCAATCATGTCATCCATCATTCCTCCAAAGCATTCAGCTACTTAACTGTTGCACTCCATAAATAATCAAGCATCCATAAAGACTCAACCTTTGGAGAGCTACAAACATAGAAACTAAAACTAACCTAATTAGAAAAATCCCACATAGTAAAGCTTCCCCTCATCCATTCCAACACTAGCCAACTTCCACAGCTAGAAATTTCATAAAATAAAATTGAAGAGCAATAGTAACCAAACACTTCGCCACTCAGCTGAAAACCATAAAATATACAGAAAAAACTCATGCTTAGACAGAAAAAAGGCACAAATTAAGAAAAAAATTGCACCTTGCCTCTGGTCTTGGAATGGAGACCAGGAACAGCTGAATCAAGATGAGTTTCAGATAGACAATTGGATTGAGAGCTCTTGATAGCATCCATCAATTCATTTTTGCGTTCGCTGTTGTCCAACAACAGCGATTTTAGGGGTCCGCCGGAAACTGTAGAAGGCGACGATGATGCAGAAATTACCATTGAACAAAACTTCCTAGTGCTGAATTTGGTAGAGATGAACGTTTTAAGCAAGCGTTGGGAAACGGATGGAGAGTGTGCTCTGAGGGAGAGCTTTCCGGCGAGAGTTGTCGGAGAATTTATACAGTGAGATTGAGCCATTGTTTTCGCCCTCTTCCGACGAATTTTTGCTTTATTCGCGCTTTTTTGAATAAATTTATTTTTTCTTTTCATTTTCACTGTTTCATTTGTAGGGAATAGGGATAGCCGGATAGCGGCGACTGTGTTAATGGGCCTGGGTTGGGATAAAAGCCCAAATAAGAAATGTTTGATCTTGCCCATATCAAAGTGGGCTTTGTAATTTCTCATAATACTTATAATGCTTGGTTTTTCCATTTAAGTAAAGTAAAATATGATTAGAGTGAGTATTCTATTGTTAGAGTGTTTGTCTCCATACTTATGTGCACTATTTTAATATTTTAGTGATAAAATGTGCTCATAGAGAAGTTTTTTATGGTTAGAGTGAAGTATAATGATGTCTAATAGTGCCTTAATTGATGTTTGATATTTCAGTGGAAAAAAGATTGGCAGAGAAATGACACTGATACCAGTCGACAAATTTAAAGGTTCCATAATTTCAGTCTTATGATTCTATATGCATATATGGAAAGAAAGGATCTTCTAATTTTATGTATTTCTATAGAACAAATGAAAAACACAATTGGACATAAAGATTCAACAAATGAAGCAGCTGCTGAAAAAAGGTCGAAGAATCGGGAGGATAAACCTTCCAAACAAAATACTACAGCTTCTAAAACAAATGAAGCAGCTATTGCCGAAAGGAGGTCGAAGAATCGGGAGGATGGACCTTCAAAACAAGATACTATAACTTCTACTGAAAAGAGGTCGAAGTATATTCAAGATTGACCTCAAAGTGAGTTATTTAATTATTTAGTAACTTAGTGAAATATATTATGTGTATGGCACGCATTCATTCATGTAAAATTTTGAACTATATTAATAGTGTATTCATGAATTTGACCAATTTTTTTTATTATATCTTCCAATTTTTTATTATATCTTCCAACCTCAAAGCGTGTGAGGTCACAAACAAATGATAATAAAAGAAAAGAAAAAAATGGTATTTGATGGTTTTGAAATATTAAAATCAGAAGACTTAAACTTGTTGTCAAGATAGGGGTTAAAAATCTTGTTGATGTCATCGAGAAGATGAACTCGAAACAACCATCTGCTCTCCTCTGGAAGAGATGGTAATTGAGCAGCTTGTTCATTTGCAGATCAGAAGTAGTCCTACCGAAATGATATTTTCACTTTTTAAAACTTTTAATCAAGACAACCGCACAAGAATCAAGCTTATTGATGATGAACACCGTTGATGATTGTTAACCTATGTCGAATCATTGACAATGTAGAGAATGAGAATCTGTCAAATGTTCACACAGAGGATGTTCATGTTGAGAGAATTTTGGATAAGACCTTAAGATCAGCTCAAGAAGATCCTTGCCACGTTAGCAGCCCAAGTTGGAAAGATATTCTGTTGAAAGGAAGAGAGCAATCGAATAAGAGCACTCTCCCATGTTCTTGATGCAATGCTGCACTCTCCCACGTTTATGAGGCAGTTACTCCATGAGGCAGTTTTTCCACTTGTAGTTATTATATATAGATGTATTTCTGATTATGTACATCATCTTTTGATCAATGAAAAGTGCTTCACACATTCCTCTTTAAGCTATAATGATTTCTTGCTTTACTATGTTTTTTGCTGCAATCCTTTTATGGTATCAGAGCCTAGGTTCTTCCTAGGTTCTGTGGCTCTATTTTCTTCCCTTGTTCATTCCCAATTTTTTTTTTTTTTTTAAATATGAGCAGTTCAACCTCCGAGGAGGGGAATGGGCATAGTCCCTATGCAGTACCTTTCCTATCACAAAGTCACCCCATTGCCATCAAACTCACTGAATCCAACTATCTTGTTTGGAAACAACAAATCCTGTCAACAATTAGAGGATATGAACTTGAGTCATATCTGCTGGAGGATCAAGAGAAACCTCCCCATGAGATAACTGGTGCAGGAGGCATCATGAAGCCAAATCCTGCCTTCTTGGCTTGGCGTAGGCAAGATCAATTGCTTGCCTCATGGATTCAGTCGTCACTCACAGAGAATATCATGGTTCTCATGGTGGGACTTACAACAACTTGTGAGATCTGGAAGGCTTTGGAAACTAGCTTCGCAAATCAGTCGAGAGCTAAAGTCATGCAGTATAAATTTCAACTACAGACCATCAAAAAGGATAATCTCACAATGAGAGATTTTTTAGCCAAAATCAAAGAGCTCTGCGATCTTCTTGGTGCCGCTGGATGCCGCATTCCTGAGGAGGATCACATTCTTTACATTCTTGGAGGCCTTAGTCATGATTATGACTCAGTTATTGTCACTGTCACAGCCAAGACTCACGACTGGACAGTGCAGGACGTTGCGGCTCTGCTTCATAGCTTTGAGTCCCGTTTGGAAGATCCAAGCGCACAAATTTCGAAAATCAATATTGATGGTTCTGTACCCTCAGTTAATCTTGCTCACACATATGGAGGAAGAAAGGATGGTTTCCATCAAGGTCGAGGTGGTGGATCCAACTTCAACAGGAATGGTGGTGGTCGAGGCTCTGTTTTTCGCGGTGGTCGATCCGGTGGTTTTCGCGGCAGAGGCAACGGAAGGCTTATTTGCCAATTATGCCAAAAACCTGGTCACTCTTCTGATAGGTGTTGGTACCGTTTTGAGCCGTCATTTATGCCCCACCCACCTTCTCATCATAGGGCTCAACATCAACAGCTTCACTCACTTCAGCCTTCATCTCAGCTTCACTCAAATCAGCCTGTATCTCAGCCTCAGCAACCTCCCTCTGCTAACTTGGCTCAGTCCCGTAATGCTTCCAGTTATTACTCGCCCTCCGAGTTCAATACTGAATCCTCATCATGGTATCCAGATTCGGGTGCAACTCACCATGTTTCAAACGATCTAGCTAATCTCAACACTGCTTCTGAATATCATGGAGGTAATTCTCTTCGTCTAGGTGATAATTTTGGGATTCCTATTGCTCATGTTGGTGAATCTGCTGTGTTTACTCCTCCTTATACCCCTGCATCTAGACTTTTCTCTCTAAAGAATCTTCTTCATGTGCCTAAGGTGTCTAAAAATCTTCTTAGTGTATCCCACTTTGCTCAAGATAATCATGTATATTTTGAGTTTCATCCTTCTTTTTGTCTTGTGAGAGATCAGGTTTCCAAGGAAGTAATTCTACGGGGCACCCTTGAAAATGGCCTTTACAAGTTCATTCTTCACAAGTCTCCCTCACCTTCATCAATTTCAGTCAAGAACTCATCTGCAGCCAGTGTCTCTCCTACTTCCCCTGATGCTCTTCCATCTGTGTTTACTTCATCTTGTAATGTAGCATCTAGTCTAGATCTTTGGCACAAACGGCTTGGTCATTGTGCTTATTCTATTGTAAAAAAGATCCTGCTGAAATGTAATCTTCCCAGTACATCAATGAAATCTGATTTTCTTTGTGATTCATGTTGCATTGCAAAAAGTCACAAGTTGCCTTATTCTCCTTCTCTCACTCAATATACTGCTCCCTTAGAGTTGATTCATTCTGACCTATGGGGTCCTGCTCCTATCACTTCCAGAAATGGTTTTAGGTACTATGTTAATTTCGTCGATCAATATAGTCGTTTTACATGGTTCTACCTTCTCAAAACCAAGAATGAGCTCTTATCTGTTTTTCAGCACTTCAAAAACTTTGTTGAAAACCAGTTTAACACTAAAATTAAGAACCTTCAGAGTGATTGGGGTGGGGAATATAGAGGACTTGTCCAATTTTTACAGCAAGAAGGTATCCATCATAGAATCTCATGTCCATACACGCCTCAACAAAATGGTATGGCCGAAAGAAAACATCGACGCATTGTTGAGATGGGTCTTGCTCTTCTTGCTCAATCCGGCCTTTCCTCTAAATTTTGGGATGACTCTTTTGCTACTGCTGTGTTTCTCATAAATAGACTTCCCTCTCAAATCATCCAATATTCTTCCCCGTATGAGAAACTGTATAAATCTCAGCCCTCTTACCTTGATTTCAAAGCCTTTGGTTGCCTATGTTATCCTCATCTTAGGCCTTTCAATAGCTCCAAACTTGATTTCAGATCTGAGCCAGCTACATTCTTAGGCTATAGTTCGTCCCATAAAGGTTATAAAGCTCTCCTACGTAGTGGCAAAATCATAATCACAAGAGACATCATTTTCAATGAAACCATTTTTCCTCACAAGTCTAATCAAAAAAATTCTGTTGCATCTGTTAATGATCCTGTTTCGTTTCCTCAGCCTTCAACTCCTCATTTTGATAACATCATTCATCCCACTCATAATTCTGTTCCTCTAATTCCCATCTCTCCTGTGATAACTAATATTGCTCCAGATAACACTACCATCCCCACTCCTTCACCTCTTCCCAGCAATGCTCTCCCCACTCCTTCACCTTTTCCCAACAGTGGCTGCATCCTATCTCCTGTGATTGATGATTCCTCATCTCCCTCCATTCCAATCTCCTCTCCTCCTCACCCTCCTCCTCCTCCTCCCATAGCGCTTCCACCACCCCGAAAGCATCAAATGAAAACTAGATCTCAACATGGCATTCACAAGCCCAAGGCTCTCACTGCGACTTCCTCTGCCTCTGATGACTCCAAAGATCTCCATCTTGTTGTCCCTGCATCTGCCAAAATTGCTATAGCTATTCCAGTTTGGCGATGTGCCATGAATGATGAATTTCTTGCTCTTTTAAGGAATAAGACTTGGTTCCTCACATTCCTTCCTCCCGGCAAGAACCTTATCGGATGTACTTGGGTTTTTAGACTTAAAAAGAATGCAGATGGCTCAGTTGCTCGGCACAAGGCCAGGTTGGTTGCTCAAGGTTTTTCCCAAGAGGCTGGATTCGACTTTAATGAAACTTTCAGTCCCGTGGTCAAGCCCAACACCATACGTCTTATGCTTAGTATTGCAGTGTCATCTAACTGGTCGATCAAGCATTTGGATGTTAATAATGCATTCCTTAATGGTGATCTCGAAGAGGAGATTTACATGCGTCAACCTCCCGGTTTTGAGCAAGGTGCCCCGGGTATGGTATGCAAGCTGAATAAGGCGCTTTACGGACTTAAACAAGCATCAAGGGCCTGGTTCATCACCATTCAAGCTGCTCTTTTAAAGCTTGGTTTCACTCAATCAAAAGCGGACACCTCTCTTTTCTATCTGAACTCAAAGGCTGAAACAATCTATCTCTTGTTATACGTCGACGACATGCTCATAACTGGAAATTCCTCTTCTGGTATTCGTCGAGTTATTGATCAGCTTCACAACCAATTTGCTCTCAAGGATCTTGGTGATGTTACACAATTTCTTGGCATTGAAGTGACTAAGACCAGTCAGGGTCTCCACCCGTCTCAATCCGCCTACATCAAGGAGATTCTCAAGAAAGTTAAAATGATTGATGCTAAGCCTTTTCCAACTCCAATGGTGTCCGACCTGAAGCTTAGTAAATCTGAGGGTGAGCCTACTGTTGATGGCAAGTTGTATCGCAGTGTTGTTGGTGCACTTCAGTACGCAACAATTACTCGTCCTGAACTCAGTTATTCCGTCAACAAGGTAAGCCAATTTATGTCGTGCCCTCTCGATATTCACTGGAAGGCTGTCAAGCGAATTCTTCGCTACTTGGCTGGCTCTACTGATCATGGGATTCACATCAAAGCCTCTTCTTTTGCTCTCTCTGGTTTCTCTGACTCAGACTGGGCTTCCGACATCGATGATCGGCGATCTACCTCTGGTTATTGCGTCTACTTTGGAGATAATCTTATTTCTTGGTGTGCCAAGAAGCAAAAGGTTGTTTCGCGGTCTAGCACAGAAGCTGAATATCGGAGTCTAGCTCTGTTAGTTTCTGAAGTCACTTGGCTACAATCTCTCCTTGCTGAACTTGGCTGGGCTTCAAGAGTTCCTCCTGTTCTTTGGGTGGACAATCTCAGTACAATCGCTTTAGCTTCCAATCCTGTTCTTCACTCACGGACTAAGCACATTGAATTGGATCTTCACTTTGTTCGTGACAAGGTCGCTTCCAACCTCATTGATCTGCGTCATGTACCCACCTTGGATCAGGTTGCGGATATTCTTACTAAGCCACTGAGCAATCAATTCTTCTCGAGGCTGCGGAATAAACTTGGTGTTTGTTCGCTTGCCTCCCTCGAATTGAGGGGGGGTGTTAACCTATGTCGAATCATTGACAATGTAGAGAATGAGAATCTGTCAAATGTTCACACAGAGGATGTTCATGTTGAGAGAATTTTGGATAAGACCTTAAGATCAGCTCAAGAAGATCCTTGCCACGTTAGCAGCCCAAGTTGGAAAGATATTCTGTTGAAAGGAAGAGAGCAATCGAATAAGAGCACTCTCCCATGTTCTTGATGCAATGCTGCACTCTCCCACGTTTATGAGGCAGTTACTCCATGAGGCAGTTTTTCCACTTGTAGTTATTATATATAGATGTATTTCTGATTATGTACATCATCTTTTGATCAATGAAAAGTGCTTCACACATTCCTCTTTAAGCTATAATGATTTCTTGCTTTACTATGTTTTTTGCTGCAATCCTTTTAATGATGAATGAGGAGGATTTACATGCAACCTTGGACGGCAAAGAGGAGATCGGAGGATAACTATTAGTTCAGTGCATTGAAATTCATATAAAATGAAAAATGAAGTAAAACATTTACTTTGATTTATTTTATTCATTAGATAAAAAAAATGATAGTTGAAATTTAGTCTCCAGTTCAATCTTTCAAATTAATTCAACGTATTTATACTTAGTAATGAATAAAAAAAATGATAGTTGAAATTTAGTCTCCAGTTCAATCTTTCAAATTAATTCAATCGTATTTATACTTAGTAGATATTTCTATTGATACATACCGATATATTAATACATTTCCATAGTGCATATATATTTCTATTTATAGTTGATGGTTGCAGTAATTATATGTTTTCTGGAACTATGTATAATTAATATCTACTACTACTATATAGTTCGTAAATGTCTATTTTAAAGATGATCCTAGATTTTCATCCTAGAGTTTTCTTTACAAACAATAATCCAATTTTGTGGGAGAAAATTTTAGTATTATTGGTAACCGTGAAGACATGCGGTGCAAGTCTCCGAAATTTAATAATTTAACGAAGCCATTTTCAAATTTTTTTATTTTCAATTTCATTTTATGAAGTTAACTATCGTTAACATTTCCACTGACAATTAATCACATTTGAATTCTAATAATACATGAATAATTTTATTTATTTACACAAGACTCTCCAGAAATGCAAGGAGCGCCATTCCGGCAGCCCAAACATCGTCGTCCAACACATGCTCCGCCGGAGAATGACTAACACCACCGCGGCAACGCACAAACAACATCGCAACCTACCAAACAACCACCAAATCGTCAAACGACAAAACAAGCAATCAAACATACATTTAAAAAGAATAACTATATAACTAAGAAATCATAACACCTTAGTTAGATGAGACATGGCCATAGCATCGTGCCCTGCTCCACTCATCAACACGGGCAAGTCGTCTGGCTCGTCCCCACTCAATGGTCTGACAGCAGCATAGGCTGCGGACTTGAGCATCGAGCTCAGCTCAGCGTCACAGGCCACTGCATCAGCATCATGCTGAAATGATGGAACCCAGGAATGAGCAACAGAATTGCTTCTAGACGTACAAGAACGATTATGAGGCAAAAAATCACACCTTGCGTTCAATGAGACACAGAAGCGAACGCTTGTCACATATTTGGTGAATTCGACTTGAAAACTCGTATATGACTGCTTCCCTTCCTAGATCATCCATCGCGCGTATGTCAACTGTGAAGGTCACCTGTCTTGAATGAATAAAAACTGTGATTTAAGCCCACGTCTATAGCAGTAGCGGTAGAAACAGAGTTTCAGGTCCTTGACGACTTGCCTGGCCGGGAATCACGTTGCTTGCACTTGGCCAGGTTGAAATTTCGCCCACAGTACAAACGAGAGACCCTGCTAGTGATTTTGCTGTTGATGCTGCACACTGACCATCGTATGATAGATAACTCTCGGGTTCATTACAGAGACTCTCGAGCAATACAATCAGTTCAGCAGCTCCAGACATAGGATCTCGTCTCATTTTCATAGGGACCGTGCCAGCATGTCCTTGTGTACCTTTCACTGTCACCTGCAAATCATCAAAAGTTTCCTTCAATTCTCCGGGATGAAAGGGATTTCATTTTATCTTAACTACATAGATAAAGAAGGATATAGAGTAAGAATAACTATGTCAATCTATCAGAGGAGGAACTTGTTTCTATAATGGCTATGTTACCTTCAACCGTGTCTGTCCTGCAATGCCTTTCACCAAACCTAGAGGAAGGCCGACGTTCTCAAGAACAGGTCCTTGTTCAATATGAACCTACAAAGCAGAAGATGTATCATGTTAATGTATAGCTCTACCAATGATAAACTCTCGAAACCCGCTTGATTTGATTGTATACCTCAACATAACCATAGACAGATTCTGGGTCGTATTTGAGTTGCAAGAGATTATCCTCAGAGATTTCAATGGCGTTCCTTCTCAAAGCGCCTTGCACTGTTACACCGCTGAAAGTGTCATATATGGTCAGACAACTGTGAGATTCTACGAAACTAACTTCTTCAGCTAGTGACACCAACCTTTCATCGTGCACATGCAGCGTTGAAACGGGTAATACACCAGCAATGACTGCACTTCCTAAGAAGGTAGACTGAAACCTAACTCCTTCCTCGTCGCTGAACGCAATAACCTGAAAACGTAATGATTAAAAACAATGAACACTTGGACACAGTCCTCACACTGTAAAACTGCAGCTCTCTATGTAAACTAGTAACAGCCTAGATGCTCAGAAGTTCCAATCCAACAAAAATCTTGTTACCTCCACCGGGCGTTTTAGGCTTCCAAGCATTCCTCTGATTTTCAACACTTTCAATGCAGACAATGCAGTGATGATTCCCAGCGCTCCATCGAACATTCCAGCATCAATAACCGTATCCTATATGAGATAAAGCAATCTACTCCACTCAATATCTTTCAAAGATTAAAAATAACTCTTACATTCATCAAATTATATTCTATCAAAGAGTGTCAAGTGAATGGTCGCTTTACCAAATGAGAGCCAATTAACAGAGCTTTCTCTCTTGGATTTAGCCCTTCATGCCGACCATGCACATTCCCCATTTGGTCCACCCACCTAGATAAAGGAAATACAAAGGTCAAGAGACATCACGGAAACAGAACAAGAAGGTTTCTGACTGCTTACGTCTGCAATCCCGCATCCTCCATCCATCTCCTGATAAGGTTTCCTGCTCTTACAGAAGCTGCAGACTGGAAAGTCCTCTCAAGAAAATCTTTCGAATCACTCACCTACAAGGCCAAAATTCACCAGCTACTCCGTTAACATATTCCATATCCAAATACACACTCTTATATAGTGAAAGAGACACAAATCCTGCAACTAACTCAGGAGACTATTCGCTGAGCAGAGATCAACGAAAAGCATAACATATTCATATCACAATTTAACTTTTCATTTTCAACTGCTCATATACGAAAGTTCAAATTTGTACCTTTCCAAGCTCAAAGAGTCTTGCCACTGCCTCATCCTTTAGTATTTCCGAATGCAAAAGGTTCTTCTCTTCTGCAAATTCAACACATAAAATACATGATGATCCAATATGTCCCAAATAATTGCAACTTCACTACAATGGCAACACTCCAAAGTCAGATTATTAAGTGCCATTGAATTGCATCCATACATTATTTGATTGCTAAAGAACTGAAATTCAAGTTCAACACTTTGAAAAAATATAAATTAATACTAACTTTTTTGAAAATGACCACAGCCTTATCTATTGTTCCGAATAAAACACGAGGATGAGAGACAAGAATTAACTCTACATATCTACAATATATTATTCATAACAACTGAGATCTCTTGACTTCATCAAGCTCAAGAACAAGCATGATAAATAGAACGACAGTGACAAGAAATAAATAAATATTTCTACCTAGTCAAAATTTCTCCAGAAAAGGCAATAAAATTATTATACCAAAGTGAAACAGTCGAGCTCTAGTATAAATATAGTAATCTTATTCCAAATCCAATCCATAATCTCCAGCTATCCAACTCTAAAATCTCAAATGCGCCGATTCACAAAACATTTAATTAAAAAAGGTAAAGTAAACAAATCAACAAGCTACCAATTTCACAGTCCAATTAAATCACCATAACTCGTTGATTATGAATCAGAAGAGAGAAGAAGCAGAAATGATTACCAGAAAATCCGTTTGTGCAGGCAGTTAGTAGAAGCAGGAAGAGAGAGGAAATCGAAACGGAGAGATGCGGAATCGGCGCCATTGAAATAGACGCAGCGCAGAAGCAGAAGAAGAAGCAGAAAGTTTAATCACGGAAATGGATTGAATCTAAATATAAAGGTGGTAGAATTGTGAGGTCATGGCGGCCATCGATTGTGGCTGCTTCGTCCCTGCCTCGTGACTGTGTGCCTCTGTTGGGCCCACCCGCTGATACTCAGCTCCCCATTTTTTTACTCTTAATTTATTAAAATAATATTTACCTCGAAATTCGTATTTAGTTTATTTATTTTCAATTTAGATTTGGTTACTGTATTTTTGTTTTGTTATCTGATTGTTGCCAACTTTGTAGGATTTGTATTTGAAAAATCATAAATGAATGTCGATCAGTTAAATGAAGTCGATAAAAATAAACACTTTTATTTGATTAAAAATAAAATAATATATATTGTATGTAAGCAATATATAGTTTTTTTATTATGAAATACCCTCTTTTGTCTCGCTTTAGCAGTCACATTGACTTTTCTGCCATTTTTTTAAAAAAATGATAAAAAATAGTATAGTTTAAATAGAGAAATGGTAAAGTAAGAGAGACAATAATGTAGATAAGACTCTTCTCTATATTATTCTCTCTCTTAATTTACTATTTCTCCTTTTTAACTATTTTTTATCATTTTTTAAAAAATAAGACAGAAAAATCAATAGGACTGCTAAAGCGGGACGGAGAGAATAATTGCAAACGAGTTTAAATTTTATGATTTATATATAGTATGGTTGATTTTTAAAATTGCAGGACATTTACTTGATTTATAGTTTATCTGATTTTTTTTTAAATTATAAAAATGTTATAAAAGTACCAAATTTTCAAAATCAACGTTTTAATATTTTATCAAGTTTTTTAACTAACAATATTGTTCAATTTTTGGTTATTTTGGTTCATCCGTAAACTAGTAGTACTCCTCAATCAGTTTAGAACTAGTATAAATTTATTTTTAATAGTGATTATTTCAACGAACATGAATTTTATTTATATTTAAATGTTTTAAAAGGTTGTATGGTCATAATTGTCTGTTACGCATTAAGATGAGACATGCAGTGTCCACAAGATTCAGTATCGCGAGATGAATAAACAAGAAAGCGATGGGGGGATGGGCCCCACTCGCCTCACGCAAATGTGCAATTTGTTTGATTTAACAAAAAAATTATGGAATTCGTCATACTCATAAAAACAAATTACATGGAAATCATTGTCACTCCACTAATAATTATTCCATTATTCTATCTCATTCATGATTCCTAGGTGTAAGCCAAATTACACCGGTCACGTGCCCTAACTAAACCATGGTTTGTCAATAAAATATTGCATATTCATTGGAGTTTGGAATTCACAAATGCCTTTTCTATTAAGTGTGTCCCGAATATATCGCAGCAATATCTGCTCCTCCGAAATCAACTGCGCTAAGTTCCTGCGGGCAAGTGTCCTGAATATATTATTTATTATATTCGGTTCGATTAGATAAAGAGTATAAGATCTCCTATCATTTACATTAAATTCGAATCTATTGTAGTGTAATATTATATTAACTAAGATTTTACTTTAATCATTTATCCTAAATTTTAAAAGAATATTTTTTATATTTTGAATTTTTTTACACACGAAATTTGAAAAAACTTTTTGATTTGAATTTAGTCTAAACCTAAAGATATATAGTTATTTTTTCCTAAAAACCAAAGATGAAATTAATTTTGGAGTACTATTAGAAATAATTATCTATCCTTTTTTAGATTTTAATGTATCCTTGGAAATGGTTTAAGATAATTAAAACGACTGCAAAAAATTTACTACTCCGTATATAGTTAGAGTTAGATTATATATTTTTATATTTTAATTTGGAAGTTTGAAACAATTATTATCATATGTTATGTTGTGATATTAGGATATTTGCACAACGCTTTACACAAAAAATCGAAATTCAACAATATTCTACAAATAAAAAGAAGATAGTACTTTGCAATTTGTATGGAGAAGTTACCAATTTCTCGTAGCAATACAATAAAAACTCAGTTGAACAAATTACAAATCGAAGACGAGTTTAAATAATTAATGTTTAACAATTTTGAGCATAAAACCTATTTTTTATTATATTTTTATTGAGTTTTACTAATTACAATCAAGCGTTTTGTACGTTATATTTTATTAAACCCCAGCGTTTCCCTTCACCATTAAAAAACATTTCCATTTGATCTTTGTATATCTTAAGGCCCAATTCGAGGACATATTTCGTGATACACAATACCAGAAAATATGCCTAAGCCCACTAATTTATGGGCTATAGGCCCATGATATCAAGATTATTGAAACACATTAAATATTTCTCACTAATACTATGGAAGATTTATTTTCACACTAATACTTAATAGTGCTTCACTCTCATCAAGTATTATTATGGTTTCTAAATACTCCTACATCCTTATGAATTATGCCTATACTTCTTTAAATCACTGACATTATTACTTTTTTTTGTGGTCACTACATGCTATATCATACTATGATTATAATATAACCAAAATCTATTCTTATATGGATATGTGACATCAAATTAAGGGCTCTAATCTATTTCATTTACTTAACCGACCTACTTCACCTATATTTAGTTTTACCACATTATATTTTTTCCGATTTTGATCACAATTATTATAACTTTCATCATCTCACATATTAGGAAATAAATCCCCCCGCCCTAAAAATCTAACTTTATCTTACACCACCAAAATAAGAAACTAAAATTGAGATTAATTAATTACATTACAAAACTGATATTTCGTTAATAATGAGAAACGGTATTAGACATTCAAAATTACCCTTATTAAGTAAGTTTAATTGCATAATAAATTCATCTGACCTTATTTCTATTCCATAAATTTCTCTGATCTATATACGTAGTTTTAATTTATATTCTTACAATATGATTTAAAAACACAAGAAGAACATGCGCTACATTTACAATAATCATCATTAAAAACGTGCATATCAAATAATATTCACACAAATTTAATCTCCGAACTTAAAATACATATCAAATCCATTACTTATTTGTTTATTTTATATTAATCATACATCATTGAATTAATTTACCCATTAACAATAATTCGTTCGAGGCAGTTCAGGGGTTGAGAAATACTACTTACTTCTTATGCATCAAACGTAAAAATCATTTAATTAATTTACCCATCTAGTCACTCTATTATTTACTCCTACTAGTATTCACCAGCCACTTAAACTTTTTATTTCTCAACATCCATAAAGAGGGAAAAAAACAAAAGAAAATATAATGTGGTGAATAATGAATCTGAACATTGCGTTAGGACATCAAACTACCTAAAATAGAATGACACTTTTTCTCATAATATGATGTAAAGTAAAATGACCAATTCAAGAATGAATAATCACAACAAAACTATAGACATCAATTATTTGGAGGTGCACTAGCTTTTTACCCCACTTGCGATCCTTATATCACAAGATTTAAAAATTGAGCTATCACTTTTACTCTTTACGGGTAGCGACAATAAATAGTAGTAATAAAATAAATGAAAATTTGCTATTTAAATTACCACAAATGATATACTAATTTAATTACAATTTGCAGTTTTCTGAAGACTAATTTTTCGCCAAATTGATGATTGCATGGAAGTAAAATTTTACGAAGATGACAAAATACCGGTTATTGATAAGGCCAGTATTTTAAAAATCAAACCACTAGATAAATCAACAAATCTAACAATTCATAGTTCATTCGGTCGAATCACTTCAATTAACCATTGGTCAAATCGAAGTACTATAACAACTATGTGCAAGCCGCGGTTCACAACTCCCAAATCACAATTCAAGCATTCGTAAATTTGGACATTCATTGTATGGACTTTCTCGTGAGCCAAAATTGAACTGTAATAAAATTATGATTTAATTCGCAATATTTGAAAGTTATCATATTGACTAAAAATCGATCCAAATTTTTTTAAAAAAATAAAATAATATAGATAGCTTCAAATTTCAAACCATCTACTAATGATAATATCTATCCAATTTCAAGGTACATGCCTTAATTTTCAATGGTGCCTAACCAAGTCTTTATACCCCTTTTATTACCAAGTACAATCAATTACTCCTAACCACATAACCTCTAATGTGGTAGTACAAATTACAAGCAACAAGAGAAGACTTTAAGGACAAGCCAATTCAAATGAAACTACAAAGTAAAAAATCACCATACACAATAATGCATACTTGAAAACTCAACAATCTACAAAAATGGAGGGAGTACTCAATTAATTATTGAAGAAACTATTATTACTTTTTCCCTAAAAATACAGATACACCCACCTTACTTACCTCCACGACAAACTTTAATTGCTAGGACCACTTAATTACTCTTACAAGAAAATTAGCCACTTTTATTTACTACCTCAATCCTCATTTAACCATCGAATTCGAAGATGGTAAGAAATGCTCCACTTAAAGTCGTGAAAATTAGGCAATATTATTTCTACAAAGAAAAAAAAAAGAAAAGAAAAGAAGATGCATTGAATGATCATAAATAATTCAATAAAATTCAGGAAGAAACAAACATCAAAAGAGAGCTTATATGTTACAACACAATCAGTTGAAATTCGCATTGATTTAGGTAAGTATGAGTATTTTGTAATTCAAATTTCAGAGTTTTCTTTCCGTGATTTTGTAATCAATTCTCTCTCTCACAATCTCTCTCTATATATTCAGCAACCCTTGAAAAACAGCTTAGAATTCCACGACAAAAACATGGGAGCTTCGATCGTAGCTATATTTTTCCTCGTCGTCGCCGTCGTCCACGTGTACGCCTCCGAGAGGCCCGATGATATCTACCGCAAGAGCCTTCGCCTGCACCAAATGCAGGGAATCAAAGCCGCATTTCCCAAACGCGACTATTCGTCTATGGAGATGCGTAGTAGTCTTCAAGGAGCGGCGCCTCCGCCACCTTCGGTAAGTCACGTACTAGTAGTAATATGTAATAATGCGGCGTCGTTTTGGGGATATTTCGCGGGTTATTGACTCCGTTAGTGCAGGGGCCTATTGTGTATCACGTGACAAGTTATGGGGCGGATCCGACGGGCCGGAACGACAGCACGGACGCTGTGCTCAAGGCGATCACGGACGCCCTCAACGGCACTGGGAAAGGGGACTTGTTTGAGGGCATCGTCAATCTTGGAGGAGCTCGTGTTGATCTCGATGGTGGAAATTATTTGATTAGTCGCCCCCTCTTGTTTCCCGTTTCAGGCAGAGGGAACTTAGCTGTAAGTAATACTCGTGTTATGTGTCATATAACTTTTAAGGTAAATTATCGAAAAAATTACTACATGAATTTTGATCAAATTTTAAGTTATTCCATAATTTCGAAAATCAATTATAAATATATGAATTTTAATAATTTTATCAATTTTTTTAGATGAAGTTCTTTTGGTTGTAAGTATTTATAAAAAAAAAACTCATAGGTCCTAGGCGTGATTTATAGTTGAACGTTTAAAATTATTGATTTTGACTCTTGGTGCAATTGGATCAAACGTTTTGTATAAATTGAGACATGAACTTCTCATTGCATTATTTATAGTGGTAAATGTGTGACGTTTTATTCCATTATTATGAATGTGATTTTACACGGTGATAAAGTTTTCCGACCCCTAGTATACTATTTTTCTTACGATGGTCCATTTACGATGAATTAATGAAATTGTGGACCCACTTTGACCAATTAAAAATACATAAACACCCAATTCCATTTAATTGAGTCAAAATATGGGGTTAGTAGCTCAAGAAATTAAAACAATTGAAAGTTTGGCATACCTCATTTAAATCCCTGTGTTTTGATTTAAATTTGAGTATATCAAATAATGAGTTTCAATTTTTCAACTACCGAATTTGTGTATTAAATTAGACGTTTTTGTAATATTCAGAACGATGTCGGTTCATTAAAATAAATTACAAAAGTAATTAGAATTTGAATTACTATTATCCACTTTTATGTAAAACCAAAATTTATTATCCACCTTTATGTAAAACCAAAATTTAAGCCACGTTTGATATTTTTATTCATATTATTCCATCCGTAGATGAGTTATTTGTGTATTGTGCTAATGCATGATCTTAATACAGATTCAAGGGGGCTCGCTTACAGCATCAAACGACTTCCCAACCGACGGCTTTTTGATTGATCTATCATCTTCCTCAAATTCCACGTACAACTACGAATTCACAACCCTAAGAGACCTCTACCTCGATTCCAACTACCGAGGCGGCGGAATCCGTGTGAAAAACTCACTCCGAACCACCATCGACAACTGCTACATCACTCACTTCTCCACCACCGGAATCCTCGCCGAAGGCGGCCACGAGACCATCATCCGCACCTCCTACCTCGGCCAGCACATCACCGCCGGCGCTGATCCCGGCGAGCGCTCCTTCTCCGGCACCGCCATCGCCCTCGCCGGAAACGACAACGTTGTCTCCGACGTCGTCATCTTCTCCGCGCAGACCGGAATCCTCCTCTCCGGCCAGGCGAATCTGATCTCCGGCGTCCACTGTTACAACAAAGCCACCGGATTCGGCGGCGTCGGGATCTACGTCCAGCTCCCCGGCCTCGCGCAGACGCGGATCGTCGATTCGTATTTGGATTACACCGGCATCGTCGCCGAGGATCCGGTGCAGCTCACCGTCGCGAACACGTTCTTCCTCGGCGATGCGTTTATTCTGTTCAAATCGGTGAAAGGAGTGATGAGCGGCGTCACCGTCGTCGACAACATGTTCGCCGGCAGCGATAAGGGGATCGAGATCGTGCAGATGGAGGGGAAATTCGATCAATTGGATCAGGTCGCGATCGAGCGGAACACCGTCAGAGGAATGGCGGTGAAGACGACGGTGGCGAGAGCGAGCGTGGACGGCGGGGGGCCGACGTGGACGGCGGATCTGAAGGCGGCGCTGCTTTTCCCCAATTTGATTAAGCAGGTGCAGTACACGTTTGTCACTGATGCAACGTCGTATCCGAGTCATTTTCTGCGGAATGTTTCCGATAACAAGGTCGTGATTCAGGCCGACGCGGCGGTGCCGGCGAGGGTTTACATCACGGCGGATCAAGGCGGATTGTATTTGTGAATTGAGTGAGTTTTTTTTTTTTTTTTTAAACGTTTTTTAAGCCTTTTTCCTAATTGGTTGGGGCTTCGATTTTGAAACGAGGGAGAATGCATGTGTCTTTGCAATCCTAATTTTCGATCGGGAAATAATGTATTTATTATTTTTAATGATTGAAATGTTTAGTTATTCGCTGCTCCAGAAGATTCAAAATAGAATCTACGTGGTTAGTAATATAAATAGAAAAATAAAGGGGGAATTTCAACTTGTTTGTTAATAAACAGAATTAAAATTTGTAGAACATCTTCAATATCTATTTACTTAGACACAAAAGGAAGATATAAATTTGCACTTCTCAATAATATCTTCTCAATAATATAGTGCAGTGTGAGAATAAAATAAAAAGTTAATGAAATTTTTAAGTACTGAAATGGTAAATGGGCTCAACTATTTCATATTGTACATTTTTTTTTTGCCTTTCTAAGGAAGTGGAGTAGTAGTTTCCAAATTACATACAAGTATATAAGGGAAATGAAAAGCCCACATTATACCTTAATAGAATCTCCAGACGCCCAAGATGGCATAGAAATTTCTAAAGAAATTGGAAAAAAATATGCAATTAGTGTGACAGAAAAATATTGTTGCAAATTTAGGGGTGGTTCGGTATGGTATACCGTATCGTGAGTGTTATACCGTACCGAAAGTTACGATATGACAAAACAACATACCAATATCGTACCGAATTTTTCGGTATACCGGAAATTCAGTATAGTAGTTTTTGATATTGTTACCATACCGTGTTTTCAGTATACCATACCACATTTCGGTATACCGAACTGCGGTACGACATACGTTATACCAGAAAAAATCTATTATACCCAAAATATTCAGAAAAACAATTCTAGTGTTCGACTACTCCAAAAAGTCCAAAACAATTTAAACTTCATCACAATAAAATCTTGTTCATACAATTATTCTTTTTAAATTTTAGTGTAAATATAACATAAACATATGTTTATATATATGACAATCAATCGGTATGCCGGTATATTGCCCCGGTATATATTAGTATATTGCGGTATAGGAAATCTAATACCGTTATCGTACCGAATCTTTCAGTATGGTAAGTCCGATATTCCGGTATAGTTCCCCACCCCTAGTTGCAATTAGTGTGGTGTCAGTGAATTTATGGCATCAGATAATGAGTTACTCTGAATGAGATTTACTGCTCTTTATTGATTCAGTGGGTCCTTAATAAAAAAATTGTTTGAGTTAATTTTTAAATTTGTCTCTAAACCATTTCACTCATAAAGAATTCTCTTTCTGTCAAAAAAAAATAGTTAAAGATGAATGGTCTACATATATATACACACAGAAAAAAAAAAAGTGTATAAATCTAATTAGAGGCGAATCAATTTATTTTAGATGTCATCCTTTATTGATATTTTCTTTTTCTAGAAACGCAACACAAATTAACCTCTTTATAGGCAATCACATTGCCATTTGTATCCGTTTTTAACAGAGTAATTCTTCCTCTACACACTTCCTTCTCTCACTCAACATTACAAAGATGATGAATCTCTCCTACACAATTCTACTACATCACCTCCTCCTTTCTCTACACACAAAAATAACACAATGCTCCACCACACATTTGAAGTTGCAAGAATTTCAACTCCAAACACTAACATCTTCCACCACTTACACTGCCCCACCACTTCCCACACCCATTAAGGTAAACAACTAAATTATTTTTAATCAAATCCCCATTTTCCACATTATAATTTTATTTTTAAAAATATCACTCTATTAATACTCTCAGAAATCGGAACAGAGCAGCGGCAGAGTGTTTTACCCTATCGGCTACGGCGCGGACCCCACCGGGGCGCAAGATAGCTCCGCCGCCGCGAAGCTACAAAATGGGGTGAATTTGTTGCCCGGAATCAGCGATTTGGGCGGCGCAGTTATTGATTTACAAGGCGACAGCTTCCTCATTAACACTCCTATCAGATTCCCACTAGCCATTGGCAATATTGTTTACTGTTAAAACCATAAAAATCAGGTCAAAACCATTTAAAATTTGACGAAATTGTTAATGTAAGATCAATTGTGATCCGAGTTGAAATGTTCAGGGTGCAAAAATTCAAAAGATAAAGTATATGACCAAAATCATAAAATGAGCATATGTTCGAGACCAGTTTTGGCCTTTAAGAAAATGTCATACAGTACTTATGATGGGATGACACAAAATTTTAAGAATTTTTATTTTGTGTGTTAAATAAAAAGAAAATATAATTTTGTATTAATATAAGAAAGATATTTTTTTTAAATAAAAATATGGTAACATTTATGAACCATCTAATAAGAAGAAGTGAGTAGCTGTTCCGAAATCAAAAGTTAAAACATCTGTTTATGCCCATGTATAATTGAGGGAAATAAAAAGCCCACAGGCCAGAATACTACTTCACTTTTCCAAGGAAAAAAATAAATTTCTTAATAAAATGGAAAAAATATGGAATTAGTAGTATGACGGAAAAATATTGTTTCAATTAGTGTGGTGTCAATAAATTTATGGCATCGGATAATGAGTATGAGATTTACTCCACTTTATTGTTTCAGTGGATCCTTAATAAAAAAAAAAATTTGAATTTATTTTTGAACTAGTTTCTAAACCTCCACATAAAAGAATGAAAGAATAACACTCCATTGACATACATCCTTAAACTAAGACATAAACACATTGATACTATTTGAAAATATCATTTATTTTGTTTTTAATTACTCTCAACTCTCACGTACTTAACATACTTACATTCTCTCTTGCACATTATCTCCTATTTTATACACTTCAAATTCTTCAATTATCTATTATATTCTCTAACCTACTTTGTTGTCTCTTTAATTATATAGCGTATTTATTTTTTTATATACGTATTTTTCACTGAACTCACTGAACATTTATAATTTCTTAAATTTTTTTTTGGCCAAAATAAACATCTCAATTGTGGCGGATGAAGACTGAAGGGTGTATTTTTTTCATCCACAACTTTTTCCATCATTTTATTCAATGGTATAAATCCCCATTAATGAAAGATAGAAAGGTTTCAGTTTTCTTTTTTGCATTGTATGAGTATAATGAAATGATTAATGTCTACATACAAAATAAAGTGCATATATATAACTAGATTTGAATCAATCTATTTTAGGTGTGATCACTAATTGATATCTTCCTTTTCTAACACATTTACTGTGACCAACCTCATTAATAGACATTCACATTGCCCATTCATATCCCTCTATTTGAACATAGTAATTCTTACTCTACACATCTCCATCTCTCTCCCTCAACGTTACAAAGATGATGAATCTCTCCTACACAATTCTACTACACCTCCTCCTCTCTCTACACTCAAAAGTAACACAATGCTCCGCCACACATTTGAAGATGCAAGAATTTCAGACAAAGCTCCAAACACTAACATCTTCCACCACTTCCACCACTCCACAACTTCCCACCTCCACAAAGGTAAACAATTTAATTATTTAAATCAAGTCCCCTTTTTCCACATTATAGTAATATTTTTTTCTAAAAAAATCCCACATTACATTTTATCACTCTCAAAAATCGGAACAGAGCAGCGGCAGAGTGTTTTACCCGATCGGCTACGGCGCGGACCCCACTGGGGCGCACGATAGCTCCGCCGCCATACTAGCGGCGGTGGCAGACGCCGCGAAGCTGCAAAATGGGGTGAATTTGATGCCCGGAATCAGCGATTTGGGCGGCACAGTTATTGATTTGCAGGGCGGCAGCTTCCTCGTTAACTCTCCCATCAGATTCCCACCAGCCATTGGCAATATTGTGGTGCGTTACAACTTTTTTTTTTTAAAATAAATTTATTTCACGAATTTAAAAAAAATTATTTTCTTGCAATTAATGCGTACGGTTTATACATTTTGGTTTACCGACATATATACACATCATAGGATTCTTGCTACTGGCAAATGCACTTATTCTTTTTCCCATTTTATGTTGGAAAAATCTAATAATTTTATTTCGTAACCTAGTCTATTTTGGTGGAATATTATCAACATGAATTATTGCTTCTTTTCCTAAATCGGGCTGAGCATGTTTGAGTTTGGTGCTTATTTTTATGTACTTTATATATATACTCCGATTTCTCTAATTGAAATTTCATTTTCTGTCACATATTATGAAATCATATCATAGATACGTGCAAATAGGCTGTTGCCACGTGTCGTATCAGTATCAAATATTACTTGGCCATCATTTTGCATGGCGATTGCATCAATCAAGCATTAAAAATATGCATTATATTTCACTTATTAAATTACGAATATATTTTGATTATTATGGTCAAAAAACTTTTTCCCTTTCTTTAGTGGTGCTAATCTCAATGTTGCGGATGCATTTACTTTTCCAACAACAAACCAACTCTTTTTCTTAAAGTAGGCAAAATTAATCGCTTTGCTCCACTCTTGTTGAAATCCCAAAACTATCTAAACTTTCAAATTTAAAGACACAATTAATTTTTAAAGCCATTTTACTTACTTTACATACATATGTTGGGCAAGCTCAAATCTAAGATTTCTAAATAACTAGTACTAGTAATTTATATAATGCCTTACATTACATATGTCTCTAAATATTTTGGTATGATAACTAGTGTTACTCACTGCAAATGCTTGTCATTTTATTCGAATTTAGAACATTAACTTAATCTTGACAGGTTCAAGATGGCACGATCCGTGCATCCACCACATTCCCGGGCGACCGGCATCTCATCGAGCTATGGGCGCCCGACTCACCCAACGACGCCTTCTCTAACGCGAAAGACTCCAACAACGGACTCAAATACGAGGACATAACCCTTAAAGACCTCCTCCTCGACTCCAGCTACCGAGGAGGAGGCCTATTGGTGATCGACTCTGCCAGAGTCCGCATCACCAATTGCTTCTTCCTCCACTTCACCACCCAGGGGATCCTGGTCCTCCGGGGCCATGAGACCTTCCTGCGCACCTGTTTCCTCGGACAGCACCCCACTGTCGGAGGAGACAGAGACGAGAAGGCCTACTCTGGCACGGCCATTGACATTGCCAGCACGGACAATGCCATAACCGATGTAGCCATCTTCTCCGCAGCAATAGGCATCGTGCTGCGGGGAAGGGCTAACATAGTCACCGGGGTCCACTGCTACAACAAGGCCACGTATTTCGGGGGCGTTGGCATTTTAGTAAAATCCGCACAAAACCGAATCATCGACCCGTATTTGGACTACAACAGCATAGTCGTTGAGGACCCCTTCCAAATCACCATCTCCAACGGGTTCTTTCTCGGAGATGGAAACATCGTTTTGAAGGCGATTCAGGGCTCGATCTCCGGCCTCAACATCGTCAACAACGTGTTCTCTGGTGACCCGAAGAACATGGTTCCGTCCGTGAGGCTAGACGGCGTGTTTACGAGCATCGATCAAGTGGAAGTCGATCACAATGCGGTGAGTGGAATGGGATTGAAATCGACTAAGGGAAAGATGGCAGTGCAGGGGAATGGGACAAAATGGGAGGCGAATTTTGATCCAATCTTGTTGTTTCCTAATAAGATAAATCATGTTCAATACTCTTTGTATTTGAGAGGAGGGATTGGTGGTGGATTTCCTACACATGCTGTGACAAATGTTTCGAATAATGTGGTGGTGATTGAGAGCCAGCATGCCGTAAACGCCGTCGTTTCGGTTTATGTTGATCAGGATAACATGGTTGGAGAGGGAAGTTTGTAAATGGTAGTGATTTTCGAAAAAAAAGAGGCTTTAGTCTGAGCAAAAAAAAAAATTGCTGTTTCATCATTATTAATTCTTCAAGATTGTGTGTTTTACTAAGCTTATTTTAAATTGTCAGAAGAGTTTGATAATTAAGCTTGTAAGCTAGAAAGAGAATTATATATGAGTATGAAAGAGCTTTTTAATCAATTTTGTTTCAGGAATTATAACACAACCTTTCAATGACTTTAATATCAAAAGATGGTTTTTCAAACGTTTACGATTTTATATTTACTATACATTTTCTAGTTTTTTGCGATTTTAATTTAGTAATTTTTTCTTCTAGCTAGTGAGTTACGTTATTTAATAAGTTTATGTTGCAGTTAAAAATTCTATGTTTGTCTTTGTATAGAGTAATAGACTTGGGCTTGTGTGTTATGCCCATCGAATCCTTAGGGCCCGCTCTCTTACAGATTTTAACTAGTTTCGGCCCGAACACTTTCTTTTATTAGCTCTTATTTTGATTAAGACATGGGCCAGAATTTCAGGTAATTATCGCACTACTAGAAATATGTACGCTTCTATTTTTCTTTACTAATCCAAATAGATTAATTGTTTATATTTCTCGTAAAAACAATGACAAATACTCCCTCCTTTCGCTGTTAGAAGTCCCGATTTACCATTTTAGTCCGTCAGCCATCAGAAGTCCTGATTCATTTTTACTATAAATGGTAGATAGACCTCATTTTTCACTAACTCATTCTACTTATATTTTATTATAAAAATAATATATAAAAATAGACTTATTACATTCCACTATTTATTATCACTTATATTTTCCTTTATATTTTTTAAAGCGACAAAACTTAGATGAGACTCATAAATGCTCGATTTTCATAAGATCTACCGGACATTTAATTGTCGAGTCATTATCAGATTGCATTTCTGATTTTCTCTATACTAATCACAATCAATCAATCATGTATTGATTCTTCTACAATCAATCAATTTCTTAACTTCGTGTGGAAAAAAGTTGCTAAGTAGAAAAGGAGAAGGCAATATTTATTCTTTGGAGTAATAAACAACCAAATTTTGTACAACCAAAATAAAGCTATATTAATAATTTGATGTATTAATTATAGATTTAATAATAAATATAGTAAGTGGACAAGTTAAAAAGACTTATTAGCCTTTAACCTTATTTTTTATTTTTATATTTGAATTTTCTTCCTATTTTTTTAAAAGTTGAATAAAAATATGCACTATTTACATTTATGGTTCTTAAAAAATAAAAAAATTATACACAAATCATAAATATATGACCACAATATTATACACTTTCCATATACTATATATGCATACATATACTTTGAATAAATGCATAAATAAACCTATTTTTTAGCAAATAAACTATTTTTTGGTTGTACAAAATTTGGTCACATAGATTTGTTGTAAAAAGAATATGCATGAAAGGAAGACATATTCCGGCACCATAAATTATACTCCACCTAATTTAATTCCACGAAATTACAGAACAAATCAACAATAATATTATACTACTATTATTTGATACCATCTCTTTCATGTTCGTGTGGCACTTCGTATAATCACATCCAAGAATTTTGGTGCATACATTTTATATGCATATAAATTAACATTTAGACATAGTCATACAATAAAATTTAAAATGCGTATCAGTATCTTCGGTCAAGAAGCCAAGTCAATACCAAATGCTTGACTATATACTATACTACTCCTACTATATTCTAAACTTTTGAATATAATCAACTTTATTGATCCATTTTTTAGTAATTGTATAAATTGTTATCTATCCCAATATTTTTAACTTATATATTAATTAAACTTATCTTCATATTTTTATATCAATTAATACTACAAGTATTTTAAAATATACTGTAAAAAATAAAATGAAACATTAATACACATACAATTTATTTTATGGAGCAAAAATATTAAATCGCCATCTAACATACGATGTCACGACTAAACAATTACTATGAAATTTCGACAATCAAATTAATATCAACAAATGTATCTATACATATTCGATCGATATTACATTATTTTTACTAACACCAACCCTAATAGAGCTCTAGAACAACTTTTGATCATCTCATGGCTATCTATCATCACCATCTTACAGACTTACACCACAGTCATCGGAATGATATCACAAATACAAAAAACAATCATATATACAAATGGCATACTTCATATATTAAAATTAAGTAACAAAACACAAACATACCTCCTAATCATAATAGAGACAAACCACCCTACCCGGCCCAGCCAAAGATACTAGTCTGATCAATTCGACAAATTGATTGATAAATTATCAATTTTTTTTTTTTTTAGAAAAAAAGAAAAACTAGTGATCTTAATCTAACGCTACATTGACATCTTACATCAACCCTAATACCCCCAAAACTCACGGTCCACGACTCCATCCAGCACCGCAGCATAATCTCCATCTCCCTCCATCATCTCCTTCCCCCAATCAACGCCGCACACGTCGACAAAATCCCCTTCGCAGGTCAACACACCATCATTTCTAGGGTTTTGACCATCGTCAATTTTCCCGCCAAAAGGGAAGAATCTCCCGTCGGATTTCTCGGCGGGATGGTAGTTTCGCTGCTTGAAATTCAGGTTGATCGGGCCCTTGTATCCCCGGAGAAGCGGGCTCCCGCTGTGGCGGCCCGTGAACTGCTGCACGAGGGCCCGGAAATTCTTGGCGTCCGCGGTGAGGAGCGTGGTCGGGGCCTTCTTCGAGGACCGCGACCGCCTCCTGACCGCGGGCTTCCCCATGCCGCCTCTCGGGCCCTTGATCGGGGATTTTGGGCCCGGCGGGCTGGAGGGGAGATCAAATGGATCGTCGAATATTAGCTCGGGAATGGTGCTGATGATGTCGTCGTAGCTTTGCTCCCATAATAATTCTTCGGAGCTCTGCATGATTATGTGATAATTAATCAATCTTAATTAAGTTGGATTGATTAATTACCTGGTTAGGGAGAGTGGTTTGAGAGGAACTATATATATGAGGGTGTGGTGTTTTCTTGGGAGGGAAGGAAGTGGAAACCTGAGTTAAATACGACTGTGATGATGTGAGTGTGGGAGAGAGAAACTAAGATACACGTCACTTGAGGGTAGAGTACTTATCTCGACTGATTAATTTAATTTCATAAAATGAAATTAAATTAAATATATTTATAAGGGTTATTATATTCTATATTTATAATCTTCAATGGTGACTTTTTAGCTGAAATTTAAATCGATTACAAATATATTAGTACTCTCTCCGTCCGTGAAATGATGTCCAGTTTTGTTATTTCGGTACATCTGTGAAATATTGTCTACTTTGATTTTTTTTTTCCATTTTCAGAAAATTGACCTTATTTTCAACTAACTCATTACACTAATATTCTATTATAAAAACAATATATAAATGTGAGATCTATATTCCACTAACTTTTTTCACTCACTTTTATTCACATTTCTTAAAACTCGTACCAAGTTAAACTTGGACAACATTTTGTGGACGGAGGGAGTAGTATGTAGAATTCGTTCTTTGCCTTTAGGCCGGAGCAACCATAAATTATTAGACTAGTTGGATATAGTCAGTCACAAGGGTCTCTGTTGATGAATATATACTCTGTTGGTGAATTGTCAAATTGTCTATAAATCAGCTTAGGGTATAGTCACAAGGGTCTCTGTTAGTGAATATATACTCTTGTTCTATATAAAAAAAAAGAAAGCACATTCGATTAGAGGTTTTTCTAAAATGACTAAAAATTTTGTACAATCACTGAATATTGAGATCATATATGATTTGCAAATTATCATACCTTTGAATTGAAGCTCGAAGTAGTTTACTGTTCTAGCATCAGTGGGAACATTTTATGGATTACTGTGTGTACTTTATTGTGGCTTTAGGATGAGATTAACAATTAATTAAACAGTTTAATTATTAACATACAAAGTTGACCAAGAAAGGTCTGGTCCAATTATAAGGGTGGAGGATATGTTAGTTAAATCGAATTAATAAATTAATAAAATATACGTATAGAATTGATCAAACTTAAGCACGCATCCAGCATAATTTGTCCAGGTATACAAGATAATGAATTTGGTTTATTTTAATTTCATAGCTAGTTATATCACCACTTTAAAAACAATTCTCAACAGTTGATTAATTTGATGTAAATTCAATACTTATAAGTTTCTAAGTACTAGCTGATTAAATACTTAACCAATTTTACGTACGCAGCTTCGTGCATGAATTCGACCTAATATCGTTTATTTATTTGAAAAATAAAATTAGATGTAATGACCATTGGAAAGTTTCATCTTCTACCACACCTACCTTTATTTAAAATTAATTGTAGTACCCAAACATTTGCATGAGTTATAAAATATTGCAATTACGTACAACACAATCCTCCCATTTTCTTAGAAATATATAAAATTAAGGGCATCATGATATTGGTAAATGACGTTGCTTTAGATGTGGTCCATGCGACAAATTAAAAGTCCTTGTTGTAATTGCAATTTCTTAAAATTATTCTTAATCACTATTGAATTAACCAATTTATTTATTTTTACAAGTGTCAAAATGGTCTAAATCTTTGAAATAAACGAATCCGGACTTTTGAGGCCCGCTTGTATCGCCGGTTGAGGTGGGCTGGTCTATTGGGTTCTATTTATTTTCACTTTTAGATTTTCTCAAAAACGTACTTATAAAGAAATAGTATGTACAATATTATTAATTTATAAATGAATAAAGACCAAAAATATGAATTAATAACATTTACATTAGTCTACTAAAGAATACTCCCTCTGTCGACCATAACATGTCTCATTTTACCTTTTTTATCTGTCCACGATAAATATCATATTTCGCTTTTTCTATTTAGCACATTCAACTAATTTTTTTCTACCATTTATTTTACAAAGTTGAACAGTTTCATAAAACTTGAGCCACTTAAAAATGGGATATTTATTCATTGACGGATGGAGTACACTAATATAAAATTTTTTACTATTAATATTTAATAGTAGTAAGTACTATTTTGATATTAAATGAAAGAATCAATATGGGGACTGATGACTATGTAAACATGCATGCATCTTGCCAAAACCTACTACGTTGATTTTTACTCTATTCCATGAGGAAATTAAAGTTTTACATTTCTGCATGTACTGATTTTCAATTGGTGCCAACGTGTAGACCGAATAAAAAATCATCTTATGTCCGAAAATTTTTAATGTTTCACCAAATTATTTTCTTTGTAAACCAACTTTAAAATTGAACTACAAGTAATTTACTGAACTACTACTATAATTTTGTTCTACTTTCACAAATAATCAAGATTTTGAGGCTGACATCTATAATGGCTTACTTATGTCTTACTTATGTGACATTATCAGATGTTAACTAAAACGACGTTGTGTAATGTTGTTTAGTTTGATGTCCGGTAATAACACATAAATTAGTCCCTAAGCCATGTCAATACATGAATATGTGCTGTGAAATTATAAATTAGAAATTAGTAGGAGTAGTTCGGTAAAATTCACAAACATATTTTATAGCAATATGAAAAAAGTAGAATTTAGCTAAAATTTTAGAATTTAAAGGAAAATTAATACTCCCTCCGTCCACGAATAGGAGTCTCATTTCTTTCCGGCACGAGTTTTAAATAATATGTGAGTGGAATGAGTTAGTAGAATGTGAGACCTCTTTACCATTTATAGTACTCCATCCGTTCCATAGTAATGAAGGCGTTTCTTTTCGGTACGGAGATTAAGAAAAATTGTGTTAGGTGAGTTAAGTAAATGGAGAATAAAGTTTAAAATGAAAAAAGTAGAGAGATGAAGAGAGGAAAAGTAAGAGAGAGTAAAGTAGGTGTGAAAAATGTGTTGACTTTTACTAAACAGGGAAATGACTCTATTACTATGGAACGTACTAAAATGACAAAATGACTCTATTACTATGGAATGGAGGGAGTAATTATAAACCGAGACTTCTATTCGCGGACCTAGAATAAAATGGAAATATTGGACTCCTATTTGTGGATGGAGAGAGTATCATATATTGGGTGTAGGCGTGTAGCACACCGCATAGGTTATAAATAACCAAATGGATCCCGCGGGGAAAACGAAGTTGGTTCCCGAGTGATAGATTTGCAAGAATAACCAAGTAATGTAGTACTATTAATTACTATAGTACTCCCTCCGTCCCAGAGAAGTTGGTATATTTTGAAAATGGCACGAGATTTTAGGAGGTTTTGTTTTGTGTGTTAAATGGAGAGAGAAAATATAATTTTTATATTCATGTGAGAGAGAACTTTTTCTACAAAGGGAAATGTGACATCTTTTGTGGGACAAACTGAAAAGGAAAGTGTGTCAATTTATCTGGGACGGAGGGAGTACTTTTTTATTACACTCCTATATTTGCAAATCTGGCCGTATTTAATGACCGTGTCTTCAATGGACAAATTTTGTTGGATATATTTTAATGACCTTTACAAAATTTGTTGGCCATAAGTGAAGTTTGATGTGTACGAAGCAGCAGATTTCTCACGGTGTGACACGTACCTTTGAAAATGTGAACACAATCTTTGATCAAACCTCAGATTAATTTATAAGATAATGTGTGGGGTGACAAATTCTTTTTGACCTTTTTGATGTTGCCAAGTCTTTTTCTACTATTGACTTCACATCAAGATGATGTATGTGGTGACAAGCATTAATTTTTGTTGTTCATTTGAGGGTTACGCTTCCATAATTTCCATGAAACTACACTAAATTATAGTACTCCGTATAACATAAAATACTAAGTATATATATACGTCTAGAATTACCATTGTATTATAATGCGTGCGATTTATTTTTTCTACGCTGATTTATATCAATTTATATGTATGTGTATGTGAATATATTCTCATTCACACACACACCTCGAGAATTTACATTGCACTTGTCATTTTCTATATACAAAGGTATAATGTCTCAAATAAGTTTGACACAATAATGGATTTTATACTCATATTTTATGATAAGGATTAAAGAAGTACTTCAACACAAAATATATTACTAAAAGACTAAAATGATTAAATTTTGTCTATTAATTAAATGGTATATTTATTTTAAGACATCCAAAGAAAAATACACATCTTTTAGCGTGGGTAAGTAGGGGGTATAATTAAGTTTTCTACCCTTATTAGCTCCCATTTTAGATCAAAATTAGATCTTTAAATCCTTGAGCCAATTACCTTGTCTTGAGCCCAAAAAAGGGTTTAACAAATTAACGCATACTAATTCAACTAATGATTTGTGACCGACATCAAATAATATATGTATACGCATAGGTATATATAAAGCAGCTAGATAAATTAATTTTCTTGGAATTTAATTTATAAAAAAAGTTATTAAAGACAAAAAAATAGATATGGCGATGTACACGCGGCGCAAAAGATCGAAGAAAAAGATGATGATGATGAATTATTTAATGGAGTAGTATTATTTTATTATAACAATGTAAATGGTGATGATAGGTTGATAAAGGGTCAAAAAGAGCGAAAAAACGAGTTTGACTAGGTAAAATTTTATTGCGCCCAGATGGAGATGGGTAAACAACCATGAGTCATCGCATTAATTTAGATACTAGTACTATATTTATTTAATACTAGTACTGTAGTATTAAACACTAATGAGACAATAAGAATGTTACTACTATATTTTTTTTTCTACCTACTGTTGGGACGTGGACAATCAAGTTAAACATGGCCAACTATTAGTAGTCGTGCAATTTACTGTTTCAGGTTATATCAAAAATAATTGGTTAATTTACAATCTAGCATTCGGAATAATTCAAACCCCAATCTATTAATTAATTGTTGGAAAAATACTAAATTATAATTTTAAATATGAATTATTGACTCCAATAAAATACTAGTAGCATAAACCGTAGTTACAAATTATTAAAACACAAATATCGACAACTGAATGATAATTCAAAACCATTTTATTAATAAAATTTGTTGGATGATTAAAACTTTAAAATAGTAGCCAAATAACTCTAAATATATACTTTCAAATGTGTGATATAATCGTTTATTTCTATATTTTAATTCCAACAAAAAGTTATATGTACGGAACCAAAAAAGATTTACACATCATGCAAAATCCGTTTAATTTATTTATTTTGGTATCTTTGGAGGAATCCCATTTCAATTGTCACACACAGGTACGAGGAATTCTAAAATTAATTTCTAACCATATAAGATCATGGAACTCCCACATTGAATTCATATGGAGTAGTAATAATTAAGATCATGGACCTCTCTATAATGGCTACTACAAAAACCAAACCAGCAGTACTTAGTGATAGAAATTCATGGGTTTTATCCTAAAATCAATTGGTGGTAGGAGGAGGAGCCCACAAGACTTATATATTAGTTTCAGTTTTCTCTTAACACCGATGTGAGACAGTTATATGTTATACTCCCTCCGTCCCACTTAAAATGAACATTTGGAAATCGGCACGAGATTTTATGCAGTGTTGTTTTGTGAGTTAAATGAGAGAGAGTAAAGTAAGAGAGATGAAAAAGTAGAGATAGAATTATTTCCATTTTAGGAAACGTTTCATTTTTAATGGGACAAACAGAAAAAAGGAAAACGTTTCATTATTAATGGGACGGAGGGAGTATATTTTTAGTTTCAATTGTCAACCTTTAATAAATAACCAAAAGCTGGTTTTTCATTATCAAACACCATCCATATTGTTACATTAATCAACACTAATTACTGCATGCCAACTCTAATTAGGTTGCAAGAGCCTATTATTACAAAAATCAAAAAAAGAAATTAAATTTTTAAAAAAAAAAGAAGAAAAAAAACATTCAAGAGCAGTAGTAGTGATGACGATGACGAGCCTCGTGATTGGCCGGCGCCGCAAAGCACAGCGTGATCGGGCCTTTCGGGCTCGAATTCGCGTTGTGGCAGCCCGTGTGCTGCTGCACCAGGGCCCGAAAATTCGATATGCTCGCGTTCAGAAACGTCGTCGACTGCGCCGCCGCATCCGCCGCCCTCGCCCGCCGCCGCTTCGCCTTCCCCGGAGCCGCCGCCGCCGCCTCCGGGCTCGACACGCCCCTCGCCGCGTCCGGATTGATCGAAACGATCTTGTCGTCGAAGAAACTCTCTGGCGGCGCGGAATCGGGAAATCCTTGAGAGAGCATCTCCATTTCGACGGTGGCGAAGTAATCCTGCTCCCATAGATTGAAATCCTGCAACTGCTGACTCATGTCGGAATACTGATCCATTTTTTCTCTCTCTCTCTGGATTTTTAGGATACGGTTTGAATTGATGGTTGGCACTGTTATATAGGGGAGTGGGAAATTCAAATTAGGGGTTAAAATTCCGCCATTATCTCTTAAAATTTTGAGCTCGCGTCGGCAGATAAATAAAAGGAAAAAAGAGAGTCAATCGATGGGAAAAGAGGTTAGAAGCAAATTCCTCGGATCGAGACAAGATTTAATGGATAATGTCGTTTTGTGGTAAGAAAGGCAACTGCGCAGTTTCGAGGAAGGAGAAGTAGTCAATGTCATTAGCATAGTGATTAGTAAGTGAAGAAAACGTAATTAGACTCGTTATTAATCCCTTTCTTTATTCAAAGTTTTGTGCCCCGTTTCATTTAAACATTGTACTCTCCGCTGCGATGAAGACGATACAAAATTTTACTCCTACACACTCCTTCGGTTTCAAGGTGGTTGAAGCTTTTCTTTTTGATATGTGATTTAGGCCATCCACGGTGGAATGGATGATGCGACAGACGATGCATCGTCCACCACTGTGGCATCGCAGATGATGATTAACCCATCGTCCGCGCCCGATCGATCGTCCGCGGACGACTCGACGCATTTTTGTTTTTTAATTTAATTTTATTTAATTTTCAAAACCTATATATGCCTCTCACTTTTCACTTCATTTTTCACTCATTTCACTCTCAAATTCACACTACATATTCTACACTTCAAACAAAATTAATCCTGGAGATTACCCAAGTCCATTGTTTTTTTTTTAATTTCTTAGTTTGTAATTTTTTTTAAATTAAGTAAATGTAGGATTTGTCTTAATTGTGTTGTTTTTATTTATTTATTTATTTTGCTTGATATATTTGCATAAATTATATAAATACAAAATAGAAGTAAAATGCTTAGGGCGGGCTATAGTCCGCTCCATTGCAGGTGGAAGGGGCGGAGGATAAAATGCTGACGTGGCGGTGCATAGGGCGGGGCTTAGGGCATCGCTTAGTCCGTCCCATTGTGGATGCCCTTAAGAAAAATTATGTTAACTGAGTTAAGTAAAGAAATAATAACGTAAAAAATGAAAAAGGGTAGAGAGATAAAAGATTATAAAGTAATAGAGAATAAAGTACTGAGACATAAGAAATGTGTTCTTTTGTTAGAAAGTGAAATGACTCCGATCCACTATTATGGAATATATCAAAATGGTAAAATAACTTCACTACTATGGAACGGAGGGAATATGTTATTAAATTTTTGTTTTAAAAATATGAAGAGGTTAAAGTAGAAATAATACTCTTCCATGTCACAAAATAGATACTTTTGTGATTATAGATTTGCATACATTAGTAAAATAAATAAGTATATATAGAGATAAAAAAAAAATGTGTTTATTAATGGGAGATGATCCTATCTCATCAGAGACAAAAAAGTTATCAAAAGGACAAAAACTAAAGTGTGCTATGTTTACGACAAACCAAAATGGAATGCGCGTCTATATGACACAAAATTAATTAATGAAACCCAAAATTGCATTTTATTTTCTTTTTGTACGTTCTTTTTTACAATTGTGTTCATGGATGGATTGAGATTTGAGAGTAGCAGCATTTGCAGTGTTATAGTACTCCACTTAGAAGAGGATCTAATTTAAAATGGTTATATATCTGAATTTAGATGTGAGAAAAAAAAATTCTGAAAACCGAATTAATATCCGATCATAATCAAATCAAAATTTAAAATTTGGTTTGGATGTGTTAATGGGTTGATACACTTGAGCATCAATTATAGAAAATTAATTTTTTAATTTTTAATTTTTTATATTGTCTATTTCGGTTTTTTTGTTTTGATTTTTATAGTTTAGATTTTGTTTTATCGAATATTTGGATATGTTTATGCAATTTCGTTGGTATATTCAGGCCAATTTTTATAATTCGGATTTCAGTTTTTTATGGACTAATTTCGAATTCCAGACTCCCATTACGCAAAGAAATTTGAACAGCTAGAGTTGAATTTGAGAACTAAAGTACTATTATAGAGAATTATCGGAATATCATGTAACTATTTATTACTCCAATATTTGTATCAAAATTCAAACACATTACAAGAATTTTGAAGGATTATAGCGTTGGTACACGTGTGAACGTATAAATTTGTTTTGATAAGAGCATATATTTTAAATTTTGAATTCGTAACTTTGAAACAAAAATTTACTTATGTTATTAATAATATGGCCCATGCATAACGAATTTTATACGAATGAGTTGAAGCTCCGGATTTTGTTGAGGATCTTTTTTTTATCATGATTCATGAGTTTACGATTAAAAAATTGGATTTAGATTTTACAATATGATTTATCGACAAGGAAATCTTGTGGGTCAAAAATTGTGTATATTAATATATGTAAGCACACGGATGCGTTACAAACATGTATAGTATTCTTTTTGTTTTTTACAATTAAAATACCTTTCAACCACCGGTGAAAATTGAAAATCAAATTTACTATTCCCTCCGTCCTAAAGTAGATATCACACCTAGGAATTGACACGGGATTTTAAGAGGTGTTGTTTTGTGTGTCAAGTGGAAAGAGAAAATAATATATTTATTTTAATGTGCGAAGAGAACTTTTTCCAAAAAAAGAAATATGATATCTTTTGTGGGACAAACTAAAAAGGAAAGTGTGACATTTACTATGGGACGAGGGGATTACTACTTATTAGATTCGAAACTCCTTATTGGTTGAGGCAACTCGAGTTGTAATTATTGACAAACTTCAATCATGCATGATTTTATTGTGGCCACCCTTTGTTGAAGGTGGTAATATCGTTTTATCACTTTCGATAAATATGAAATAAGTGATCCACAATTGGAACTCACATATGATACATGCGTATAAAATCAATTATATTTTTCCCAAACTTCCTCAAAATATTTCAACTTTTCAGCATTATTTAATTTTGTTTCGACACGTATATCCGATCAATTTCTTTTTATGAATCCAAATATATGTTCGACTAATTATTTAGTTAATTACTCGACATGATATACGCCGAAGCATAAACTAAAGAACTACTCCATCAGCGTCCAAATCAGAGCCCGACACCGGTTTGCCTCCGGTCGAGTTATCCACCCGCTACCCGTGGTTTTGATCAACTCGGAGTAATTAAAATTTATTTTAAAAAAATATAAAAAATAATCAATAATGATTCTTTATTTAACATTTGATTTAGTATTTCAAACTCTCAACCCATACTTATTGTCTACTACTTGCACGGATCGGAACCCTATATTGGATGACCGATGATGCCAGAAAGCTACTCCATTAACTAGCTATGGCAAACTACTTGGAAGACAGTTGAAGGGTGGCTTCTTGTTACGAGTATAATTAACATGCTTACTACATAATTTTTGTGTTGAATAAACCTATATACTTTATTTTATATTTCTTGAAATCTATAATGTGACCATACTTAATTAATCAGCTTGTAGGTAATTCATTAGCAACAATTTTTGCTCATAACTAGGAGGATTAATTGTATTCAAATTTGATCAAATCATACCTAAATAAATGATAATGATGGTACAATTAAAATGGGAATTGCTAATAGCAAAATTCCTCTAAATTCAACGGAATTATTGCACGAGTTGTCGAATAAGGAAAATGAAAAACAAAAAGTACTACTCCTACTACAAAATTAATAGCATGGGGAAAAGAAATCAAATTAATTGAAAAACCAATCAATAGTTCAAATATCAATCCCAATCAGTCAAGTTACATTTCGTGTTATTTACGTTGATTTTACAAAAAAATTGACAATGCATGATAGTATATCCTAATGTTCATAAAAATTAGCAAATAATGGGAAATCAAAGATTGAACCGGAACTCAAATATTACACCTAGTGAATGACTGAATTCATATAAACAAAGATCCGGCTGAGGTTGACTTCTCAGTACGATTATTGGTCTTATATATAATTGACAATTTTTTAAAAAATTGATATTTGGATTTATTAGAAAAATGTGATTCAAGTATTCAACCAGTGTGCTCAATAATCATAATGAAGCCAAAGCTGTCGAAATTGACTAATTATACAAAATTTGACTGTGTCCCTTTCTCCATTTTGCCTTTGTCATAACATAGAAAGGGGCCTAACAAAAACAAAATGCAGAAGCATTAAATTTATTTTCGATTTAGATAATTATTAATTTGACCAATTTATTTACTTACATATATCTTCATTTTACCTTTGATTTAATATTAAGTATAAAAAAAAGTCTATATCGTTTGAATTAGTGTTAAATGTAATTCCACAAAATATATCAAGGTTTACATAAAAAATACACGTAGCATTTATCTATTTTTCTCGCTCTCAATTTTCGAATTCGTAAACATATCTTTGTTTAGCTTCAAACTTAGGAGTATATTTGTCTATGTAGGGCAAATTTTGAGTGATTATAAAATTTGAGTTTTGTGACAAATAAGTAATGGACGAGAGATAAACAAGTAAACACAAATATTCCACTTTTAATGAGATTCAAATTCATGTTTATAACTAAACAAACTCACAAAAGCAAATTAGATTCTGTACAATGTAACAGCAAAAGCAAATAGACAAACGAGCAACAAATATAATCTAGGAATGAGTTGCGAGATTGTTTTAGTCATAAGGGGTTAGTTATGACTAATTATCCCATAATTAGTCATCTAGGATTTAATTGTGCGATTGAATCTCATGAACCAAATACACTATATGCTTAATTCGGGATACAATCTTGCAAAACGATCACCCCATAAATGCGTAAAGTTATTCAGGACTCTACTATGCAATTATCCTGGGATCATATTAAATATTTATTCCATAAAACTCTTTGAATTTTGATACTAGGAGTACGATTTTGTAACTAGTCAAATAAAGCTATACACGAAACTTCCTTCCATTTGGTTTATTTTTGATGGGGCATAAGATATAATGGTAGAAAATTCCACTCTCATCAGTAAACTAGTCTTCATGTCATGTGGAATATGACATGTCTATTGAAATCCTGAGTGGTTTTGACTGAAAAATCAATATTTGGACAATAATCATCCTAAAAACAGATATATTTTTTTTGTTCTGTAACACTTAAATATAGGAATTAAACTAAAATCAACTCTATCAATTAATTCAATTCGATTAAAAATATCTGTTCAAAACCATATCTTCGTCACTCAATACATACGTAGTCAATTCAAAACGAATCACGCTTTGGAAATTTTAAAACTCAACATACAAATAGTTCTAACAACAATAAATTCTCACATTAATTTTCAATATATATTTAAACTTATATCGTTTTATTCAAACATTTTTGTGTGTGTTGTAAATAAAACAATCAGACACGTACGATACAATAAACTACACTAAAAACCAACAAGAAATTGAAAATGGAAAGGAATTGTTTTCCTACCCTGTAATTGCATTTTATGTAATTTAGAAAAAATTCAAAACATTATTTTCTAATATTCTTATTCAAAATAAGAAACCAGCTGGTGAGTAATTATAGAAAAGGAGATATGTTGAATTGTAGCTATGGCTAGTAAAATTATTTACATTGACATAAATGCTAGACATACGTGTTCTACATAAGAATAAATTGGAAGCCATGAAAAAATCAAACCTTATAACACACTCCAATATTTTACAGACTTAGAGTGGTCAAATATGAGACTATTAGCATCAACTAATTGATTGCAACAACAAAATCGAGTTTACGAATGAACTGCGGCGGCTTGAATTTTTTAGATAATTAAGCGAAGTATATACCAACTCATTCATTAGTTTGCTTTTCAAGATTTGACTATTCCATGAAAATGAAAGGTGTTTACTTTAGTGACTATCAACCAAGAAAATCAAGCTTCAAATATTGCTTCTTACCAACTAACTATAAAATTCGATGATTTTCCCCCGTTTTCCTATTATGATATATCAATCGTAGTACAACTTTTCTTTCTTTAACAATTTCAAATACTCCTCGTAGAACTGTCTAAGAGCGATTACAATATATGCCACAAATCTAAATCAAACTTATATTATTGACGTGTCACATTAGTTTTTTCAGATTAAGTACAAATAGTCAAGATCACATAGTGATTTCGCAATGGCTGATTTCATGTGGCCTGAACCGCTCAGCAGCCCATTCCATGGTCCACCTCGCTCTCTTGCACTAGACGATAAGCCCCCGACCAAATAGTATCAATAATGCGAGTATAAAAAGTTGTGTTGTATTATCTCGTAAGAGTGTCCACAATAGGCGGAACAGCTACGCCACAGCCAAAAAAAAACTTGTACGCCTAGTCATCACAACCACAAAAACTCTTCCGTCACATCATCATAACCACAAAACAAAATCACATTATTTATCACATTATTAATAAATAAATTTTTTTAAAAATAATAAAAATGGGAACGGCAGCCGACGCGGAACCGCCACCGCCCCGTCCATGTTGCTTACGTGGCACCCTCCGTCCCTGCTATAGACCGCCACCGCGGTCCTATTGGTGATGCTCTAACTAGCTATGCAAAATTTGCAATCACATTGCCAAAAGCAATGATATTCATTACTCCACAACGTTATTACTATAAATCATGATATATGAATCCCCATGTAATTTCCCTCTGTTTTCATAATGAAACTACTATAGTCAACGATCATTATCACTGATTTTTTTAATTTTACATTGAATTCAAATATAGGATCTCGGGATTAGGAATTTCAGACATAAATAACATGGACAAAATAAAAGAATTAAAAAAAATCAGATTTTTAAATGGTCAACCTTTGAAATATGATTCCGGTCTTAAAAATAAAATGAGACAAAACAGTCAAAGATTATTTCACATCACTGAAATTAACTTATGACACGCATCATTCAAATAAAATAAAAATAGGAAAAAAATGAAAACAATAAAAGAATTATAGGTTGCTGTGATATTGCTGGTAGTAGTACTTATTTTCAGTTTTTATATTAATTATTAATGTCTCAATTTATATTATGTTATTTGGGTTGACTACGGAAAGATGATAACTGTTCTACTACTACAATTTTCCGTGATTCACGATATACCAGTAACAATTTTACCATTTTGATCTTGATAATATTTGTTTTAAGATAAATATTTATATTATTATATGATACACAATTATTAGCTCTACAATAAAAAAAAGTGATATAAAATAATCAACCAAATTAAAATTTTGATTAATATAGTTGAAAACTATAGCATTTATGATGTACTCCTATGTAAAAAAAAAAATTAATTAAATATTATTGAAAGTAAAAATTATTAATAAGATATTGTGAAATCAATTTGTAAAACAAACGATCACGTTCGAATCATTGAAGGCGCTGTGTGAACAATGTGATTTGCCACAAAGTGTGGTCCCAGTCTCCAAATTGACTAGAAGAAAAAAAAAAATCAATTATTAAATGTCACATTATTGATGTAGGAGTAGAATATTACGATGGCTTAACTCATTTATTAAGGTTATTTAGATTTAGATGTCATATCATATGTCTCGCTAAAGCTTGTATAATTAGTCAAGTCAATTAACATCACCAATTTTCATACGAAATATTGTGTTTGGGTAACCGGAGATGATAATCTATTCTATGTAGTATAAAAATAAATTTAGACACAAAAAAATTGCCATGCTTCAAAATAAAAATAAGAGGTCATTACAATTGATTTTGTAACCCTAAACTTATTTACTCCAAAATAAATCGGCATATTTATGTATGCAACTAAGCAAGACATTAACCGAGAAACTCACGAATCAACTCGACTTATCAACACCATCCCCTCTACCATATTTGGATAGACGCAGGTGGGGTCACATGGTTTGGGTGACCCCATTATTATCCTCTAAATACAGAAACGCTCAATTAAATTTGATTTTTTGAGCCACTATGAACTCCGTGTCTGGCAGTTCCAGTCTCTATGAGAATATTCTCCCGAATTCTTCAATGCTACCATATTGTTATTGAATAGTACTTATAGACCTGCCCAAGGTTTACCGAGCCGGCGTTTAAAACCGAAATCGTAACCGCCGGTTACGGTTCCGAACCGAAACCGTGAGAATTTACTCGAACCGAAACCGTCAGTTTTTGAACCGTGGTTCGGTTCATGTTCAAAAATTTTCGAACCGAAACTGTACCGGAACCGCGAAAAACCATCGGAAAACCGTGAAATCAAGTCGGAATCACAAAGAACCGCAAAAAATCGGCGGTTCAGAACCGTAAAAAACCGTCGAAAAACCGCCAGTTCGGAACTGAAACCGTAACCGGCGGTTTTGGAACCGGAACCGTAACCGCGAAACACCCTCGCGGTTCGGTTCTGGTTTGTTTCGCGGTTACGATTTCGATTCAGTAATTTCCAAAACCGGAACCAGCGGTTCGAATCGTGAGCACCTCTAATAGACTAATACTGTACTTATTACTACAATTTTTAATCTATATAATATCGCAGTTTCGTTACTCCAATAAAAATATATGATGACTACAAATGTAATGGGCTTCTTAAAGCCCAAATCAAGTCCAAGTACCAAAAAAAAGATTTCAAAACCAATTATTTCCATTTGTGGGCTGCAAAATAATTTGTAGCTCAAAGCAAGCCCAAAGCTCTACTGAAATAGTATCATTTCCACTAATCTCTAAAAAAATAAAAAATCAAAATCGAAACAAAATTCTCTAAACCTTTGCGCAAATTCGGTCGAAAACCCCTCCGGCGACGGCGAACGAAGGAATGAGAGGAGCTAGCTTGATCCTACGCCGTTTAGTAGGCCGTCGGGCGCCGTGCCTAGCTTCTCGATCTTCTTCTATCGGCGACGACCTTATTGTATCCTCCGCCGCCGCCGCTGCTTCGTATTCTACTCTGATCGTCGTCGAGGATGCGCGACCACTTTTTGCTACAATAGCTGCCTCTGGCGCCGTTTCAGCTCACCTCTCTTTCACGAATCAGTCGCGGAACTTCTCCTCTGCTGGCTCGTCAGGTTGTTTCTCTGACTATGTAGTTGCTATTGACAAGCTTGAGGATTGGTTTTCTTATGATTGTTGGATTTGTACGGTTTATTTTCATTTGAATTGAGTTTTCATTTGAAAATTTTGTGTTGAATTTACTGCACTCCTTGGTAATCTAGAAGGAATGATCATAATTTTGTGTTGAATTTCTTATGATTGTTGGATTTGTACGGTTTATGGTTGCTTTACTACGTGAACTTAGGAGCTAAAATTGACTTAGATAATCATGTTAGATATGCATTATTGATTCACAGATTCATCGAAGGTGGTATCAATCGAGTCTGAGGAACAGTTTAACGATTCAATTCGCAAAGCTGAAGGTATATTGGTAAAACACTTTTGGTTTTCTCGCATGTTCTTAGGCAAGTGCTGTAACATAGCTTATTTTAAGTTTAGCCTGATCTGAATTTATATCTTATATAGAGGAATCTCAGCCTGCAATATTCTACTTCACAGCAGCTTGGTGCGGCCCCTGTAAGTTTTGCTAACAAATGTACTGATAATAATCTGAATGCATTTAGTAGTTAAATTGTTAGTGCAATTGCTGACAAATATTCTGCAGGTAGACTATTATCACCCATGATCGGACAGCTTACTCAGAAGTTCCCACATGTAACAACCTATAAAATAGATATTGATAAGGTTCGATGCATGTTAAACTCTTTATGTCATCAAGTTCTCATGAGTTTGCTAATCTGATAGCTTCATCTAATGACATTCTCAACTTTGAAAATGTGCAGAAAGGGCTAGAAAATGCGGTGAGCAAGTCAAATATTCACTCTGTGGTAAATCTGCCATCTCTTTTGGTGATTGCATTCAGTTTTGTTATGCTTTTGTGAAAAATGCTCACATGAGAGATTCCAACAAGCTATTCATGCCCTAAAGATCGTAGATCGTAAGCAGTAAAACAACATACTTATTCCTACATACTATATCTAGCTTGTGTTATTTTGTTGAGTGAGTGTATTTGTAATAATACAAAAATGGTGCATGGATGGGCATGGAAGAGTTGATGATTCAGAATGTAGGATAGTTAGTTATGCATGAAACACTTTGAGGATCAGAATACATGGACACTTTCATTTCTCTATCCTGTATGCTACATAGAACATTTAAGCCTAACTCATCTGCACTCCTTCCAAAACAATTTCCATTGACTAAAACTGGGAGCATTTCCCCCCGAGTTTTAGGTGCATGTTGCTGTGTAACTGCAAGTATATTCCAGCTCTACTTTGTAATCTGTCTTTTGTATAGTTTAGTTTTCTTGCATGTAAGAGTTATCCTATTGCAGCCTACACTGCACTTCTTTCAGAACGGTAAAAAGGCCGGTGAAGTCATTGGTGCAGATGTTGAACTCTTGAAGGACACCATGGAATCACTATACAAATGAAAGCAATCATGCTTTGCATTTGTGCTTGAACTTTCTGCTGGAAGACCTTTGTCCAAAAGAAGTTTGTCATGTAGACAGCATTCCCTGCCATTCTCCCTTCAGAATCCACTTTCATTTCTCATCAGAAATTTTTCTTGCTACCTTCACTTTACTGTATGAAGTTGTTCTGTGTTCCTCAGGATCTAAATATTGATCTTCTTTCTTGGCTATATGAATTCTTTTCGGTGCCAGAAAAAAATATCTTTATTTATTGTAGATGAATTTGTAAAATTTCAATATTCTTAGTTTCTTCTACTATCTGAAAGACAGAATAACATAATAATGAACTCATTCCTATGATGGAATAAATGTTAGTGGATTCTCCTGTACAGGAGTATATGTTTTTAAAACAATTCTTGATGGTTTCATTTTTCAATTAAGGGTGATGATTTGAATTGTTTTTAAAACAATTCTTGATTGTGCATATGATTTTTGAACTTGTGGACTTGGGTGTTTGAATGTGATTCGTGTTATGAAAAATAAATGTGATAGCCTAGCCAGGCCTTTTAGCCAGTTTCTTCAGCTGTGCTCTTCTTTCTTTCGATGACTCACAGGAATGAATACTGGCATCTGGTTTCTACATACTTCTTGAACTTGGAGGCCGCATTCCAAGGTAATCTGCTGTATTTGTCTCATACTGTTATTTAATTGTCAAGTTAGTAATAGAATTTATTAAGGTAATGTAATGGCAAGAAAGTTTGATCAATTTTGCTGCAAACATGTGTCTGAACAAGATTTAGTATATTCATTAGACCAAGGTGTGCAGGGAATTTGGATTGAATGGAGTGGCCCAACTGCTAATTAAACTCCAAAAAATATTGAAGCTCAGGGAAGGACGTACTCACTTGTTATGGAATTGTTCTCCAGGAATATTCTATTGACTCTACAATTTGTGGATACTTGATTTATAGGTACTATATGACAGTAAGATGACTTTTATGTTTACTGTTAATTTTTATTGTTTACTATTCCTAATTCCTTGCTATATTCGACTCTCATTGTGCAAGAAACATGACTATTTGATTATATTTATGATGCAGTGGGGAATGTTTCTAGTTCGACTTGTACAACCGACACTTGTACGGACTTGGTTAGGCTTACAAGGTAAATTTATGATGTACCCCTTTTAAGTGTGAACTGTGAAAAACTCCCTTCATCCATACTAAGTTGATACGAAGTTGTGTCGTAGGAGTATTTTTTTTAGGATTTCCCAACCAAATTGAGTTATTTTCTTTTTGAAAAAAATATATCTAATCACTTTTACTTTATTCAATCATCTATTTTATTCTCTCCATCTTTCTTACTTTATTTATCTTTCATACTTTTCAACATAATTTCTTAATCATCGTGTCTATAAGTTTTGACACAACTTAGTTGTGACAGAGAGAGTATGTTATTTGTGTGGAAGAAGTATATCATCTTTCTCAAAATGCTTCAAAAATAATTTCAAATGACTTGTAGAAATTCCATAATAATTTTTTGGCTTAGCTGTGACTGACAAATGATGATAAACAATCAAATTTTGTACAACCAACTAAAGTTATATAATAATTTATTATATTAATTATACATTTAAATAATAAAGTATAGTTTGTGGACAAGTTAAAAAGGCTTGATTAGCCTTAAGCCTCATTTTTAATTATTATTTTTTTTATATTTGAATTATCTCTATTGTTTTTCAAATTTGAATTAAAATATGCATTAATTATATTTTATGGTTCTAAAAAAAGAAAAAAATTATACACAAAACATTAATATATGACCACAATATTATGCATGTTCCATGTACTATATATGCGCTTATATATTTTAATTAAATGTATAATAAATAAACTAAATAACTTAGTTTTTGGTTGTTTGTCACAGATTTATTGGTGACTGAAACCCAATTTGATTATGCATTGGTAGAAAATGATCATTTGTGTGGGTTAGTTTCTTCGTGGTTCATTTTCTAAAAAAAAAAATACTACCTCCGTCCACGAAAATTTGTCCCATTTTTCCATTTCCGTCTGTCTCCCAAAATTTGTCTCATTTCACTTTTACCATTTTTGGTAGTGGACCTCATATTCCACCAACTCATTCCTACTCACATTTTATTATAAAACTAATACTCCCTCCGTCCCACTTTAGGAGTCCCGGTTGAGTTCGGCACGGGTATTAAGAAATGTAAAGGAAAGTTGGTGAAAAAATATAGTGGAATGTGGGTCCTACCTTTTTATATTAGTTTTATAATAAAATGTGAGTGGAAAAAGGTTAGTGGAATGTGGGGCCTATTACCAATTATGGAATATTCCAACCGGGACTCCTAAAGTGGGACATCCAAAAGTAGTAAACCGGGACTCCTAAAGTGGGACGGAGGGAGTATATAAAAGTAGGACCCACCATCCACTAACTTTTTCAACTCACTTTCCATTACATTTCTTAAAACTCGTGCACGGTCAAACCGGGACGAATTTTCGTGGACCGAGGTAATAATCATTTAAAATAAAATGAAAATTAATGCACAATAATAAATTAAAAGAGATAAGAAGAAAGATAAATTAAAATAGTGATTGTGGATTTGTATTATTATTAATGTTTAATGAGTTTTAATGGTGGATCATATAGTATAATGATATAAGTTATAAATAAATTGATATAGGTGGGTAATGAGTTATGGACAATTTTTCTATAAATAGAATTATTTATACTCCATTTGTCCCAAGTTATTTGAGTCGTATCCTTTTTGAGTTGTCTCAAGTTACTTGAATCATTCTCTCTTTTTGGCTAAAAACAAAACATTTAATCTCACCTACTTCATTCTTTTTCTTACTTTATTTTCTCTGTTATTTTATTTAACTCACTAAACACAATTTCCATAAATCTTGTGACGAAAAGAAACGCTCCAAGTAATATGAGACAAATGCAGTATTTTTATGGGAGGTGAATGGAATTTAGAGACGTTATAACCTCTAATTATATTTACAATAAATCTATGTGACCAAATTTTGTACAACCAAATTCTTGTTTATTTGACAAAAAATAGGTTTATTTATAAATTTAATTAAAATATTAGATACATATATAGTACATGGAAAGTGCATAATATTGTGGTTATATATTTATGATTTTTTATAATTTTTTTATTTTTTTAGAATTATATATGTGACTAGTGCCTACTTTAATTCAAATTTTAAAAATAATAGAAAGAAAATTCAAATATAAATATAAAAAATGAAGTTAAAGGCTAATAAGTCTTTTTAACTTATCCACTTACTATATTTATAATTTTAATATATAACTAATACATCAAATTATTAATATAACTTATATTTATAGTTATATTTACAGCACTAGCTGTCACTTCTTGACTTGGCAATTATAGAAGATATTGCGCTAGTCATTTCAATAAATTGCACTTTGAAAAGAAAAGGATGATTCAGTTGGTTGGACAGAGGCCTATTATACCTATAAATGCAATACCTACGCCTCTGCGTCAGCAAGACTGAAATGAAAAGCATACATGAAATGATTTAATTTCATAGAGCCATCTGTCAAAATAGAGATTGAAAAATCATTCAGCTATTCCCGTCCTGTCCCAATCCTCTTTTCATTTGGAATTGGCTATTTTCCATTGGCATAAATGGTTTATTAGAATAATAATGGTGAAAAATCTGAAAATATATGGTAGCAGTATTGGGAAGGAAATTAGTAGAAGGAAAATAAATGGGGAGAGAAGATGCATGGCTTTGATTTGACCTGACAATAGCAGAGGTAGATAGGTAGATGTAGTAGAAGGTGTTAAAGAGACTTCACTAATGGTAAGAAAGTAATCCAATAAGCCGCCAAATTAGAAAACAGAAAGAAGATGCTAGTTGCTAAAAGCCTGACCTTGATAGGGATGGATGCGATGAGACGACGAATACCAAATCTCTCAGTCACTTACTAATCACTCTTGTCTCTCTTACACACACATTAACTCACATACTGAAACTTCAAATTAATGCTTGGCTTAGTGTTTTGGGCCTGCAATATTAAGAAAAATTTGTCTCTCTTGTTGCTATGAATATGAATTCAAGAGATCCCATTTTATTTTAATTTTATGCCACTTTTTTAGGGTTAAGTTGGACAGCTCCGAATTGGTTTTGAGCCATGTACACAGAGAAGTACTGAGAGAGTTGCTTGTATGTAATCAAATCCTAGTGCATCACCAAATATCTGAAACCAATTAAGACATTTTTAGATTGATTTTGTTCGTAACATGGATGTCATTTTTAGATTGTTTTAGTTCATAAGAGTTTATACCCCTCGAATGAACTAAAACGATATTAAAATTAATTAATTGGTATCTAAAAATGACATCCGTGCATGCATTCGATATAAATCTTATTTATGAGAATCTAGACTCTAACATAGTTGCACATGAATCATATACAGTAGAATTTATTACTAAAAAGAATGAAGGTTTCTAATTTTTCATTATTTGATTTTCTTGCATGATAACATTAGCTTTGGGATTTTTGATGGTGTAAACTGTAAAGCTTAAGTGGCCCAAATCAATAGAAAACAAAAGAGTTCAAATGAGAGTTAATATAGGGGGTTTTTATCACATGTCGCTAGCACATAGTTTGTATACACATCTATGTATTATCCCCACTAACAAAGTATAGGTTAACTGCCAAAATTCATTTCTGCATAGGGTGTGTATAGTATATACTATTTTGCAAGGTATATATGTATTCGACATAATTGAATATTTCCGAGAATAATGCCGATGGATGAAAGTTGGACCAATAATTGTGCAATTTTGGTCCTAGTCTTCACCACATCCAATTATGGAATCATCCTCAATTACTTTGACCAATTGACTGGCTTCTATTGCTAGATTTACCCTCTTCCATCTTGCTCTTTTCATTTCGATTTTGAACTCTTTACCATTTTCTGTGACAGGGACGAAACATATCATGTGTATACCAAGTTGTCTCTCAGAAAAATGGTCAGTTCCTTCTCTCCCATTATAGAGCTGTATTTTGTGCTTTTTTCTCTTTCTAATCCCAACATCTCTAACTACTATTTCAATGTTGGTTGATTCCTGAGTATAGTTGTCCCTTGCAATTATATGAGCTGTGTGGTCTTCTCCTTCATTATTCTGACCGTGCTTTATTTCAATAATTACATTGCTGGAGTTCTAGTTTTATCATGGTATTTTTTTGCAAAAGTTCTAGTTTCAACGTGGATGAGACGTATTTTAACGTAAAAGTCGTAAAGTAAGAGATATTAGAGAGAAACAGTGGTTATAGTATTATTAGCTGATAATAAAATTCATCGTATTAAAAAAAAACACTTGTCATAACTGTAAGTTGATTAATTTTGATTGAAAGAGTAGCATGAAAAAATATGAATATTAATTCCGGATAAAATGTGTATTAGAGAACTTAAATACTTATTGTTATAGGAGAAATGTGAAAATTAGAAATAAGGGTTTATTGCTCCCTCCATATATTAAAAATTATCTCATATTTTCATTTCCGTATATCAATCAAAATTAGTCTTATACTACTAAAAATCAAAAGTCATTCTTAATTATAAACTAATATTTTAATCTGTCTCATGCTTTAACCACTTTATATCTTTTTCTTTCATATTTTACAAATTTTGTGTTGAAATATGTGCTGCCTACAAGTAACAAGATTGTTTATGGTTCGCCGGAGAGAATGCTATGTTAAACAATAGTAGTAGTTTGTTCCCTCTGTCCTAACTAAGTTTAATCAAAACTTTTTGGTCGAAAATTAAGAAATTATGTTGAAAAGTAAGAGATGAGAATAAAGTAGGAAAGATAGAGAGAGAGTAAAGTATGTGATGGAATAGAGATGTTTTGTTTTTTTCTCAATTAAGAAAATGACTCAATTTAGTTAGGAAATTGTAAAAAATTAATACGTATAACTCAATTTAGTGGGGACGGAGGGATGATCTGGTAATAGTAATTCCTGTAACAAGGTATCTAAACTGCTCCCAAATTGAAAATCACGAGGCTTCATGGCTATCAATCATCACTGCATTTATATATGTCGAAAAACAGATTTCAGAGAGTGGACCATGTTGCTGGTGAGTATTATTCTTTGGTGCTAGAGAACAAGAACCTTAATCACGTCAAACATTATTGGTATTCTTCTTTAAGACTTATTCGAATTTATGCTGCTTTGGAAGGAGTACTATTTTATAATCAGATTCCAATCCTAGGAGTGCTTCTGCAATCTCCCATAACTTTGATACAACCTCCTGCAGGGTGCCCGCACCCTTTTGTTGCACCACATTTCTACATTTGCTTTATCAGTTAAATAGGTTAATTCTTACTATCAAGAGTCATAATACTAGTCTTAATAAATACTCTTTCAATCCGCCACTAGGAGTCTTATTCCTTTACGGCACGTGTTTTAAGAACTTTTAAGAAAACTGGGTGGAAAATAGTTAGTGGAATATGAATCTCACTTGTATATATTGGTTTTAAATGAAATGTGAGTGAAATGAGTTAGTGGAATTTGAGTAACATTTATGATAAAAGTGAACCGGAGCTCCTATTCGCAGACGGATTAAAATGGAAAAACATGACTCTTATTCGCGAACGGAGGAAGTAATTAGTAAAAAATGTGAGATGCACTGTAAAAAAATTTGGGTTAAAGTATTAAATGAGTGGAGAATAAGATCCACCAATAAAAAAGAGAAGGTTACTAACAATGGGCAATGGGTTGCAACTCAGTGGCAATGTGCAGCTGTATAATCTTGAGATTATGGGTTCAAAACCCACCACTCAGACTTTCGGTCTTAATCCAGAATACACTTATGATCAAACTTCTTACTGGAATTATTTGAAAATTTTGATACTCTAAATTACATTTACCCACTTTTTACTACTCCACTAAATTACAGCAAATTGAGCTCTTTGATTCATGAAAGAACAAAACAGAGATGAATATGGAGTCCGTTGGATATCGGAGAGCCACCACTCCTTTTACTTTTCAGGCTCTCCTGCGTAAAATTCAGTACCCTCTGCCAAAAGTAGCAATCAATTAGATTTTATTTTATTTTATTTTATTTGTATATTTATGACATGAATTCTCTTTTAATTTCTCTCAAACTCAATTTATTAATGTCTATTAAGTTGATACTCCATTTCTTTTTTTGTTTTGCACAGAGTTTAGAAATTTAGATGCTTATTGTACTAAATGGATTGATAATAAAGTAAATAAAATAAATTTAAACGAAAATTTTGAAAATAAAGAAGAAAAATAAATAAAATAGAGAATACAACCTTCTCCCCAGTCGAAATGTTGGTAGGCTCACATTTATGAATAATAGATGCTCCATTTAGGAAAACGATAGTGTAGTGCTATTTATCCAGGCAGCCTACGTTGTTTATATTAAACTCAAACAACGAGCTACACTTATATTCTAAAAATAGTAAAATATACACTACTCATATAATTTAATAACCCATAGTTATCGCTTAATGTCGTGTGCGGAGAAATAAAATGCAGGTTAATATGGTTGGCCATGGAATAGTCGCCACGTGGCACTTCCCCGTTAATCCGTTATGGCTCTTCAGACACGGTAGCCTATAATTCTAATTTGTAGAGGCCGGGCCCACCCCTCCGCCACCATGTGAACTCCTCAGTCTCTCTCTCTCTCACACACATACACAGAGTATATATGTAACTGTACGTGTATGAATGATGTGTAGATCTTTTCTTTTGTGGTCCTAAATGCCCAATTTCCATAGAATAACATGATATAGTGATATTTCAATCAGCATATTGCACATGCTCTCTTCCTTTAAGAACCAACCTATAATATCTGAAGAATATTGCAAATTTGCAAAACAATTAATTTTATTATTTTTTGAGTTGTCTTACATTTTCTTTTCCAATTTCACTTGTGTGAATGTATACAATAATAGGACAAATAAAGTATTTTATCTGCCATGCAAAAAGTTAGTAGTGTTACAAATTGTAGTACTCCCTTTGTCCCATAAAAGATGTTAACTTGTGGGACGGCACGAGATTTTAGGAGGTTTTGTTTTATTTTGTTTGTTAAATGGAAAGAGGAAATATAATTTTTATATTTATGTAAGAGGGAATTTTTTCCAAAAAAGGAAATTTGACATCTTTTGTGGAACAAACTAAAAAGGAAAGTGTGACATCTTTTGTGGAACGAAGGGAATAGTATAATATATTTCTACCCTAAGCCAAAAGCATCTAATATTCCAAATTAATTTGCAAGTATTGTCATTTATTCCATCACTATGAGAAAATAACAATATTACTACTCCTACAACACTACTTATGAAATTTCTCTTTATAAAAGAATTAATAATAATTATCCATTTATCACATGGATACTCAAGTCTCTAACATATTTGTAGGGGAAAGAATTTCATTTCCTATGAACTTACTCTTTATTTGTGCAAGTATAATAAATTTATAGATCCAGAATTATTATCTATTGTAAAACTCCATTGTGTTTCGAGCGAGTCACACACAGTTTCTACAACCAATATTTATTACTACTACTAAGTAATTTGTCCAATCAAATAGTATAAAATAAAATGAACAAAATAGAAGGCCAATTAATATTATCAAATCTCTATTTTTCTTTATATATTAAGCTCCATCAACCGGTGAAAAATCGGTGATAAGAAAAAGCTTAATTGTCGCCATTTCCAACAAAATTAAGCTAATTAACAATTACCATCCTGGCTGATACTGAAGCTAATATCCGCAATTAATTTAATATTTTTTCAATATTAAGCATTAATACAACCCATTGCATTTAACATGGAAGCACTCTGCTTTATTTATGATTCATCACAATTAATAAAAAACTATATTCTCTATCATTATTATCACTAAGTTTTATCAAGAAAGTGGAGACCTCTGTGGCGCCCCTTTTCTTCTATTGCCAAAAGATAGCATTAGAAATCCCCTCTTTTTCTTGGATCCTCCATATCCCTCCAAAATGGAGCTCGGGGTGACGTGGCCACCCTCGTCTGCCACGTCAACCCTCAGGTCTTCGAATTGAGAGATGGAAAAATCCGAGTGGTCGAATTTGTACAGGATTCGTGAAAGATTCTCGCCTTGGTAAACCATGTAGTCGACCTGTATTCATTGATATTTACTGGTGAAATAAAATACGAGA